>NW_006408526.1:8754660-8771951 GCF_000296735.1 Chrysochloris asiatica
CGATTCGTAACCACTACGCTACCAGAACTCCTTATATTTGTTAGATGCTGTCAAATCGGTTCTGACCCATAGTGACTCTATGCAAAACAGAACTAAATACTGCCTAGTCTTGTGTCATCCTCACAATTGTTGTTTTGCTTGAGTCTATATATACTGCAGGATAATACGTTGGACTGAAGGTCAGTTTGAGCTATAAGGTTGGCAGTTCAAACCCACTAGCCACTCCACTGAAATCCTATACAGTATAGCTATGAGTTGGATCTGACTCAATGGCACTTAACAACTAACAACAATACCATTAATTATAAAGTTTTTATTTGCCCCAGTGACTTGAGATACTTGTATATACTAGATTTCTGTGTGCAATTTAGTTGCTTCTAGACTTTGTATTCAAATTCATTGGCCTGTGTATTCATGTTTTAATATCTTATAGATCTATAACTCACTCATAACTCTTCCTTACAGTTGTTTCCAAGCTATTTTGTCTTTGTAGTTTTCTAAATGAATTTTAGCATCAAATTATCTAGCTTCATAAAAAAAGATTACTGTTTTTTTAAAATTTGTAACTGCAATAATTTAAAAAATAAAAATTATATATTAATTTGCTTTTTTAAATATATAAATAAATTTATTGAGCCATTCTAAGAACTAAGTTTACCTTTCCATTTGTCTACATATGTGCATTTCACAAGTGCTGGATAGTTTTCTTTATATTGATTTGGATATTTGCTATTAAGTTTTTTCTTAAGTGTTTTGTGTTGTCTATTGCTATTACAAAGAGTCCTAGTAGTGTGGTGGGTTACATGTTAGGCTGCTAACTGCAAGGTCAGCAGTTCAGATCCAACAGCTGCTTAGCGGAGAAAGATGACACTTTCTGCTCTTGTAAAGATGTACAGCCTCCAAAACACTATACAGGGCCGCTATAAGTCGTAACTGACTCCATGGCACATAACCACCACTACCATTGCTATTACTTGTGTGGCACTGTAGAGTAAGCACTGAATTGCTAACATAAAAGTTGGCTGTTTACACTCAACAGCTGCTCCTTGGAAATCCCGTACAGGATTGCTATGAGTCAGAACTGATTCGTAAATACTGAGTTTTCTCTTTCTTTGTATCTTCAAATGGTTATTATTCGTGCATGTTAATGCTACTGTATTTTACATTAATTTTATATTCTGCTACCTTTCTGAGGAGTCCTGGTTTGGTGCTTTGGATTAGTGCCCTGGACTGCAAGATCAGTTTGAATCACAAGGTTGGCGGTTCAAGCTCATCAGCTGCTCATTGGAAACCCTATATAGGATTGCTATGAGTTGGAATCAACTTGAAGGTGCTTAACAACAACAAAATCTTACTGAATTATTTTATTACTTGAGTTAGTAGATTTTGAAGATATTGTAACATGCAAATAAAGATAGTTGTATTTTTTTCTTTAAATCTTGTGCATCTAATTATTGTATCTTGTCTAATATCAATGTAAACCTCCAGTATTATGCTAAGTAGGAGAGACAGTGGCCATCCTTGCCTCATTTCTGAATTTAGTTATAATTCCAGTGGTATTTCCACTTTAGATACAAGTACAATGCAGGTTTTAGTTAACTAGTGATCCATCCATTCTTATTTTCCTGAGTTTTAAATTAGGAATGGGTATTGAGTTTTGTCAAAACCTCTTTCAGTATCTTTCTTCCTTCTATTTAATTTTTTTTTTAATTTTTGACTTTTTTCTTCTATTTTTTATTTTCTCCTGAGATTTCAAAGTTCTTGATTCATCTCCTCCTCCTCATTATAATATACTGTCTTCTGGCCTTCTTTACCCTAAATACCTGTATCCCTGCTTCTTGGGCTTTAGAATAGTGATTGCTTAATATTTCGCCAATAAATATTTGGTTGATAATACTTTTTGGTGACTTTTTTTTTTTCTATAGCAAAATTGTATTGCTCTTTTATCATTAAAAAAATAGAATCATTATGTATATGTGGTGCTGCCTCCTTTAATGCTTCTTATTGTTGTTGTTATTAAATGCCATTGAGTCAGTACTGACTCATAGTGACCCTGCATAAGGTTTCCTAGGAGCATCTGGAGTGTTTGAACTGCCAACCTTGTGCTTCTCACTCCAGTCCTGATCCTACAGTGCCACACTAAATATGACTTTTGTGTGCCAGCTTTTACAAGACACTAATTTTGGGAGAGGAGCAAGACAAGCTTTAACCTGGTGTCTCTATTGCACAAGGGCTCCCTCCTCTGAATTCTCTGTGGAGCCATTATTTCTTATCTGTTGAACCTACCCTGGCTCTGCAGGGCTTCTACTTCCATACCTAAATTTATACCATCAAGGGACAGCACCTGCCTTCTAGTGGAATCTCTCTTCCAGTTAGAAGATTATTATTATTTTTTTTTTATCTATTGTCTCTGGATGACTTCTGAGCTCTCTTTCTGCCATTCCTAGCTCTGTGTGACCTTATCCCATTGCAGTGCCCACACAGAATGGTGTCTTCTTCTCTGTGTGCTTATGCCCAATGGTGTTTGAGATCTGTTACTCCATTCCCCTATTGCTTTCCTCATCTCTTTCTCCAATTCCTATAGTACCCCATAAAAATTTTCTGCAAGACTCTGATATCCTCTTTTTGGGGGGTAACACTGACTCAAAATTTGTAGTTTAAAACTGATATTTCATTTTTCTTATTGTCTATTTTTTTAATGGCTTTCTGGAAAAGTTGAATGCTTCATAACTAAGTTCCTACCAAGTTTCTACTGGAAGTTGAGATCTATGTTACACTCCTTTCTCTGTTTTACTTGTGTTGTGGTTTGAAAACAGTTATTTAAATTTCTGTTCTTTGTACTGCTGTTTTATTCATCTTCAGAAATGAATTCAATAAGATCTAGTAAGATTGATGTAGGAATACACTGAGATACTGTAGTTGGTATACCATTTGGTATGTGCTAAGTATTCATTAAATTATAACTACTCATAATAATAATGATCAATAGTTTTATCAAAATAAATGTAACAGAACTTTCTAGAAACCCAGTCCTAAATGTGCTCACTGAAGACCTGGCTAGAATTGTGTTATTTTTCTGTATGTCACTCATACTTCAGATGTATTATCTGGAGAGACAAATCCTTGGAGAAGGATATTGTGGTTGGCAGAGACCATCATGCTTGGTAAACTGGAGGGTCAGCAAAAAAAGGGGAGACCCCACCGAGATGGATTGGCACAGTGGCAGCAGCAATGGGCTCAAGTGTAGCAGCCATTGTAAAGATGGTGCAGGACCGGACAGTGTTTCGTTCTGCTGTACACAGGTTCATATGGGTCAAAACCAACCCTATAGTACCTAACAACTGACAGTTATCAATAGGTATTAATTGATTGTTGTCATTTTGCTCTGTGTGTGTTGTTTTGTTTTGTTTTGTTTTATGTGGTGTTGCTGGTTTCTTTGTTCTACATAATTTTCTGTGCTGAATTAATTTTGTATGTGGATTTTATTTTCATTTCTAATGTTAATGTTTATTAAGTCTTTCTGATTTTCCTCTTTTTTTATTTTGATGTGTAGGTATATTAATTTTCAGAGTAAATTACAGATAGCCCTGTCATTTATTGTATTTTTCCCCTATTTAAAACTGTCTGTTTAATCTTGAAACCTAATTGACTTCCTTGCCTTTAACAAGTTCTAAATGTACACTATATCTTCTTTTTGCTTTGTAGCTGACTTCATTATAAATTGTAATCTCTAGTTCCCTATTTTCAGTCTTGTAGGTTTGTTTTAATAGTTCTATATTTGGATTAAGTTCTAGGTGTTATAATGTATGGTAATTTCAGGTTGTTGTCTGCTGTTGTTGTTTCTCAGCCCAAAAAGCCCCCTTTAGAATTGTTTTTTAAAGTTGGGCTGTTGTTGTTGTTAAGTTCCATCAAGTCTTTTCTGAGCCATAGCAACCCTTTATAGGATTTCTGCGGAGTGGCTGGTGAGATTGAACCACTGACTTTGTGGTTAAAATCAACGTTGCACTCCTGAGAGTTAAGCCACAGTACCAAACCAGGACTTCAAATTTCTTTCATTTCTGTGTATCAGGAAATGTCTTAATTTTGTCATTATGTTTGCTTGACAGCTTCGCTGGGTATATGATTCTTGATAGGCATTTTGTTTTTCAAAGTTCTATATGTCAGTTCATTGCCTTCTTGCCTGCATGGTTTCTGCTTAGATATTAGAGTCTCATTGGTTTTCCTTTGTGGGTAACTTTTTGTTTTTCCTGAGTTGCTCTCAGAATTCCTTCCTATTCTTTGGTTTTGTAAAGTTTGATTATGACATGACTTGGTGATTTTCTTTTGAGATATATCCTGTTTTGGGTTTGTTCAGCTTTTTTTTTTTAGTTGTTATTGTCATCTGTTTCTTGATGTTAGGGAAGTTTTCTTCCAACAACTCTTTGAAATTTTTTTCTGCGCTTTTTATCGTCTCTTCCTGTTCTATAATTCTGATCACCATAAATTGTTCCTCTTAATGGTGACCCACATAACTCGTAGGCTTTCTTTGTTTTATTTTTTAAATTGTACATTGGTATATATGTCTTATATCCTGACAGTTTGCTGAATCTTTCAATGAGCTCCAATAATTTTCTTGTTGAGTTTTCAGGATTTTCTATGTATAGGATCACATCACCTATAGAGAGTTTTACTCCTTCTTTGCCAATTTTGATGCCTTTAATTTCCCTTTCTTGTGTGATAGTTCTGGCTAAGACTTCCAACACAATATTGGTTAGGAGTGTTGATAAAGGACATCCTTGTCTGGTTCCTGTTTGCAAAGGAGATGCTTTCCTGTTTCTTTCCATTTAGAGTAATGTTGGCTGTTGGATTTATATATATGCTCTTAATTTTGTTCAATTTATACTTTGTTGAATATATTTATCAGGAATGGATGTTGAATTTTGTCAAATGCCAAATGCATTTTCTGCCTCGATTTATAAGATGATGTGATTCTTTTCCTTTGTTTTATTTACATGGTTGATTGCATTGATTTTTTTTTTTTTCTGATATGGATCCATCCTTGTGCCCTTGGTATGAATCTACTTGGTCATGATGTACAATTTTTCTAACACATTTTTGAATTTGATTAGCTACAGTTTTGTTAATAATTTTGGCATCTATGTTCATGAGGTATAGTGGTCTATACTTATCTTTTTTTAGTGCTGTCTTGCCTGGTTTTGTTATAAAGGCTATGCTTGCTTCATAAACTATATTAGAGATTTTTCCATCACTCTATGTTAGTTTAAGTAGGTTGTGTTTTTTTTTGAAAAATTATCCATTTCTTCTAGATTTTCAAATTTATTGGAGTATAATACTTCATAGTATTCTGTTATTATCCTTTTTATTTCCATTGATTATCCTGTGATGACACCCATATTATTTCTTATACATGTTATTTGCATATTTTCCTTCTTTTATTTTGTTATATTTGCCAATGGTTTATAATTTTATTGATCTTTTCAAAGAACCCACTTCTTATCTTATTGATTTTTTTCTATTGTTTTTCTGTTTTCTAACTCATCTATTTTTGCTCTAATCTTTACTATTTCTTTTCTTCTGCTAATTGTAGGTTTATTTTGCTGATCATTTTCTAACTGTTGGAGATGTTATGTTAATTTGTTGATTTTTTTACTTTCTTTTATTGCTATAAATTGCCCTCTAAGTATTGCTTTTGCTGTGTCCCAAAGGTTTTGGTATGCTGTATTTTCATTCTCATTTGATTCAAGGAATCTTTTATTTAGTTTTTCATTTGTTCCATTTCCTGGCAATTTTTAAGAAGGGTGTTATTCAGTGTTCATGTATTTGATTTTGTTTTTTTATTCTTCCTATTGCTGATTTCTAATTTAACATATAGCATTGTGATCTGAAAAGATGCTTTGTAGTATTTTGATGTTTTCAGATTTATTGAGGCTTGCTTTGTGGCCTATTCTGGAGAATGTTCCATGCAAACCCGAAAAGATTGTGTATTGTGCTGTTTTGGGGTTGAGTGCTCTGTATAAATCTCTGAGGTCAAGTTGGTTGACTGTGTTGTTTGGATCTTCTGTGTCTTTTTTGAGTTTCTATCTAGCTGTTCTGTTCTTTATTGAAAGTGGTATATTAGAATCTCCTACTATTACTTTAGCTTTATCTATTTCTTTCTTCAATCCTATTAAGGTTTGAGGCTTGTAGTACAGACCTCTGGCAGCAATAACACAGAATACTGGATGAAGCAGGTTTAGGGGATAGTCCCAGACTCTGAACTACATATAAAGGAATATTTAAAGCCAGTGTACTTTGTAGCAGAAGCAAGAAAGGTAGTGTTTTCTGATCAGTGGCTTCCAGCTGACTCTGGGAGTGGCCATCTTGGGTGTGATAGAGTGGGTGAAGTATCAGAGCAGCGCTCCCACTACAGAGGTCTGACCAATCCATGGCAATAAAGGTGTGGACATTCTCTTTTTTTCTCTCTGTTCATTGGTCTCTCACTGTCTGCGCACCTCCACTCTGGTAACTGGAGAGGGTGCCTGAGTAAATGGATGCCCCTCCCTACCCCCAGAGGGTTCTACTGAGCATGTGCACAGATATGCCCAGCAAAGGACACTTCGTACATAATCTAAGAAGGGGAAAAGCACAGCTTAAAACTGAATGGTCCCCCAAAATAGCTACCACTAGCCCTAAACTGTTTATCACTAAAAAGAAGTCCTGAATGGGGGTTGTGAGTGACAGTGAGACAGACTGAAAGGAAATAGGATGAAAATTAAAGCCTGAGTTATGTCATAAGGAGTAAAGTAACATCTTGAATTTCTCAGATGGCCTTAAAGGCAGAAGCCAAGAGAGGAGCACTAAAGCTATACTCATATTTTGCTACATTTTTTTTTTTTCTCTTTTCTTTTTTGTGATTATAGACTGTAGTACCCAATCTGATTTGTTTTGTTTTGGTTGTTTTAGTCCCCCTTTTACTTTCAGGGCTCTGTCTCTTCCTACATTAACCAAGAAGAGACAGCAATTGTGGTCATATAGACAAGCTGCAACCACACCTTGTAAAATCCCACAATCCAGGCACTAGCCAATACCACCTGCTATACACCCAATAGACAGCCCATATCTGTTATAGTTACTTTGAGTTGAATCATACGAAAAGTGAAAAAGGAAGCCAATCTCTGGATCACATATACCTGAAGGCAATCAGAAAGCTCAGTAATACATCAACATATATTCATCTAATTATTGAAAACACAGATGATTATTGAAGATGCCCAAGAAACAGCTGACTATTTCGGCACATGTCCAGAAACAAGATAGAGTAATTGAAACAAATGAGCTGGAGGTAGGCTTAGATGTCCCATTGGAAGGCGGGTAGGCTTTGAAACTGCCTGAGAAGGAATTCAGGAGAATAATATTGAGGTGAATCCAAATGCTCCGCAGAGGATTTGAGAAAATTAAGGAAGAAATCAGGAAAGTGCTACAGGAACAATCAAATAAGATAGATACAGCATTTGAAACAATTCAAAATCTGAAAAAAGAGGTCCAAACAATTAATAATAAAATATCAGAAATGGATAATTCACTTAAAGGGCAAAGGAGCAGAATTGAAAAGATGGAAGCCAGAACTAGAGAGCTGGAAGATAAATCTCTCAATATTGCTCAGATAGAAGAGCAAGCAGAAAAAAGGATTAAAAAAACTGAAGAAAGTCTAAGATTCATGTGGAACAACATGAAGAGGAATAACTTAAGAATTATTGGCATTCCGAAACAGGAAGAATCACACAAGTACACAGAAGTGATTGTTGAAGAACTGCTGGAAGAAAAATTTCCTAACATCCTGAAAATTGAAAAGATAAGCATTCAAGAAGCTCAACGAACCCCAGGAAGGATAGACACCAAAAAAAAATCACCAAGAAATATCATAATTAAGCTCTCCAAAATCAAAGATAAGGAGAGAATCCTCCAGGGAAAAGAGAAGTGTAATTTACAAAGATAAGTAAATCAGATTGAACTCTTATCTCTCAGCAGAAACCATATAGCCAAGAAGGCAATGGAGAAACATATATAAATCCCAGAAAGAAAACAAAAACAAACAAAAAAAAAAAAACTGCAAACCAAGAATCACCTATCTAGCAAAGCCTTCAATCAAATACAAAGGTGTAATGAAAACATTCCCAGATACACAGAAGCTAAGGGATTTTTTCAAAGCCAACCCAGCACTTCAGAACATCCTAAAGGGAGTTCTTTGGACTCAGAACCAGCAAGAACAGACAACAACCAGGGATTCGCATACATGGTAGCACCACCTAGAACTCAACCAACAGATGGAAGAGTCCAGAACAGAACAAAACTACAAGAATGAATTCAGAGGATCTGGCAAGTCAAAACCTGAATTGTTTATGATCAAAACAATTACAATGTGAAACAAGGTAAAAACATATGAACAGAGATTCAGGTGGTGAAGATATCATGCAGGATAAAATAGACTGTATTAAGTGGGGAGAAAGTTAATAAGATATAGGGTAACCTCAAAGAAAAGAATACTTCACAACATACCAAGAAAATGAAAATCCAAGAAGAACATGGAAACATTACAACTATGAAGAAACTGACAAGAAAGAACACAAAAAACATGAACTCAGCACAAGAAGGCATGCAGAACAAAGAAACCAGCAGCACCACACACACACACACACACAAAAACAAAACAAAACAAAACAACAAAACTATAGGCATAATTTGTTGTTGTTGTTAAGTGCTATCGAGTTGATTCTGACCCATAGCGACACTGTATAGGGTTTCCAAGGAGCATCTGGTGAGCTTGAACCACTGACCTTGCAGTTCAAATGACTTTGCCGTCTGACGCATTAATGATAGCAATTAATTCATACCTATTGAAAATTACATTGAATGTCAATGGATTAAATGCACCAGTTAAGAGACAAAGAGAGGCAGAATGGATAAGAAAACAAGGTCCTTCAATATGCTGTCTAAAAGAGACACATCTTATGCACAAAGACAAAAACAGACTCAAAGTTAAAGGATGGAAAAAAAATATCAAGTTAATTTCAATAATAGCAAGCATGAGTGGCAATACTAGTCCCTGATAAAATAAAAATTACAAAAACTAAAGAAAGAAAAGAATGAGAAGTTGATAAAATAATAAGAAAGACAAAATTTTTTTAAAGGATTGTATAAATATAGTGGAAATTGTCAAAAATGAAATGGAACGCATCAACATTGATATCTTTGGCATTAGTGAGCTGAAATAGACTGGTATTGGCCATTTTGAATCTGACAACCACATGGCTTACTATGCTGGAAATGACAAATTGAAGAGGAATGGTGCTGTATTCATTGTCAAAAAGAACATATCCAGCTCAGTCATGAAGTACAACGCTGTCTGTGATAGGATAATATCCATGCGCCTACAGGAAAGACCAGTTAATACCACTATAATTCAAATTTGCACACCAACCACTAATGCCAGTGTGGATAATATAGAAGAATCCTACCGGCTTCTTCAACATGAAATTGATCAAACATGTAATCAAGATGTACTGATCATTACTGGTGATTGGAATGCAAAGGTTGGGAGCATAGAGGAAGAATCGTAGTTGGAAAATATGGCCTTTGTGATAGAAATGATGCTGGAGATCACATGTTAGAATTCTGCAAAATCAATGATTTGTTCATTTCAAATACCTTCTTTAGACAGCATAAGAGATGATTATACACATGGACCTCGCCAGATGGAATACACAGAAATCAAATTGACTATGTCTATGGAAAGAGATGACGGAAAAGTTCCATATTGTCAGCCAAAACAAGGCCAGGGGCAGATTGTGGAACCGACTATCATTCAAATTCAAACTGAAGCTGAAGAAAATTAAAACTAGTCCACAAGACCCAAAATACGACCCTGAGTATATCCCACCTGAATTTAGAGATCATCTGAAAAACAGATTTGATACATTAAACACTAAAGACCAAAGACCACAGTAATAGTAGGATATTTTAATACACCACTTTTTATGAAGAACAGAACAACTAGAAAGAAACTTAACAAAGGCACAGACCTAAACAACAAAATCAACGATTACAAAGCACCTTCTCAGTTCAAAATGCTGTAAAATTAGAAATCAGCAATAGGAAGAACAAGGAAAAAATTCAAATACATGAAAACTGAAAAACACCTTGCTTAAATGCTACTGGATAAAAATAGAACAAATAAAAGATGAAACAAAATATTCCCTCAATCAAATGAAAATGAAAACACAACATTCCAAAACCTTTGAGACACAGCAAAACCAGTGCCCGGAGAGAAATTTGTAGCAATAAACATACACATTCACAAAGAATAAAATCCAAAATCAACATCTTGACCCAAAACATCCAGCAATTAGCAAATGATCACCAAATTAAGCCTACTGGTGCCAGAAGAGAAGAAATAA
Organism: Chrysochloris asiatica; assembly: GCF_000296735.1. Lineage (NCBI taxonomy): Eukaryota > Metazoa > Chordata > Mammalia > Afrosoricida > Chrysochloridae > Chrysochloris > Chrysochloris asiatica. The sequence continues at coordinate 8,765,094 of NW_006408526.1, forward strand.
TAAATAAATGAAACAGAAAAGCCATTGAAAAAATCTACAAGACAAGAAGTTGTTTCCTTGAAAAAAATTAATTAAATTGATAAATTATTAATGAATCTAAAAGAAGAGGCAAAGATACAAATAATATGAATACAGAATGATATGAATGAGATCACAACAGAGCAAGCAAAATGAAAAAGGATAACAGAATACTATGAAGAATTGTATTAATATAGAAGAAATGGATACATTTCCAGAAACACACAATCTTTCTAAAATAACACGGACTGAAATAGAAAACTTAAACAGACCTATAACAAGAGAAGAAATTGGCCAGTTCATTAAGAAGGCTCCCAACAAAAAAGTCAAGGCATAGATGGCTTTACTGGTGAATTATACCAACCATTCTGGGAGGAGTAGTCACCCGTTCTACTCAAGTTATTCCATAATATAGAAACGGATGGACAATTTCTGAATTCATTTTATGAAGCAGGCATACCTTTGATACCCAAACTAGGCAAATACATCAAAGTGCCCCTTTATCAGCTTTCTGAGGCTGTAAATCTTTTTGTAGTAGAAAGTTCCATCTTTTTCCCATGGAGCAGCAAGTGGACTTGAGTCACATGTCTTTGGGTTTGTAGTCCAGTTCTTATTGTATGGAGTCACTGAGCTATAGACTAACATCCCTCATGAACATAGACACAAAAATTCTCAGCAAAATCCTAGCCAATAGAATACAACAACAATAATAATAATAAATAATAATATATCATGACCAAGTGGAATTTGTGAGAGGTATGCAGGGATAGTTCAATATTAGAAAAGCAATCAACGTAATCCACCACATAAATAAAACAAAGGGAAAAAAAATCACATAATCATATCAATTGATGCAGACGAGGCATTTGACAAAATCCAACATTCATCCCTGATAAAATCACTCAACAAAATAAGAATAGAAGGGAAATTCCTCAAAAATAATTAATATACACAAATACTGGTCATTCCCATAGGAACCAGAGAAGAATGGTCTTTATCACAACTACCATTAAATATTGTGCTAGAAGTTGTACCAGAGTTGTAAGTTTATAAAGGGAAATTGGTTGTTGGTTGGTTATGTGTTTTAGAGTTGTTTCTGACTCACAGCGACCCTGTATAGGGTTTCTGAGGCTATAAATCTTTACAGGAGCAGAAAGCCTCATCTTTCTTCCATGTAACACCTGGTGAGTTCGAACTGCTGACCCAATTTAAGGCATACAAATTGGCAAAGAAGTACAACTCTCTCTATTTGCAGATGATGTTGTTGTTAAGTGCCGTTGAGTCGGTTCCGACCCATAGCGACCCTGAACAGGGTTTCCGAGGCTGTAAATCTTCACGGGAGAGCCTCGTCTTTCTCCTGTGGAGCGGCTGGTAGTTTCAAACTGCTGGCCTTGCGGTTCGCAGCAGGATTTGTAACCACCACGCTACCAGATATCCTTATTTGCAGATGATGTTGTTGTTGTCAGGTGCCATCGAGTCGGAACCGACTTACAGTGACCCCATGCACAGCAGAACAAAACAATGTCCGATCCTGGGCCAGCCTCACTACTGCTGCCACACTTGAGTCCATCAATGATGCCACCTGGCCAATCCATCTCGTTGGGGGTCTTCCTCTCTTTCTCTGACCCTCCACCTTACCCAGCATGACATCCTTCTCCAGCAACTGTTCCCTCCGGACAATATGTCCAAAGTATGAGAGATGAAGCATAGCCATCTTGGCCTCCAAGGAGCACTCTGGCTGCACTTCTTCCAAAACAGATCTATTGGTTCTTTTGGCAGTCCATGGCACTTTAGTATTCTCCTCCAACACCACAACTCAAAGGCATCAATTCTTCTATGATCTTCCTTATTCACTGTCCAGCTTTTGCATCCATATGATGTAATGATATGATTGTATAATTAGAAAATCCCAAAACTCAGCATGAAAATTATTGGAATTCATTGAAATATTTAGGAAAATGGCAGTTTACAAAATCAACATATAAAAATCAGTTGGGGATGCAGTAGCTCAAAAGAGGGAACAAATCTTTACAGTGAGGATCATTCCCACCCCCTCCATACACAGAATAGACAGGGATGGCAAACTTGGACAGACAAGGATGGTAAACTTGGACATTGGCTATCCAAAATGGAGGGGCTACAAAGGCAAGAAGTGACTGGCTTATAAGCTTTCAAGAGGGAACCCAGATCCAGAGGGTGTGGAGAAAGGTAGAATCGCCACTGAGTAGTATCCAATCTGTCTAAGCAGGGCTGATGAAAGGAGATGGGGATAGGTCTCTTGGGATACAATAGTGAATAATTGTTATCAGGACTGATTGTGAGGGTTGGAAAAGTAAAGGTAGATGTTTTGTAGCAAAAGGAGGGGAGTGATTGACTTTTCAGTCTAGTAATGGAGGTCCCTGGGATCATCAAGTGAGAAGAGCAGAGAGCGGGACTCTACCCAGAGAAGCAGTGATACCAGAGATGGAAGCAGAGACAATGATGTGGAGAGATGGAGAGGCTAGGGACTGTAGGTCCAGAGAGGGAGAGGGGCTGTGTGCTGATGACCAGGGTGCAGGCTTGCAGGGTATACCCTTTGGTTGCTTGATGATGCATGGAGGGGATTGTAACCATGGCAATGAAGCAATTATATGATAGGATGAATATAAAGCTAATGTTCTCCCATGTAAACTATCACATAATGCACAATAAAACATTAAAAAAAAAAATAAGTTGGATTCCTTTACACTAATAAATAGAGTTTTAAAAAGGAAATCAGGAAAACAATAACATTTACAGTAGCCACTCAAAATATAATATATTTTGGAAGAAACATAATCATAAAAACAAAAGACCTATATAAAGAAAATTAGAAAACACTGCTACAAGAAATCAAAAGAGACCCGCAGAGATGGAGGAACATAGCATGCTCATGGATAGGAAGACATAGCATTTTGAAAATATCAGCATTACCCAAAGCAATCTATAGTTAGAATGCAATCCCAATCCAATTTCTAGCATCAGTCTTTAAAGAGATGGAGAATCCAACCACCACCTTTCTATGGAAAGGAAAGAGACCCTGGATAAGCTAAGCATTATTGAAAAAGGACAAAGTAAAAGGCCTTTGATTTCTCCACCTCAAAATCTACTACACAGCCACAATAGTTAAAACAACCCGGTACTGATACAATGAAAGACAGATACATGTATCAGTGGAACAGAATTGAGAACCCCTATGGTAGTCCTGTGCCCTTCAAGAAAATCTATGAAAATCACCCCTTTTAAATTGAAAACAAATAAACAAGCAAAACAGTCATCATAACCTTCAGAGCTGACCATTCTGACTTGATTTGAACTGGCTTAGTAGATTCTCTTGTAGTCACTATTGTGATTGGATGAGATTAAGACAAGTGTATTACTGAAAGAACTTGTCTGTAGCCATCTGCTGTTTGTCAAGACATGGTTATATAATTTCCTCCTCCTTTTTAAAAATAAACCCATGCATACATGCACTGGAACCATAGTAGCAATACTTTTTGACTTATCCTTATATTACACACGGGTTTCAAAAAGTTCATGGAAAAGTGGAATTAAAAGATAATGGAAAATTTCCACAAACTTTTTGAAGCTTCCTTGTATATTTAAAATCAAGTGTTCAAATCCTGTTTGCAAAGCTAGTTTCTCAACATACACAACTGATTTAAAGTGATTTTCATAGGTGTTTTCAAGTTAATAGTGTTACATGAAGTAGAGAAATCTAAGATAAGAACTGGATATTTTTCATTGAACCTGGCATTCAGGAAATACTTGGTGACTTTTGTGAGATATATTTTATCAAATTGAAGTGGCAGGGTTATAATAGCATTGGGATGATGAATGAATGCTAAGGGAGAATGTGTAGGAAACATGTTCCCAGAGATCTCTGTACCTCCCTGGTAATTCATTAAATTGTACTTCCTTGCTTAATTGTTCTCATCTTCTCTACTGAAAGAAAAACTCTTTGAGAGAAGTTACTGTGACCATGGTCTCATCCTTTAGCACAGAATCAGATACATAGGGGGCAATTAACATATTCTTTTAGAAGAAAGATAAGAAGGGTAAACAGATTTTCTTTCAAGAATTTTTATTGAAAGAGAAGACAGTAATAGATACAAGTGAATGAAAGATTTTATTTTATGTTTCTTATAGGAAGAGAGAAACTTGCCAATAAGGTGAAGGGAAGGAGTCAATGGAAATGGAGAGATTGAAAATGTAGGAGAAAGTTGAAATAAGATGTTAGAAAATACATCAAGGAGATAGAGTTGAAGCCATAGGGGAGAGTTGGGCTTTGATCAAGAGTGGGATCTCTTGTAAAGGTAGGAAAAAGGAGGCAATGAAGTAACCACTCAAAGCTCAATTCATGCATTTACTGAATTTAACAGGTAGCCAGGACTTTGTTACATCCTGAGATAAGTGGGGAAGAACTCAAAACACATGTACATAACATTGTTCTTAATAATTACACACTGTTTTAATTAGTGAAATAATGTTTTACTTCTTATCTCATGGGAAAGAGAAGACAATATGAAAATTATAAAAGTCTAGTTTGTGTAAGCTTAATAGTGTTGAGTTTAAAGATGTAATCAGAATGTATAAACTAATGGCTGGTGAGCCACACACAGTCTGAAACAATTCTTTCTAGGGATTCACACTGTGTTGAAACAATTTTGTTTGGTTTTGAATGCATTTCAAAGGGGACCTACATTTCCTAGATTTTTAAATACTCCAACAATTTCTCTGTGGTACTTGCGTTTTACACCAGTCATTTCGATATTATCTTTGTTCACTTTGTATATCATGATTCTCACTCAACTTTTCTTGAAATAGTATTTGTTAGCTGAGAATTTTATTGTGAGGGTGTGGCATAGGGGTTCAGGGTTGGGGTGGTGCAGGTAGGACAGATGAAGTGGTGGGGACCCAAAGATGAAGGGTAAATTTAGGAGGGGAACCAAATAGAGTTTTCCCCCAACACTCACCCCTTGCTGAGCTCGACTACTGGAACCTTCCTAAACATCATACATTAAATTCTTTTGTTTTCCTGAAAAAGGTACAATCTCACTTGACATCTGTTTTCTTCTATCAAATTCTGAAATAAAAGTGAGTCACTGCCAACATAAAATGAAAAGAATTATTTCATACTAACCTTATTCTTAGTAAATTATGTGTGCTTTTAAACCATATGTGGAAAACTTCCCATTTCTAGATATTAGGAATGAATGTAAGGAATTATGTATGAGACTTATATCTGTGTGATTCAGAAGACATTAAATAATTTTTAGTATTTAGAAAATAAAGGCAACTATTTAAAAAAACATATTGTTGTTGTTAATTGCCATTGAGTTGGATGCTACCCATAGCGACCCTATACAGGGTTTCCAAAGAGTGACTGGTGAGCTTGAACCACTGACCTTGTGGTTCAGGACTCCAGGAAAAAAACCAAATACACATATTAGATAGTTTAAAATTATGTACTCAGTGCTTCTCATTCTGTTTGAATGTACTATGTTGACAACTGACATTAGTTATTCTTTAAGAGTGAAATACAACTATTAGTATAGCTTAGACCCAAGAAAGCTCTTTCCCCATCTAAGGCCATCTTTGAGGAAGGAGAGAAAGGAATGGAAGTCTTTCTGGCAATCAGATCAGTGTGTAAATCAAATCATTCTTATGAACAGTTATTCATTTGTTAGCCCCTTACATGTCTTGTTTCACATAATTAAAATTGCTCCTTTATTATGCTAAATCTTTTTAATCCTCATTTTTTATTTTTATGTAATGTGTCAGAATTTGGGATAATTTGCAAATGTTGTAAAAATAGTATATTCTGTGTAGCATGTTTCCATTCATGTTGGTAGGTATAAAAGCATTTAAATTTCAAATTTAACATAAAATTATAGGAATCCCTTTAATCATCATTTTCTCCTATGTTGTTGTTAGGTGGTCAAATGTCTTCAGACTCATATCGACCCCATGAACAAAGAAGCAAACACTGCTTAGTCCTGCATCATCCTCTCAATTGCTGTTATGTTTGAGCCCATTGTTGCAGCCACTGTGTCACTCCATCTCATTGGAGGACTTCCTGTTTTTCACTGACACTCACTTTACTAAGCATGATATCCTTCTCCATGTACTGGTTCTTCTTTATAACATGTCAAAAGTGCCTGAGAGGAAATCTTGCCATTTTCACTTCTAAGAAGTATTCTGGATGTACTTTTTCCAAGATATATTTGTTAATTCTTCTGGCACTCTGGGATATATTCAATATTCTTCCCCAATACTGTATTTCAAAAGTATCAATTCTTCTTATAATTTTTTTTTAAGTTTTTATTGTGAATTGAGTGATAGTTTACATGGGGGAACATCAGTAGTTTGTTTCATTGCAATGATTATAATACCCTGCATGCTTCATCATTAATCAATATTTGCTTCTATTCTCTGTTTTTTTATTTTTGGATGTGCACCAAAACACTCAGTAATGTACAATAATTCAAACAGCCAAAGGACATGCCCTGCCCACCACCCACTGCCTGCCAGCACACATCCCCTCTCCCTCCATGAGTCTAGAATCTTCAGCTGCTCCATCTCTCCATATCATCATCTCTGCCTCCATCTCTGGTGTCGCCACTTTCTGGGTCGGTTCCCACACTCTGTTCCCGCTCTTCTCCCTTGATGGTCTCAGGGTCCTCCACTCTGGAACTGTAAGATCGACTGCTCACCCCTTTTTGATACCAAACTTCTACCTTTACAGTTGCAACAATCACAATTAGTCCTGGTAACTATTACTCACTGTTGAATCAGTCTTATCCCCATCTCCTTTCACCA
>NW_006408526.1:8772161-8809631 GCF_000296735.1 Chrysochloris asiatica
ACCAAACTTCTACCTTTACAGTTGCAACAATCACAATTAGTCCTGGTAACTATTACTCACTGTTGAATCAGTCTTATCCCCATCTCCTTTCACCAGACCTGTCTAGACAGGATGAAAACCACTCAGTGGGGATTTTACCTCCCCCCGCCCCACTCTGAATCCAAACTACTTTTTGAAAATTTGTAAGCCAGTCATTTGGTGCCTTTACAGACTCCTCCCCATTTTAGGTATCCAATGTCTAAGTTGCCTATCCCTATCAACATTGTGTACAGAAGGATGAGAATGATCCTTACTGTAAAGATTCATTCCCTTTGGGTTGATATTTTAAGCTACTACATCTGTAAGTATAAGGAGCTCTGGTAGCGTAGTGGTTACGAATCGGGCTGCGAACCTTAAGGTCAGTGGTTCGAAACTACCAGCCGCTCCGCGGGAGAAAGATGAGGCTTTCTACTCCCGTAAAGATTTACACCCTCGGAAACCCTGTACAGGGTCGCTATGGGTCGGAACCGACTCGACGGCACTTAACAACAACAACAACATCTGTAAGTATAGGTCAAGTTAATCAAATTGTAACGATTTACACTCGTTTTCTTTATATATATAAAATTTATTTATTTATTTATTTATTTATTTATTTATTTATTTATTTATTTATTTATTTATTTTTCTTCTTCCTCTAGTTGGCTTCTGAACATCCAGCCATTGAAGCTAGGTCCAATGGGCATTATCTGCAAGTTTGGGTTCCCTTGTGCATAGCCCCTCACTTCATATCAACCAGATGCTTCACTCTCAGCTCTAGCCCTCTGTGGCTATGTCCTTGTCCATGGGCTCAGGAGTCCCCAGAACTCACTGTACTTCAGGTCAATTATCTCTCACCATACTCTAGGTCAATAGGGGTATATGTAAATTGATCGGACATCCATGGCATTTTGTAAACTCTTTGCATCTAGCAACTTATTTCATTATCACAGTGATTCTATGTGGGAGGCACTGCTATTATCTTCATTTTACAGGTAAAAAAATAGGCATAAAGAAGCAAAATAACTCACCTAATAGCACACAACCAGTAAATGAGGAGCTGGAATTTTTAATCCAAGTAAATCTGCTCCAACGTGCTTGTGCTTGGCCAGTATATGATGCTGTATCGCTTTGGTTTATGCTTCCTGTCTCCGATTTTAACCTTAGGGCCTTCCCTACCTTCTGAGGTCGCAGGTACATTTAAATAAGATTCAGTGTGCAGAACTTGTTCTTAGACCTGGTGGTGGAAGTAGACGGAAAGTTCTTCATAACAGACCTTTGTGAGGTATGGATGGGACCTCATGCCACTGAGATTCACCCTCTGTCAATCTCTGATCATTATAGAATCAGTTTGGTCACTGAAACAACAGAGAATCTGGATATGGGCGTCTTGGCTTAGATGCTTGATGATTTGCCTGGTGAACTCCTGCTCATCCCTCATGACCCAGCTCCAATGCTTCCTTCTAAGGGAAGCTTTCCCTTCTGCCTCACGCATCTCTGATCAGCCTACACTGTCAGTCATCGATTCATGCTACAGGCATTTTCTGAGCAACTGTTATGTACCTGGAGATCAGTAAGTATTTTGGATCAAACTGTAAATTCTTATTGGCAGGGACCACATTAGCAGAGGGTTCAGATGGCTTTGGTGCTGACTGCTTGTGTTGGAATCTTGGCTCCTCCACTTACTAGCAGTGTGACTTTGGCTAGTTTCCTAGCTGGAAAAGCTTCAGTTTACCTCTACATGTTAAATGGGTTAATAATAGTACCTGCCTTATAATGTGGTTGTGAAGATTGCATGAGTCCGCGTGTCAGAATATGTTGCTATTGTTTTTGTTAGTTGCTTAGTCACTTCTGAGTCATGGTGACCTGATGTACAACAGGAGAAAATGTTGTCCAGTCCAGCATCATCTTCATGATCCTTGGTATGTCTGAATACCTGGTGTGGCCATTGTGTCAGTCTGTCTTATCGCAGGCTTCCTTTGTTTTTACAGACCCTCTACTTTACCAAACAGATGTCTTCTTCTAGAGGTTGGTCTTGATATATCCAAAGTAAATGAACAGAAGCCTCATCATCTTCAATTCTAAGGAGCAGTTAGATCCAAGACTGATTTGTTCATTCTTCTAGCAATTCACAGTATATCAATAGTGTCCACCAACACCACAGATCAAATGCACCAATTCTTCTATGGTTGTGTGCACATGAGCCAATTGAAGAAACAATGGCTTGGGCCAGGCTCATCTTAGTCATCAGTATCACATCTTTGCTTTTTAAAATGTTAAAGGGATTCTTTACAGCTAGTTTGCCTAATTCAATTTATCATTTGATCTCTTTCTTTTTTAATAAGTTTTCATTGTGAATTGAGTGATAGTTTACATGGGAGAGCATCAGCTTTACATTCATCCTGTGGTATTTCGTTTCATTGCAATGATTACAATCCCCTCCATGCATTATTATTCAACAATATTTGCTTAAAATTGCTCTTGTTTTTTTTTTTTTTTTTCTTTTCTTGTGTGTGTGTGTGTTTTAATGTACACTGAAGCACTCAGAAATATATAACCATTCAGACAACCAAAGGGTATACCCTGCACTCTAGTCCCCTGGCCACCAGCACACAGCCCCTCTCCCTCCTTCAGTTTAGAGTTCCTAGTTGCTCTGTCTCTCCATGTCATTGTCTTTGCCTCCATCTCTGGCATTGCTGCTTTTCTGGATAGGGTCCCACACTCCACTCTTCTCACTTGAACGTCCCAGGGTCCTCTGCTCCTGTACTGCAAGATCAACCACTCCCTTCCACTTGTTACAAAACATCTACCTTTACATTTGCAATCAGTCCTGATAGCAAGTATTCACTATTGAACCATGAGAGTCTTATCCCCATGTACTTTCACCAATCCCATCTAGACAGGTTGGAAACCACTCATTAGAGAGGCTACCTTCCCCCAAACCTTCTGAAACTAGGATCCCTCTTGAAAACGTGTAGGCCAATCACTTCTTGCCTTTGTGCTCCCGCCCCCCCCACCCCCCACTTTGGGTAGCCAGTGTCTAAATTGTCCATCCCTGTCAACCCTGTATGCAGAGGGGGTGGGTTCTTATGCTGTTTTACACATGTGTTATTATAATGTCATATTAATGTATAAATGTTCTATTATAATGTCACTAAAAGTATCCTCTACTTTAGTTGTTTTGTTTTTAACTTTACTAGTTTAAAAGTAGTATTTATATTTCTGTTCATTTAGGAACTATGCTATATTTCTACATTTTGAAAGTTATTTAATATGGCTATCCTCTTGAATAATTCAAAGATTTTAGAATGCTTTATCACAACTCTTTCCCCTGTTCCAACTACAGACATTCTTTTGATGTTGGCTGGTGATATCAAGAAGGTTCCAACTCATAGAGACCTTATGCACAGCAGAATGAAACTCTGCCTGTCCTGCACCATCCTCACAATAATTTTTACACTTGAACTCATTGCTGCTGCCACTGTGACAATCTATCTGACTGGGGGTCTTCCTCTTTTCCATTGGCCCTCCATTTGTTGTTGTTTTTAGATGCCATTGAGTTGGTAGACCCTCCACTTTACAAAGCATGATGCCTGTCTCCAGGTACAGGTCCCTCCTGATAACATATCTGAAATGGGAGAGACAGAATCTCACCATCCTGGTTTCTAAGGAGCATTCTGATTACACTTCTTCCAACTTAGATTTGTTTGTACTTCTGGTAGTCCATGAAAATACTTCAGTATTTTCCAACACCATAACTCAAATGCATCAATTCTTTGATGGTCTTCCTTATTCATTATTTAACTTTCGCATACATATAAGTCTGTTGAAAATACAAACTCTGGCTTATGTCAGACGCACCTCCTCAAACTGACATCTTTGTTCTTGAGCACTTTAAAGAGCTCTTATGTAGCAGATTTACTAAATGCAATACGTTATTTTATTTCTTGACTGCTGCTTGCATGAGTGTTCATTGTGGATTCAAGCAAAATGAAGTCTTTGACAACTTCAATCTTTCTTGTTTATCATGTTGTTTTTTGTTGGTTTAGTGGTGAGGAGTTTTGTTTTCTTTACATTGAGGTGCAATACATGATGAAGGTTGTAAAAGTATTTTAAGACCTCTTCACTTTCAGCAAGCAAGGTTGTATCATCTTCATATTGCAGGTTGTTAGTGAGTCTTCTTCCAATCCTGAGGCCACATTCCTTTTTTCAGATTATTTGCTCAGCATACAGATTAGTTTAAATTAGTATTTTAAATTTAACTTGATTTCAGTGTCTTCCCACCGTCATTTAAAAATTATCTATTTATTTAAGTAAGTTTCAGTTTGTTTATAGCATCCTTATGTGATTTTTGCTCAACATTGTTATTAATGATCATTTTCCTTCTGATTTCAACTTTGTATAGCAGTCCTTTGAGAGTCAGGGAGCTGCAGGTTTTCTCACTTGTCATCTTTCTGACAATTCTTTTATTTTGCTGTTACAATTTAATGGTCTGTCTGGGTATAAAATGTTAGGCTAACATTTCCATTAGCATTTAAAATTGTTATTTCATTGAGAAGTTGACTATTAGTGTATTCTGCTGTTTCTTTTCTTAAAAATCTGTCATTTTGCAGAGGAATTTAAAAAAATATTTTCTTTTTTACTTTAAAGTCTTATAATTTCACCACAAAAGTCTATCTGTTCTATTAATTTTTAATTTATAGACATTCATAGCAAACTGAGTACTCCTCAGTTCTAGAAAATGTTCAGCTGTTATTTGTATATTACCTTCCAACCATTCACTCTCTTCCTTCCTTCTAGAATCTTTGCTAGGAGAATGATGGACATTTTTACTCCCTTCTACATGACTATAAAATACTCTTTCATATTTTCCCAAATGACTTTATCTCTCTATGTTGCATAATGAGTAGTTTCTGATCTCAAACTTCTAGGTAACTGATAATCTCTACAGCAGTTTCTCATCTGTTGCATAGTATATCCATTAAGATTTTATTTCTGAAAGTTGAATTCGGTTTTTGTTTTGCTAACCCACTTATTTCACTACCACCCTTCTCATATACTGTTCCATTTTTCCTTTGGGGTTTTTATATCTTAGTTGATCTCTTTCATCATTTTAAATATTTACATATTTTAACTTTATTTCAGGATATTTTATTATCTTAATTTATTAGCATGCTAGTTATATATTCATCTGGTTGATTTTTTTTTTTGTTGTTGTTGTTGGTTGGTTGGTTTGCTATTAATCTATTGAGTTTTTTCTTGAGTGGTTTATATAATTTACTCAAGCAACCAGCATCATCTTTCTCCTGCAGAGTGAGTGGGGGGTTTGAACCACTGACTATGTGGTTAGAAGTCCAGTGCTTTTCCTACTGCACTGCCTTTACTAGCTGCTTGTTGTTGTTATTGTTAAGTGCTGTTGAGTCAGTTCCAACCCATAGCGACCATGTATACGGTTTCCGAGGAGCAGCTGGTGAGCTTGAACCACTGACCTTGGAGTTCAAAGCGACTTTTCAGTAACCACATTAACCCACAGCACATAAGGCAGTAAATCTTTATGGAAGCCGATTGCCACATCTTTTTTCCGCAGAGTTGCTGTCTACCGTTTGTTCAGCAGTTGAGCATTTAACCATTGTATCACCAGGATTTCTTAACAATAGCAGGTCTATTTTACTTACTTCAGTGACTTTTACCCTCTGTGAAGTCAGGGAGATTAGTCACAGTAACTCTTATCTATAGCAGATTCACAATAATTATTGAATGAAAGTCATACACTTCCTTAGCTTTTTGGTAGTGATCCTTGCATTCGATTAAAAATATATAATTTTAATATGTTTGAAGTAATACTGATTCACTATTATAACTAGGACTTAACTAATGGGAAAATGACATGCAGTTTAATAGGGCACAGCAGTAAAATGTTCTCTCAGAGCTTCCTGTCACACTTTAAGAATAATTGTTTTTGTTAAGTGATGTCCAATCAATTCTAACTCATAATGACCCTGAATAGGGTTTCCAAACAGTGGCTGGTGAGCTTGAACTGCCAACCTTGCGATTCTAACCGACCTTGCAGTCCAGTGCATTAGCCCACAGTGCCACACCAGGACTCCCCTAAGAATAATAGAGACTGGAATTAGTTGAATTGAATATGTGAATCAGCAAATAAATGTGTTGAATGACTTCTAAGAAGAACTGTGTGTGTGTTCGGTGGTATCTGAGATCCAAAGATGAGTTAGACAGTCCCATTCTTCAATGGTAAGTGTTGTATGTATAGTAGAGCCATTTTCCTTGCCCAAAAGTTCAGTGGGCACCACCATTTTAGAAGGTTCTCCAACTGCCTTTGTATTTTTTTTGAAGACAGTTTTCTGTGGCTGAATAAGACAAACTTCTGGAGCACATGATTATTGAGCATAATATTGTCATAGTTGATGTCATGTTGTTTGCTGATTTCCAAAGGTGCATTTTATATTGGAGGAAAAAGTTCACTGAGTAGCTCATCACAGATTTTTATTGTGTGATAGAATCAATTCCACAGGTCAACTTGAAGAAAAAGACAGTTATTCTTGTTATGTGACATTTTGCTCAAAGACAGACTTCTTAGAGAAAAGGTAGAGATTGAAAGAAATCTGGAACAACAATAGCAAGAAAAAGATACTACCAATTTTTATAGTATTTGTATGTTTTGGAATGTGGGATGATTTAGTAACAGATCTGTTCTTTTGAACAACATGGTCAAACAATATCCTTTCAACATTGGATTGCCAGACGACATTGTAAACTGCAGTGACTTTTTATGTACATTACAGAAAAAGCTTGACAACTTGCAGTGCTTGAGAAGACCTTGACAAACAAAAATATACAAAGATCATGTGAGAAAAAAAACAACCTCATAAGATTAAACCCAAGAACAGAGAATATGACTAAATTGATGTCATCAGTTATTTGGAACTTGGAAAGTCTTGGGAAGAAACTCAATTGGAAGGTGACTGGAAGTTGCTCTACTATCCAGAAGATGACTGGTCTGATTGGGAGGAACACCCTGTCTCTGCTTCTGTATATTTGGTGAAAAACAAGCAGAAACAATTGAGCTGCTTTATGTCCACATGAAGGATTCACATAAATGTGATCTCCTCAGAGTAAAGTCAGAATTTGGATTAAATTTCTATCAGTAAGTGAAACTGGTCAGCTTTATTCAGAGGGAAGTTCACTGGTATAGATATTAAGACAGCCATGTGAAAGTTAAGTCCAAAGCAATTTAAGAACTCACATGATTGAAACCAAACACATTTCACTTTTGGTTTCCTGAAAGACAGATATGTGATCACTTGCAGTATTATTTTCCAGTCTATGAAAATGACACTCTCCTGTGTACACTGTCTGACAGTGAATGAGATCTGACAGCTCAGGAACAAAATGGAAGCATTCCCATCACTAGTGAAGATACATCTAAACTCCATGTTCAAATAAAGCAGCTTTTTGAACCACTTACTACTACAAAAGTAAAAATCTAGAAGAAACTTCTACAAAAGCAATTTTGAATGCTTTCTCCTATGAGACAGGGACAAACACATACTTAAAATTTGAACATCAGCAAAGGGTTAATCTTTAGTGGAATAAAAATTTTTGTCTTTTTTTTTTTTTTTAAGTTTTCAGAAAATAAAGTCAGGACATTTTGTTTCTTGGCTGTAAAGTTCTATTGTGTAATCATTTTAAATGATGTTGTTTTAGTAAATTCAAAATTATCTATGATAAGGAGGACATGGATATCACAAATAAATAACATTCAAATTATGTATAAAACTTCTTTCAACCAGTATTACAATCCCCTTGTCCAAGTTCACACTCTTTCCATAGATGCCCATATCCATTAATGACTGAGATAGTGGTTGAAAGGCTCAGGCTAGTTTCACCCAATACAGAAGGACTCTGATGTGCTGTTTTTGCTCTAGTGCTCCCTCTGCAGTCATTGAAGTCTGTTACTAAATCTTTCACAGATAATGATCCTAAAGTACTCTTTAAAATACATTTTGCATAATAAACCCCATACCAAAGTCTGTTTTTTCAGAGAACTCAATCTACAACAGTTGGTGCTTTAAATGGTCTGAAAAAGTAGATGATGGAACAAGATCACCTTGCCATTTGGTTAGAAATGTCAACCCCTTTACTGGTGGTAGGTTGAGCACAGATGGTCCTGGGCATAAAATGTAGTTAAAGTCTAGTAGTTAGAGCCTTCATGGGTGGTAAATAGGATTGGTAAGCTGGTAGAAGGAAATGAATTAAATGTTTGAAACATTTGAGAAATATGGGGGGAAAGTAGTTATATAATTAAATCGGGCAATTATTTTTTCATACTCATGGCACTTTAGGAAAAAAGATAACGAAAGACTTAAATGCAACTCATAGCTGATTTAAAGTCAATTTGGTTGGTTGGTTATGTACCATGGAGTTGATTCCTACTCATAGCAACCCACCCTGTACAGGGTTTCCGAGGCTGTAAATCTTTATGGGAGCAGAAAGCTTCATCTTTCTCCCTCGGAACAGCTGGTAGTTTTGTATTGCTGACCTTAAAGTTTGCAGCCCGATTCATAACCACTATGCTACCAAGTCTCCTTTATAGCACGTAAAACCAGTTGCCATCAAGCTGATTCCAACTCATGTTGGCCCCCTGCGTGTTGGAATAAAACTGTGTTTACAGTGTTTCAATGGCTAGTTTTTAATGAGATCACCAAGCTTTTCTTTAGAGGTGCCTCTGGATAGATTCCAACCTCAGCCTTTCAGTTAGCAGCCTAAGAATTTACTGTTTACACCATTCAAGGACTCCCTTGCAGCCTACAAAAAGACTCATTTCCTGCAGATGTAGGTGAGTAAAAGCTGAAACTCAGGACATAGTCATCAGAGTTGCTGAGCTCCAAAGGAAGTTAAGCTCCCAGTCAAAGAAAGTCTGTGAGTAAAGAATAGAATCCCAACACATACAATGAGAACATTTGGGTAGTGGTCACAGAAAATCTTAACTCCTCAGCTTTTCCTGAACCATCTAAGCAAGCTCTCTCGAGATATTAAGGGCTAGCACCCAACTCCCCTTGGCTTAAAAACAGTGCAGGAGAAGAAGCCTTTCAAGGCAATATGTGCTTCTTAGGATCTACCCCTACTCATACCACTACTATGAATACAATTAGGGTACTGAACTGCATGAACCTTCTGGGAAGTCATGGGTTTAGTTCGGAAGGAGAGTGCTGTGTGACCTAACTAGCCTACATGAGCTGGAGCCAACAGAATATATACGGAATTGGATTCAGAGCAATAAGGGATAGAAGTAGGAGTGGCCCTGTTTATGACCATTTCCTGTGATCCACTTAGGAAATTTGTATTTCCTGTCTCTACAGGATTGGAGTCCTGGTATGGGGATTGGAGTCCTGGTATGGTGCTGTGGGTTAATGTGCTGGACTGCAAGGTGGGTTTGAACCATAAGGTCAGCAGTTCAAGCACACCAGCCACTTCTCAGAAACCCTATACAGGGTCGCTATGAGTCAGAACTCACTTGACAGCACTTAACAACAATCTCTACAATTCTGTGATCTGCAGGTTTAGTGTTCCCATTTCAGGTTTAGAGTTTCCTTTCACCAGGAGACTCATAAAGGGTCTCACTGAACGGAACTGTGGCTAGCACCAGGGTGATTCAAGGTCTTTGTTTATAAGGACCAGTATTGAAGGAATGAAGTCACAGTCTTGTCAAGGATAGTTGACCTTGATTATAAGGATAATTTAGAGTTGCAGTTAAAAAATAAAGAAAGGGGAGATTATGTTTGACATTTAGTGATTCATGAGTTGCCTCTTGGTACTCCCTTTACCAATTGTGGCCCCACTTTGTGAGGGATGTTCTGACCAGAAGCTCAGATCCTTCAGGAATGAGGTTTGATTCAGGTTACTAGTTAAGCCATTGAGACAAGCAGAGGTGCTGAGAGTGAAAGGAATCTGGAATAGATGATAGAAGATGAAGACTGAGTATTAATCCAAAGACCAGTTGCATATTTACCCTCCCCTTCTAAGTTTCTTGCATGAAGACAGGCAATTAGATTCTACAGATGTTGTACTCTGCATGTACATGAAGAAAATTCAAATATCACAAAGGGCAAACTGTGGTAGACACTGTGGTGTATTGTCCTGATTTCTTATGCAAGACTTTCAGTTCTCTGCCACACCAGGGATTAATTCAATTTCTGTGCATATGTTTTGCCCCTTCTGATTGAGAAAGGGTTGTGAAGGTCCATTTTTTACCCAATATAGGACATCTCTGATGGTCTCTTTTAACTCTAGTTCTTCCCAAAAGGATGTATAAAGCTATAGTCAAGCTTGCAGCTCAGCTCTCAACCCAATTTGTTTCCTTCTCCTTTCTTCCACAGGTATTGATCTCAAAGGTTCACTTTAATAACATTCTACACACTAAACTCCATCTCAGAGATGACTTCCTGGAGAACCCAGCCTAATTAACTCTGAAACTTGAGAAAGTTAAATCACCTTTTTGTATCTTGATTTCCTTATCTGATAATGAGAAAGTTTTCTCAAGGGTTGTTTTGAGAATTTATGTGATAATCCTTGGACTGTACCTGGCACATAGTAAACAGTCAATAAGTGGTAGCTATTCTTATTAATTGACAGATAAAGTAAGAAAATAGAACTGAGACTAATGTGAAAATATAAATGTCATGTTGATTGCTTCCTACATTAACATCTTTTTTATTTAGCAAAAACCAGAGCTAATTCTACGTCCTTAGGAATATTTTGTCTCTACTCTTGTTACCCATGGTTACCAGTACCTGGAATAATGGAAACGTCACACATTGAGCCCTGTGAAGTGAATAGGATATAGCTATTCTTCTAACTTCAGGGCCATATATATTTAATATAGTTTTATTCAAAGCATAGGTACATGACAGTGGTGCTGATAAAAAGATGTTTTCACTGTTAAAGTCTAATGCTTCCAACAATATCAATGTTAAACAATAACTTTTATTTATTTATTTTTAATCCTATTTAAGAATCACTTTTTTTTTTTTTTTAACCAATCCAGTTAATAAGTTGAATACCTGATCCTAAGCTAGGAATGAGGGATATGTTCTTGTGGTTAAGTGCCAGCAAGTGAGTTCTGACACATAGTGACCCTGTGTACCATAGAATGACATACTGCCTGATGCTTCACCTTCTTCACAATCATTACTATATTTGAGTCTTTTTTAAAAATAACATATCTTGTGAATTGAGTAAAGGATTACAGAACAGATCATCAGTTCCACATTCAACAAATCATACACTTCTTGTCGTTACAATGATTGCAATCCATTCCATGTACCATCAGTAAACAGCATTTACCTCTATTCACATTAACTATTGCACTCCTCTCTCTGTCTTTCATTACTTTCATCTTCCTGTGCCAACCTCCCGCCCATATATTGCCTTCCCCATCACCCAAATTAGCATATGTTCATCTTCTACCCAGTAATTAGTTTTCCCTTCCATTTCATAACTATCCTAAAACGTTTTATGGTAACTATCATAAAATGTTTCTTATAGCAAGAAAACCTCTTCCTAACTTTTTTACAACAATGGTCTCATACAATATTTGTTCTTTTGTGATTGACTGATTTCATTCATCATAATGTCCTCCAGGTTCATCCATATGATGAGGTATTTCACAGATTCACCATTATTCTTCAACATTGCATTATATCACATTGTGTGTATGTCTCAAAGTTGGTTTAACTATTCTTTTGTTGATGGGCATTTAGACTTTCTCCACTTTTAGCTCTTGTGAATAGTGTTGCAATGAACATGAGTGTCACAGCTTTTATTCCTTGACGGTGCATGTCAAGTAGAAGGATTGTTGGGTCATATGGTATTTCTCTTTCCGAGTTTTTGAGGAAACACCCTACTATTTTCCACAGTGGTTGCATTTGTTGCTTTCTGTTTTTTGAACTTTGTTATCAATGTTGGGTTAACATGATGTCTTGTTGTTGTTTTGATGTGCATCTTTCTAATGGTGAATGATCTTGAACATGTCATCACATATTCATTGGCTGCCTGAATGTCTTCTTTAGTGAAGTGTCTGTTCATGTCCTCTGCCCATTTTTTAATTGGATTATTTATCTTCTTCTTGTTGAGGTATTTCAGTGTTCTTTAAATTTTATAGAATAGTCCCTTATATAATGTCATTGCAAAAATTTTTGTTGCAATCAGTGAGTTCTCTTTTCACTATATGTGAGTCTTTTGTTACAATCATTACTAATCCATCTTGCTGAAGGCCTTCTTTTTTTTCACCGACTCTCCACTTTAACATGAGGGATATAAAGATGTTCAGAAAACAAAACAAAACAAAAAATCTTTGTTCTTTAGAAATTTGTAGATATCTATTTCATATTTTCCTATCTTTTAGTAATTTCCATTGATATGGTAACTGAAAAGTAAAAGAACCAAGAAAGAAGTCTTATGCTGCCAATCTTGTAAGCACTTGTTATGTGGCAGATATGATGCTAATGGCTTTACTAATGTCCAGTTTATTCCAATTTAATAAATATTTATGGAATATAGAATAGCTTCTGGTATCAGGCACATAATGGACACTAGTCAACACGTCAGCCATGGTCCTTGTCTATCCTGAACTTCTTGTCTAGTCAGGAAAACAGACAGTTAAACATGAAATTACAATATAGGATAAGTGCTATAATCTGGAAATAATGGGGGGAGGTTGTGCCAAAAGGACATTGGACATAGAAGGGGGAGACCCAACATATTTTATCAGAGGAAGAGGATGTTTCTAAGCTGAATATAAGCAAGAGTTGACTGAGTTAATAGATTGAAGAGTGCAGAGAAGGAAGAAGGAATAGCATGACCAAAGAAACCAGGGAAGCAGAGCAATGTTCATGAAGCTGGAAAGCAGTATACCAGACGGCAAGTGGTGATACAGGAGCCTGGAGAAGTAATGAGAATAAGCTAAGTATGAAGGACTTTGTATACCCTGTCACATCTTTCTCCCACAGAGTAGCTGATGGCTTCAAACCTAGACTTTTCAGTTAGAAGCTGAGTGCACAACCCCTGCACCACAAGGGCTATTTGTTGTTGTTGCTATTAAGTGTCATCGAGTCGGAGCTCACCCATCGAGTTGGATCTCACCCACAGTGTCTCTGTATAGGGTCTCTGAGGAGCAGCTGGTGAGTCTGAATTGCCAACCTTATGGTTCAAACTGACCTTGTGGTCAAGTGCTTATCCTACAGACCACACTTTTAGTAGGAAGATAAATGACTAAATGGCTGATTGCATTTGCAATTGGAAAGTTTCACTCTGGCTGTGTTGTAGGTTAAGGACAGAAGTAAGACCAGAGACCATAAAAGATTTAAAATCATCCTTGTATTGGTGGTGGTGTTTATGTACCGTGGAGTCAGTTCTGACTCATAGCAACCCTGTATAGAAATCCTCATCTTTCTTCTGTGGAACAGTTGGTAGTTTCAAACTGCTGACCTTGCGGTTCACAGCCCTATTTGTAACCACTACACTACCAGAGCTCCTTGTGTTAGGGATTTAATAATTTAGAATAGGTGAGCTTTAGGAATAATGAGAAGTGTACAGGCTCAAAACATATTTAAAAAACAAGAATAAATACTTGGAGAGTGGTAGGATGTGGTCACCAAGACAAAGGAAGACTGGAAATGTTCATTTGGTTTTGCAACTGTTGTCTTCTACAAACCTGACTACATAAGAGTCGAGTGGGTGTGAAGACTAATGTGCTCCTAGATCACTTGATGGTGCACTTCGGCATAGACTGTGTCTGTCTAGGGAAAGTGGGATCCTGTCTAAATAATACAAAGTCACCATATGGGTTCTTCGTTGTTGAAGTATCATTGAGTAGTTTTTGACTCACAGTGACCCAGTATAGGGTTTCCAAGGAGCAGTTGGTGGGTTTGAATTATTGACCTTGTGGTTAGCAATCCAGTATTTTTTCTACAACGGCACACCAGGACTCCTTGGGAGCCCTGAAATATTTCACTTTTATGTACTGATCTGTTTATCTGTCTATGTATTTATCTAGCTATCTATCCAAATGCTACTTGGTCAATTCAAACCCCATGTTTGTCAGAGTAGAACTGTGTGCTCCATAGGGTTTTCAGTGGTTGCTTTTTTTGGAAATATATCACCAAACTTTCCATCCAGGATGCCTCTCAGTGGACTTGACTCTCCTACCTTTTAATTAGCCATTATGTTTCTGGTTTGAACAATTAGGTTACTGATATAGCCATTGGTTGAAATAGGGAATATAGGAAGTAGTGAGGAAAAAGTGATGAATGCAGTTTGAACTTATATTCTAATAAAAACCTTATGAAGTAATTTTAACCCAAGCAGAAATAGAGTCTTAGAGAGGGTAACTGGTTTTCTCAGGGACATATAGTTTGAAAATGATAAAACTTGAATTTTTTACTTCACCAGTTTCCAACAAATAGAAAAGACAAAAATAGGAGTAACATACTAGAGGAATAACCCTATAAAGAAAGTAGATTTCATTCCATTTTGGAGATTCACCTGAATGTTAAATCACTTGTATGTTTAAACGTTTAAATATCTGGAAACTATTAATTTCAAAAATGTCTGCCTCTGAGCTTTCTCGTCATTTGTGCAATAAGTGGCACCAACTGTCCCTCCCACAACACTCTTTACTCAGCTAGCTTCGATAATTCATTGCAGTGGGCCCACAGAACTCAGGCACTCAGGCACAGAACTCACAGTTAACAAGTTACAATTCAGGGTCAGAAATATTCAGGGCACAGTTATTCCAGTTAGGACAGCCTGTCTTCTGCCATCCCCATAGGAAGGCCTCTTTCTATGGCCATCAGCTCCTTGGGGAAGTTCAACACTCTTTCTCATGCTCTGACTCTTGGTTCTTCTGCTGCATTCCTCTGCTGCTTCTCTAGTGTCACAGAATTGTGTCCAAGGGCCAAGGAATTTCAATATATAGGGATTATGCGGTCCATAGATGCACTTCACTCCATGGTTCTTCCTTGTTGGTAGTAAATTTCCACCCTTGTTGTTTCTGAGACCAATCATAATTATCCCTGGTGACAATCACTCACAACTAAATCATGGACTCCACCAGCATCTTTCCCACCTTCTCTTACCCAGAACCATCAGCAAAAAGTCATTTGGTGGGAGTTTACAAAGACGATGGCTACAAGAGACATTAAATAATTCATTGCACCACATTTGCACTTCTATTGACTTTCTTGTCTCTAAAGTCTTGTAAGCTTCAACAGTAGTCCAACTTCTTTCAAGAAATGCTTCTGAACATCCTGCTTAATATGTACTTGTTCCCTTCATGAGCTCCCTGAGCATTTGGCATCTTTCACTTGAATTATCACACTGCCCTAAGATTTAAATTACTTTTAGCTTTATATTCCAAGTACCTGGCATGTAGTTGCTTCTCAGTAAATAATGCTTGATAGAATAGTGTGTGAATGAACCACTTACTGCTCAAGGCCCACATTTTCTAATAAGTCTTTGTTGATTTGCCATGGCTATTTTCTACTTTTGTGATGTACAGACATGGCTGAACATAAAAATGAACTGGAAATTAAAAAAAAATACAACTTCCTAGTCTCCACCTCAAACATAATAAGTCTGAGACAAGGCCAAGTTGTCTGGGCTTTGAGGATGCTTCCCACATGACTAAGTGGCCAACCCAACCTTGACATTCAGGAGCCTCTGCTCTAGCCCACCAACATAGTTTGATACAACTCTTCTACATGTGCTTGTCATTATTATATTTTGTAATATATTTGTGTTGTATCTTTAAATAATTTTGAGATAAGTCTCTGTATCTAAACTTTTTGATATAATATCAAACACCCAGCAAGGTGAATGCTACGTGTTTGTCCATAGCCACAAGAGAGTATTTTTCTGTTACATATCTTAAATAGATTAAGTTACAGAGAGTCCTTCCATTTTAAGAGAGCTCTGTGTCACACTCTGGATACTAACTGTAATTTATATAAATATTCATGTAAAGTAAGCATTTTTCTTACTTATTGGCACAACATGTATTTTTACATGATTATATTAGTATTTAGAAAACATTAAAACATTTTTATCTTGCCATCTGTTAGCATTTTATGCATTTGGCCAACACAGAATCCCTCTGGATGGAGGCCAAGAGAACTGTTTCACTTCTGCCTTGTTTGTGTATTAACAACATAGCTAATGTCAGCATGGGTTTATTTTCTTTTACTCTGTGAAAGCTAAATACAGTCCGGGTAGATGCTTTATAAATCATCGCCATTTTCTTCTGCATCATTAAGAAAGTACGGACATTTATAAAAGGAAGGTGTTTTTCAGATTACAGTAATTTTCACAGAGCAGCAACATCCTACTTAAGTTGACAAACACATATTTTTTAAATGCTATGTGCCCGATGCCCATATCTTTGTTTAAGAAGCATGGTTGAACTAAATGGAAACTTGGCTTAACTTAGCCTCATAAACTTGAGTGTCTTGGCATTTTGCCATAGAAGTTTATTATCATTTGTAGGGCATATTTTATGTTTTTGTTCCCATTTCCTCTGTTAGTAATCTGGATTCTTGACGCAATAAGTGGTTATGTGTAAATAATATAATCATAGTTTTCTGATGATTCTTCAACACAACTGCAACTAATGTGATGTCATTCCAGATGATTGTACTAAGTCTTTTATACTCTCACAATACTTTCAGATCTAAGATTTATCACTTGTTCTTTCTTCTACTTCAAGCATGTTGCTTCCTACGGCTCAGCTCTTTGAAGTACCTTACGACGAATTCAGCATCACAGGATTTTGCTATACCTTCTTTGTACTGGAGCATCTTTCAAATAAGACATTTTCCAAATGGCTTTCCAGGACCCTTATCAAGTATAAGCACACTTCTGGAACAAGTTACTCCCTTCTTAGCCCTTTCTAGATGATATTCCTGGGTAGACTGTGTTACTGTTCCTGCTGTACTGTCCAGTCACTTCTTGATCATTTTGTCCAAGTATTGATATCACAACATTGGTGTCCAGATTCCAGTCTTCCTAATTCTATTCCATCCTCTATACAACTGCTGTGATGTTTCTTCAAACATCATAGTTGGGTCATTTTCTTTCTAAATCTACAGAAATCCTTCTTTAATATGAAATCTTATTTCTCAATTTACTCTTCAAAGACCTCTATCAAAGGGCTACATCAAGATCATCTCATTTTATCCCTTGTTGTTGACCAAATAGAAGCTCTTGTTTCCTAGTACATTTTTTTTTTTTTTCGTTTTTGAACTTGTTCCCACTTTCCATATCCTCAGTCATGTTCAGTGCATTTTATTTTGGTCACTTTCTTGCTCTGTGTTCCCTCAACAATTATATTTAGTAGTGGCAGTGGTGGTATGTGCCATGGAGTCAGTTCCAACTCGTGGAAACCCTGCATAGGGTTTCTGAAGCTGTTAATACTTATGGGAGCAGAAAGCCTTATCTTTCTCCCGCAGAATGGCTGGTAGTTTTGAACTGCTGATCTTTATGTTAGCAGCCTGACCGGTAACCACTACGTTACTAAGGGAAAGTTGAATTTATGAAGCTATGTGTGGAACAATTAGTAAAATAAATCACAATTTGAATCTGTTAGAGGCAGTGCTATGTTTGAAATAAACTTCCTAGTAATTATCCTACTTAATAAATTAAAGGAGTCCTTCTAAAAATGAAACATTGTCTAGTATTACTTTTTTTCTGTTAATTTTAAGCTTTGTTTTCTAAGTTTTACAGAAATAATGATTATAGAATTATAGAAGGTTGGTTTAGGAGATTGTTTAGTCCTAAATACTAATTTTAGTGCAACAAAATTTATATCATTACAGTTTATATTATATTGCATATTACTTATATGTTGCCTTATAATTAAGTTGTTGATGTTTCATATCTTGATTTTCTACTTGCTCCTCTAGTTTTGTCTTTCATCTATCCAATATGGTACTATCATTTATCCAGTAGGCCAAGCCCATCACCTCTTTGTTTGATTCAACACTATAATTTCTTCCACTAGACTATAACCACCTTGAGGATAAGAAAAGTTCTTGCTCATCATCTTATCTCTAGTGCCTAGCACAGTAGTCAATAAAAACCTGAACTAATGAATGAGAATGACTCTTCTCTCCTACCTACATCTAAACCATTATCAAACCCTGCTGACTTTGCCCCCTAAATACAGATAATGTCCAATTTATTACAAAGTTCAAGTCTGAGGACTCCATTGTAACTTGGTTCTGATATAAATCAAATACTTTTCTCTCTTTTTTTTAGTTTTAATTATTATTGCCTTTCAAATCACTATCTTTATAATCCAAACTTTATTTGTCTTTGGGGGTTACAAGCATATATAAACTTACAAATATATGAGAGGGCTTCAAAAACTCATGGAAAAGGTGAAATTAAAAGATAATGAAAATTTTCCATGAATATTTTGAAGCCCTTTTGTATTTTATTACATATCTACATGCATTAAAAATATACAAATCATCTGGATGCCTCCTGGGAATGAAAATGGTGCAAGAAAATTAATCAGAGTTGTCTATATAGGCCGTTTCTTTTTCTTTATATAATTTGTAATAACATCTCACTGCTTCTCAAATCTGCCTATCGACTTTAATGAAGTGATCAATGTTTAGGCACATGTTTTCAAGGAACTGAAGTCCTTGATTTAGTTTAGGAAATGATCTACACAGCAGCATTTTAAATCTGAGAATAGTAATATCAGCAAGTTATGCACTGCAACACAGTATTTTGTTATGTGCTGTTAAGTCAGTTCTGTCTCAAAGCGACATTGTATGGAGTTTCCAAGGCCATAAATGTTATGAGCACAGAAAGCCTTATCTTTCCTCTCAGAGTTACTGGTGAATTCAAACTGCTGACCCTGCAATTAGGAGCTGACCGCGTAAGCCACTATACCATCAGGGCTCCCATCCTATTATATACCAGTATATATTGCTTATGATAAGATATATACACACACACACACACACACACACACACACAACAAAAGAAATGATTGTATGTTTTTCCATAACTTTTAAATATATTATAAATTGGAGGCCATCTGTAGTTACTTAAGGAGCCCTGGTGTGCTGTGGTTCAGGCATTTGGCTTCTAACCTACAAGGTTGGCAGTTCAAATCCAACAGCAGCTTTGTGAAAGAATGATAAGGCTGTCTGCCACCATAAAGATTTACAGTTTCAAAAACCCTATGTAGAGTCACTATGAGTCATAAGTGATTCAATGGCAGTGGGTTTTTAGGAATTGACTCAGCAGCAATGAATTGAGTTTGGTTTGGTTCAGTGGTTAATTAAGTGCACAGCTGCTAACCAAAAGTCAGGTGATTCAAACCCTACAGTCAGTCTATGGGAGAAGGCTCTAAACAGTCTGGTTTCGTAAAGATTACAGCCTTTGAAAATTCTACCAGGCACTGCTACACTGTCCTGTAGAATCACTAGGAGCTGGAATTGATTAGATGGCAATAGGTTTTCAATTAATTAAATTGAAAATATTTAATCTATTTTCTTTTGTCAGCCCTATTCTGATCAAGTCCTTATCATCTCATATCTACACTATTGAAATCATCTGTCTCCCACCTGATCCCCACCCCCAATCCTTTACCATTTCCCCAAAAGATTCATCTTGAAATAAAATATGACAATGCCTCTATTTGCTAAATTTCTTCATGGCTTCACATCACCTAAGGGATGATCCTTAGCCCTTTAGTGACCTGACCTTTTACCATTCACTCTCTTTTCAAATAATAACAAACTGAATTTGGTTTCTCATGTATACCATTACTTATATTTACATAGCAGATGAACTGTTAGCCTAACATGGAACAGGAGTTAGAAAAGGATTTCTGGAGAAGAAGGTACATTGGAGAGGTCTTGGAAGATTCGTGATAGTTATCTGGGAAGAAAGCAGTCTGAGAGAGAAGTGCAGTCTCTTTCTGTCCCTTTTAAATTTTTTACTTATCATTATTCAAACCTTGCAAATTTATCATCTAAAGTAAAAGCCAGGTGATTTGTGAAATCTCTTTCAGTGGTCATTGTAGCTGATAGCATGTCTCTTCATTCATTCATTCATTCAACAATTATTCATTCTGTGACATCTATGTGCTAAACCCTAGAACATTAAAGATATAGTGAGCAAAAAGGACATATGCTAACCTCATGAAACATAGATATAGTTATAACTTACAGTTATAATCACCAGCCGCTCCTTGGAAACTCTATATAGGGTCCCAATGAGTATGAACCTACTCAGAAACAAAACCCAAAGGCAGATCAGACCACAAAGGATCAAATAAAAAATTCTCCAGATGTATCTTTGGCCTTCTATCTATGTGAATATTCTGCTAAGTTAGTAAAGAATTAGTAACAATTCACTTCCATGATGGATGTAGTGAGACTAACTGATAGTTTTAACTCACTACTAATAATACTATCCTAGAAATCATCAGTTTGTTTTGGAGTTATTGTAAGAATAGTTAATAGACAGTTTTGCCTTTAAGCATAGAGTCAATCTAAGAAAAATTGTAAAAGCTTTTTAAATTTCTGTCAATATTGCTCCAAGAGTTTTTCTTTAGATGGGATTGATGTTTACTATGCTCTTAAAGCAATAATAGAGCTCTGTAAGAGGCTTAACACATCCTTAACAACCTTTCTTACCATCTTAGAAGCTCTGCTGGATATGTGTGTTCCAGATGATGTTTCAGTGCTGAAAGATTCTTTAAGGTTGAAGGGGACAAGAAAAACTAGCACTGAAAATCTTTGATTTTGATTTATCAAAGTAAGGTTGTGTCTAAAAGTCATTCATACTAGCAATATAGAAAGAGATTTAAAATTCTCTAAAGGGGCTAAATGTATTCAAGATGATTTTAAATTTACTACTTGATTTATAAATACATATCCAAAAATGTATTTACTGCTCTTCTGGAAGTATTGATTTTATGTCAGAAATGGTCAATATATCTTATTTAATTTCCATATTTTCCACTCCAAAAATAATTCCTTATTAAAATATTCCAGTATTTCAAGTCCTATTCAATACTTCCTGAATTATACTTTAAAAAAATATATGTTTACCATTTTAATTTATTCATCAGGTAAGTAAGCTAAATCTTTGTAACACTTTATACTGTGGTGCTGTAGGATACGCACTGGACGGCCAATTGCAGGGTTGGCAGTTCAAACCCACCAGCTGCTGCTTGGAAACCCATTACAGGGTCCCTTTGAGTCAGAACAGACTCAACAACACATATTGAGGAGGAAATTTAACATATCTGGTCCTATAAGAAGGAGTCCTGGTAGTGTAGTAGGTTACATATTGGGCTGCTAACTGCAAAATCAGCAGTTCAAGTCCACCAGTCACTCTGCAGGAGAAAGAAAATTTTCTGCTCTCATTTACAGCCTTGGAAACCCTGTACAGGATCAGCATGAGTCGGAACTGAATTGAAGACACACCACTACCACCAGTCATTGTTGTTGTTAAGTGTTGTCCAGTTAATCCCAACCCATAGCGACCCTGTATAGGGTTTTCAAGGAGTGGCTGGTGAGCTTGAACCACCAACCTTGAGGTTCAAATGACTTTGCATACCTAGTGCATTAACCTATGGTGCCATACAACTTTATTTAAAAAAGAAAAAAAAGGAAGGATGGCCTAAATTTTGTTAGGAAGGAACCAAAAATAATAGATATTTATATGTGAGAAGGTGAAGCAGAACCTACACCTGTCTTGAGAAAGGGTCAGAAGCTAAACAGACTAAGAGATGAAGTCGTTGTTTACTGGATGTTAGAGAAAAAGAAGTCCAGAAACTGAAGAATCAAGTTCCGAGCCAGATGTGTAGCTACGATTACTAAGGTTACTGACTGTGTGACTATTACCTTAAACTAGAAAAAGGAAGACGTTAGAAATCCATTCACAACTAAGATTATGTGGTACAAAAAAGTAGTAAAAATTATTGAAGTTGGTCAGAAATTAATAAGAGTTGAAGGATGAGTTGTTGTTGTTGTTGTTGAGTGCCATCAAGTCAAATCTGACCCACAGCAACACTGTATAGGATTTCCAAGGAGCAACTGGTGATTTTGAACCACCAACCTTGAGATTCAAACCAACTTTGCAGTCCAGTGCATTAGCCTACAGTGCCATACCAGGAAGTATGAGAGACAACCAAAATTACAGAAAAATAGTACCAGTGCAATCATCAGAGTGCTCCTTGGAGGCCAAGATGGCCAAACTTCGTCTCTCATACTTCAAACATATTATCAGGAGAGAGTAGTCGCTGGAGAAGGAGATCATGTTTGGTAAGGTGGAGGGTCAGAGAAAAAGAGGAAGATCCCCAATGAGATGGATTGGCTAAGTGGCAACATCGATGGACTCAAGCATGGCAACAATAGTGAGGTTGGCCCAGGATCAGACATTGTTTCGTTCTGTTGTGCATAAGGTCACTATGAGTCAGTATCAACTCAATGGCACCTAACAACAACAACAAATCATCACAACTTTAAAATTATTCAAGATTTTTTTTTTTTTTTTTGACTATAAATATTAAAAGGAGCTCTGGTAGCGTAGTGGATACGAATTAGGCTGCGAACTGCAAGGTCAGCAGTTCGAAACTACCAGCTGTTCCACAGGAGAAAGATGAGGCTTTCTGCTCCCGTAAAGATTTACAGCCTCAGAAACCCTGTACAGGGTCGCTATGCGTCAGAACCGACTCCACAGCACTCAACAACAACATATGTATTAAATGACTATATATGATGAGGTGTTCAGTTCACCTGATTTTTATGTTAAAAGCAATTCTCAGTTCCATGTAGCTCTACTATAAACTGACAAAGCTGGCCCAGTATTTATCTTGAATTTAGAATCCCTTGAAGTGGTATTTTGCTCATCCTTTATTTTTCTTACAGCTTTTATTGTGAATTGAGTGATAGTTTACATGGGAGAACTTCGGTTTTGCACTCACCCGGTCGTATTTTTTTTCATAGCAATGATTACAATTCTCTCCATACACCATTGGTTAACAGTATTTGTCTAGATTCCCTCTTTTTTTTTTTTTTTTATGTACACAAAAACACACAGGAATATGTAATCATTTAAACAACCAAAGGGCACATTTTGCAAGCCAGCCTCATGCCTACTAGCACACAGCCTTTATCTTATCATGAGTCTAGAGGCCTCAGCTACTCTATCTCTCTCCATGCTATCACCTCTGCTTTCATCTCTACTTAGGATCTTACATTCTGCTCATGCTCTTCTCTCTTGATGGTCCTAGGGTCCACTGTTCCTGGAATGTAAGACTAACTACTCCCCTCTTTTTGGTACACAACTTCTAGCTTTACAGTTGTGACAATTGCAATTAGTTATAATAACAATTGCTCACTGCTATACTATCCCCATCTTCTTTCACCAGACCCATCTAGACAAGATGAAAACTAATCAGTGGGGAGTCTATTTTTCCTCCACACTCTGAAACTAAATGTCTTCTTGAAATCTTGTAAGCCAGTCACTTTGTGCCTTTATTACCCCTTCCCACCATTTTAGGTAGCCAATGTCTAAGTTTCCCATCCCTATCAATCCTGTGTATTGAGGGGATAGGTTTGATCCTTGATGTGAAGACTCCTCTCTCAGTTCATATTTTGAGCTACTACATCCATAAGTATAGGTCAAGTGCATCAAATTGTAGCAGTTTACACTTTCTTCTTGTATCAAACTTATTTATCTTCCTCTAGTTAAGTTCTGATCATCAAGCCATGGAAGCTATGTCAAATCGGTACTATCTGCAAGTTTGGGCCTACTTGTGCATCTCTCCTCACTTCATATCAGCTGGATGCTTCACTCTCTGTTCTAGCCCTCTATGACTATGTACTTGTTTATGGGCTCATGAATTCCCAAATTTCCCCAAACTTCAGATCGACCAACCCTACTTCTTCTCTCTCTCAAGTCAAGGTCAACAGGAGTCTATGGAATATGGTCGAACTCAGCTCATGTCTTCATTACTGCCTTTCCCCCACTTCCACTTACAAGTAGACCAACGTGGACACCAGTGAACTTACATGCCTGCTTGTGTGTTCCCTTTGAGTTTCAGTCTTGGAAGGGGGTTTGTCCTGAATGGATTTGATGGCTTGCCTTGGTGGATCCCAGGCAAACAACTTGCTTGTTCTTGTAACAGCCAAACAGTTTGCTGTTTTTCCTTCCTTTCTTTTTTTCCTGCTAGTTTTTCTTTCAAGAAGTATCTTCTGTTCTTCTAGCCACTCCAGACTGGTCTGCATGTCCTTTCTAGTAGGAATGTCCTGTCCCAGAAGGTTCTGGATGGGGTTCAGGATTTTATGGAAAATCCTATACACTACAAAGGCTCTGCAAGAAGCCTATTTCATTAGCCATGTTCTAGAACCCCTTTTAGGTATTCCGATCAGTAAGAGGCTGAAGACAGGCTTGTAAGCTTTCTGTAATCATGTTTCCTGATACTCCTTTATATCCCAGTCCAGTATCTATTTTACAATAGTAGGCAAGGGAAACCAGTATGCATAAAAGAGTCAAAGCTCTATACATCATTTCCCCTCTTTTATACATTCAGACTATGCCTCTATCCTTGTATCACAGAACCCTGTTGTTCCGAGGTTGAATATATATAACTAGCTCATCCTTTTTAAAGTAGAAGCTACTAAGTCTGAGAAAGTTCAATATACTTACATTGAGATAAAAGTAAGAACAGATGATTATGGGGTAGATTTTTAATTTAGTTGTTGGTGAGGCTTATGATATTTTTAGTTAGATTTAGTTGGGTGTTAACTGGTTCAATCAAGTCCACTTCAAATTATATTCAATCTGCTCTAAAATGGCATGGCACTGTGGGTTAATGTGCTAAACTATAAGTTTGGTGGTTCAAGCTCACCAGTCGCTCCTCAGAAGCCCTATATAGGGTCACTGTGAGTCAGAACTGACTTAACAGCACTCAATAACCAGACATTCATTGATATCAGTAAACTACTGTGTTTATAGATGCTTTATTTCTCTTTTAGAGCATGTACTGACTTCATGTACCATGCTGGGGCTTTAGAAGGAATAACATTAGAAAGACTGGAAGAAGCAGAGACAGAAGAAGTCCTAGAGAGAAATTAATTTGTACTGTGAGTTATATGAATAAAATGTGCTGTTCAGTAAGGTTCTCAAAGGTGAAGAGAAGCAAGCTAGTGCCATGGACTTGGAAAGACATGAGAGCAGATCTAAAATGAACATCCAAGGTGACTAGAACAGAGAGATAAGAGACTCCTAGTTCTGTAAGGTTAAGTCAGCACAGAGTTCAAGAACTCATGTAGATAACTAGAAAGATGTTCACAGGATCAAGTAAGGGTCTACAAAGGAGTGGAAAATCAATTCTTTAACTGAGTATAAGAAAATGAAAGACACGAGACAGAAGTCTTAGAAAGGCTAGTTACATGTTGTTTTAATGTAAACAGGGAAAAGGAAACAGACTCAACTCACATGCTGATTGCTGAATATGTAACCATTGGAGATGGCATTTTCAAATAATACAAAAATTGTGTGATTGGAAGAATGATGATAGAGGAGTAAGAGATGCATTTACTTCAGGACCAATTTAAAAGCTTTATGCACTGATAAGGATATATGAGAGATCAACAAGCAGTTAAAAATATGGGCATACAGAAGAACTATATGATGCCGAGCTACTACTAATGACTGCTCTGAAAAGGATCACAGTAAACATTCCCAGATAGAGTGGGAGACAAATATACAACAAAACTCAAAATTATAGAAATGACCAGGCTTACTGGTCAGAAAAAGACTGAAGGAACTGAATTATAGTCCTTGGTCACCCTTCAGGGCAAGAATAGAACTCACACCAGAGAAAGAAAGGACTTATACAAAGAAAATTACAAAACACTACTACAAGAAACCAAAAGAGACCTACAGAAGTGGAAGAACATACCTTGTTCCTGGATAGGAAGACTCAACATCGTGAAAATGTCAGTGTAGCCCAAAGCAATTTACATATATAATGCAATCCCAATCCAGATTCCAACAACATTTTTCAAAGAGATAGAAAAGACAATTACAAACTTTATATGGAAAGGAAAGAGACCCAGGATAAGCAAAGCACTGCTTAAGAAGAATAAGGTTGGAGGTCTCTCACTCCCCAATTTCAAAATTTACTACATAGCCACAGTGGTCAAAACAGCCTGGTACTGGTACAATGAAAGATACATTGATCAATGGAACAGAATCGAGAATCCAGAAATTAATCCATCCACATACAGACAAATGATTTTCAACAAAATGCCTAGGCATATTGCATGGAGAGGAAATAGTGTCTTTAACAAATGGTGCTGGCAGAACTGAAAAGCGATGTGCAAAAGAATGAAATAAGACCTTGACCTAATGCCCTATACAAAAACCAACTTGGCATGGATGAATCCCCAAATTATGAAGGTCATCAATGAAAAAATAGGGATAAATGTGAGGGCATATACAGACTACCAAACAGTTTGAAAAGTACACAAACAAAAGTAGACAAAATAGAAGATTGAGACATACTAAAAATTAAAAACTTATGTGCATCAAAAGACTTCACCAAAAGAGTTAAAAGGGAACCCTCAGAATGGGAAAAATATTTTGCAATGACACATCAGATAAGGGACTCATTTATAAAATATATAGGAAACTATAACACCTCTACAAGAAAAAGACAAATAACCCAATCAAAAAATGGGCACAGGACATGAACAGACACTTCATCAAGGAGGAGATCCAGGCAGCCAACAAACATATGAGAAATGTTCATGATCACTAGCCACCAGAGAAATGCAAATCAAAACAACAATGAGATATCATCTCACACCAGCATTAACAGCAAAGATGAAAAAAAGCAGAGGACAACAAATGCTGGCGAGGATGCAGAAAGACTGGAACCCTCCTACATTGTTGGTGGGACTGCAAAATGTTCCAACCTCTCTGGAAAGCAATATGGCACTTCCTCAGAAGGTTGGAAATAGAAATACTTTATGATCTAGAAATTCCTCTACTTGGTATTTACCCACAAGAAATACGAGCCATAACATGAGTAGACATACGCATACCAATGTTCATAGCAGCACTATTTACAATAGCAAAAAAATGAAGACAGCCAAAATGCCCATCAATTGAAGAATGGATAAACAAACTGTGGTACATGCACACAATGGAATACTATGCTACCTTGAAGAACAAGAAAGCTGCAAGTAACCTCATAACATGGATGAACCTTGAGGACATTATGCTGAGTGAAACAAATCAGTCACAAAGGAGAAATACTGCATAAGACCTTTATTGTAAAATACTTTCATTCTACTGTGCATAAGGTTGCTATGGGTCAGTACCAACTTGATGGCACCTAACAACAACAACAAGAAAAAGAACAGGGGGAAAAAACTTATCTATATAATTGTTGATCACGGGGATGTATGGGATGAGAGGAGGGGAGGAAGAGAGGGGAAAATAGAGCACAGGGTAGGGAATAGACACAGGAGAACTTGGGTATGAGGAGGAAGGTGGAAGGGGGGCAATATACAAGAAGGGGGAGGGGAAAAGAACAAGGCTGATGGGAGAACAGTTAGGCAGGTTTGCATGGGCTAGGTGCGGCAGAGGTAAATGACGATGTATGTACAACCTTGGAATAGCAGGGCTTTAGGATCCAGGGATTGAGGCATGCCTTGAAAGGATAAAAGGGGAATAATGTTAGGATGCTTGGCTGTCTTTTGAATCTTGGTTTCCCTTGCCTACCATTGTGAAATAGACACTTGGGGTGGGGGGGTAGCCAGAAACATCACAATAGAAAACATATAAGCCCATCTTCAGCCTACAACTGACTGGTATACCTTAAAGGGTGCTAGGAATTGCCCAGACTCAAAATGGGTGGGGGGGCCTATAAAGGCAAGAAGTGACTGGCTTACAAGCTTTCAAGAGGGAGCCTAGTCAATAAATGATATACAATAGGATGAATGTAAAACTAATGCTCTCCCATGTAAACTATCACATAATTCACAATAAAACATTAAAAAAAAAAAAAAGATGGAGCCTAGTTCCAGATGGGGCAGGGGTAGGCAGAACCTCCACTGAATGATTTCTAATCTGTTGGGATGGGGCTGATGAAAGGAAATGGGGATAAGATTCTTGTGGTACAAGAGTGAATACTTGCCATCAGGATTGACTGTGAGGGTCGGAAATGTAGATGTAGATTTTTCATTTTTTTTTTGTTTCCCAAAAGGAGTAGGGTGATTTATTTTGCAGCCAAGGAGCGGAGGTCCCTGGGGCCATCAAACGAGAAGAGTGGAAAGTGTTACCCTACCCAGAGAGGCAGTGAAGCCAGTCATGGAGACAGAGATGATGACGTGGACAGATAGAGTGTCTGGGGACATGGGACTCAGGGAGGGAAAGGAGCTGTTTGCTGACAGCCAGGGGGGTGGGCCTGTGGGGTGTATCCTTTGGTTATTTAATGATGCATGGAGGGGATTGTAATCACTGCAATGAAATGAACTACAATAGGATGAATGTGAAGCTGAAGTGGGACAAAGGTAAATAATGATGTGTGCACAACTTTGGAACAACAGGGCTCTGGGATACAGGGATTGAGACACAGTTGGAATGGCAAAAGGGGGTAAATAAAGTTAAAATGCTTGGCTGGCTTTTGAATCTTGGTTACCCTGGCATACTACTATAAAATAGACTCTGGACTGGAAGAGAAAGGAATAGCTAGAAATATCACCAGAGAAAGCTTGTAAGTCCGTCTTCTGCCTATAACCAATAGGAATAACTAAAATGGGATTATAATGTGCCCAGTGAGGGAGGCTTCCGCGGAGCCTCTGCATTACATAAGACCATAGGTGAAATCCTGAACAGCATCCAGAATCATCTGAGGTAGGAAATTTCCACTTGAGAGTACAAGCAGACCAGACTGGAACAGCTAGAAGAACAGAAAATACTGGAAAGAAGACCGACAGGAAAAATACAAAACAATATAGGTAGACCGACTGATTACTACAAGAAAAAACAAGTCGCTCGCCCAGGAGACATCAAGGCAAGTGGTTGGGTCCCCTCAGAGCAAACCTCCTTCTAAGAGTAAGATGCAATGGGGATATATGCTCTGATTTGTGACCACACTCATCACTGATAAGGGGAAGTGAGGGAAAAACAGCAATGAAGCTGAGCTAAGCCCTACAACATTCAATAGACTCCTGTGAACCCAGCTGGAGTCCTGGATGACCAGCAGTGTGGCAAGCCCAGGGGACTCTTGGGCCCAGAGTCAGTGACATAGCCACAGACGACTAGAGTGAAGAGTGAAATATCAATCTGATAAGAAGAAAGGGCACATGCATAAGTACATCCACACTTGCAGATAGTACCCATTTGACCTGGCTTCAATGACTGGATGATCAGAGCTCAACTATAAGAAGAAAGAAAAGGAAAAAGAGGTAATCTGATACAATCTGATACAACTTGACCTACAACTATGGAGGCAGTAGCTCAAAAGAGGGAACAAATCTTCACAGCGAGGATCATTCCCACTGTGGGAGATGGGCATACATGGAGAGGACAGGGATGGGCAACTTGGATATTGGCTACCCAGAATGGGGGGTGGGGGTGGGGGACTATAGAGGCAAGAAGTGACTGGCTTCCATGCTTTCAAGAGGGAACCTGGATCCAGAGAGTGTGGAGCAAGTAGAATCTCCACTGAGTAGTATCCAATCTGTCTAGGCGGGGCTGATGAAAGGAGATGAGGATAGGTCTCTTGCGATACAATAGTGAATAATTGTGATCAGGACTGATTGTAAGGGTTGGAAATAAAAAGGTAGACATTTTGTGGCAAAAGGAGGAGAGTGATTAACTTTGCAGTCTAGGAGTGGAGGTTCCTGGGACCATCAAGGAAGAAGAGTGGAGAACGGAACCCTACCCAGAGAAGCAGTGATGCCAAGATGGAGGCAGAGACGATCACGTGGAGAGATGGAGCGGCTGGGTACTTTGGACCCAGAGAGGGAGAGGGGCTGTATGTTGATGATTGGGGGCAGGCTTGCGGGGTATACCCACTGGTTGGTGGATGATGCATGGAGGGCATTGTAACCATGGCAAGGAAACAATATAAGATGGGATCAATGTGGAGCTAATGTTCTCCCATGTGAACCATCACATAATTCACAATAAAGCATTGGAAAAAAAAAAAGAAAGAAAAGAATGGAAGTCACCTTCATAACCCAGTTTACATCCAAGCTGTAGATAGATATAAAGGAGAGACAACAATACAAGTGAAGTATGCTTGCCATTAAATGGTTAGCCATTCAGGATCAAAAGAGCAACATTTACCTAAGGACAAAATTCAAAGGAGTTGAGGAGGGTGAAATGTAAATAAAACCACAGGGAGGAAGTGGGATAAATGCTATTACTTGGAGGGGATTGCAGCCATTGAGATGAAACAAAGTGTATGATTTGTTGAATGTAGACTGATAATCTACTCTATAAACCTTCACTGAATTCACAATTTAAAAAATCCCAAAAAATGTGAGTCTAGAATTCTGGGGTTTGGTTAGGATAGTGTCTGAAGAGCTAAAACTTTAGTAAGCATGACAGACCCAACCAAACCCACTGCCACCAAATTGATTCCAATTCACAGCAAGTCTGCATAGAGTTTCCAAGGCTATAAATCTTTATGCTAGCGGAAAGTCTCATCTTTTTCCCATGGAGTAGCTGGTAGGTTTGAACAGCCAACTGTTGCTGTTAGTATTCTAGTGCTTATCCTGCAGAACCACTAGGGCTCCTTTAGTTTGAAAAAAAGACAATTGAAGGCAGAAACAGAGTGAATGCCTGCATTCAGGAAAACAGGAAAGGGACCAACACAGTGAAGACGATAAAGAAGGAATGGTCAAAAAGCAGCATAGAATTTAAAGAATATAGTCTTATTGAAACCAAGTGAGTGGCTATTTTAAAAGGGTAGTGATGTGTAGAGGTTGCTGTTATGTGCCGTGGAGTCGTTTCCGACTTATAGCGACCCTGCATAGGGTTTCTGAGGCTGTAAATTTTTACAGGAGCAGAAAGCCTCATCTTTCTCCCACAGAACTGCTGGTAGTTTCCAATTGCTGACCATGAGATTAGCACCCCTATTAGTAACCACAGTGGTTAAATAAGAATGCTGAATTTGATAACTAAGTAATTGGTAACTTTTAGGAAAGTTGAAGTAATAACAATGAACTTCTATTTTATTACCTTCTTTATGGTAGTTAGTGGTAGCTGAGTGGTTAAATACTAAGTGCTATGCTGCCAACCGTAGATGTTGATGGTTCGAACCCACTACCTGGGAGAAAATTTGTTTGGAGTGCTGACATGGTGCTGTAGGATAAGCACTGGACCACAAGATCAGTTTGAATGGCAATGTCAGCCACTCTGTGGAAACCCTATACATAGTTGCTATGTGTCGGAACTGATTCAATGGCACTTAACAACAACAACATCTTATTTAACCTTCATATTAACCTTGTCAAATTTAGGAAAGGAATGAAACCAGAATTCTTAGAAGGGAGGATCGTGAGACTTTGGTTTGCCTGCTTTATATACCTTCTCAGGAAAGATCAGCAGCTAGAAAAGAAGATCATGTTTGATAAAGTTGAAATCAGCAAAAATGAATACTCTCAAGGAGAGGATTAACACAATAAATAGTCACAACAATGGACTCAAATCATGAAACAATCAAAATAACAATCATGAAAGTGGCACAGGATGAGACATTTCCTTTAATTGTGGCTAAGAACTTACCTGAATTTTCTATGTTTAAATGTTTAGTGGAAGGGAGGACTTGTAAGTGATAAAGTTGGCTATTTAACAGGAGATTCCTAAGCAAGATTTTAAAGGAGCCATATGATTTCTCCCTGCTGCATATAAAAAAATGTGATAGGAAATAAATGAATTTAAAAATGAATAGTGCAAAATGAAAACAGAACTTAAAGACTTAGAAAATTCTGTTGTGGAAATTAAAGACACATGTCCTAGAATTTTCACCAAGGGCATAGCTGCACAATCTTTTGTTAAAGAGTTTAAGTCAGTGATTGATGGATCTAACCAACTACCATAAGAAAATTGATCAGCTTGAATTGAAGTGGCTAGAGACAGACTGAAAGGAAAACAAAACAAACAAACAAACAACTGTCAGTCACTTGTAATTCTACAGGCAAGAAACAGGCTAAAGGAGGTACATCTGTTATCCTTCAAGAAAAGATAAGGACCATCCATGAAACAGCTCAGAGATCAGCAAAACTGTTGGAAGGAGCTTGGAAAGCAAAGACCTCAGAGTTTCAAAGGGCAGGGCTAAAGTCTTTTTGGAATTCATGGGGGGGGGGGGGGGGAACGGACAGCCTCTTAGACTGAGTCAGTATTCACCAACTGAAGGTAGTTGGTTAGATCTATGGCCTAATATCTTTAACAAAACATTTCACCAACTTGGTTCTGAAATGTTGGGCTCCTACTCACGATTTCCAAGAGGATGAGGCCACTGCCCAAAGCTGAGAGGATGAGTTGCCATGCCCAAGGCACAGACGAATGGGGCATATCAGAGCAGAGTAGCTGAATTCACCACTCAAATGGACTAGGAGAATGGGGCTACTCAAAACCAATAGAGCAGAGTTGCTGTCCCTGTGGGCCTGGAAAGCTAAAGCCTAGGGTTGAGGGTCATCAACCCAGAATCCAGAAAGCATGGCCAATATCCAGAACCTAAGGGCACAGCCCTTAATCAGATGGTTCCAGAGAACAGAGGATTGTTTTCAAGCCTTGCCAGTTAATGATCTGGGTTTGGAACTTACTTGGTGTTTTTTATCCCATCTTTCCCTCCAATTTCTGTCATTTGAAATGGAAATGTCTGCCTTGTGTCTGTTCCACCATTGTACTTTGGAAACAGATAACTTACACCTAGATTTCACAGGTTCACAGATACAGAAGTGTTTTGCTCCAGGATGGAATACACCTGAAGATAAGAATTTGGATTTGGAGTTGGTTTGAGACATTTGATCTGATGTGATGGGATGAGTGTGTTTTATGTGTGAGAAGGACATGAATTTTGGGGAGACTTTTAAAATATGGACTATTATGGATTGAACTCTGTCATTCAAAAAATATGTGTTGTAAATCCTAGCCCTTATATCTGTGATTGGTGCTACAGGATAATGCATTGGACTGAAAGGTCAGTCTAAACTGAAAGGTCAGTTGTTCAAACTCACCAACCACTCTTTGGTAGCCCTATAAAGGGTTGTTATGAATAGGAACTGACTCAATGGCACTTAACAACATTTGGAAATGGGTTTTCTTTATATTAATGAGAATTAGTGTAGGATGTGCTTTGAGTCTATGGATTTTGAGATATAAAAGTGATTAAACAATTAAATGAGAGAAACTGAAA
Organism: Chrysochloris asiatica; assembly: GCF_000296735.1. Lineage (NCBI taxonomy): Eukaryota > Metazoa > Chordata > Mammalia > Afrosoricida > Chrysochloridae > Chrysochloris > Chrysochloris asiatica. Next base: position 8,805,673 of record NW_006408526.1, read on the forward strand.
TGAGGAAAGAGAGATGTCAAGCCACATGAAGATCTCTGAGGAGAACAAGCTCAAAGAAACAAAGACCTTCCTCCAAAGTCAAAAGAGAGAGACTGACTTCACCTGGAGCTGACAACCTGAATCTAAACTTGTAACCTCCGGAACTGTGAGAAAATATACTTCCATATGTTAAGTTGTGATATTTGTTATAGCAGCACAAGATAACTAAGGCATGTTCCCAAAACTCTCATCTCAGAAATTAGATTCTCAGAAAGTTTTAAAGTTAGTACCACTAGTTTTGGAGGACTCATATGAAAATGAAACTATAGACGACTAGGAGAATTTAAAAATCATTAAGTGGAGAAATCTATTTTAAGTGTGACAAAACTAAAAAGTGTAGAATCTATAAACATTTTTTTTTCAAATTAAATTAAAGACAAGTTAAAAATAGCAAAACTCAGCATGAAGAAAAGTCAGAAGATAAACTCAACAAGTATTGTTAATTGTAATCATAAACAAAGGAATTTTTTCCTAATATAGATGAATAGAAAAATGGCCAAAAGACTTGTACAATACTCAAAGAACAGGAAACACAATTATCTTTTAAACATAAAGATGTTGAATTTCACTTATAAGAGAAATGTGAGCCACATCATAACTGGATACCAATTTCTTCCTATCAGCTTGACAAAAATAAAATATTAGATAACTTGTTATGCTGGCTAGGATATGAGAAAACAAATATTTTCACACACTGCTGGTGGAAGTCAAAATTGTTCCAGTATATTTGACAATATATTTTTAAATTGCAAGTGCACCACATCCTTTGACTAGCAATTTGATTTCTGGCAATTTATTATGCAAGTGTAGTTGTACATGTTTAAAATCATTCATGAAACCAACTACTCACTGAGGCATTATTTTAATTATAAAATATTGTAAAGTAGATACATGGTATCAATGCAGAATTTGGGATTGGAGAAGTAAATTGTTGTTGTTATTGTTGTTAGGTGCCATCAAGTTGGTACTGACTCATAGCGACCATATGCACAACTGAACAAAACACTACCCAGTCTTGGGCCAATCTCACAATCACTACAAAGTTTGAACCCATTGATGCTGCCACTGTACCAATCCATCATGTTGGGGGCCTTCCTCTTTTGCTCCGCCTCCACTCTACCCAATATGATATACGTCTCCAGTGACAAGTCCCTCCTAACAATATGTTAAAAGTATGAGAGACAAAGTCTGGCCATCCTGGCCTCTAAGGAGCACTCTGGCTGTACTTCTTTAAACACAAATCTATTTGTTCTTTTGGCAGTCCATGGTAATTTCAGTATTCTCCTCCAACACTATAACTCAAATGCATCAATTCTTGTATGTTCTTCCTTATTCACTGCCCAACCTTCACATGCATATGAGGCTATTGAAAATACCATGGCTTGGGTCATGCATACCTTAGTTCTCAAACTGACATCTTTTCTCATTAACACTTTAAAGAAGTCTTGTGCAGCAGATTTGCCCAATGCAATATGTCGTTTGATTCCTTGACTGCTGCTTCCATGAGTGTTGATGATTGATTCAAGCAAAATGAAGTCACTAGCAACTTCAATCTTTTCTCCATTTATATAGATGTTATTTATTGGCCAGTGGTGAGGATTTTTGTTTTATAGCACAATGAAATGTTCTTTAAAGAGAAAAAAAAAGAGCAAGACATCTGTGTACTATACATATGTATATATGTATATGTATTGCCAACAATTTCTGCCCTCACAAAGCATTTTCATTAGCTTGGCTATGCCCCATTTTTTTTTTTTTTTTTACATGTTGCTATAAAAGTTGCTGTGAGTGCTGATATAATAAAATCCCTAAGACAAAAAACAAAAAAGCAAGGGCTGTACATAGTATTTAAACATTGGGTAAATGTAGGAAAAACAAAAGGGATAGGCTTGTATATGCTTGCTATTTTTACATAAGGTGATCTGGAGGAATGGGCCACAAGCTGACAAACTCTACTGGTTGTTATAACAGGGAATTTAGGTGCTGACAAAGTGTGTGGAGGCTATTGAGCCAATGAATAACCTTCTGTGCTGTAATTGTCCTGTAATTTGAATTCCTTGGTTTGGGATGAGGGATAGGGCCAAGAGAATTGTAATTTAAGAAAAATAAAAGTTGATCTTTTGTGCCACAGGGCTTAAATAAGGGGAGGGTAGTTGAAGTAGTTTAAGGATAGGTTTATGAGGACCTAAAATTACAAATCATGGTATGTGTATTTTATTTTACAGACCATGAGTATCCAATAAAGGAATTTTGAGCAGGAAAATGATGTACTCATGGAAAAATCATCATGCATTCATGTGCAGGATGGACTGGAAGAGTTGCCAGCAGATAGAAAAGCTAATTATGAGGCCATTGCACTATGTGTCGCCACATTTTATATATGGGTATTATAATATATTGTCTACATTGTTGCTTGTATGTACTGTCTAGTCTGTTCTGACATAGCGTCTAAAGCTGTAAACCTTCACAGGAGCAGAAAGTCTTGTCTTTCTCCTTCAGGGTGGCTGCTGGACTCTGACCTCTGACCTTGTGTTTAGCAATGCACTGATTAATCCTAGAACACCTACAGTGCTCCATTTGCCTATGTCATAATAGATAAATAAAGAATATAAATGCTTCAAAAGTCAGCTATTTCCTCATTTCCTCCCTCTCTTTTTTCATTGTCACTATCTTCTTTAATATCTTTTCCAGAAAAAAATTAAAACAGTGCTTATTTTGTCACCTAGCTTCTAGGTTATTTTTTCCCTACTTTGCTGTTGTTTGGTATGTTGGACATTTTAACAGTACCAAATTTATCAGTTTGTGTTTATATCTTTGACTATTTTCAATATATCCTTTTATGTGCATTATATGATTTTGAAGGAATGTTCATCATGTAATTTTATTTTAAAATTAGGGATTAAGAATTTTAGACAGCAAGAATTTAGAGAAGAATAAGTCTAATTTTTAAATGTAAGATTTAGAATTTTCTCAGGGAATGTAACATTTATGAATATGAATACATTAGTGAAGATTTTTACTAGGGTTACAGATGAAAATGGAAAGAAAGTGATTGAGAGGAAGTTTAAACTATGTTTACTGACAAAGTGGATTTTAGAAAATACTGGAAAGCAATAGCTACTTTGAACTTGGAGAATTGAGAAATGAATGTTGGTTCTGAAAAAATGGGGAGTGGAGGAAAGACAAGTATTTCATAGAATTACTACTTTATTGGTCTTGTGGTATGACTCTGTAGGATCAGCAACGGATTTGCAACCATAACATTGGCAGTTCATTCCCACCAGGTGCTCCTCAGAAACCCTGTACAGGGTCCCTATACTTGAAGGCACTTAACAACAACAACATTTCTGATAAATGGAATTTGGCCAATGGACATCAAAGTGACAATATCCAAGCAACCAACCTTGAGCTCTGAAGAGACTTAAGGTGCCTGTGTAGATTAAGGAATCTGCAGGTGGCAAGTTTTCTGAAGGCATCAAAATGTAAAGAAGCCTTATTTGAAGGAAATGCTCCTTACCATTGCAACATCTGTAGAAAAAATTATTCAGCTGGTGTTTAAATTGGTGCAGAGTTATTCTGATAATGATGGAATTTGTGCAGTAGTTTCCCATGTGAAAGGCTAACACTGAGATAAACATTTGCATGCATCATGAGTAATAGTAGCTCTGCCGACAGATCTATCCAGAAAAGCCAGGACTAAAATATAATAATGCAGTTAGTTGTTCAGTGTGTGTTGTACACTTCCATGGTTGTTTTCTATAGTGAGGTCATTGCAAGTGTAGTTAGATTAATTCACTCCAATATACTTATCTCATTGGAACATACAGGAAGATATAGTGAGCTATCTTACTGTAACACAAAATTTAGGAAGATCAATTCCTCTTATTCACTAAAAAGTAAATGCAGTTATATATATATAT
>NW_006408526.1:8809731-8813101 GCF_000296735.1 Chrysochloris asiatica
TTTTTAGTTATACCTCAAAATAATGGGAAAATAGTAAGCAAAATTAGTTCATTGTATACATATGAATTCCTATGACAAAAACCCTTTGGTATACTATGATATAGTATGGCGTTGTTGAGTAAGCACTGCACTGCTAACCACAGGTTGGCGGTTTAAACCCACCAACTGCTTCTTGGAAATCCTATATAGGGTTGCTATTAGCTGTGATCAACTGGATGGCACTTAACAACTTAACAACAACAATTCCAAATTACACGTTTTTTGCTTTAACTAGCAACTTATTTATTTTTTCTAAACTATAAGTCTATTGAAATCTAAGACTATTCATTAGTGTAATTCTTTTAAAAATTTTTCAGTAAAAGTATTCATCATGTGCCTATTTAAATAATTTGAAGTGTGAGATGTTTAATAGTCTCTAGGATATTCTTAAACAGAATTACGAATTGGCTTTACTTTTTGGAATTTTTCCATGAGGCTTATTCTTTAACAACTATGTTGTTAAGTGCTGTCAAGTTGGTTCCGACCCATAGCGACCCTGTATAGGGTTTCCGAGGCTGTAAATCTTTATGGGAGCAGAAAGCCTCATCTTTCTCCCACGGAGCAGCAGCAGGTGGTTTTGAACTGCTGACCTTGCGGTTCGCAGCCCGATTCGTAACCGCTACGCTACCAGAAATGTACTATAGAAGAAAAATATTTCATTTCATCTAGTTAGTGAATAAATACATAGTAATAGCTAATTGTTAATCATAAAAACTGTCAAGATTTTCAAATGTTTTCATTTAGAAAGTTAAACTCAATGGTTGGGGTAAAAACCTGAAAACTTGACTTCAAGTATGATAATATTTAGGAAAACTAGTTAATACATCATTAAGAATAACAATACAAATTTGAACACTCCTATGCAATTTCTGGGTGCTCTATCTTGTGCTAGGGAAATCTTGTATAACCTTGATTTCATCGCACTCTGTGCATAAGCAATAACCTCATTTGGGTCATGAATATGAATCAGTAGAGTAAAGAATACCACATTTGACCTTGCCTTAATGGCAAAACCTTAGATATTCATTACTGTATTCCTTAGTGAAGTGCTCATTTCATTTGGAGATAAAACAAATATTTTCATCTTAAAAAACAAAGATGAATAATGAATTATATCCCAAACAAGTTTTTGAATCAGTGTTTACATTTTAATGGTCTCAAGATTAAATTAAATAGAGATGCTGTGCATAAATTACACTGACACAAAGGGCAAATTTTGGTGCAGACTTAACTACATTCTGTTGAAGTTACAAATTGTGCTTGGAGAGTTTTATAGTTTTGTTTTCAAGGCGGTAGAATTATTAGGAATTGCATCAGGAATACCAAGCATATTGAAGTTGAGGAATCTCTAAACTACTGTTTTGACTGTTCTCTGCTACCTAGCAATGATCAGATAGTCAAGTAAAAACTCTGTTAAGTAGAACTAAGGACTGTAGTTAATAGAACATGAACCAACAGTATGAAGGGGTTTCTCAATATGTTAATTCCCCTTTTGAATTCATAACAAAAGGATAAACTTGGAGAAAAATAAATAAAGGAAAATGGATATTTTTCTTGAACTGTGTGCAATCTGACCCACATTTCTATTTGCTATGTTTAGTTCTGGAAACCAGGAGAACTGATGAGCTTGAGCAGCTCTACAGGAAGACAAGTAGGAAAGTAACATCAAAGATGGCCTCAGATAGCACCTGAGGCAAGAGAAAGCTGATGGGGCCACTAAAAAAGTCATCAAGAATCAGATGCACTTAACTCACAGTCATTCCTGCCTTGAAAAATTTTCAGTTTACGCTTGTGACAAATGGGTTCAATAAGCAGAAACCAACGCTTTGCTTGTCTATCAGCTGTGCCTGGGAGAGGCTGGAATAAGTGTTAGCAATAGCAATAAGCCTAAAAAAGGATCTCATTTGCACCCAGATATGGAACCCCACCTCCAAGAACGTCATATTCATTGTTGTTGTCAAGTGCTGTTGAATCAGTTCCAACTCCTAGTGACCTTGTATAGGGTTTCCGAGGAGCAACTGGTGAGCTTGAACTGCCAACCTTGTGGTTTAAAACAACCTTGCAATTGAATGCTTATAGTAAATGCCAAAGCAGGACTCTAAAAAATTTTAGGTATTATGGTGGTGGTTATGTGCCGTGGAGTCAGTTCCGACTCATAGTGACCCTGTGCAGGATTTCCGAGGCTGTAAATCTTTAAGGGAGCAGAAAGCCTCATCTTTCTCCCATGGAACAGCTGGTAGTTTCAAACTGCTGACTAATTCGTAACCACTAGTGACATAAAAATAGTCTCTATATATACTCTACCATTGTAAATTAAAGATTCTAAATGGATCTTCCTGGCCCCATTATTAAGCATTGTTTTTCTTAGGTATCTGGGTGCTTATTGTTTGTGTGTGTGTGTGTGTACCTGTGGGGAGAGGAGAGATCTTTGGATTATTAATGTGATGAATCCTTGAGAGCAAGACCTGGGTTCAAATTCTAGCTCTGATAGTTTATAAGCTGCAATCTTGGAAGTCAGTTAGTCTCCTTGAGCCTAATTGTTTCATTTGGAAAAAGTAGAGGTGATACATTTGTCTACTTGTAAGGTTAGTCCCTGAGTGACACTAACAGTTAAGCACACTCAATCACTAGTTGAAATGTTGGCAGTTTGAACCTACCAAAGGTGCCTTGGAAGGCAGGCTAAGAGATCTGTTTCTGAAAGGTGATAGTATTGGAAACCCTATAAAGTAGTTCCAATTGTCACACATGGGTTCTCCATGAGTTGGAGTCCACTCAGTGACAACTAACAACAACAACAACTTGCAAAGTTATTTTATGGACTAGAAATAGTGTATGCACATTTTATGAATGTGCTTATAAATTCAAATAAAGTCAGGGCAAGAAAGTGAAAAAAAACCCACACACAACAAAACAACTTAATCTTTTTTTTACAACTAAACATGTTTTCATTGACATCATTAATAGATTATTATGAGCTTGCTAGATAGCTATAAAATAAACATATAATAAAAGTTTTTAAAGTTTACTTCAGAATGTGCTTTCATAAATCTGCTTAATCTATAATCTCTTGTGTATCATCAGTTTTTGGTTTCTTGTTCTTAAATTTACAATCCATTGTTTATGTAATTATAGTATAATTTATAAAAGACGTTAAGCAAGTCTTATCAGCCAATAACTATCATGTACTGGAATATTGTTATTGTATACTAGAAAAAGGCCTTGTAGTCCCCACAAGTAACATCTATTTCCTGATAGAATCTGTAGTTTTTAGATGTTTAACCAATTTAAGTTTATAACTTTAAAACCTTGCATATATATATATATAGCGTAG
>NW_006408526.1:8813911-8820627 GCF_000296735.1 Chrysochloris asiatica
TCTGTTCTTCTAGAATGAAATTACATATGAATAGATGTTCCTATAGTTATAGAAAAATGTTTTCAAAATTTTCCTGTGCCTTTCTGTTCCTATAGTTAACCTATTAGTTTTAATTTCTTTCTGTATGCTGGCACCCCTTCCTGCCTGTTTTAGCTAAACTAAGATTCAGTTTGATGTTCTCATTCATCTTTCTATTTCTTCCTTAAGATGGCCCACATTCTTGGCCTTTCAGGTATAACCAAAAGTAAGTGTCCTTCAAAAACCTTTTACTAAATCTGATGTTTCTTAAAGCTGATAGTATAAAATTTAAAATTTTTTACATATAATATGGAAAATAGATGACTCTGTAGGATAAGCACTTTAATCACAAAGCTCGTGGTTCAAACCCATTTGAGAAGGATGAGGCTCTTTGCTCTTGCAAAAATTTGCAATCTCAGAAACCTTATATAGGGTCACTAAGAGGTACTGTCAAGTCAGTTATGACTCATAGTGGTCCTATGCACAACAGGATGAAATGCTGCCCTGGTCCTGTCCCATCCTCATAATTGCAATAAAGAATTAATTGGTCTTACAAAATTCTACAATCTGATCTCCAGCATCATTTTTATCACCAAGGCCATATTTTCCAATGACTGACCATTCCTCTTGTTTTCAACTTTGCATTCCAATCACCAATAATTATCAATACATATTCATTGCATGGTGATCAATTTGAGGCTGAAGAAGTTTGTAGAATTCTTCCATTTCATCAACACAGGCTTAGGTGGTTAATGTGTAAATTTGAACAATATTTGTGTTAACTGGTCTTCCTTGCAAGCATGTGGATACTATCCTATCACAAATATTATTATACTTCTAGATAGATATGGATATGTTCTTTTCTATGATGAAAGTTATGCTGTTCACTTTTAGTTTGTCATTCCTGGCATAGTATACCATGTGATTGTATGATTCAAAAATAGCTAATAACAGTCCATTACAGCTAACTGATACCTCGGATAACAATGTTTATGTGTCCCATTTAATTTTTGACAACTTCCAAGTTTCCTAGAATTATACTTTATATATTCCATGTTCTGATTATTAATGGATGTTTACAGATGTTTTTCCTCATTTTGAGTTGTGCCCCATCAGCAAATAAAGGTCCAGAAAGCTCTACTTTATTCATATCATTATGGTGAACTACTTTGAGGAGAGAGCTCTTCCCAGTTGTAGTTTGAATGCTTTACAATCTGAGGGTCTCATCTTCTAGCACTATATCTAAACAGTATTCTGGTATTCTTCATCATGTTTCAGTATTCAGTATTCTGGTGCTGACAGTGTTCCACTGCTATTCATAAGGTTTTTAGTTACTAAATATTCAGAAGTAGTCTGTCTCTCCTTCTTCCTAGTCTGTCTTAGTCTGGAAGCTCAGATGACACCTGTTTTCCATTGGATACACTGCTGTTATTAAAAATACTGGTAGCATAGCTTCCAGAATCACAGTAACATGCAAGCCACTACAGAATGACAAACTTATAGAAGAGTGGTGGAAATAAGTCATTGGCCTTGCAAAACTTTACCATGAGATCTCCAACATCATTGTTATCAACAAGGCTTCAAGATATTCATGGAAATATCATTATCTTTTGATTCCTTTTCCATGAACTTTTTGAAGCCCCTGTTACTTTCATGGTCACTAATTATAAATTATTGATAAATTATTGATTATGAAATTTAGAAGAAAATTACCTGTCTAACTGAATGGAAGAGATCCATTTTGTGACCATACAAAAGGGAAATGACTAAATAGAATGCAGAAATCATCAGACAAGATGATTAGTATCGAATGCAAGTACAATTTTGCTAAAGATAATACAAAAATGGCTGCAACTCTATATTGAACTTCCAGAGGTGCAAGCAGGTTTATGAAATTCACAACTTGATTTTCATCTGTCTAAGACTAGCCTAAATAGGCTTACAAATCCTGAAGTGATTTTAAAACTTGTCTAGAAAATTTTCGAAACTCCACACACAAAAGTAGGAATCTGATTTCCCTTATTTGAATTTGGGCTGACCTTAGTTTTTTGTTTCTAATGTGGTGGAAGATAAGCAGCAAAACTAAAGTTGGATTAGGAAAGGCATTTCAGCTTCTGACTTCTCTTTCTTGAGATACACACCTTAGGAGACCTGAGTCTGATGACTCTAGAGCCTTATGCTGGAGGGATCATGTACCGAGGCTATATAGAGTTGGAGAGAGATGTCTAAGATGATTCAGCTGTTTCAGTTCCCAATACTTTGAGTCTTCCCATTGTCAACTACAAGACATTAAATGGATAAAAAAGCTTCAGTTGATGCTAGCCCTCAGTCTATGAGCTGCTCCATGACTGACTGAGGCAGAAATTAGCTGTTCTCAATGAACCCTGGCCAAATTGCAGATATTTGAGATAAGTGATCTATCCTATGTGTTCCAGCCATTTCTGTTCCTGGGAATTTTAGTCTCTGACTCCTTAGTTCATAGATACCATTCTACTCTGTTTAGCTTGATCTGCTACTGTCACAGTTGAGATATGCCTATACAAAAAAATGTTGGAGCAAGTATGCTGCTCACATGTGTCTCCCTTTTCCTACAAATCACAACCTGCACTTTTTAGGTTGCTTATGGTATAGGTTTGAACTGAGAAGTTGTCAATTCAAACTCAGCAGATGCTCCATGGAAACCCTATATAAGGTCACTGTGAGTTGGAAATCATTTGATGGCACTTCACAACAGCAATGGAGGGAAGATAATTTTACTACCAGTTACTCCATCATGGCTAGAAGTGGAGCAACTATTAAGGCCAATACATATAACATTTATTGACTTTGATGAAGTGAAAATTCAAAGGCAAAAATATACTGCTGAGCAGAAAAAAGATTATATTGTGGAGTCTTTTTAATTATTACAGGAGATTGTCAGATAGAATTCTTTGTAATTTTAATCGTATAAAATGTTTTTCATCTTATTTTCACTGCTGAAGCATAACAATAAATAAAATATAGGGATTAACTTCCCATTTAAGAGATATGAAGAACCATATATGGCAGTTTTGCTAAGATATGGAGGTTCCGTTGGTGTTTTCATGAGCTGTTTAACATTTTTGTTCTTTTCATGTAAATTTTTAAATAGATAATTTTTAACCTGTGATGTTAACAAGCAATGAAACAAGAAAATCACAGGTACAATATTACTTCTCCTCAAGATATTTAGAATCAATATGTTTTAAAGACTTTCCATTCTATGTACAATTCAATTAAAATGACTGCTTGACTTTCTCTGGAATGGCTCTGAATTTAATTGCCACCAAACTAATTTGCTTTTCAGAAGTGTTGTGCTGTTATAATTGTAACTTACTAGTTATATGATAAACAGCCAGGGTGGCATACAGCTACTCTAAATCCTGTACAATAATTATACCAGTTGGAGACTGTAGCTCAGGAAAGATATACTGTTAAATGGAAATTTAGTATTACCAAAAGCCAAGTCAAAACTAACCTTTTTTTTCAAGTTATAAACAAAGTTTCCAGATTGACAAATCCAGATAAAGCATTTAAAATGTTTTTTATCCATCAGAATGAGAATTCAAACAGTTTTAGGAAGGCGTTTCCCTAGTAATCATTACCAGCATACATGGTATGGTGGTTATGTGCTGTGAAATCAGTTTCAACTCAGCAACCCTGTATAGGGTTTCCAAGGCTGTATATTTTTATGGGAGCAGGAAGCCTCATCTTTCTCCTATTGAACCACTGGTAGTTTTAGTTGCTGTCCTGGAGATTACCAGGTCATCTTGTAACCACTATGCTACCAGAGCTCTGTACCAGCATACCCAGGCATTTTTAAAAAGCAGTGCTAAGCACCTTAAAAAATGGAATGAAAAGCAAAACAAAATAAAAACAAACAAAAGAGATAATCATAATCCCATTAAAATTATAAGGAATATTTTAATTAAAAATTAATCTAACCATACAAAGAATAGAATCTGGGGGAGTTACATAAAGATGACTCTCCTATTTCTACTTAACTGCCAGGGAGGACTGCCCTTATGAAGACCAGGATATAATCTCCTCTGAGGTATGAGGTTTGAGTTAAGAGGCACACCTGGCTCTAGCCTCTGAATAATTCTCCAGTATGTTGTTGTTGTTGTTAAATGCTGTGGAGTCATTTCTGACTCAGGGGTTGTAATTCTAATCTTTAAATTTGTGCTTCAAGGAATATGGTGAATGTTGGTGGTCCTTCTGCTACAAATCAATTTGATTTTCAATATAAACATACTTTAAAAATGCATTGCTTATTCAAGAGAATTAGTGAAGATCTCCAAGAATTGTCGCTTAAAATAAACAAATAAATATGCAAACAATGTAAGTGTAGAAGCTCCCGTGGGAGCTGTGAGCAGTAATTAGAAAACAAGCTAGAAAGCGGACATTAATGTTTGTGAAGCAATGGAAGATGAAGCTGTCTGGTAGCTGGGAGATGGTCAACCTGATTTTAACTCATGAGGTTCCTTAAAGTAGACTAAAGGGATTCCAAGTTGACAGCAACCCCTGGCTTCCAGTTGAAGCCAAAGTAAATTTTCTCACAATATAGCAACTTCAATTTAGACTGTAAGATTTTTCACAGATTGAACTCACATCAAAGATCTATAAAAAACACTAGGAAAGAAGCCTTTTTGACTGAAATTTAGCAAATGCAACAGAGATTTCGCCATGAATTTCAGATACTGAAATTATCAAATAGAATATATGCAGGTGATCAAAAGCTACTGCTACTACATGCACAGGTTTATTCCAATCAAAATATATTTAACCTTTTTTTTTTTTTTTCAATGAATAGATGATTACAGACAAGTTCTCTCAGCAATACATGTATCTTAGTCTCATTAGGATGCCTTCAAACCAAAGTCCAATCAAGACAGATGTAGTTAATTAGATTCCTGTGTGTTTAATCTGGTGAGATACATGTTTATATGTTGTTTAAAATGGGTATTTGCAATGGATAAATAGTTGGTTTTGCAAAATTCTACCATGCAGTCTCCATCATCATTTCTATAACTAAGGTCATATTTTCCAACTACTGATCTTATCGCTTTGTTTTCAACTTTCCTATTCCAATGTTTGATCAGTGTCAGACTGAAATTCATCATCACTAGCTTGAGTGGTTGGTATGTAAATTTGAATAATTGTCATATTAACTGATCTTCCTTGTGGTGGTGGTCGTTATGTGCCATGGAGTAGATTCTGACTCAAGTGACCCTGAACAGGGTTTCTGGCTATAAATCTTTACGGGAGCAGAAAGCCTCATCTTTCTCCCTTGGAACAGCTGGTAGTTTCGAACTGCTGACTTTGCAGTTCGCAGCCCTATTCGTAACCACTACACTACCAGATCTTCCTTATAGGCATAGACATATCATCCTATCATAGACATCACTGTACTTCAAGATAGATCTTGAAATGCTCTTTCTGATGAATACAGTGCCATTCTTCAATTTGTCATTCCTGGCACAGTAAATGTTATTATTGAAAACTGCCAATACCAACACATTTCAACTCACGCATTCCACGAACTTAACATGGAAGTTTGTAGCTGTTTCTTCTAATTTTGAATGTGCCCCACCAGCAAATGAAAGTCCCTAAAACTTTATTCCATCCATGTCATTAAGGTTAACTCAACTTTGAAAAGGCAACTCTTCCCCAATTGTATTTAAGTACCTTCCAACCGAGGGGTTCATCTTCTGCCATTATATCAGGCAATGTTTTGCTGTTATCCGTAAGGTTTTCAGTGGCTAAACTTTCAGAAGTCATCAATGTCACCTTCTTCCTAGTCTGTCTTAATCTGGAAACTCCATTGAAATCTGTCCACCATGGGTACCCTCCTGGTATTTAAAATACTGCTAGTGACAGCATGGATCTGCTGACCTAAGCAAAATGGAGTCACTTTAGTGATTAGGTCTTGATAAATGAAGACCCTGCAAATTAGGACATTAGTTTAAAAATTAGCCAAGATGACCTCACGGTCCTAGAATGAGAACAGAATGTGCTTAAGCTCACCCAGATCTTTATTTCAGTAATGAAGCAGCTTGGATCCCAAAAGGTAGAATGTTTGAGAAGGATTATTGCCTTATTGTTTCCTTTTCCCGAAAGGTAGAATGTTTGAAGAAGTTTACTGCTTTATTCTTTCTTTTTCCAAAAAATGCTATCTTGATGTTAAACTTGGTTAAGTCTACATCCAAATGTAACATACCTTATATGATATACCTGCTCTTCATAATGGGCAGGGCGGTCCTGAGAAATTATTCTCCCATCATCCAGACTTCTGAATTTCTGTTATGAAAGCTTGAATTGGAACTCATCTCATTTCTGTGACAGGCGGCAAACCCTTATTTCAATCTGGCAACAATGGCATCGCTTCCAACATCACAGCAACACACTAGCCAACCCAGAATGATGAATGGACAGAATTTGACTGAATGTTCTAGACAAATAGACTAGGGTAAGAAAAAAATGCTTTAAAAGTTATTTCAGATTCTAAGGAAGAAATAAAACTGTCCCTATACATAGATGACATAGTTCTATATATATGAAATTCCCAAAGTATCCACAAGAAGTCTGCTATAGCTAATAAGAAAATTCAGCAAAGTATTAGGTTATGAGGTCAATATGAAGAAATAATTTGTAGTTTCTCTATACCTTACCAAACATGA
>NW_006408526.1:8821162-8822491 GCF_000296735.1 Chrysochloris asiatica
ACTGGCAAAATGGTAGCATCAGTGGGCTTAAGTGTGGCAACAATTGTGAGGTTGGCCCAGTACCGGGCAGTGTTTCATTCTGTGGTGCATAGGGTCACTATGAGTCAGTACCAACTCGATGGTACCTAATAACAATAACATACCAGTGATAAGCAAACTGGAAAGGCAATTCCATTTATAATAGCATCTGAAAGAATAAAATACTAAAAATAAGTTTAACCAGTGAAATGAAAGATGTGTGTACATTGAAAACTATTAAGCATTACTGAAAGAAATGAAAAAAAAACTTAAATAAATTGAAAAACATTATATTCCTGGATCCAAAGACTTACTATTGTTAAGGTGTCAGTATTGCCCAAAATGATCTCTAGAGTCAGTACAATCCCTATTAAAATACCAAGGATCTCTTGCCAGAAATGGAAAAGCTAATCTTCAAATTAATAATCAAGGAAATCTTTTTTTAAAATGTAGGAGAACTCAAACATAATTTCCATAAATTCTATAAAGTTGCAATAATAAAAATGTCTAGAACTGGTATTAAAATAGAAGGACACATTCATTAATGAGCTTATACATCTATGGTGAATAGATTTGTAATAAGGATCTAAATCTATTCAGTAGAAAAAATACTATCTTCAATATGGTGTTGGGACCGTTTACTGGATCTTCTCATGTAAAAGAATACAATTGGGCCCCTACCTCACACCATAAATGAAAATTAACTCAAAATGCATCAATTGCATAAATGTAAGAACTTTGTGTCTTAAATCATAGGGGTAATACTTTGGGACTTACTTTTCAACAAATGATTCTCAAATATGACACGCAGAGCATGAGCAGCATTAGATAAAGGGAATTTATCAAAATTAAATACATTTTTGCATTAAATAACTTTTTCAACAAAGTGAAGACACAACCTACAGAATGGAAGGAAATATAGGAGGACTTCAAAAAGTTTGTGGGAAAGTGGAATAGAAATATAGTGGAATTTCCCCATGAAAATTTGAAACCCCCATGTATTTGTGAATCATATATTTGCTAAGTGTTTACTACTCAGAATGCCCAAAGAACTCCTAAACTAAAAAATAAAAAGACAAAATCCAATTGAAAACTGACAAGTAACTTGCATATCCAAACATATATAAATGAACAATAAGAAATTTGAAAAGATGACCAACGGCATTAATCATTGTTGTTGTTATTGTTAAGTGCCTTCGAGTTGGTACCAACTCGTAGTGACCCTATGCACAGCAGAACGAAACACTGCCTGATTCTGGGCCAACCTCACTATTGTTGCCACTTTTGAATCCATTGAAGCTGCCACTTGGC
>NW_006408526.1:8827048-8837742 GCF_000296735.1 Chrysochloris asiatica
TTTAGGTATTACAATCAGTTATAGGCAGAAGACAGACTTACAAACTTTCTCTGGTGATATTTCTGGCTATTCCTTCCTCTCCCCCTCAACTGTCTATTTTATAAAGGTATGCCAGGGAAACAAAGATTCAAAAGACAGCCAAGCATCTTAACATTATTTCCCCCCTTTTCCCCATTCCAACCATGTCTCAATCCCTGTGTCCCAGAGCTATGTTGTTCCAAGGTTGTGCATACATCATTATTTAAGGAGGTTACATTTATTAAGCTTGTTTTCTTTGGTGAATTAATGGACATTCTTTTTATTATTGTATTTAATATTTATATGTTTCGTATCTTACCTTATTTGAATCAGATAATATATTAAAGTTATAACTTTAAAATATTTGCTGCATGGCCCAAGGCATAGCATGTAGTGGTCAGCAAGTTTTAGTTTGTCTTGTTGTTATAAAGGAAGAAAAAAGTTGAGAAAACTTAATCACGGGAGGGAGAAGTATGAGAGTGTTCGGAACCTTTTGAAATTGTGAAGGAATGTTACAGGGATGGAGGTTGAAATATACTGAAAGGGAAAATCTGGAGGTTTCTGAATACAATGAACTTAATTAGCATTTATCAAGCATGTCTGACTTTAAAAATACCATCCCCATAACATGTTCAAATAACTTTGGAAAATGAGCAAAGATACAATACTAAACATTGGTTCTTTGTTCATTTTCCAATTCACAGTGCATATTAAGTTTTTAGGAGTCCCTGTTGACAGTATGAACCTGCCCAGAAGTACCTCAGAAGAAAGGTCTGGCAGTCTGCTTCCTAAGGGTCACAACCTAAAAAACCCTGTAGAGTGCAGTTCTACCCTGACACTTTTGGGAGGGTTTTCCATGAATCAGAATCCATTCAGTGACAACTGTTTTTTACACTAATATTTTAAAGATTGTGAGAAACCCTGTAAGTTATCAAACAAAATATGAAAACTTAATTTTGTTTAACTAAATATTGACCATCTGGATCATGATGCTATTTCTCCCCATCCCCCAAGTTAAAATAATGAGTGTCACAAAAAAATTAATGTAAAAAAGTCATGTGTCTACCACATGTCTGAGGTAGGAGGCAGCTTGTCTTCACCTAGGATCAATTATAAAGAATTTAATATTTGAAAGTCAAATCAGGTTTTGGCATAGTTGTTATAATGTTGGACTACATATTAAAATCCTTTTGTATACTTATCACTGTGGTAATGCTGACTGACTCTGAGTTTCTGAAAAGAATTGTGTATATGCATGGTTAGTACTTAATAAGAGCCTTCGTGAGCCATGAGCTAAGCACTGGACTGCTAATCGAACCCACCATATCTCTTTAAGAGGAGGATTCATCTGTCTTAAAGATGTAGTCTCAGAAAACCTATGGAGCTGTTGTACTCTGTCCTATAGGCTTGATCTGAGTTGGAATTTTCTCAGTGGCAGTGAGTTTTGGTTCATTATGGTTGGTGTTTGTGTGGGTACTTGCAAGTTTGTATGCATAGTATTCATTTTCTACTACGTGAACTGACAGCAATATATAGCCATCAATATCCTTTCTTGATTTGAATTTGGGAGTTTAAGTTAAGAGGTTTAGTGACCTGGAACAAATAGTTCAACTGGTCAAGCATTTGAAGGAATGTAACTGAAGAGAAATTGAAAAAAGAGTCTTGCTTCCTATGAAGTATGGTAAATGTCTCATTTTAAGTTCCTAATTTAAACCTATTGTATTTTGGGGAAATAATATGACATTAAAATCATTCTAGATTTCATTAACTTTGTGAACCTTCAATTTTTATGTGCTATTTGTTTGTATGAAATAAGCTTCAAATCTAATAGACTCATGGATTTTGAAAAAACAGAAATTGCATAAAATATATCTTTTAGTGCCCTGGGTCACTGTGTTCTGAGAGAGTTTATGCATGCTACAGGCAGGCAACTTCTGAATTATTTTATTTCCTTCTTCTTTTAAGACCTGGATTCTAGAGGAAGCATTTTTATATCTTTAGCTGAGTATATACAGCCTATATTTAAACTTTACTCTTAACGTATTACTTATCTTATTCTATATTACTTGAGAATTTGGGCAAAATATCTATCTACTATAATAGAGGAGGATTTGCATGAATGAGCCTGATTAATTATTTCTTAATAATTTATTTTTCCCCAAATTGGTTTCAGAACTTTTATAAGTGTATTGGTATGAAAATTTCTTTGATAAAGCTGTATTCTATAAACACACATTGCCTAGTTGGTATGTGTATGCTGAACTCCAGAAACTTGACTGTAATAAAGGAATTAGGTGGTGGTGGTGTGCTTTCAAGCCAGTTCCAACTCATAATTGAGAGTTTCTGTTCCAGTATAGATTTACAGCCTCAGAAACCCTATACAGGGTCGCTTTGAGTTGGAACCAACTCCGTGGCACATAACAACAACAACAACAACAAATCTTTACAGAAGCAGAAAGCCTCAACTTTCTCCCTCAGAGCAACTGGTATGTTCAAACTACTGACCTTAGGGTTAGCAGCCCAACTCATAACTCACTACACCACCAGGACTCCTTAGAGTAAATAGGCAGAGAGCAACAAATAAAGCTATCAACATAGAAGCACTCTTATACTTTGAAACTTGTGAACAAAGAAACAAAAGGATTGAGAAAGGCTGTACCAAACTTTGGTTACTAAACTCTTATATAAGACTAATTCTATATACTAACCTGTCCCAAAGTTAATTTCAAGTCTTTTTCAATCACCATGGAACTAACCATGCCTAACTAAAGTGGTTGTATTTGTTCTAAACTAAGAAATAGACTGATGTGGTTGGGTTTATATTTTTATTTTGCTTGTATTATTCAGGTTCTACCAGTCCTTTTTTTGTACTTCTTGGGAGCTTTTGCCACAAGCTCCTTGTAACGGATGTCTTTCTCATAACTATAACCATAGAGCCTTGATCAGATTAAAGTTTGTAAGTAGCATAATGGTTACAAGTTGGACTGCAAACCTCAAGGTCAGCAGTTCCATGGGAGAAAGATGAGGCTTTCTGCTCCCTTAAAGATTTACACCCTCGGAAACCCTATACAGGGTCGCTATGCGTCGGAACTGACTCAATGGCACTTAACAACATCAAGTAGAAGCTTGAATACTTGCTGGCTGCATATGCTGGACTGCATCATGTTCTCTCATAGGCTTATTACTTATCAAACAATTTTCATTCTTAGCCTCTACTGGACAGTGTTTCATTCTGTTTATTTTAGAGATTTTATTAGTATAATAAGTCAAAAAATATACTTTCTGTTAGCATTAATTGTTCAGAAAATGACTGTTTTTGCTTGTGACATGAGATAAGCTTTCTGAACTCTATTCTTCATTCTACCTAGGCAGGTGTTCTTTTTTTGGTGGGAAAGTAATTTCTTTATTGAAATTTGAACTGACAATGCATTGTCTTTAAATAAGAAAAAGTCTGGATACCATGATACTTTCTTGAATATTTTTCACTGACTATTTCTTAGCATTTTGCATCTTTTATGATTCCTTTCACATTTATTGTCTACTTCTATCCTCACATCTTGTTACATGAGGTCCATATTAATTTTATTCTTAATTTCAGGAAACCAAACCAGAAAACGATAAAGTGAGTGGCTTAATGAATGTGAAACCCTTAATTCTAATCCTATAGACGGCCGGCTTCAAAGCTCAGGTTTCTCTCCAGTACAGGGACTTTGTGTTCATTTTTATGAAAATTTGTTTCCTTAGCAAAATGTGTTTTGTTGTGATTAAAGTCATCAATCTGAGCATTTAGGCTTTTAAATTTTAGAGTAGCTTTCTCTTTTTCTCTTTATTTTTCAAGGAATTTTGCTTTATTTTGTTCAATGATAGCAATGATCCAATATCACCTATGTTCTAAAAGATAACTGTGTAAATATATTTGAATTGGATTTGAAGGATGAGTGAATTTTTTTCCAGTGATGAGAGAAGGGATGAACTACGAAGTAGAAGGAGTAACAAGTATAAAGTTATCGATAAATGCTAGTATCTGGCATCTTCAGGGATACAGAAAGAATAGAAATACATGAAGAATTTGAAAGGATTTCTCAGATTGTGTTGCCGATTCGGAGTGATAATTTGGTGTACTGATTATAATAACTATAGAGAAAAACCCCATTGTGAGAAGTTGATGTGAAGATTTGAAGAATGATTGTCTCTGGCTAATGTTTAAAAGGATTGCCTTACATTCTTCATTTGAAAACTCAAAGTTATTGCATTAATTCAGACTGGATTTTAGATGGAATGTATTACGCAAAAGATAACAAGCAATTAATTTTGGGAGGAAGTAGTATTTAATTGCATATTGGACCCCAGAATATGTATAAGGAAATTTTTCCTAGCCCTGTCTTAAGGTCGTGTTTTAAAATATCCTTAGATGAAGACTGTGAACTTCTTTTCAAAAAGATCTCCACAACTTGCATTTGTGTATTGTTATAGATTAATCACACATAATCAATAAAATCAACTTTATTTCTAACTAAATTTCCCATTCCCTAGAAAGTATCATTGACTGCCAAAAGAACGAAAAAATCTGTCTTGGAAGAAATATACCCAGAATGCTCTTTGGAAGTAAGGGTGGTGAGACTTTCACTCATGTACTTCAGGAACCAGTCCCTGGAAAGAAGGACATTTTGCTTGGTAAAGTGGAGGGTCAGTGAAAAAGAGGAAGCCCCCCCGCCCCCCGGATTGATTCAATGGCAGCAGCATTGGGCTTAAATGTGAGGGTGGCACAGAAACTGGCAGTGTTTCTGTTATGCATAGTCACTATGCTTCAAAGCATACTCAACAGCCACTAACAACAACAATAGAAAGGGGCAGCTAGCACTGTCAGGGCTTTAGTCTGTATTAGAAGCTGTGCTCCTTGCCCCAAGAGCATATAAGACTGTCTTGAAGTAAAGAGTCTGAGTTGAATTTTAATCCTCATTCCCTCAGCTGGACATTCCTGTCTAGAAGGAAGCAAGCACAATCTGTTTTATCTGGGGAGCTAATTAAAATTTAGATTACTAGGCTCCACTTGACACCTATTGTTTTAAAATGTCTGATGGATGGAATCCTTAACTTGCTTTACCAGTCATTCTATTGCATACTGTCTGATACTTGCCCAGAGGCTGACATCTTGGAACTGTTACTCTTCATAGCAACATAATGAAACAGGCCAGTACCTCTTCATCCATTCATCCATTCTAGAAACAGTTATGCAGAATGCCTTGTGTGTCAGAAATTGGGGAGCTGAAGCACATAATCCCTGACCTCAAGGAACAACAAACTATGTGTGAGGAAATGTTAAAAGTCAACAATTCAACCAGCTAAGTGTTAAGGTAGAGGATGGACAGCATTCTTTGTGGAAACCTAAATTGAAGGAAATCTGAAAATTTTTCACAGTGAAAAACATAATTTGAGCTAAGGTTTGGAGGTTGTGTAAATGTTTCCCAAGCAAAAAGAAGGCTTAAACATTTAGGGAAATTATATGGCTTTAAGTGTTGGAAATTTCTGATGTGTATGTGAATGGGTGTGATGCTTTGGGATAAGCACTGGACTTCTAACTACAAGGTCAGCATTTCTAACCCACCAATGCTTCTCAGAAAATTTATACACAGGGTTGCGATGAGTTGGAATCAACTCAACGACACTTAAAAACAACAAAGAGTAGGAAATATGTGGGTAGGACAGTAGTAGTTGGAAAATTGTTGTTGTTGTTGTTGTTAAGTGCCGTCGAGTCGGTTCCGACCCATAGCGACCCTGTACAGGGTTTCCAAGGGTGTAAATCCTTACGGGAGTAGAAAGCCTCATCTTTCTCCCGCGGAGTGGCTGGTAGTTTCGAACCGCTGACCTCAAGGTTCGCAGCCCGATTCGTAACCACTACGCTACCAGAGTTGGAAAATAGGACTTAGAAAATACCAACTTCTCCCAATGGGGAAGCAGCTGAGTTTTTAAATGTATGATTTAATATAAACATGTTGTTTTAAGGTGACAGTTCTGCTGACAGTGTGAAAGGGGCCCAGTAGTGAAGAGACAGTTGAAAATAAAACATATTCCTTCTTTTGCTTCCTCTCTCACCTTCTTTTTCTTTTCCCTCCCTCTTTCCCTCTTCACTCTGTCTTTCTCTCCTTCAAGCAATTATCTACTGAGCAGTCGCCATATGCCAAACTCAACACGGGTATGAAAAATGAGTAAAAGATGAACTCTACACTTTAAGAGTCCACTGACCAGGAGAACAGAGGCACACAAATAAATCTACCATATAGTGTGGCACTGTGGGGGTAAAGCACTGAACCACAAGATGAGTTTGAACCACAACTTGGCAGTTCAAACTTACCAATTGCTCCTTGGAAACCCTGTACAGGGTCATTATGAGTTGGAATTGACTCGAAGGCACTTAATAACAACAACAGAGTATGGAGATGTTATGAAAAAAATATGGGAAATGTTATTCAACTGGAAGATGAGAAGAGCCTGCACTAAGGTAATGGTCATGGGGAAGGAGAGTAAGGTTAGAGTAAGGAGGTCATCCTGAGGTGTAATCTGTAGGATATAACAATAATAATAGCTATACTAGGTAATAGTTACATTGTTGTTGTTAGGTGTTATCTCATAGCTGTTCCGCTTCATAGTGACCATATGTACAACAAAGTGAAACACTGCCTGTCCCTGAACTCTACTTTAATTGGTTCTATGTTTGAGCCCCTTTTTGCAGCCACTGAATCAATCAATCTCATTGAGGGTCTTCCTTTTTGTCACTGACTCTCACTTTGTCAACCATGATGTCCTTTGATAGAGATTGGTCCCCCCTAATAACACGTAAAAATTCCATGAGATGAAGTCTCACCATCCTTGCTTCTAAGGGACATTTTGGCTGTACTTTTTCTAAGACAGATTCATTCTTCTGACAATCCATGATATATTCGATATTCTTGGTCACCACTATAATTCAGAGACATTAGTTTTTCTTTGATATTTCTTTTTAATTGTGCAGCTTTTGCATTAATATAAGGTGATTGAAAATGGTTGCTTATTGGTTCATTCGTGATGTTTTCTTGTTTGTTTGTTTTGTTGTCTTTATGTTGAGGTATCATCTTTGATGTTCATCAGTAATTGCTTGAAATCTTTTTTTCTTTCAGCAAACAAGGTTCTGTAATCCTTACCTTCAATTCTGATGCCATGTTCTTCTTTATATAGTCCAGTTTCTCAGGTTATTTGTTCAATATACAGATTAAATAAGTATGGTGAAAGGATACAACACTGACACACATTTCCTGATTTTGACCACTAAGTATTCCCTTGATCTGTTCAAATGACTGCTTCTTGGTCTATGAACAGGTTCCACATAAGCACAATGAAGTATTCTGGAATTCCCATTTGCAATGTTATTTATAATTTGTTATAATCCACACAGTTAAAGCGTTGGCATAGTTACTGAAGCACAGGTAAACATCTCTCTGGTTTTCTCTACTTTCAACTAAGGTCCATCTGATATCAGCAGTAATATCCCTCATTGCAGGTCTTCTGAATCCTGCTTAGGTCAATAACAATTCCCTGCTAATGTAACGCTGCAACTATTTTTGAATTATCCTTAGCAAAACTTTACTGTTTCTGTTGTTGTTTTTGTTAGGTGCCCCTCGAGTCGGTTCAGAATAAAACACTGTCTGGTCCTCCGCCATCCTCACAAGTCTTGCTACATTTGAGAGCATTGCTGCTGCCATAGTGTCAAATCATCTCATTGGGAATTTTTCTGTTTTCTGATGACCCTCCACTTTACCAAGCATAACATCCTTTTCCAGGAACTGGTCCCTCCTTATAATATGTCCTAAGTATAAGAGATGAAGTCTCACCATCATTCTGGCTCTTCCAACACAAACCTGTTTGTTTTTCTGGCAGTCCATGGTACTTTAAATATTCTTCTACAACACCATAACTCAAATGCATCAATTCTTCTATGGTTTTCCTTATTCATTGTCCAGCTTTCACATGCATATGATATTATTAAAAATACCATGGTTTAGGTCAGGCGTACCTTAGTCCTCAAATTTTTGCTCTTGAACACTTTAAAGAAGTCTTGTATGACGGATTTGCCTAGTGCAATACATTTATTTATAGACTGCTGCTTCTATGAGTATTGATTTTGAATAGAAACAAGATGACGTCGTTGACAACTTTAATCTTTTCTCCATTTTATCATGATGTTATTTATTGGTCCAGTTGTGAGGATTAGCAAAATTTTACTTTCTTATAATACCAATGATACTATTCAATAATTTTCACGATTAGTTGGATCAAATTTCATTGGAATGGGCACAAGTATGGATTTCCTCCAGTCATTTGGTCAGGTAACTGTCTTGGCATAGATGAATAAGTGCTTCTAGCATTGCATCCATTTGTTGAAACATCTCAGTTGTTAATCTATTATATCCTATAACCTTTTTATCCCCTGCAGTATCATAATTCAAATGTACAAAATGTAATTTTCCTTATTCATTGTCCGGATTTTACATGCATCCGAGATGATTGAAAATACCATGATGTCAGGTCGACCTTTATCTTCAAGTCAATAAAGTATATCTTTTACAGCAGATATGCTCAATGCAACATAGTCATTTGATTTCCTAACTGCTGCTTTCATGGACTTTGGTTGTGGATCCAAGTAAAATGACAATTTCAACCTTTTCTTGGCTTACTATGGTGCTTATTGGTCCTGATGTGAGGATTTTTGCTTTCTTTGTATTAGGTATGTTGTTGTTGTTAAATGCCATTGAGTTGGTTCCGACCCATCATGACCAAGTGCGCTTGAACTGCCAACCTTAAGGTTTAAACCAATTTTGAAGTCCAGCACATTAACCCACAGCATTATACCAGGACTCCATATAATTCATGCTAAAAGCTGTATTCTTTGATCTTCATTAACAGGTGCAAGATTTTGCTATCTGCATGCCGTACTGTAATGAATCTTCCTCCAATCTTGATACTGTATCTTTCTTCATGCAATCCAGTCCAAGATTATTTGCTCAGCATTATTGCTGTTGTTAAGTGATGTGGAGTCAGTTCTGACTTTTAGAGACCTGGTATATGGTTTCTGAAGATCAGGTGGTGAGTTTGAATTGCTGACCTTTCAGTTAAAACTGACCTGGCAGTCCAGTGCTTATCCTACAATGCCACACCAGGAATCCATTTGCTCAGCTTATAGATTGAGTAAATATGGTGAAAGAATGCAACTCTGATATACAGTTTTCATTTATACTGCTGAAATAAGTTATTTTCAATGGCTAAGTCATTATTTGTTATTGTTGTTGTATGGCATCAAGTCATATTGTGACCCTGTGTAGGGTTTCTGAGAATGACTGGTGGGTTTGAACTGCCAACATTGTATTTAGCATAATCAGCAGTCCAGTGGAGTCCTGGTGTGGTGCTGTGGGTTATTGTGCTGGACTTCAAAGTCAGTTTGAACTGCAGGGTTGGCGATTCAAGCTCATCAGTTGCTCCTTGGAAACCCTATACAGGGTTGTTATGGGTCGCAACTGACTCGACGGCATTTAACAACAACAACAAACAGTCCAGTGCTTATCCTAAAGTGCCACACCAGAGCATGAATAAGTCATTGTTGCTGTTGTTAAGTGCTGTTGAGTCAGTTCTGACTCTTAGCGACCCTGTTTAGGGTTTCCAAGGAGCAGCTGGTGGGTTCGAACCACTGACCTGTGGTTCAAACCTATCTTGTGGGCCAGTGCTTATTCTACAGCACTAAGCCAGGATTACAATAAGTCTTTAGTCTAATAAAATTCTCTCATGCTATCTCCAGCGTCATTTCTTTCACCAAGGCCATGTTTTCCAACTATTGAGCCTCCTTTATTTCCAACTTGCACGTTCCAATCACCAGTAGTTACCAATGCTTCTTGATCACATATTTCATCTATTTTAGACTACAAAAGCTTGTGAAAATCTTCAACTCTATTTTTGGTCTTAGTGGTTGTTAATAAATTGGAGTAATAGCATTAACTAGTCGTCCCTGTAGGTATATGGAAGGATATCATCCTATCACTGACAACTCTGTATTTCTGGATAGATATTGAAATGTTCTTTTGGTGATGAGTGCTGTATCTTTCCTCTTCAATTTTACTCTATCCACTTTATTAAGGTTGACTCTTCTTTGAGGTTGTTGTTGTTAAGTGCTGTTGAGTTGGTTCCAACTGATAGTGACCCTGTAAAGGGTTTCCCAGGAGTGCCTGGTGAGTTTGAACTGCCAACTTTGTGGTTTAAATTGACTTTACTGCCTGGTGCATTATCCTGCAACACCAGGACTCCTTTCTCTGAGGAGGCAGCTCTTTTTCCAGTCACATTTTAAGTGGAAAGTCATCTGTATGCTAGCAGAATAGTTACATAGGACGCAGTATATTACTTTACTGTGTGTGGTACTGAGGGATAAAGCACTGGACCGTGAGATCGGTTTGAACCACAATGTCGGTGGTTCAAACTCACCAGCCACTCCTTGGAAACCTTGTAGAGGGTTGCTATGAGTCAAAACTGACTCAACGGCACCTAACAACAACAACAACTATATATATTGAGTTCTTGTATAGTATTGTGGGATAAACACTGGTTTACTAAATGAAAGGTCAGCAGTTCAAACCTACCAGTAATGCCTCAGAAACCCT
>NW_006408526.1:8837948-8864220 GCF_000296735.1 Chrysochloris asiatica
TCTATATATATATATGCATATACATAGAGACACACATGAGGAGCTTCAAAAAGTTTATAGTAAGATTCTATTCTCTTTTCATTGTTTCCCCATGAACTTTTCGATGCTCCTTCTCATATGTGTATGTGTTTAATTCTTCAAGTACTCTGTGGGTTTAGTACTGTACTGTCTGTACGGCATACTTTTTTGACAACACATTTTGTATAGATAAGGAAACTGAAGCATAGACAAGCTAAGGGGGTTTCCCAAGGTCTCATGGCAATGTAAATTACAGAGATGGCTTTTAAATCAAAGCATTAAGTATACACTCTAGGATCAATGGTCTGAAATGGATGGAGAATGTGAGGTATAAGGATACATCGTCAGATTTTTAAGTGGAAAAATTGAGTAGATGGTATTCTATTCATTGATAAGTACTATGTAGGGGGAGGCAGAGTCCTGGTGTGATGCTGCAGGATAAAGCACTAGACTGCGAGGTCGGTTTGAATTGCAAAATTGACAGTTCAAACTCACTACCTGCACACACTTACACATATATCATGTAATCTTCATGATTATACTCAGAGACAAAACAGATACAAGAAACAGAGTCAGAACATTTTGTGATCTGTCCAGAATCACACATGTCTAATGCCTTGGACTCAAGCCATATCTTCTGATTCCAGTTTTCACTGTCATTAATATGTGAACCTTTTTCTAGGTTTCAGTGACTCCATTCTCTTTGCTGTTTCTCACATTACACAATTCTAGGTAGGCACTGGGCATCTGATCATTTTTTAAGGGATATAAATTTACCTGAAAGAGGAATTATTTTTACAATTCACATTTCCTAACTTACCATCTTAAGAGTCACTACTAAGCTATACTTATTTAGTGGGATTATGTTTGTAGTGGACTCCTGTTGTGACGGTGTAGGATAAGCACTGCTAACCACAAGGTCGGTGGTTCAAACCCACGAGGTCTCCTTGAAAACCCTATGCAGGGTAGATATGAGTCAGAACTGAGTCAACAGCACTGAATAACAACAATGTTTGTCATGCCTTGTTCAGTCTTTTAATTTAAATTTTAGGAAATGTAAAAAAATAGAGGCATAATATTATCTTAGGTTTTGAAACAATTAGAAGACTATGTCTATCTAAAACTGATAGGAAATGAATTTTTTGTTTTTTCCCATCTAAGATTCTTTACTTAGAATAAACTCCGAAGGTCCTGAAAATGATCCACAGTGCCTCAGTCTATTTGGTCCCCCATTATCTCCAAATATGACTTTTATTCTTATTTCTCGCCTTCATGCTCAAACAGTTCTAAACACACTGGTCATTTTGCTTAACTCCTTCCATCGCAACAGCAATGGATTCAATCATAACAATGATTGTGAGGATGGCACCAGGACCAGGCAGTGTTTAGTTCTGTTTTGCCTAAGGTCACTATGATTCAAAACTGACTTCATGACATTTAACAATAGCACCACCAACAACACTCCATGTACATTTCTTAACTCCTCCATGTACATTCCTGTCTCAAGGCCTTTGTACTTTCAGTTTTCTTTATTTGAATGTCATTCCCAAGATATCCTCATGGTCTTTACTTTCTTCTTTGTTCACATTTCTCCCACATTCTCTAGATCCCTTCCTTGACTTCCCCCCCACCCCACTTACTACTTTCTAACTACATATTTATACTTTTAAGTTTTATTGTATATTGGTGTCTTCACACTGGAATGAAGATTGAGATTTGTGTCTTTTCTGTTCATTGCTGATACTGTATCCTTAATATCAAGAACAATGTTGTTGTTAGTAAGAACTGTGGAGTCAGTTCCAACCCATAGTGACCCTCTATAAGGTTACAAAGGAGCGGCTGGTGAGCTGGAACTGTCGACCTTGTGGTTCAAACTGACTTTGCAGTCCATTGCATTAACCCACAGAGCCACACCAGGACTGCAAGAACAATACCAAGCACTAATTAAGAGGTTGCTGAATGAATGAATGGACAATGTATAGAGGATGAATTGTCCCTAGCTACATATGAGTTGGGCTGCTAACTTCACAGTCAGCAGTTTGAAACTACCAGCAGTTCCGTGGGAGAAAGATGAGTCTTTCTGCTCCCGTAAAGATTTACAGCCTCAGAAACCCTGTACAGGGTCGCTATGGGTCAGAACTGACTCGATGGTACTTAAAAACAACAACAACATTGTAAGTGGCAGTACATGACAGAAATAAAGAACATAATATAAAAATCAATGTCATTTAATGGGCTGTTTCCAGATGAAAAATTCATGTACATGATGAAATTCTGAGGATTAGAATACATTTAATTCATTATTTTTGGTTTCATTGTGATGAAAAATTGCAACATCTGTCTTAGGGCATTCCCAACTAATGGAGATACCAAAAGCTCAGAGTGGTGAGCTAATGTAGCCAAGACATGGGAACCAGAGGCCAGTTATCTGCTTTTAATCCCCAACTACTGTTACAGAGTACCTTTGCAGTCTTAATAAAATCAAGTAACAGCTTGGATTATCAGTTTCTAGTGCATAGAATTAGACAGCCTGCTTACTGTCTCACACAAAAATTGCCAGGGATAAGGAAGGGAGATAAAAGGAAGTGCTTTGTAAATTACAAAGCATTATAAAAATGCATGTCAGTAGCAGTAGTTTGTTAATACTATTTAATAGTCTTAAATTATTGAATATTGGACAATTTGTGTAATACCTAGTCAATTGAGTGTGTCTGCTTACATTTTTAAAACTACCATGAAAGAACCAGCCTTCAATGTAATTGTCACTTGATTTGAAAAATGTCCTGATGAACACCAGAAATTTGGATTTAGTTCAAATTATTTACTAGTTGCTGTTGTTGTTACGTGCCGTGGAGTCAGTTCCGACTCACAGCGACCCTATACAGGGTTTCCGAGGCTGTAAATCTTTACTGGAGCAGAAAGCCTCATCTTTCTCCAGCGGAACACCTGGTAGTTTCGAACTGCTGACCCTGAGGTTCGCAGCCCGATTCGTAACCACTACACTACTAATAGTTTAATTTAAAATTATCCACCCCCTGAATAAAATTATTCAGATAATTTTAATTTAAAATTATCTGAATCATTTTGCAATCAGTAAAAACAAGAGTTGAGTCCAGGTTTCTTAAAATTAGGTAATTTTATTCTGTATTTTAGTTCATGGTTTTAATTTTTCAAGTTGCATTTTCAAGTATTCTTTCTGCTAAAAATACGGTTTCAATTTCTTGAAATATTTGTAATTTTAAAAATTGTGAAAGAATCTTTGGCGACTTAACTAAAATTTTCCTTTTAATGCTCTAAAATTGATTGCCCATGTATATCACATAATTATTTTTAAAAATCTCTAAATTCTTCATCTTTATGTATTTGAATAAGACTGTTATTTATGCTCTGGTATTCTCAGAATAAGATCTCTTTTTGATTTCTTGAAAATTCAGTTTTATTTTCTGAGATAAATAGAATTAGATTGGATAAAATATGATGAATTCCAAAGGCTAGGGACTAAATCAGAAGGGATTAAAATATGTTAAGTATGTGGCCAATGCTCAAGTGATAATTAATGAGAATAATGGCATTTTCATGTCACTAATTGATGTTCTTGGTTCACGATCTTACAATGAATAAAAGCTATTCTAAATAAGTCATAGTAAGTCTAACCATAATGTTGAGTTTTGCAATGGTAAATATATTAAATTGAATTTCAGAACACGCACATTTTAATTCCAGCAAATCTATCTCTAATGCAGAACTGTCAGTTGATTTCATATTGACATGGTATAACCATCTGTACGCATTATTTTTTAGCTTTTGTATATATAAGGGTCTTCAAACAATTTGTGCATAAATAGAATTAAAAGATGAAACTAAAAAATATAAACTTCTCAACATAGCCTCCATTAAGTTTAAGCCACCTGTGTAAGTGATGATACCAGCCATTTAGTCCATCTATAAAGAACTGAGGGTCCCGAGAAAGTAACCTTGTCAATGTACTCACTTTTACATTACATTAATTAATTGAAGAAAAATGAAAGCCCTTTAAAGATTTTTTAAAGGTTTTTATTGTGGATTGAATAAAAGTTTACAGGCAGATCATCAGTTTTACATTCAACAAAGCATACATCTTGTTTCATTACAATGATTATAATCCCCTCCATGTACCATCAGTTAACAATGTTTCTCTCTATTCACTTTAGTGCTTTTTTTAAAAAAACACTCAGGCATGTATAATAATTTACACCAACAAAGGGCACATTCTGCAAGTCTGCCTCCTGGCCACCAGTTCTTAGTCCCTCTCTTCCTATGAATCTAGAGTCCTCAGCTGCTCCCTCTCTCCATGCCTCCATCTCTGGTATCACTGCTTCTCTAGATAAAGTCTCACATTCCACTTGTGCTCTTCTCCCTTGATGGTCCTAGGGTCCTTTGTTTCTGGACTGCAAGATTAACTACTCCCCTGTTTTTGTTACAAAACTTCTACCATTACAATTTTGAGAGTCACAATTAGTCGTTGATAACAATTACTCACTATTGAATCATAAGAATCTTATCCTCGTCTCTTTTAACCAGACCCATCTAGACAAGATGGAAACTATTCAGTGGCAACTCTTTCTGCCCACACACACTATTGCACTAAATTCCCCCTTGAAATCTTATAAGCCAGTCACTTTGTGCCTTTATCGCCCCCTCATTTTAGGTATCCAAAGTCTTAAGTTTCCAATCACTATATCCCCTGTGTACAGAAGGGATAGCATTGATACTTGATGCGAAGACTTCTTCCATCTCTGCTGGTATTTAGAGTTACTATCTCCATGAATATAGGACAAGTTCATCAAATTGTAGCAATTTACCTGAATTTCCTTTATCAAAAATTGTGTTTTTTTTTTCTTTTTCCTCTAGTTGAGTTCTGATTTTTAAGCCATCGAGGCTAGGTCAAGTGGGTTACTATCTGCAAGTTTGGGTGTTCTTGTGTGCCTCCTATCACTCCATTTCAGCTGGATGCTTCATTCTCAGCTCTAGCCCTCTGTGGCGATGTCCTTGTCCATGGGCTCAGGCATCCCTAGGTCTCATCATACTTTGGACCAACCAGTCCTTCCTTTTCTCTCTCACATCTCCAAGTCAATGGGAGTCTATGGAATGTGGTTGAACCCAGCCATTTCTTCACCGCTGCCTCTTTTAAAGATTTTTTAAAAGATTATTGTTGTTGTTAAGTGTTATCATGTTGGTTCTGACCCCTAGCAACCCTTTAAAGGGTTCCTGAGGAGCAGCTAGTGAGCTTGAACTGACAATCTTGTGGTTCACACCACTTTGTAGTCCAGCACATTAACCTCATTGCCATACCTGAATTCTTTTTTAAGATTGGTGGTGGTGGTGATTATGTGTTGTGGAGTCAGTCCTGACTCATAGTGACCCTATACGGGTTTCTGAGGCTGCAAATCTTTTGGGGAGCAGAAAGCCTCATCTTTCTGCCATGGAACAGCTGCTAGTTTCAAACTGCTGACCGAGAGGTTAACAGCCCGATTCATAACCACTATGCTACCAGAGCACCTTTAAGATTAGAAAGCCAAAATAATTCAGAAGGAGCCAAATCCAGACTGTAAGGCGGATACCTAATGGTTTCCAATAAAAAATCTCACAAAATTGCCCTTGTTTGAAGACAGGAATTCTTCTGATGGAAGAGAGGAATTCTCATGGTGGAGGCAGACTCTGTGGTGAAGCATCCAGCGTGTTTTTCTGCTAAAACTTTGTCTGAGTTTCTCAAAACACGATCATAATAAGCAAATGTTATCATTCTTTGAGTTGGTTTGAATTACAAGGTTGATGGTTCAAGCTCACCAGCTGCTCCTCAGAAACCCTATACAGAGTCACTGTGGGTTGAAACTGACTTGACAGCACTTAACAACCGCGGCAATCATTCTTTGACCCTCCAAAAAGTCAACAAGCAAAATGCCTTATTGTCATTTTTGTAAAGTTCCAACAGTTGTTGTCAATTGTCAAGTCAGTTCCAACTCACAGTGACCTGTCTAGGGTTTCTGAGGAGCAGCTGTTGAATTTGAACTGCTGACCTTGCAGTTCAAACCAACTTTACAGTCTAGTGCTTATCCTAAAGTGCCACATCAGGGTTCCAAAATGCCTAGAGCAACACAAAAAACTGTTGTCTTGCCCTTGGCTATCCACTCTTGCTTTGAAAGGACCACTTCCTTCTCTTGGTAGCCATTGTTTTGATTATGCATTGTGATCAGGATCATGTAGGTAAAGCTTTTTCATCCCCTGCTAACAATTCTTTGAAGAAATGCTTCAGGATCTTTATTTCACTTGTTTAAAATTTCCATTGAAAACCCTGCTCTTGTCTGTGGCAGAACTGCTTTTGATATACTAGTTTTATTATCCACAGAGCAGAAAATGTGCTCAACTTTAAATTTTCAGTCAGATGTCTATACTGCTGTTGTTAGGTGTTGTTGATTTTGCTCTGAATCATAGAGAACAAAACACTATCCTCACATTGCTGCTACATTCAAGCTCATTGCTGCTGCCACTACCAATCCATCTCATTGGGTCTCCCTCTGTTTTGCTGACCCTCCATTTTACCAAGCATGATGATTTTCTCCAGGAACTGTTCCCTCCTGATAATGTATCCAAAGTATGAGAGACAAAGTATGGCCATCTTGGCTTCTAAGGAGCCTTCTGGCTGTACTTCTAATACAGTGTGTTGGTCATTGTTTATGCAGTTAATCATTGTTCCTCTTCAATTAGAGCACTAACACAAGTAATTGTTTTCTCCGAGATTGATGTAGAGGGTCTGCCACTACTGACTTCCTCTTCAATATCATCTCACCCCTTCTTAAAATGAGATATACATTTGTAAATTGCTGATTTATATGTGACATTGTCCCCATAAACATTTGTATAACATCAGTGATTTCCCCATTCTTCCACCCAAGTTCCATAAATTTGATGCTTGCTCTTGCTCCAGTTTTAGTAGAATTTATCTTGTTCTGATAGGAACTCTTTTCAAACTGAGGTCTTATTCTTCTTAATACCTCAAACCAGATCCTGTTCAGACATGTTAGTATGAGTTTATTTGGGTGCAGAAAATTTTGAAATCCATGCATAGTTTTTTCATAATATGCAGTTCCATGAACTCTTTGAAGACTCCTCATACTTCCTCCCTACCTAGTATACCATCAGTGGAACTAATAAATGCACTGGATATTAAAGAGGTTTATTGAGAAACTTTATGGTATTTATTATCAAACTCGTGGATCTAATTAGGCATTTATTTGAATTGTAAAAAAAACAATGTTACTTCAGATTTTGAAGAGTCTGAAAGATATTTTTGGTAAAATTAGCATCAGAGTCTCAGATCTTTAGAAATCTAGGAATACTTGAGTAAACGGGAATCATCAACTCATCGTAGGATTTTAAAAACCAGTCTATAACAACATAAATGTAATTTCTTTGTAAAGCTTTAGCTACAATAGTGGTAGGATAAGAATCAATGAAAATTTATGTTGTAGACAAAGATTTTTTTCCCCTGAAATAGGAGTCATGGATCAGAGATTAAGAAGAATACCCTTTGTTTCTGGGGCGTTGTGCTCCCCAAACCACAGTAATTAAATTGATCAAGAACATAAATCTTTTTCTCTCTGTCTCTTTCTTAAGGCTTGCTATTCCTTGTGGTTTTTATTCTTGCTATCAGTACATATATTGAATGAGCAATTGTAGGCATTGTGTTTACTGATTTACTATAAAAATTATAATGCACAACTGTGAAATTAGAAATTTAAAAAATATATCCAATGGCAGATAAGTGGTGTGAATTACCCTCCTATATCCACTGTGTTGTTGTTGTTTATGTTCAGTGCCATCAAGTCAGTTCTGCTGAGTGACCCTGTAGGGTTCTCAAGGAGTGGCTGGTGGGTTTGAACCACTGACCTTGTGGTTAACAGGCAAGTGTTTACCCTACAGTGCCACACCAAGACTCCATGTCCATTCTAATCACAGAACGTTTTTTGCTGATTCTAGGTATCACTTAGGAATCATTGTCAAAATCTACTTTCATTTAGATTCTTCACTCAGTAATCAAGGCATCCACAATATTGCCTTTAATATTTCAGCATGTGACTGTTGTTTTCTTTGTCATTTCTTTGAATAATCTAATAGTAGAAAGTAGAAACCCAATCAATTTTTACAAAAACAGCCAAGCAAATTGCCCTCCTTTTCTGATTAGTTTGGCAGTAATGGCAGATGTGTGTCTTGGCATGTAGGACTGACTTGATAGGTGAATCAACATCATAGGCCAATGATGGTGACTGACTACATGGGATTGGAATAGTGTTTCATTCTGTTGTGCATAAGGTCACTATGAGTCTGAAACAACTCAACAGCACCTTACAACAACTACAAAGTGCCTCAAGGGTGAGGCAGAACAAAACCAGAGAATGCCCCCTGGAATAGATAGATAAGAGTAACATGATAAATTGCAGAGATAAGAAGACCTGAACACAGAACTCCATAAATATGGTTATTGTTAAAACACGGCAACTCCTAAGTTAGAGAAGAAACAACTAGCAATTTAGCCTCCCAGAGAAGAATGGAGGGAGTGATCATAGTTATAATATATGTCTAAAAGTGCTCCCATTATTACACTTTACTTTTATATCATTTTAAATCAAAATTTATGTCAGCTATACCTTATAATTAGCCTGATAGAACAGCATCACATCTCTTGATTATAATTATTCATTCAAACACAGGGAAGAACTTTACATCTTTCTTTGATAAATGTCTTTGGTTAAAAAGTAAACCAGTCACTCCTCTGAATTCTTAATGTGAAAGATTCATCTAAGCAAGCTCTTAAAATTTTTGTGAATTTTATTCAAAATAAATTAGAATTCATTTGGGTTAACTATTGCTTTATCCACACTCAATTGACCTCTATCTACCATGTATTCAGAGTTGATACTTGCTTTTATCTTAGGATTCCAGACAAAAATCTTTGGACATATATATAAACTGGTTCACGAGGCAGCTTGTACATGTATTTAAGGGCATTGCTATTGAAACAGCATAATGCTTCCATTTCCTTATGCCCGTAGCCCAGAAATGGAAGTGGGTAGGTTCTTTGTTTTCACAGTGATTTGAAGCACCACTGGATTTAATGGATACGAGCTATTCTTTTGCTTTGAATTTATTCCACCTAATAATAGGGAGATCTGGTAGCGTAATGGTTACGAATCGGGCCGCGAACCGCAACATCAGCAGTTTGAAACTACCAGCTGTTCCGCGGGAGAAAGATAAGGCTTTCTGCTCCCGTAAAGATGTACAGCCTCGGAAACCCTGTACAGGGTGGCTATGAATCAGAACAGACTCCTCGGCACATAACAACAACAAATAATGACCTTATACTACAAAGTAGAACTACCCTATAATGTGCTGGACTGTAAGGTCAGTTTGAATCACAAGGTCGGTGGTTCAAACTCACCAGCCACTCCTTGGAAACCGTATCCATTTTCACTATGAGTCGGGAACGACTCGACAGCATTAACAAGAAAACTTACAGAAGCAGACTGCCATATCTTTCCCCTGTGGAACAAGCAGCTGGTGGATTGGATAATGTTTTAGATCACTAACTGTCCATCATAAACTAAATACTATGACTGTTATGGACAATGCAGGTTATATAATAGTTACAGCATTTAGTTTAAATTTTGCAGTCCTGGTGGCATGTGTCAGAATCAACTCAATTGCAAAATTTTGTAATTGTTTTTAATTTAAACACCAATCGTTCCCCCCATTAAAATCTCTTGTGTCAAATAATCACCTCTGGCTCTAAATCTGTAAGCCAGCGTTTGCAAAACAAGCCTTATAGTTACTAGGGTTCTCCTATGTCAAGTGATTCAACAGCCACTAAATCTACATGCAACAGGTCCTTGGTGAATGCAGACAACATCTCATATCCCCACCCTTGCACACACATCTTTGAACAGTTTATCCTAGAACTTGTTACTATATCAAAGCAACTCAGATATTCCACCACATGGGAAAGATCAGGAAATTTTGAGTCAAATATGTGAGTCCTAGCTCTGTATTTGGGCAAGACAGCTTGTCTTAAAATAAGTTTTCTCATCTGAAAATTGAAAAAAATAATATATTTTTTTGTACACATACACATATATTTTACAAAAATATTTTGCTCCATTTGGTCCTTTCAAAAACCTTAGCAGATGGGCAGGAAAGATATTGTTGTCATTTACAAATCAGAAAATCAGATGTTTATAGTGACTTCAAGATATACAGCTGTCATCTGAAAGTAGGATTGGATCTCAGATTTTCTGGTTTCAAGCTAGCACCCTTTCCTTTTTATTGGGTCATGAAAAACAAAATGTGTGCTAAATATTTTTTTAAAAAATTAAATGTCAAAATAAATGGAGCCCTGGTGTGATGCTATAGGATAGGCACTGGACTGCTGACCAGAATTTCAGTGATTCAAACCCACCAATCACTCCTCTGAAATCTTATACAGAAGTCACTATGTGTCAGAATTGGCTCAGTGGCACTTAACAGCTAGAGAAAAAAAGTGGGAAAGTCAATATTTTAGACTGAAA
The DNA here is from genome assembly GCF_000296735.1 of Chrysochloris asiatica. NCBI lineage: Eukaryota > Metazoa > Chordata > Mammalia > Afrosoricida > Chrysochloridae > Chrysochloris > Chrysochloris asiatica. Next base: position 8,848,565 of record NW_006408526.1, read on the forward strand.
CACGTAACTGGAAAAAAAACATTTAAAATATTTTAAATAACAACATAAAGGTGAAAATCAACAAGATTCTTAGATTAAACCAACTTTCCTATCGTTACTTTTTGTACTTAGGAGAGAGATCAAAGCACTTTTAGTCTAGAGCATTTTCACAACAGTTTTATTATATTTTATTGGATCATTACTTGAAATGGCAGTTTCCCAGTCTATGGATTTAATCTACCATGTGGTTTATTTCTCAATAAGGATTTAGTTTCTTTATCCAGGAGACACAAGTTCAGTTTCTTTGTCACTATTAATATGCCACTTGGCTACTAAAATGGAGTCTAGAAAATATCATAGCTTTATAAACAGCAGACTAACGTATCATCAAAACACAAAGACAAGAAAATGAAAAAGGGAATTTAGCGATCTTTTATTTCGATTTCTAGGAACAAGAACAGGATCAGTTAGTTCTCTCTCTTTTATCTCCAAATTTAATAGGATAGCTGTGAACCATGGTATCAACCTTATTGCTAAGATCACTTTCCCTACCAATTGCAATGAATTCCATCCCACTAATTTGGTACATTATGGAAAACCTTGATTAGATGAATGTGAAATCAGTTTGAAATAGAAAAGAGTCAGATAATAATAATAATGAAACTTTACTAGGCATTTTTGAAGCTCTGGTGGCACTGTAGAATAAGCACTGGGCTACTAACCACAGGTTGGCAGTTCAAACTCACCAGTCTAGAAATCCTATATAGGGTTTCCATGAGTCGAAATGGAATCGATGGCACTTAACAACAAGCTAGTGTGTTTAAAGTGTCTAACATTGTATCTGCTATGTGGTATGTTGTTGTAGTTAAGTGCCGTCGAGTCGATTCTGACCCATAGTGACACTGTGTAGGGTTTCCAAGGAGCAGCTGGTGAGCTTGAACTGCCGACTTTGCAGTTCAAATGGCTTTGCAGTCTGGCGCATTAACCCACAGTGCCACACCAGTTATACTATATAGTAAATGGTGGTGGTGTTGTGCCGTGGAGTAGTGTTAACTCATAGTAACACTGTATAGGGTTTCTGAGGCTTTAAATCTTTACAAGAATAGATAGCTTCATTCTTTCTCCCACAGAATGGCTGGTAGTTTTTGAACAGCCTGACTCATAACCATTGCTACCAGAGCACCTTAGGTAGTAAATTGTTGTTGTTGTTAAGTACTGTGGAGTCAGTTCCAACTCATAGTGACCCTGCACAGGGTTTCTAAGGCTGTAAATCTTTACGGGAGTAGAAAGCCTCATCTTTCTCACACAGAACAGCTGGTAGTTTCTAACTGCCTACCTTGAGGTTAGCAGCCCGATTCGTAATCACTAAACAGTAACAATTATGTGTGGCTCTGTGGGTTAATGCGTTGGACTGCAGTCGGTTTGACTGCTCACCACAAGGTTGGCGGTTCAAGCTCCCCAGCCACTCCTTAGAATCCCTATACAGGGTCGCTATGGGTTGGAACTAACTCGATGGCACTTAACAGCAACAACAACTATTAGCCTTTGCATCAACAAGGCTGGGGGTTTGAACCTACTAGCCACTCCATGGGAGAAAGATAAGAGTTTCTTCTCCTTGCAGAGATTTAAAGCTTCAGAAAGCCTATATAAGATCACTATGAGTCAGAATCAACTTCACAGCACTTACCAACAGCAAAAACAATTATTTTAAAGGAACCTGGTGATACAGTGGTTAAATGCATGGTTGATAACTGAAAAGTTGGCAATTCTAACCCACCAGCCGCTCCTTGGAAGAAAAATGTGGCAATCTGCTTTGGTGAAGTTTACAGTCTTGGACATCTTTTGTGGCGATTCTATTCTCTCCTATAGAGCCGTTATGAGTTGGAATCAGCTCTACTGAAAAGATCCAATATTCAAACTCATACCCTAGAGAAATTCTCATTTAGAATTTCTCCAATGAGAATTTCTTCAATGAGAATTTCTCCAATGTATAAGTTTGTCTTTCCTGCCACAGAACCTCAACCAGAACCCACATTAGGAATTTACAGAATATTGAATCATCAGGATCAACATCTCACATAACATTGTATTTAATAAGAGGATCCATTTCACAGTTAACAAGATTCAGAAGTGAGACCACAGACAAGATTACACCACACACCATACACTATGAATTTCATACTATAGCCAACCTGATAGAGCTTTGGCATGGCTTACTGAATTTACAGCTTAAGCACTAACTCGGTAGCAATATTCTGCAAGACTTGGTACCGTACTTTTATATGCAGCATATACATTAACCATAAATCTTTCTTGTTGTAGTGGTTAGGTGCCATTGAGGTTCTGACTCATAGTGACCCCCTATGCACAACAGAACGAAACACTGTCTGATCCCACACCATCATAACAATTGTTACATTGGAGCCCATGACTGCTGTTGCTGTGTAAATCCATCTTGTTGAGGGTCTTCCTTTTTTTCACTGACCTTCCACTTTACCAAGCACGCTGTCCTTCTCCAAGGACTGATCCCTTCTAATAACATGAGAGACATGTTTCACCATCCTTGCTTTTAAGGAACATTCTGGCTGTATTTCTTCCAACACAAATTTGTTTGTTCTTCTGGCAGGCAGTCCATGGTAATTTTAATACTCTTTTCCAACACCATAATTCAAATGCATTAATTCTTCTATAATCTTTCTTATTCATAGTCAAACTTTCACATGTATATGAAGCGATTGAAAATACCATGGCTTGGGTCAAGTGCACTTTACTCCTCAAATTAATTTCTTTGCTCTTTAATACTTTAAAGATGTCTTGAGCAAAAGATTTGCCTAATGCAATACGAGGATGAGTCAAAAATTATGCACACTGTGGCTGTAGAATTTATTTTAATCAACTTTTAAAAGAGACAAATATATAATTTTCTAATGTAATCCCTTGCTTTTAAATACACTTTGTCCATCTAATAAACAAGCTTTCATAGTCCCTTATTAAAAAATGTTCTAGGCTGAGCTGCAAGCCACGAATGCACCACTGTCTTCACTTTGTCATCAGAGGTGAATCTTCATCCTTGAAGGGCTGCTTTCAGAAGACCAAACAGGTGAAAGTCAAATGAAGCAAAATCAGAATTAAAGGGAGGATGCTTTAGCAACAAAAAACAAAGTTTTTGCCAAGTGTCAACAGTGTGGACAGAGGTATGTGGACATGCATTGCCATGCAAGATCACAACACCCTTGGATAGCAGTCCTCTGTGTTTAATCAGAAGTTTAGGCTTCAGCTCTTCACTGAACATCTCACTGTAATGGGCACTGTTGATTGTTGAGCATTTTTCCTGATAGTGCTCCAATACTGGTCCTTGAGAGTCTCAGAAAACTGAAAGCATCAGTTTTCTAGCTGATGGTTGACTCTTAACCTTTTTCTTGGACAGTGAGTCAGCATGTTTCCATTCCATATTCTGCCATTTACTCTCAGGCTGATAGTGATTAATGCATTTCAGTAATGATCTTTTAAAATAAACTTTTATCTTCCTTTGAATATCGGTCCAAATTTTGTTTGCAGATGTCCAAACACTTCTGTTTATGCTCTTTCATGAGTTGTTTTGGTACCCATTTTGCACAAACTTTTCAAAACCTAAGTCTGTCGTGGATTAATCCATAGACAGAGCCATGGCTGATTTGAAAATGATTTGCCACATAATCCACAGCCACTAGTGTATTCTTCAGACTCATTTACATCCATGTTTGGTGTTGTCATCAGCTGCCAATGTGGACAGGTGGTTTGATACTGCAGTGCAGATAATTTTTGACTCACCCTCACACACCATTTGATTTCTTGACTGCTACTTCCATAAGTGATAGTTGGGTATCCAAGAAAGGTGAAGTCTTTGAAGTTGTATTTTAAGTCCTCTTTGCAGTATCTCCAATAGACGAACACATGGATCTGGAAACTAAGGTAGAAGCATGAATGATCTAACATTACTCTCTGTAGCCCATAGGAAGACGCAGCTCTACAGGACCTGCAGGTTTAGTGGTCCAACAATCAAAGGGGCACATTCTTACCATGGGACACATCAAGGACAGCATTGAAGTACGTGTTATTATTGCACTTTAGATTCCTTGTATCAAGAGACCAGAAGGTGAGAAGAGTCACGATTTTAGAAGTAATTCACCTTGATCAGCAGGAGGAGCTAGGGCTATTTTTCCATAATGGGGACAAGGAGGAATACATGGAGAACTCAGATTCAACTGTTTATCTCTTGGTAACCAGTTTTAATTAAATGGATAAATGCCACAAACAACCCTAGTCTGAGAAGGATATTATTACCAAGGTCTCAGCAATTCAGGAATGAGGATTTGGCCATACCACCTGGTCAGTCCCCAGATGTAGACATTAGAGATGACAACAACAAGAATTTAAAATGTAGAATGCATAGTGTGTGTGTGCTCATGTGTTTGTCAGTGTGAACTTGAGTGCCTTTTGCAGCACTGAGACCAACTGTAGCAATATGTGCTGTAGTTCATCCCACTAACTTCCCTCTTCTAAATTTACCCTCAGATGGAGAAGCCCACAAGATGCTCAAAGGGAGCTGCTCCCTAATACATGTAAAGATGTGAATCTTTGGGGGGTCTTAGGTCCCGTGGTAGTGAATGAGACAGGAACTCAAGTTCATATTTAATTTGACTAAAAGAAATTAAAGAATGGGATCTATCTTATTCAACTGTGTTTAGAAACCAGGATTTATATTCACTCTTATCTTAATCCCTACAAACATCTTAAAGTGACTTCCCTCAAACTTCAATCTGTTTTTATGTTCTGAAAATCCTCTGCTCTTATTTCTAGATTTCTGTGGGTTATATTTCTCTTATTCACTTCAAAAATTTTGACAAGTCTAGTTGCATAGAAGAGATAAGATTTTTATGATTAAATAAAAGATAAACTATCAAGAATAAAGCATATTCTTCTATTGAGTCTGTTCAGTTTCCTAGAATTGTGTGTTGGATGTGGCAGGGTGAAGGAGGCATGGATGGAGAAGTTAAGATCACTGTTCTCCTTTGGTATAAATGTATCTCCTAGACTGACCTTACTTTTAGCTGTTATAATAGAATCACTGCCCCAAAGCAAAGGTTTATTGGCGTTGCATAAAATGATCAGGGATTGGGCTAAACAGTAGCCTTCTTCCTGGGACTATACCTGGACAGTATATGTAGTTCTGGATCAGTCTGTGGGATGGCTGAGCATAAAGTCACTTTGCACCCATGCTGGGGAATATAGCTCTCTGTCCTCTGAGAAAACTGTATAGACTATCTCTAAGATTTTACTAAACTAAGAACCAATAGAAATTCAGTTCATTTGTCCAACCAAATGGACAGCAGAGGGAGGTAGAAAGAGCAAAGGTGAAGCTATACCTATATAGGTAGAATACCTATCAGTGAAACATTGGTCTTGTTATTGATTCACTCTCAATTTTGTATCTTTGTTTGTAAAAGAGAAATAATAATATTTACTTTGCAGAATTGAGTATTTATAAAAGCAAGTGAGATATATAAGTGATGTACCAAGCATAATGCATAGTTTAGATAAACCAAAACCAAAACCCACTTCTAATTGCCAAGTCAATTCCAACTCATAGCAACCCTGTATAGGGTTTCCAAGGCTGTAAATCATTTCAGGAGCAGAAGCCTCATCTGTCTCTCACAAAGAAACTGATGGGTGTAAACTGCTAGCTGTGCGCTTCAAACGTACCGTACTTACCCTTAACAGTCCAGTGCTTATCCTACAGTGCCAGTAGGGCAGCTTAGTATATAGATAATAAATAAATATTATTAAAAATACAAGGAGTGATCATTTTTAAGGAAATGTTAATAATAATAAACATTTTGGGAACTGGCTAGGTGTTAGTCATGGTGAACAGTGCTCTACAAATTAGAAAAATTCTCTGAGATAGGTGCTATTTTTGCAAGTTTTTATAAATTAGAAATTTGAGACAGAGAAAAGTTGAATCTTTTTCCTGATATCCAACAGCAAATAAATTTTCCAAACCCAGGCATTCTGCTCACAAAATATCTGCACTCTTAATATCATGTTTGGTTTCCAGTGCTACTGAAACACAAATACCATAAGTGGTGGTGGCGGTGTGCCGTGGAGTCGGTTCTGACCCATAGCGACCCTGCACAGGGTTTCCGAGGCTGTAAATCTTTACGGGAGCAGACACCTCATCTTTCTCCTGCAGAACAGCTGGTGGTTTCAAACTGCTGATCTTGTGGTTGGCAGCCGGATTCGTAACCACTACACTACCAGAGCTCCTTAAGTAGGTAGTTGTAAAGAACCAAAATTTACTTTTTCACACTTGTAGAGGATAAATGTGCAAATAAGGGTCTTGACTGTGTAATACTCTCCCTTGTTAATATTCTTGGACATTCCTTGATTCATTGGCATATAGATGATCCTTAGTGACATTTGTCTTCCTTGTGTGTGTCTCTGTGCCTAATCTGCTCTTTTTATAACTCAGAAGTGATTAGACTTAGAACCAACACTACTTTGGTATGTTCTTTTTAGCATAGTAAAGAAAACTCAGTTTCCAAAAGATTATATCTACAGGTATAGGGGTTAAGATTCTAATACGTATTTTAAGGGAACACAATTTATCTATAAAATTGTGCCACATAGCAATGCTGCAACCTTTCATAAAATAAGCCAAAAAAAGGTTATCTAAGGAAATTAGACCATTAGAAAGACGTTGTTATTATACCTGATCTCAAATTTACCATACAATGACATCTTTTTCTATGAAACCCAATATGCTAATGAAATGCTATTTGGATTTGGGATCATAAAATCTGTAAGCAGTTTCTAGTTTTCCACTTAATGTTAAGTCTTAATATCTCTGAGTTTCTTCATTTATTAAATGGGATTATTTCTCTCTTATTTTATTGAGATATAAATGAGAGATATAGAGGAAATAGATGCAAAACACCTTATGAAACATGCTTCACAAATGTCCATTACTAGCATTAGATGAATATAACTATACATTATTTGAAGAATCTAAAATTGAAATAGGTATGTTCTCCCTATTCTACTTAGAAAAGGCAGCAAATTATTTTATTGCACTTCAGCACATAACATACAACCAATTTTTAAAAATTTAATATGTAAATTCCTAGAATAATTCATAGCATTTCAATATGCACATGGATGAAAATAAAGAATGGTGCCCACAGTAATGTCTCTATCTTTATTTTTATAGGGGATCTCATATGAGAGGATGAGGGACAACAGGTATCCAGTATTCCGAAGGAGGTCATAATGGGGTTGCATAGATCACTCACCAGGGTTTATTATCAAGGTAAGACTCATATTTTTTTGGTAAGTAGAAATGACCAAGACCTGAGACATCATTACATAATCAAGAATAGGAAAATATTTATTTATTTATTTTCTCATTCATTTGTTCAATATTATAAGACATATTCTGTCTATTGCACTGTACTAGATGTTGAAAGAGGCATCTAGAAATGTTCACTCTTCTTGAACATACAGGGTATGTACATATAAAGTAAATTATACTATATAAGAGTATATGATTAATTGAACAAGTAAATAATATAGATAATAAGTGCAATGGAAGTTCATTGCTGTGGCTGATAGGTACCTTTGAGTTGATTCTGACTTGTAGGGACTCTATGCACAACAGAACAAAACACTACCTAGTCCAGCACCATTTTCACAATTGCTGTCATGTTTGAGCCCATTGTTGTAGCCGCTGTGCCAATACATCTCTTTGGGTTCTTCCTCTTTTTCACTGACCCTCTACTTTGCCAAGCATGATGTCCTTTTCTAGAGACTAGTTCCTACTTATAGCATGTTCAAAATATGAAGTCTCCCTATTCTTGCTTCTAAGAAGCCTTCTGAGTGTACTTCTTCCAAGATAGATCTGTTTGTTATTCTGGCATTCTATGCTGCTTTCAATATTCTTTGCAAATGCCACAATTTGAAAGCATTAATTCTTCTCCAGTCTATCTTATTCACTGCCCAGTTTTCACATGCATATGAGGCAACTGAAAATATCATGACTTGATCAGGCACACCTTGGTACTCAAAGTGACATCTTTGCTCTTTGCAGCATATTTGCCCCATGCAATAAAGTTCTTTGGTTTTACTTTAGTTTCCGTGAGCATTAATGGAGGACCCAAGTAAAATAAAATCCTTAGTATCTTCAATCTTTTCTCTCTTTATCATGAAGTTCATTGATCTGTTGTGAGAAATTTTGTTTCTTTATGTTGAATTATAATCCACACTGAAGGCTGTATTCTTTGATCTTCATCAGCAAGACTTCAAGTCTTCTTCACTCTCAGCAACCAAGGTAGCATCCTATGCATATTGTAAGTTGTTAATGAGTCTTCCTACAATTCTGATTCCACGTTCTTTTTCATATAGTTCAGGTTCTTACATTACTTGCTCAGCATATTGATTGAATAAGTATGATGAAAGAAGACAAGCTAGAGGTACGCCTTTCCTGATTTTAAGTCACGCAGTATCCCCTTGTTCTATTCTAATAACTGCCTCTTGGTCTATGTATAACTACCTCATAAGCAAAATGAAGTGTTTTAGAAGTCTTATTCTTTGCAATGTTATCAAACATTTGTTATGATTCACATAGTCAATGGCCTTCCCACAGTCAACAAAACACAAATAAATCGCTTTCTGATAGCCTCTGCTTTCAGCCAAGATCCATCTTACATCAGCAGTGGTACTCTTTGTTTTCCACCAGGACCTTCAGTGGAACTTGGGCATCTTCTTTTAATACCATCAGTTATTTATTATATGCTGTCTATTGAAAGCAGTTCTGTTGTGGCGCTGTGGATTAATGTGATAGACTGCAATGTTGGTTTGAACCACAAAGTCTGCAGTTCCAGTTCACCAGCTGCTCCTCAAAACCCCATACAGGGTCACTATGGGTCAGAATTGACTCAACGGCACTTAACAACAAAACAATAATCTCTTGAAATGAATGACCATCAACCATTTTGGTACCATAACTACATAATACTTCCTTCTTTTGATGCTTCCTGAATCATTCAGTATTTTGTCCACAGAATCCTTTAATATTGCAACCGAAGACTTGAATCTTTTCTTCAATTCTTTCAGCTTCAGAAATGCTGAATGTGTTCTTCTCCTTTAGTTTTCTAACTCCAGGTCCTTGCACATATCATTATGACATGTTACTGTGTCTTCTCAAACTGCCCTTTGAAATTTCTGTTCAGCTCATTTATCTCATCATTTATTCCACTAGCTTTAACAACTCTGCATTCAAGAGTCAGTTTCAGAGTCTCTTCTGACATCATCCATTTTGGTCTTTTATTTTTTAATGACCTTTTTCTTTTTTCTTGTGCATGATGTTCTTGATGTCATCCCACAACTCCAGTGATTTTCAGTCATTAGTTTTTAATATGTCAAATCTGCTCTTAAGATGGCCTCTAAATTCAGGTTGGATGTAACTGCTAGAAGTTCAAGCCAAATTCAGACGAGGACGTAGAATGAGGGATGTCATTGCTGAAGTCAGACGGATCTTGGCTGAAAGCAGACAATACCAGAGAGATGTTTACATGTTCTTTATTGACTATGCAAAGGCTTTTGATTGTGTGGATCATGACAAGCTATGGAATACATTGCAGAGAATGAGTATTCCAGAATACTTGATTGTGTTCGTGAGGAAACTGCAGTTGTTCGAACAGAAGAAGGGAACACTGAATGGTTTAAAATTAGAAAAAGTACATGCCAGGGTTGTATTGTTTCACTATTCTTATTCCATCTATATGTTGAACACATACTCCAAGAAGATGGATTACATGAAGAAAAACATGGCATCAGTGTTGGAGCAAGACTCATTAAAAACTTAAGATATGCTGATGATACAACCTTGCTTGCTGAAAGCAAAGAGGACTTAAAGTACTTACTGATGAAGTCAAAGACCCCAGCCTTTGGTATGGGTTGCACATCAACGTAAATAAAACAAAAATCCTTACCACTGTACCAATAAGCAGCATCCATATAAATTAAGAAAAAATTGAAGTTGTCAAAGCCTTCATTTTGCTCAGATCAATCATTAGCATTCATGGAAGCAGCAGTCAAGAAATTGAATGATGTATTGCATTAGTTAAATCTGCTGTACAAGATCTCTTTAAAGAGTTCAAGAGCAAAGATGTCAGCTTGAGGATTAAGGTGCTCTAGACCCAAGCCATGGTGTTTTCAATAACCTCATATGCATGTGCAAGTTGGACAGTGAATAGTAAAGACCGTAGAAGAATTGATGCATTTGAGTTATGGTGTTGGAGGAGAATATTAAAAAATGCCTTGAGCTGCCAAAAGAACAAACCAATCTGTGTTGGAAGAAATATAACCAGAATCTTCCTTGGAAGCCAAGGTGGCCAGAGTTTGTCTCTTATACTTCCGACATATTGTCAGGAGAGACCAGTCACTGGAGAAGGATATCATGTTTGGTAAAGTGGAGGGTCAGAGAAATAGAGGAAGATCTCCAACTTGGTGGATTGGCACAGTGGCAGCAACAATGGGCTCAAGCATAGCTACGATTATGAAGTTGGCACGGGACTGGCCAGTGTTTCATTCTGTTGTATATAGGGTCATGATGAGTCATTACTGACTCAATGGTACCTAACAACAACATACTCAAGGTTGTATTTTGGCTTCCATGGACTTACTTTAAGCTTCTTCAACTTCACCCTGAACTTGCATATGAGCCACTGATAATCTGTCCCACAGTCAGCCCCTTGGCTTTGTTTTGGCTGATGGTATGGAGATTCTCCAGCACCTTTTCCTGTAGGTATAGTCAATTTAATTCCTGTGTATTACATATGATAAGGTCCATGTGTGTAGTCACTATTTATATTGTTGAAGAAAGTATTTTCAATGAAGAAGTTGTTGGACTTTCAAAGTTCATCATGAAAATTTCCAGAATCATTTCCATCACCAATGCCATGTTTTTCCAACTACAGATCCCTCCTCTTTGTTTCCAACTCTCACATTTCCAATTACCAGTAATTATCAATGCATCTTGATAATTACTGGTTTTCATTTTCATTTTCATCAATTTCAGACTGAAGAAGTTGATAGAATGCATAAAAGTGAATAATACATTTGAACAAGAGCAGCCTGGGAAATTTTACAGGAGTGAGAACAAAAACTTGGGGTCCTGAAATGTCTTTAGCTTTGGGGACTCAATGAAAAAGTTCTCTTAGTATAAACATGGTGAAGTTAGTCTAGAACATAACAAGCCAAAAGATTAATAAGTGTTCTACTACACATAGACCTCCACACACATATGCATAGTGATATAAAGGAATATATTCTGAGTTAAAGTCTATTTAAGTGCCTCAACATTTAAACTTCCATCTACCTCATCTATTTCAATAACAAACTCCTGGTCATGACTCCACTATTTTCTCCTGCAGTTAAAATCTTGGAAAGATTTGTATAGCTCCACTATTTTTATTTGCTTTCTTTCCCTCTGCCCATTGCAATCAATCCACTTCAATTTGGCCTGCCTCCCATTTTTTCATGGGAACTTCTCTCCCAAATTTGCAATAACTTCCTTGTGCTAATCCAAAGAATTTATTTTCTTTGTCTTTACCTCACTTGACCTCATCTGTATTTGATGAATTATTGTTGATTTCCCTCCTTTCTGAAATTCTCCTCCTGATTCCTTTGACATCACAGTTTCCTATTAGTCCTCCCTTTTTCCTGAACTTTTTTTTTTTTTTTTTTCTCACTCCTGCTTTTCCTTTACAACCTCTGTGGTCATCACCTAAACATGTAGCTTCTCTCCAACAGTCTTCTCTATGCCTTTCTACACTCTCACTCTTTTCCTCCTGAATTGTGTAAAAGCACAGCTCAAAGTGTCCCAAACTATTCATTTCATTTATCTTCCTAAACCTCTTAAATATTTCCTGTCTCACTAAAGTAAAAATATGAGCATGTATCTTTCTTGCTTAAAATGGTTCAGTGATTTCTCTTTTTCCTGTGGGGTCCTGTTCAAGATTTTTTGACATGGTTTATGATGTTATGCATGCTTCTAGCCCGATTTGCCATTCTAGTCTCTTTACAAACCAATCTTTCCTTCATTTTTTCTGCTCCCACTAGAGTGCGCCATATTCTCCTTCTTGCACCCAGATCTTCAAATACAGGGCTTTGTAAGTGTGAAACAATCTCTCCCCTTCCCAAAACTTTATTTTTCCTAGCTAGCTGCCTTTTATTTGCATATTCTTCAAGAGGAGTCCCTGGATGAGACAAATAGCACACTCAGCTACTAATTGAAAGGCTGACAGTTCAAGTCTATCCAGAGCCACCTTAAAAGACCAGCCATTGAAAACCCTGTAGGCACAGTTCTACTCTCAAATACATGGCATCACCTTTAGTTGAAATTGATTTGATGAGAACTGTTTACCCTTAGAGTATCCTTTTAGAGGTTACATCATTGAAAATACTTTCTTTCACATATCCCTCCAACTAGCAGCCTAGCTTGTTGTTGTTAAGAAGTGCCATCAAGTCGGTTCTAACTCATAGCAACCCTGCATAGGGTTTCTGAGGAGCAGCAGATGGGTTTGAACTGCTGACCTTGTAATTCACAGTCCAGTGCTCATTCTACAGCACCCTTTATTCTGTGCTCCTTGGCATCTGCTCTTTCCCTTTCTTAACATTCATCACACTTGCATTGATTATTTACTTTTAAAACTTTATACAGACACATTTCTCATACCAAAAAATCCACCAATTTACACAGTGCAGTGGTTTTTAGTATATTTAGAGTTATGCAGCCATAACCACATCTAAGTTTAGAATATTTGAACTCCTCCAAAAGAAACCCCATACAATGGCAATCACTGCCCATTCCTGCTTTCCAGCCTTCTGCCTCAGTGCAGGAAACCACTAGCCTACTTTCGATCTCTAATGATTTGCCCATTTTGGAAATTTCACAGAGATGGAATTATGCAATATGTGGTCTTTTGTGATGCTCTTTTCAGTCAGCATGTTTTCAAGGTTCATCTATCTTGTAGCATGTATTAGTATTTCATCCTTCTTTATTGTTGAATATGAATACATTATATTTTCTTCGTTTCTTTATCAGTTGATAGTTTTTCCTCCTTTTAAAAAAATTTTCCTGTTACAGATATGGAACTAGAAACATTCATGTGTAGGATTTTGTGTAGATATATTCTACCAGCTGTTCCATGGAAGAAAGATGAGGCTTTCTGCTCCCGTAAAGATTTACAGGCTTGGAAACCCTGTGCAGGGTCACTATGAGTTGGAACTGATAACAATAACAATAAAAATATTGTTATTGTTAACACATAACAATAACAATAATTGTTATTTCATTTGGTTTTACACCTAGGTGTGGAATTGATAGATCATATAGTAACTTTAGAGTCCTGGTATGGCACGGTAGGCTAAGCACTCAATCTCAAGGTTGGTTTGGACTACAAGGTCAGCAGTTCAAACTCACCAGCCACTCCTCAGAAACCCTATACAGGGTCACAATGAGTCAGAACCAACTCGACGGCACTTAACAACAACACTTAACATTTTGAGGACCTGCCAAACTATTTTTCAATGTGGCTACACTACTTTTATTTCCACCATTTGTTGCTGTTACGTAACATCCAGTCTAGTCTAACTCATAGCAACTTTGTACACAACAGAACAAAACACCACACAATGCTACGCCATCCTCACAATCGTTTTTACTCTTGAGCCTACTGTTGCTGCCACTGTGTCCATCCATCTCTTGGGAATCTTCCTTGTTTTCGCTGACCCTTCACTGTACCAAGCCTGGTGTCCTTCTCCAGGGACTGGTCCCTTCTGATAATAAGTCTGAAGTATGAGAGATGAAGTCTCATCATCCTAACTTCTAAGGAGCATATTAAGGAGCATACTTCTTCCATCACAGATTGGTTTGTTCTGCTGTTAGTCCATGGCAGTTTTAAAATTCTTCTCCACCATAACCCAAATGCATCAATTCTTCTGTCTTCCTTATTCATTGTACTACTGTCACATGCATATGAGGTTGTTGAAAATACTATGGTTTGATTCAGGTACACCTTAGTCCTCACACTGACATTTTGCTTTTGAACATGTTAAGAGGCCTTGTGCAGCAGATGTGCCTGTTGCAATAAGTTCTTTGATTTTTTGATTGCTGCTTCCATAAGTGTTCATAGGGATCCAAGCAAAATTTAGCCTTTGATAACTTCAATCTTTTTTTCCATTTTATCATGATGTTATTTATTGGTCTAGTAGTGAAGATTTTTTATGTTCTTTACATTGAGTTGTGACCCATACTGAAGGCTGGGGTCTTTGGTCTTCATCAATAAATATTTTAAGTTCTCTTTGCTTTCAGAAAGCAAGATGGTATCACCTAAACTTCAGATTGTTAATGATTCTTCCTACAATACTGAGGCCAGACTCTTCGTCATATATAATCCAGCTTCTTAAAATATTTGCTCAGTATCTAGATTGAACAAATATGGTAAACCTATACAGCCTGGTGTATATCTTACTTGATTTTAAACCTTTCAATGTCCCCTTGTCCTGTTTGAAAGACTCCCTCTTGATTTATGTACAGATCCTTCATGAGCACAATTAAGTGTTGCAACCATTTCTGAATTCTCTTAAAACAATTTTACTTGTGTGAAATATTAATGATATTGTATGATGAAATGTACGAAGTATGAATCTGGGAAAATTGGAAGTTGTCAAAAATGAAATGGAACGCATAACATTGATATCTTAAGCATTACTGAGCTGAAATGGACTGGTATTGGCCATTTTGAATCTGATGACCACATGGTTTACTATGCTGGAAATGACAAATTGAAGAGAAATGGTGTTGCATTCATTGTCAAAAAGAACATATCCAGATCAGTCATGAGGTACAGCGCTGTCTGTTATAGGATAATATCCATGCTCCTACAACACAAGTATAGGGCTTATTAATAGCTAAGTTATTAAAAGCCCAGCTAATACCACTATTATTCAAATTTACACACCAACCACTAAAGCCAGTGAGGATGAAATAGAAGAAGTCTACCATTTCTTCAACCTGAAATTGATCAAACATGCAATCAAGATGTGTTGATCATTACTGATGATTGGAATGCAAAGGTTGGAAGCAAAGAGGAAGGATCAGTAGTTGGAAAATATGGCCTTCGTGATAGAAATGATGCTGGAGAACGCATGATAGAATTCTGCAAAACCAATGATTTGTTCATTTCAAATAACTTCTTTAGACAGCATAAGAGAGAACTACATACATGGACCTCACCAGATGGAATATATAGAAATCAAATTAACTACATCTGCAGAAAGAGAAGATGGAAAAGCTCCATATCATCAGTGACCATCAATTACTCATATGCAAATTCAAACTGAAGCTGAAGAAAGTGAAAACAAGTCCACAAAAGCCAAAATATGACCTTGACTATATCCCACCTGAATATGGAGATCATATCAAGAACAGATTTGATACATTAAACACTAAAGACCAAAGACCAGAAGAGTTGTGGGATGACATCAAGAACATCATACATGTAGAAAGCAAAAAGTCATTAAGTAGACAAGAAAGAAGGAAAAGGTCAAAATGGATGTCAGAAGAGACACTGAAACTT
>NW_006408526.1:8864320-8866714 GCF_000296735.1 Chrysochloris asiatica
TAAGGTGGAGGGTCAGAGAAAAAGAGGAAGACCCCCCAATGAGATGGATCAGCCAGGTGGCATCATTGATGGCGTCAAGTGTGGTGGCGGTAGTGAGTTTGGCCCAGGATCGGACATTGTTTCGTTCTGCTGTGCATGGGTCACTATGAGTTGGTTCCGACTCAATGGCACCTGATAACAACAACAACAACAACAACCAACAATAAAAACAAACTTGACGATGATCCATTACTATATCCCAGCAACAGTCCAAAATGAACTGCTATGATATTACAGTCCTATTCAGAGGTGACCAGAAAACAATTGGGGAAGGGAAGTTCTTACAGTAAACAGGACTGCAGAGGCTTTTTCAGAGATCTTGCCAAAAGTGTAAAACTCCATATAATTTATGGGAAGTGGTTAATGGTTTGACCAGCTTGTTAGGTCTAGTGAAAGATCAAGATTGGTGACAAGGAAGTCTGGGGAAAAATATGTGGATGACGCTTTCAAAATACTCAGTGAGTGTACAAATATTGTGCAGCATGTGAGTAAGTTGGTCATTAAAGAGCATCTCTTATAGAGACAGCTCTCAATAGCCATATAGACAAGATAACCCCATCTCACAAATAAGCTTCTTTCCTATTCTGTGCTTGCTCAGTGGCTTCATGAGCAAAATAGTCATAATGTCAGGAGGTGAAAGCAATACATAGGATTACCAATAACGACTCCCACATACCAAAACTTCCCTGATTGCTGACACCGCTTAGTAACCAATATGCCAACAGCAGAACCCAACACTTAGTTCCGGATATGATCCAATATTACTACACTATTCCCTAAGGGGACCTGCCAACCACGTAGGTTCAATCTGATTATACTGAAACCTTTCCATAATAGAGGGGTAAGTGATGTTTCCTCTTTGGAATTTATACTTAGGAGACCTAGCGTGGCATTGTAGAATAAGCACTGAATCACAAGGTCGATTTTTGAACCACCAGGTCAGTGGTTCAAATTCACCAGCTGCTCCTCAGAAACCCTAACCAGGGTAGCTATGAGTCAGAGACGATTTGACAGCACTTAACAAGTATGAATCTACTTTGTTGGCCCTTGATGCCTTTACCTGCACCTGTATTTTGAGCTTGCAGAATGTCTTACTTGACGTCTAATTTAACATTGCCTTTGGCCAAAATGCTCATTTTACAGCAAAACAAATGTGGTAATAGGCTTACACTCAAAGACTTCACTGGTCTTATTATGTGGCCATGGTGGTGTGTTGGGAATTCAGTCAAGGTATTCTATAGATGACTCTTGGTGAAGTTTGGATGCTTGGAACTAGCAGTCAATAGATGGTATTATTTCTTGTACAACCAACATAATTCAAGAATTTGAAACAGACATATTTTCTTGACATGTTCATTTCTATTATTAACCAAAGTATGTTTCCCTCTTCGTACTCCTTTCATACCAGGAATGTTGTTACAATTAGCTTTTTTAATTTATAGTCTTTAGGTTACAGAATATTCAGGACAGATTTTTACTGAACTAGAAGAGGAATTAATAGTATTCAGAGACTGATAGAGATGCAATAATACTGCTTCTTGTACCATTAGGGGGAAGTATGAATACATTTTATTTGATCAGAGATCATTAAAACATGTTATACAAAATCATATATTGTTATAATTATTGTTTGGAAGTTTAAATATGGATAAAAGAATGTTGATAGCAGTTCTAGCAGAAGCAGTAGGGGTGTGTGCTCATGGGAGCTGGATACCACCAACTGTCTCATTTTCTCCTTTTGCTCCTTTACCTCTAGGAGCATTACAGTTTCCCAGATATCAGCACCATCCTATTATGTCTTTCTCAAAACTACTAAGACTTTGTAACTAATTCTCTGTATTAAATATCCTATTTTAAATACCTAAAATGTTTTTCTCTTTTTCTGACTGACCACTGATTGATAAGTCATTGTTTAATATAATTTAGAGTGGCAAAATAAATTAAGCACTGTGACTAAAAACAAATACCAGGCAGTTTTTAAAATGTGTACTTCCAAGCAGCATGTGTTCTAACTACCACCATTCATACCTCTAAGATTCTGAAATAAAAACCAAGGTGTTTGTTTTATTCCTTTTACAAACCTTTGAAGTCAGTGCCATCAGAACTTACCACCTGGGTTTTCTTTTTGTTGTTGCTTTGTCTTGATCACCCCTGCATTCATTCATTAATTTGTACCTGGCTCACTGTTTTCATCTGCCTCCCACTCTAATCACAATTTTGGTGAAGGAGCTCTGGTAGCGTAGCGGTTATGAATCGGACTGTGAACCTCAAGGTCAGCAGTTTGAAACTACCAGCTGTTCCATGGGAGAAAGATGAGGCTTTCTGCTCCCGTAAAGATTTACAGCCTTGGAAACC
>NW_006408526.1:8866814-8877056 GCF_000296735.1 Chrysochloris asiatica
CTGACCCAAGCCATGGTATTTTCAATAACCTCATATGCATGTGAAAGCTGGACAGTGAATAAGGAAGACCATAGAAGAATTGATGATTTTGAGTTATGGTGTTGGAGGAGAATATTGAAAATATTCTGAAATATGGATCTCTTCCAATCAGTCAGCCAGATAGTTGAGAATAAAGAACCAATAGATCTGTTTTGGACGA
The DNA here is from genome assembly GCF_000296735.1 of Chrysochloris asiatica. Classification (NCBI taxonomy): domain Eukaryota; kingdom Metazoa; phylum Chordata; class Mammalia; order Afrosoricida; family Chrysochloridae; genus Chrysochloris; species Chrysochloris asiatica. The sequence goes on from NW_006408526.1 coordinate 8,867,014, forward strand.
AGTGCAGCCAGAGTGCTCCTTTGAGGCCAAGATGGCAAATTTCTTCCCTCATACTTCGGACATATTGTCATGAGGGACAAGTCACTGGAGAAAGATATCATGTTTGGTAAGTTGTAGGGTCAGAGAAAAAGAGGAAGACTCCCAGAGAGATGGATTGGCTAAGTGGCAGCATCGATGGACTCATGCGTGGCAACAGTAGTGAGGTTGGCCCAGGATCAGGCAGTGTTTCGTTCAGCTGTGCATAAGGTCACTATGGGTCAGTACTGACTCGATGGCACCTAGCAACAACAACATGATGATTTCTACATTCTGCTGGGTCATCTCTCTTTGGAATGAGCACAAGTATGGATTGTTCTCAATCAATTAGCCAGGTAGCTATCTTCCAAATTTCCTGGCATAGATGACTGAGTGCCTCCAGTACTGCAGCAGTTTGTTGAAAGATTTCAGTTTGTAATCCATTCCTTTTTCTTTGCCAATGGCTTCAGTGCACATTGGACTTCTTCAGTATCATTGGCTCTTGATTGTATGCTGCCTCTAGAAATGGTTGAATATTAACCATTTCTCTTTGGTCCAGTGACTCTGTTCATTGCTTTCATCTTCTTTTGATATTTTCTACTTCATTCAATATTTTGCCCATAAAATCCTTCAATATTTCGTGCTGAGGCTTGAATTTTTCTCCAGTTGTTTCAGCTTGAGAAATGCTGAGCATGTTCTTCCCTTTTGGTTTTCTTACTCCATCCAGGTCTTTGCTCATTTCATTATAATATTTGACTTTGTCTTCTCAAGCTGCCCTTTTATATTATCTTTTCAACTCTTTTACCTCCTCATTTCCTCCATTTGCTTTAGCATGTCTATACTGGAGAGCAAGATCCAGAGTCACTTCTGAAATCCCTTTCTTCTTTCTTGTTTTCTTAATGACCATTTGCTTTCTTCCTGTATGATTGTCTACAGTTTTTCTGGTCTTTGTTCACTAGTGTCTAATGCATCAGATTTATTTCTGAGATGATATCTAAATTCAGATATGATATGTTCAAGGTTCTATTTTTGTTTTCGTGCCTTTGTTTTTCCTTCAGCTTCAGAATGAACTTGCATATGAGCTATTGATGATCTGTTCCACAGTCTGTCCCTGGCCTTGTTTTGGCTGATAATATGGAACTTTTCCATCTTCTTTTTCAAAAGATGTAATCAATTTGATTTCTGTCAGTTTCATCGGGTGAAGTCCATGTGTATAGTCATTTTTTATGTTATTTTAAAAGGTTATTTGCAATGAATACAGTCATTGGTCTGCAAAATTCTATCATATGATCTTCAGCATTTTTTCTATCATCAACACCATATTTTCCAACTACTGATCCTTTCTTTTTGTTTCCAACCTTTTCATTCCAATCACCAACAATTATCAGTATATCTTGATTACATGTTTGATCAATTTCAGACTCAAAAAGTTTGTAGAATTCTTCAATTTCATCATCTCTGACTTTAGTGGTTGGTGCGTAAATTTAAATAATAGTGGTACTAACTGATCTTCCTTATAGGTGTAGGGACAGTATCCTATCACGGGTAGCATTATACTGTAAGATAGATTTTGAAATGTTCTTTTTGAGGATGAATGTGATGCCGTTTCTCTTCTATTTGTCATTCCCAGCACAGTAAATCGTATGATTGTCAGATTTAAAATGGCAAAACCAGTTCATTTCAGCTCACTAATACCTAGGATATCAATTTCATGCTTTCCATTTCATTTCTGAAAATTTCAATTTTTCTAAATTCATATTCTGTATATTCCATCTTCATATTATTAATCAATGTTTACAGCTGTTTCTCCTCATTTTGAGTTGTTGTGCCCCATCAGCAAATGGTCTTAAAGCTTTACTTCATTTATGTTTTCCTGGTCAACTCTAATTTGAAGATGCAGCTTTTTCCCAGTAGTATGTTGAGTACCTTCCAACCTGAGAAGCTCATCTCCCAGTACGATCATATCTGAGAGTATTCTGGTCCTCTTCATCATGCCTCAGTAATCTATACTCTGGTGTTATTTGGCAGCATCATTTGATTTATTGACTGCTGCTTCTGTGAGTGTTCCAAGTTGATCCAAGAAGAACGAAGTCCTTGACAACTTCAATCTTTTCTTCATTGATAAGAATGTTGTTTATTGGTCCAGTGGTGGGGATTTTTGTTTCTTTACAATGAGATGCAATCCTTACCAAAGGCTGTGCTCTTTGATCTTCATCAGTAAGTATTTTAAGTCTTCTTCATTATAATTATATAGCATCAGGATTGGGGGAAGACTCATTAACAACCTGCGATATGAGGATGATACAACCTTGTTTGCTGAAAGTGAAGAGAACTTATCATTATAGAATGTTCTTATTTGTCTCTAGTAACACTTGTTATCTTAAAGTCCATTTGTCTAATAATTTAGCTACTGCAGTACTGGTGTGGCACTGGATATCTTGAAGGTCACTTAAAGTTACAAGGTTGGTGGTTTAAATTAAATAGTCATTATTTGAAAACCATATACTGGGTCTCTGTGAATAGAAACTGATTAGATGGCATTTAGCAACAACAACAGGAATAGTTACATCATGGAAGCAGCAGCCAAGAAATCAAAAGATGTCTTGCATTAGGTAAATCTGCTGCATGAGACCTCTTTAAAGTGTTCAAGAGCAAAGACGTCAATTTGAGGACAAAGGTGCACCGGGTCCAAGCCATGGTATTTTCAATTGCCTCATATGCATGCGAAAGTTGGGCAGTAAATAAGGAAGACTGTAGAACAATCCATGAATTTGAGCTATGGTGGTGGAGAAGAATATTAAAAGTACCATGGACTGACAGAAGAACAAACAAAGCTTTTCTAGAAGAAGCACAACCAGAATTTGTTGTTGTTGTTAACTGCCATCGAGTCGATTCCGACCCATAGTGACCCTGTATAGGGTTTCCAAGGAGCAGCTGGTGAGCTTGAACCACCGACCTTTCAGTTCAAATGACTTTGCAGTCTGCCGCATTAGCCCACAGGGCCACACCAGGACTCCTTACTAAACCAAGATGGCCAGACTTTGTCTCTCATACTTTAAACATGTTATCAGGAGGGATCAGTTTTTAGAGAAGCATATCATGCTTAATAAAGTGGAAAATCAGCAAAAAAGCTGTATTGGCACAGTGGCATTAGCAATGGGCTCAAGTGTAACAATGATTGTGAGGATGGCACAGGATTGGTGTTTCATTCTGTTGTGAGTAAGGTCTCTATAAGTCAGAACTGACTTGAAGGCACCTAACAACAATGTTATATCTTGGTTATTGTTTGCATGGTACATCTTTTTGCATTCTTTTACTTTCACCTTCTTTATATATTTTGGTCTAAAATGTCTCTCTTGCTGATGGTATGAGGGAGCTTAAAGTATTTTGTGGAAAAATGGAATTAAAGGATAACGGAATTTTTCCATGAACTTTTGGAGCCGCATTATATAATTGGATCAGGTCTGTGTGCATGTGTGTGTGTGTGTGTGTGTGTGTGTGTGTGTGTGTGTGGCTAGTTTCTGACATTGTGTTAAAGCTTCTTTTTTATTGGGAGTTTAATTCATTTACATTTAATATAATTACAAGGTAGGATTTATATCTGCCATTTGCTATTTGATTTCTCTATGTCTTATGTCTTTTGTTGTTCCTCTAGTCTCCGTTTATTTTTTCTTTTGTATTATACACACACACAAAATCATTAAGTCAAAAGTATTATTAAAAATTATAAAAACCTTTATTAAACAAAAAAATCAAAATGTCAAGCAATTGTTCCTTGACATATAGGTCTATTTTTTGTGAAGGCATTGTTTCTATCCCTTTAACACTTCCCCAATAACATGTGCTCTTTGATTGACACCATGCCAAATGGCAGTTTGGGCATCCTGTTATGGTCATTGTTAAGTGCCATTGAGTCAGTTCTGACTCAGAAAGACCCTGTATAAGGTTCCCAAGGAGTGGTTGGTGGATTTGAACCACGGACCTTTCAGTTGGAAGTCCAATGTTTATCCTAAAGGACCATACCAGGACTCCTTTGACATTCTGTTGTTGTTGTCGTTAAGTGCAGTCGAGTCAGTTCTAACTCATAAGGACCTTGTATAAGGTTTCTGAGGAGTGACTAGTGAGTTTGAATCATGAACCTTGCAGTTCAAAGAGGGACTCAAATTGTGTCCCTTTTAAATGTTCTTTGAGTTTGGAGAACAAACAGAAGTCTGAAGGAGCAAGTTCAAATCTACACAGTGAATGGGATAAGGTTTACCAGTAGAATTTTTTGCAGAACAGACCTTGTTATCTTGATGTATTGTTATCCTGGAGAAACACTCCTCAGCAAACATTCCAGCATTTTTCTCACTACTGCAGTCATCAGTTTTCTTAAACCTCTTTATGATAAGCCCCGTGATTATCCTGTTTCTTTCAACAAAATCTATCAATATTATCCCTTGGGAGTCCCAAATCTTTCATCAAACTAGTGCAGCACTAATGGCATTCACTCATCTATGCCAGAGGCTTTTTCAGAGATGTTGCCAGAAGTATTAATATCTATACAATTTGTGGAAGGTGGTTAATAGTTTTACCAGCATGTTGGGTACAATTAGCACAGCTACCTGGCCACCTAATTGGAATAGGACCATATTTGTGCCCATCACAAAGAAAAGTGATCCAATGGAATATAGAAATCATGGAACAACATTATTAATATCCCATGAAAATTAAATTTTGCTAAATATGTTTTTAAAATGGTTGCAATCATACATAGACAGAGAACTGCCAGAAATTCAAGACAAATTCAGAAAAGGACCTGAAACTAGGAATATCATTATTGATGTCAGACAGCTCTTGGATGAAAGGAGAGAATACCAGAAAGGTGTTTACTTGTGATTTATTAACTATCCAAAGGTTTTTGACCATGTGGATCATGACAAACTATGAGAAACATTGTGAAGAATCTGTATTTTAGAATGCTTAATTGTGTTCATGAGGAACCTGTACATAGACCATGAAGCAATCATTAGAACAGAATGAGGTGATATTCAAATGGTTTTACACCAAGAAAATATGTGCCAATTTGTATCCTTTAACCATATTTATTCAATCTGTACACTGAACAAATAGTCTGAGAAACTGGATTATATGAAGAAGTATATGGCAGCAGAATTGGAGGAAGAATCATTAATAACTTTAGATATGTAGATGATACTTGCTTACTCGAAGTGAAGGGGACTTAAAATACTTACTGATGAAGATTGAAGACTTCAGTATGGTTTGCACCTCGATATGCAGAAGACAAAAATCATTACAAATGGATCATGATAAATGGAGAAAAGATGAAAGTTGTAAAATACTTCATTTTGCTTGGATCCACAATCAGCACTCATGGTAGCAGCAGTCAAGAAATCAAATGACATGTTGCATTAGGCAAATCTGTTGCAGAAGACCTCTTTTAAGTATTCAAGAACAAAGATAACAGTTTGTGGACTAAGGTGCACTTGGTCCAAGCCATGACAGCTTCAGTCATCTCATATGCATGTGAAAGCTGGACAATAAATAAGGAAGACCGTAGAATATTCCATACACTTGAATTATAGTGTTGAAGAAGAATATTAAAAATATCATGGACTGTAAGAAGAAAAACCTGTCTTGGAAGAAGTGCAACCAGAATGCTCTTTAGTAACCAAGATAACCAGACTTCATCTCTTACACTTTGGACATGTTGTCAAGAGAGACCAGTTTTTGGAGGACATCATGTTTGATAAAATGGAGTCTCAACAAAAAAAGATGAAAATCCCCAAAGAGATTGAACTGACACAGTGGAAGCAGCAATGGGCCCAAATATAAGGGCAATTGTGAGGATAGCACAGGACCAAGCAGTGTTTTGTTCTGGTTCCATCTAGGGTTGCTATGAGTTGGATTTAGGGTTGCTATGATTTGGACACAACTCAGTTGTACCTGACAACAAAACATAAACTCATGAACTCAAATTCTATAATTATTGCATTATGCATATGTCTTTTAAATCAGAAGAGAAAACATAGTTAAAATATGTTTAGACTGGCTTTTATATTATCTATGTTGTTAACTTTACCATCATTCTCTTATCTTTGTATAGATTAAAATTACTATCTAGTGTTCTTTCATTTCAACCTGATCCCAAGTTCGTGGACTTTTCTTTTGCCTGCTTATCTATTGCTAATACCATCTAGTTAATTTTCCATTTTAACTATTGTACTTTTAAATTCTGATATTTCTATTTTATTTGAAAATATAATACTTAATCTCGCTATTTATTGATATTATTTAGTATCCTGGTGTGGCACTGTAGCATTAACACTGGACTGAGACCCACAAGGTGGGCAGTTCAAACAATGACAGTAGTTAAGCACAAGGTTGGCAGTTCAAACTCCCCAGCAATTCCTCAGAAACCCTATACAGGTTCACTGTGTGTCAGAACACATTGTTATACTTTTTCATGATTCTTCATATATGGCTTCCTTTAGTCCTCTGATATATTTCTAACAGCTTACTTAATGTTTTGCTCTAAATTCTAAATGTGGTCCTTCTAATGGGTATTTGTTCTTGGCAGCCTTTTTCCTGTTTCTATCATACTTTTCTTTTTATCTGCACAACTTGTAATTTTTTGTTGAAAACTGGATATTTTAGCTAATAATGAGGGAACTTCAAGAAGTTTGTGGAAAAAAGGAATTAAAAACATTGGAAAATTTGAAGCTCCCGTGTATATTATTGCAAATCTGTTATTAGATTTCCAATCTTCACCTCTCACCCCAACTGCAGGTTTATTGTTGTCACTAGCTTATTGTTGTTATCATAGATCTGTATGTTTGTTTCTGATTGTTTTTGTTTAATCGCAACTTTCCTGTATGAACTCTAGATTCTTATTTCCCTATGGTGTGTGGCCACTGAGTTGTCTACTAGCTTTAAAAAATTATTGTTTGTTTATTTTTGAAACCCGAATTTCTAGTCTTCACACTGGAGTCAGGATAATTTAGGACTCAGCCAATGATTAATCAGAAAGTTTTCATAAGTGCCTTGCCTGTAAGTCTACCATCCTTTTCCAAAGTTTTTTGTGTGAGAAGGTACACCTTGAAGGTTCAAGTCTTTTACAAGATAGCATTAGTGTTTGTTATCTGCTTGTATGTGGCCTCAAGATCATCCAGAGGTGAGTGACTAGGCCTTCTTTCTTTAGCATTGTATATGCACAGGTTCTTTTGATCCTCAAGAATATGTGTGAACTATTGAAAGTTCACATTGCCAGGTTTCCTTTTTAATTCCCAGCCAGGCTATTTTGTGCCCCAGCTGAAATCACAGCCTTAAGCAGTTGAGATATTATCATCATTTGCTATTGTTCAGTTTATGCCTTGGGTACAGAATTCACTCCTAATCTTGGATCTGAGGTATGAGTAAAATGAATGGAGCCTGGTGGCACCATGGTTAAGTGATAAGTGGCTAACTGAAATGCCAGATGTTGAAAACCCACCAGCTGATCTGCACGAGAAACTGTGGCAGTCTGCTGTCACAAAGCTTTCAGTTTTGGAAACTGGGGAGCAGTTCTACTTGCCCTCGAGGGTCATTATGAAATAAAATCTACTCAATGGCCATGACACTTTTGTTTTGTTTTGTTTTTTTTTGGTTTATGAGTCACTCTGAAAACAGAGATTACTGAGGGAGCTGCAAGTTTGGACAAAATGTTGATCATTCTGTAGTGATGGTACTTCTCATGCAGCTCTGAGAATGGCAAGATCTCTTTCTTTTCTACAATGTTGTTGTCTTTTGACTCCTATGCCACCAAAAATTAAAATATCACAGATTGCTCTATTGAATAGGTAGTAGTTTCTCTTGGATGCATGATTATTAGTTCGTTCTGTCATTTTAGTTATCTGCCAGAGTTCTGAAATGATTGATTTTAGTTGTGTTGCCTTTATTTTCATTGTTTGGAGAGACAGCAAGTTTATCAAGATCTTTACTTTTTCACTGCAGAAGTTGACCTCTCCACTTGTGTTTATTTTTAATGTTGTAGCCCTAATGTCTAATCTTAGTTTCAGACCACAGTTCAGTCCTGAGAAAGTTCTGGCCAGATTAATAGGGAATGTCCAAGCAGAGCTTTCTAAGTATGCTAGTCTTCCTTTGTGGAATCTTTCTAATTCTCTTCAAGACCCATTTATCTACCTACCTTCTGCCAAAGTCTCAAGATCCCTAAATAAGATCAGACCCTAACATGTACCAGGAGAAAACTGCGGAAGTATGACACAGGAGAAAGCTAACATGCCTAAAGAATTGGGAAAATTTCCCAATTTATATCAGCAGTATTTAATATACTATGAATACTGAATATACAATGAACTACTGAAAAACTGCTATCCTCAGGGTCAGCAGTTCGAAACTACCAGCTGCTCCGTAGGAGAAAGATGAGGCTTTCTGCTCCTGTAAAGATTTACAGCCTTGGAAACCCTGTACAGGGTCACTATGAGCCGGAACTGACTCCACGACACATAACAACAACAACTGCTGAAAAACAAACAAATCTTTCCTGGAAGAAGTACACTTATAATACTTCTTGAAGTGAAAATGGTGAGACTTTGTCTCAAATACTGTGGCCATGTTGTCAGGAGGAACCAGTCCCTGGAGAAGGAGACCATGCTTGGTTAAGCAGAGGGTTAGAGAAAGACAGGAAGACCCTCAATGAGATTAACACAGTGGCTGAAACAATGGTCTCAAACACAGCACTGATTGTGAAGATGGTGAAGGATAGGGCTAGATTTTGTTTTCTTGCACACGGGATTACTATGAGTGGGAACTGACTCAGTGACACTGCATAATGTATCAGCATAACCTTGGATTCGTATGGAGCAACAGATTCAGATAAATGAGGATAGTACTGCTTAGATAGTTGACTAAATTCAAAAACTTAGAAATAGCAGGATTATGTGTTCAGCCTCTGACAAATTCCCATAGTACCATAGTCACTACACTTTTAATCAAAGCAGAATCAATCATTTTCATAATCATTCTACTTTAGTGAAACATTTCTTGACAGTCTACTAAATGCTGTTATATGGCAGCTGTACACATGTAGATCATGTTGTTAGTGACCAAGTTATCAAGTTGCTAAGTGCCGTCGAATCGGTTCTGATCATAGCAACCCTATATAGGGTTCCCAAGGAGCAGCTGGTGAGTTTGAACCACCAACCTTGAAGTTAAAACAGCTTTGCAATCTGGCACATTAACCAACAACGCCACACCAGGACTCCATTACCATAGAGCTTGCAATTATCAACTGTTATTTCATCCAGAAATCTGTAAATTTGGGTGGGCCCAGCAAAGTCTACTATTAAGAGAAAGTGATATATATGAATGGCATAAATAACTTGCATGTGTAGAGGGGTCAAACTCCCATGCCACCTACTTTTATAGTATTATTACCACTTTTTCAACCCAGTTTTGTTGTTATTACTTTCCATTGAGTTGATTCTGATTCATAGAGAATTAATATGTGTAGAGAGTATGACTGCATAGAGTTTTTAAAATTGTGACCATTCAGAATCAACAGGATCATTGCCATACTGTCTTCCTAGTTGCCTTCTCGATGGGTTTGAACCATCACCATTTCAGCTAGTAGTTGAATGCTTACCTATCACTACTACCCAGCTGCTCTTGAGAGGAATTCCTTATGATTAATTAGTGAAAGAAAATCTTGGTCTAAACTTACAGGTATGGAGTCTTGGTGTGGCACTGTTGGATAAGCATGGTACTGCTAACTAACTGCAAGGTCATTGGTTCAAACACACTGGCTGCTCCTCAGAAACCCTAAACAGGGTTGCTAATTGATGGCCCTTACCAACAATAAGTAGGCTGTCCTACTTACCCTGGATGCGAGATCGCCGTCCTAGCCTAACCATTGGATCTTGGCTTTGAGGCGGGGTGGACCAACTTAGAGACACACAAGCGCAGCCCAAAGTGTCTCACTACAACCCAGTTGCCCTTAATGCGCTTCCGCCTCTTGATTGACATCCGAG
>NW_006408526.1:8877156-8878409 GCF_000296735.1 Chrysochloris asiatica
ATAGAGATGCTAAAGCAAATGGAAGAAATGAGGAGGTTCAAGAACTGAACAGAAACTTTTAAAGATCAGCTCGAGAAGATAAAGCCAAATATTATAACAAAATATACAAAGATCTGCAATCAGAAAACAAAAAAGGAAGAACACACTCAGCATTTCTTAAACTAGGGGAACTGAAGAAAAAATTCAAGCCTCAATTTTCGTTATTGAAAGAGTCTCTGGACAAATGATTGACTGATGCAGACAGCATCAAGAGAAGATGGAAGGAATACACAGAGTCACTGTACCAAAAGGAAATGGTTAATGTTCAACCGTTTCAAGAAGTAGCAAATGATCAAGAGCTAATGATACTGAAGAAGGAAGTCCAAGGTGCATTAAAAGAATTGATAAAGAACAAGGCACCAGGAATTGATGGGAAAAAAATTGAAATCTTTCAATACAGTGAGGCGGCAGAAGACGCACTCACTCATCTCTGCCAAGAAATTTGGAAGAAAATTATCAGGCTGACTGATTGGAAGAGATCCATATTTGTGCCTATTCCAAAGAGAGGTGACCCAACTGAATGTGGAAATCATCAGACAATCTCTTTGATATCCCATGTGAGTAAAATTTTGCTAAAGGTAATACAGAAATGGCTACAATCATACATTGACAAAGAACTTCAGAGGTTCAAGCACAATTCAGAAGAGGCCATGGAACGAGGGATATCGTTGCTGATGTCTGATGGATCTTGGCTAAAAGCAGAGAATATCAGAAAGATGTTTACCTGTGCTTTATTGACTATGCAAAGGCTTTCGATTGTGTGGATCATGACAAGCTATGCACAAAATTGCAAAGTATGAGTATTCCGGAACATTAATTTTGCTCATGAGGAATCTGTACCTGGACCAAGAAGAAGTTGTTTGAACAGAATATGGGGACACTGAATGGTTTTAAATGAAAAAAGGAGTGCGACAGGATATGAACAGACACTTCACTAAGGAAGAGATCTGGGCAGCCAACAAACATATGAAGAAATGTTCACGATCACTAACCATTAGAGAGATGCAAATCAAAACAACAATGATATATCATCTCACACCAACAATAACAGCAAAGGTGAAAAATGTGGAGGACAATAAATGTTGGTGGGGATGTGGAGAGACTGGGACACTCCTGCATTGTTGGTGGGGCTGAAAAATGGTCCAACCTCTCTAGACAACAATATGGCGTTTCCTCAGAAGGTTGAAAATAGAAATACCTTATGATCCAGCAAT
>NW_006408526.1:8878509-8881266 GCF_000296735.1 Chrysochloris asiatica
GAACCTCAAGGTCAGCAGTTTGAAACTACCAGCTGTTCCATGGGAGAAAGATGAGGCTTTCTGCTCCCGTAAAGATTTACAGCCTTGGAAACCCTGTATAGAGTTGCTATGAATCGGAATCGACTCATAACCATCCAACATTTTGACATCTCATTTTGTTCACCTCCTCACTTGAAGTAATTGCTGTTTTTTAGCCACCAATTACCACTATTCATTTGACTTTTTCGTTCATAACATGTCTCAATTTCAAGTATCCTACTTTCTGACCACATCTTCTACATTTCTCCTGTTATAGCCTACTATTAGCATTCCATCACTTATTAAGTTTTATTTAACTTATTTATAAACAAAACTTGCTAAATTTTGTTTCAATTCACAAACTTTTCTTTTTTTCTTGTTTTTGAAAAACTTTTAAGTGTGAATTGAATTAAGGTTTACAGAGCAGATTATCAGTTTTACATGAAAAAGTTGCACACGTGGTTTTATTTCTATTGCAATCTCATTGTAATATCACGTATCCTACTTTCTCCTGTATTTCTAATGTCCATTTCTCCTTCTTCATTACTCTTCTTAATTTTGTGTTTGGGGTAGTGCTGCCCTTTTGATGCCGACTGATCGGTCATTCTAAGGTGTGCATACCTCACCAGTTATTGTTTCCACTATATACGTATCTATTGCTTAGCTGAAAATGGAACCATGGCGGTGAGTTCAGTTCCAGACATGAAGGTTGATCAGTAACACAGTGTTGGGGTTCCACCAATCTTTATCTGAGCAGTAAGCCTGATTGTTCTTAGGACTTTTAGTTTTGTTTCACATTTTATTCCACTCTATCCAGGACTTTATAATGTGATCCCTCTCAGAGAATTTGGTAGTGGTAGCCAGGCATCATTTTGTTCTGGTTTCAAGATCCTGGAGACTGATGCTCACATAGTCCATTAGTCTATTGGACTAATTGTTTCTAAGCATCATCAATTGTCATCATTCTTCTTTCCAGGGATAGACCAATAATTTCATCTTAGATGGCCACTCACAAGCCTCTAAGATCGTAGTCATCACTCACTGAAGTAGGATGTAAAACATTGTCTTAATGGACTACTTTATGTCCACTGACCATGGTGTCGCCTGAGACTATTTTCATCGATTATTTTTTTTTTTACTACTGCTTCTCCGTACTCAGCATATCTATTGTATTCTCACCTTTCTTTAGATCAAACATATTTAATAATCCACCATTAAAGAAACTTCTTTCAATAACCTTTAAATACCCATTGCCCTTTCTTCCTTTACTTTTAAGCAGAAACTCAACTCGGGTTGTTGTTGTTGTTAAGTGCTGTTGAGTCGATTCCGACCCATAGTGACCCTGTATAGGGTTTCCGAGGAGTGGCTGGTGAGCTTGAACTGCTGACCCTGCAGTTCAAACAGCCTTGCAGTCTGGCGCATTAACCCACAGTGCCACACCAGGACTCCTACTTAAAGTGAATTGTTGACTATGTAAGTAGGTCATAGGTGACTATTGAATGAATGAATGAATTGCTGGTGAAGAGAAAGGAGAAAATGTGTCTAGAACAGTTGAGCCTTGAATTATGCCAATGGAAGGGAATAAGAAAACCATTCAGTATAGGTATTTCTTAAATATCATTGCTCCTTCATAGTGTTCCTTCATAGTTTGTCTTATCTATTTTTAATACATACTCTTTCTTGAACTCATTTATTTCTTTGTATTTAATTGCTGCTTACAGATTTAGAAGTTACATATTTTCATCCCTGACATCTCTATGGACCACAATGCTTTGCCATAAACTCAACATGTCCAAAGTAGAGCTTATTTATATCTCCAACTTCAAAGAGAAGGACACATTTAATTCCTAGTTGTGATTTATTAAGATCTTTATGAATATTAACCCTCTTAATGGGAGTCCTGGTAAGGTGCTTCAGGATCAGCACTGGGTTGCTAACCAGGAGGTTGGTAGTTCAAATCCACCTTCCACTCCTTGGAAACCCTATACAGGTTAGCTATGAGTCAGAATTAACTCAATGACACTTAACAACAAAGAGCTATATGACAATAAACATTATCCACATTTTAAAGTATAAATTGGAAATTGGAGTTGAAATAACATATTTATGGTCACACAGGAAGTAAGAGCTAGAGTAGAGACTCAAACCCACTTGTCTGAAGGCAAAGTATATGCTCTTCCCCTATGGGTGCAGCAGCAGAAACAATCTAAAATTCTAAGGATGTGAAGGGCTTCAGCAGTTATTGAAGAGGCATAAAATGAGTTTCTTTTAAAAGATACATAAAAATTGAGAAACATACATGTGATAGTTGAACAACATTATGAATGTAATTAATGTCACTAAACTATACATGTTCAGGTACAGATTCCTCATGAACACAATTAAGTGTTCCTGAATATTCATACTTCTCAATGTTGTCCATAGCTTGTCATGATACACACAATCAAAAGCCTTTGTGTAGTCAATAAAGCACAGGCAAACATCTTTCTGATATTCTCTGCTTTTAGCCAAGATCCATAGGACATCAGCAATGATATCCCTCGTTCCACGGCCTCTTCTGAATCCGGCTTGAACCTCTGGAAGTACGCTGTCAATGTTCGATTGTAGCCGTTTCTGTATTACCTTTGTTGTTGTTGTGATGTGCCGTGGAGTTGGTTCTGATTCATAGCAACCCTGTAACAGGGTTTCCAAGGCTGTAAACCTTTACGGGAGCAGAAAGCCTCATCTTTCTCCCATGGA
>NW_006408526.1:8882396-8883563 GCF_000296735.1 Chrysochloris asiatica
TGATTGCATGTTTGATCAATTTCAGATTGAAGAAATTGGTAGAATTCTTCTATTTCATCCTCACTGGCTTTAGTGGTTGGTGTGTAAATTTGAATAATAGTGGTATTAACTGGGCTTCTCTGTAGGTATATGGATATTATCCTATCACAGACAGCATTGTACCTCATGATTGATCTGGATATGTTCTTTTTGACAGTGAATGCAACACCATTCCTCTTCAATTTGTCATTTCTGGCATAGTAAACTGTGTGGTCATCAGATTCAAAATGGCCAATACCAGTCCATTTCAGCACACTAATGCCTAAGATACCGATGTTTATGTGTTCCATTTCATTTTTGACAACTTCCAATTTTCCCAGATTCATACTTTGTACATTCCATGTTCCGAACTTCAATGGATGTTTGCAGCTGTTTCTCTTCATTTTGAGTTGTGCCCCATCAGCAAATGAAGGTCCTGTGGGCTTTTCTCCCATGGTTTTACTCCATTCACATCATCACAGTCAACTCTACTTTGAGAAGGCAGCTCTTCCCCAACATTGCGAATTATGAGTATTCCTGAACACTTAATTGTGCTCATGAGGAATCTGTACCCGGACCAAGAGGCAGTTGTTCGAAAAGAACATGGGAACACTGAATGGTTTAAAGTTAACAAAGGTGTGCAACAAGATTGTATTCTTTCACCATACTTATTCAACCTGTATGCTGAGCAAAAAATCCAAAGAGCTGGGTCATATGAAGAAAATGTGGCATCAGGATTGGAGGAAGAGTCTTTAACAACTTGCAATATGAAGATAATACAACCTTGCTTGCTGAAAGTGAAGAGGGCTTAAAACATTTCCTGATGAAGATCGAAGAGCACAGCCTTCGGTATGGATTATATCTCAATGTAAAGAAAACAAAAATCCTCACCACTGGACCAATAAACAACATACTTATCAACAGAGACAAGATTGAAGTTGTCAAAGACTGCATCCTTCTTGGATCAACTATCAACACTCACAGAAGCAGCAGTCAAGAAATCAAACGACGTATTGCATTAGACAAATCTGCTGCACAAGACATTTTTAAAGGGTTGAAGAGCAAAGATGTCAGCTTGAGGGCTAAGGTGCGCCTGACCCAAGCCATGGTATTTTCAATAACCTCATATGCATGTGAAAGCTGGACAGT
>NW_006408526.1:8884048-8884987 GCF_000296735.1 Chrysochloris asiatica
GGTTAACGTGCTAGACTGTTTGAACTGTGGTTTAAGATCACCAGCAGCTCCTCGGAAAGCCTAGATAAAGTTGTTATGGGACATAACCAACTCAATGGTACTTGGCAACAGCAAAAACAACTAATTTATAGGTTGACAACCCTAATCTCCTTAGCTTCGTTATGGAAGAAAAGTCTAACATTCTGTTTCCATAAAAACTGCAGTCAAGAAAATTATATTGAGCAGTTCTCTGTAGTATACAGAGTCACCATGAGTGGTACATTTGATTTTATTTCTTTGGTTTGGGTTGTTACGTAATGTGATATAAGTTGTGCTCAGAAGATTGTTGTATGAGGACTAGCCAATACATTATTTAAATCGCATTTATTGGTGTGAATTTACTCCTCTGATTTTTCAAAAACATAGTTGGCTTAACAAGCATTCTGATGGTATGAAGAGGGGAAAGAGAATATAATGGCACTAAGCATATTGTCTTTAACAGAGACAAAAGCAAAGATACTAAAACAGATGAAAGAAGAAGTTAGTTTTAGGAAAAGTTATTACTGTTGCAGTTTCTCCTGTGCTGACCTTTTCCACAGTATTGCTGTGTTTTCCTGCTGCAGGTATTGACTGGGTCATCATGACATTAACTTGTGAAAATCCTTTTTGCAGAGTTGACTATTCTGACCTATTGCTTTGATGTTATATGAGTAGCATTTATAATACTAACTTTGACTATAAAAATAACATATTGCCAGCTCCATCTCACCTATCCTTCCTAGAGACCGCCATAGAAATCTGTGCATGGGGTAAGTTTCAGAAGTTGCCTTGTGTGTGTAAATCCGAACACAATTTAAATACAATAAAAGAAACACTGAACTCTGATGTAGTAGAAATGTCAAATGCTTTCTTCTGAAATTTACTTTTCAATGTTTGATTGAGGCCTGAATAGATTGTCAA
>NW_006408526.1:8885684-8904020 GCF_000296735.1 Chrysochloris asiatica
TGTGTGAATTATACACATGAATTTTGTTACAATTTTAGTACATCTGTTTTTTATCTATTGTTGTTTTTATATGCTGTCTAATCAGTAACACCTCATGACAAACCTATGTATGATGAGTGGTGATGGTGATAGTGGTGTGCGTGGAGTTGGTTTACAGAGTAGAACTGCTTTAGAGGATTTTCAAGGCTGTGGTTTTTGGAAGCAGATTGCCAGGTCTGTCTTCTGAGGTATTTCTTGGCAGATTTTAAAGGCTAATCTTTTAGGAAGTCGTCAAGAACTTAACCGTTCATGCTACCCATTACCATAGAGTTTTGGTGTGTCACTGTAGGATAGGAACTAGACTGCTAACCATAAGGTCAGCGGTTCAAACCTTTCCGTCATACCTCAGAAACCCTAAACATGGTTGCTGTGAGTGGGAAGTGACTCGACAGCACTTAAAACAAAAACAATAGTTATTTGTTATTCATTTTTACTTTAAATAATTGGTATAATATCCATACATATATAATCAACTGGTTTTTAACAAGACTGATAAGACCATCAATGGGAAAGGAAGAGTTTTCAAACAAATGGTGCTGGGAAAATTGTATTTCCACATGCAGAAGAATGAATCAGGATCCAAGGGTCATTCCATACAAAAAACCCAATTCAGAATGGATTAAGAACATAAAAAAAATCTAAAACCATAACAATTTTTAGAAAATACAGGACTTCAGTTGTTTTTTTTTTTTTTAGATAATTTTTTTACTTGAAAAGTTGAAAATATTTATTTCCTATTTTACACTTTCTAGATAATGTTTGCCAACCCTTCCTATAATTTCTTTTATTTTTTTTTAAGCTTTTGTTGTGAATTGAGTGATAGGTTACAGGGAGAACATTGGTTTTGCATTCAACCAATAATATTTTGTTTCATTGCAATGATTATACTCCATTCCATGCCTCATCATTAAACAGTATTTGCTTCTATTCCCCCTCTCTTTTTTTTAATGTCCGTCAAAACACTCAGAAATATTTAATCATTTAAATAACCTAAGGCCACATTTTACAAGCCAATCTCCTGGCCACCAGCACACAGTCTTTCTCTTTCCATGACGCTAGAGTCCTCAGCTGCTCTATCTTTTCATGTCCTCATCTCTGCCTCCATCTTTGCTGTTGCTGCTTCTCTGGTTGGGTCCCACATTCTGTAAATGTTCTTCTCTCTTAAAGGTACTAGGGTCCTCTGTTCCTGGAATGTAAGATTAACTATCCCCCCCTTTATGTTACAAAATTTTACCTTTCTATGTGACAATTATAATTAGTCATGATAAAAATTACTCACTAATGAATCAAAAGAATCCTATCCTCATCTTCTTTCACCAGACCCATCTAGATAAGACAAAAGCTATTCAGTAGGGATTCTATCTTCCCCCGCATGCTCTGAGACTAAACTCCCTCATGAAAACTTGTAAATCAGGCCCTTTGTGCCTTTATAGTTCTCCTCTCTCCCCCCATTTTAGGTAGCCAATATCTAAGTTGCCCAGCCTGTATACTGAGGGAATAGGTTTGATCCTTGATGGCTAAGATGTGAAGACTCCTTCCCTCTCAGTTGCTATTTTGAGCTACTACATCCATAAGTATAGGTCAAGTTCATCAAATTGTAGCAATTTACATTTGCTTCCTTTATCAAATTTCTTTATCTGTCTCTAGTTGAGGTTTGGCCATCAGGCCATCGAAGCTTGGTCAAATGGATATTCTCTGCAAGTTTGAGCATTCTTGTGTGTCTCCCTCACTTCATATCAGCTGGACACTTCACTCTCAGCTCTAGCCCTCAGTGGTCAATGTCCATTGGCTCAAGGGTTCCCAAATCTCCCAAAACTTCAGACCAATCAGCCCTTCCTCTTTTCTCTCTCATCTCAAGCCTGACAGGAGTCTATGGAATGTGGTCAAACTCAGCCTATATCTTCATTATTGACTTTCCCCAACTTTCACTCAAATGTAGACCAACGTGGTCACCGGCGAGCTTACATGCCTGATCATGGGTTTCCTTTGAATTTCAGTCCTAGAGGGGGGTTTGTCCTGAAGGGACTTGATTGCTTGCCTTGTTGGCTTCCCAGAAAACAGCTTGCTTGTTCTTGTAATAGCCAAATACTTTCTGTTTTTCTAGTCACTCTGGTCTGAGTGGGAGTGTTCCACTTCAGAAGATTCTGGATGAGGCTCAGGATTCCACTTAAGGTCCTATACACTACAAGACTCCACAAGAAGCTTATTTCACTAGGCAAGTTCTAGAACCCCTTTTAGGTATTTCAAACAGTTATAAGCTGAAGACAGACTTACAAGCTTTCTGTAATCATGTCTCTCGATAGTCCTTTCTATCCCACTCAAGTATCTATTTTACAATAGTAGGCAAGGGAAACCAATATCTATAAAACAGTCGAGCATCTTAACATTATTTTCCCTCTTTCACCCATTCAGATTATGCCTCAATCCCTGTATCACAGTGTCTTGTTGTTCCATGGTTGAGCATACATCACTATTCACCTCTATCCCCATTATGGCTTATATTTTTTTAATGGAATATCTGATATAAATAAGGATGAATGACAAAAGACTAAATAGACAAATAGAATTTCATGTAAATTAAATACTTTTGTTCATCAAAGAACTTTATGAAAAAAGTAAAAAGACAACCTACGGATTATTAGAAAGTTTTCAGAAACCATATCTCCAATAAGGGTCTCATAGCTAAATATATATGTATAACTTGTACAATTTAACGACAAAAAGACAACCCCATAAAAAAATGGGCAAAGGACTTGAACAGACATTTCACAAAAGATGGCCAAAAATCACATGAAAAGGTGTTCAATGTCTTTAGCCATCATAAAGATGGAAATGAAAACCACTATAAGATATCATCTCACTCCCATTAAGATGACTAAGATTTAAAAAAATATATAAAACAAAACAAGCAAGAAACAGAAAATGATGACTGGAGAGTATGTGGGAAGATTGGAATCCTTATTCATTGTTAGTGGGATTGCAAAATTGTAAAAAACAGTGTGGTATTTCCTAAAAAATTAAGTAACTCCATGGATCCAACAACTCCATTCCTAGGCATACTAAAGAAAAATGAAGTCCTAGTACATGCTACAACATAAATAAACCTTGAGAACATTGTGATGAGTAAAATAAATCAATCACAAAATGACAAATACTGCATGATCTTGAATGACAAGAAAAGGCAAAAATATAGAGACCAAAGTTTATTAGTGTTTATGAGGGTCAGGAGGAAAGGGATAGAAGGAGTCATGAAAGCAATGTATTTCTGTGTAGAATGATGGGAAATAAATATGGCATCATGAGTTTGTTGTTATTAAGTACCATCAAGTCTGTTTGCACTCATAATGACCTTGTATAGGATTTTGGAGGCTGTAAATCATTTTGGAAGCAGAAAGCCTTATCTTTCTCCCACAGAGTGGCTGGTGAGCTGGAAGCACCAACTTTGTGGTTCACAGTCCAGTGCTTATTCTACAGAGCCACTGCACACCCCTATGTAGTTGTTAGTTGTCATAGAGTTGGTACCGACTCATAGCAACCCTATGCACAACAGAACAAAACACTGCCCGGTCCTGGGCCAACTTCACAATTATTGCCACCCTTGAGCCCATTGAAGCTGCCACTTTACCAATCCATCTTGCTAGGTGTCTTCACTTTTTCTCTGACCCTCCACCTTACCAAACATGGTATCCTTCTCCAGCTACTGGTCCCTCCTGACACTATGTCCAAAGTATGAGAGATGAAGTTTGGACATCCTTGCTGCCAAGGAGCACTTCTTCCAACACAGATCTGTTGGTTCTTTTGGCAGCCCATGGCACTTTCAATATTCTCCTCCAACACCACAACTCAAATGCATCAATTCTTCTATGGTCTTCCTTATTCACTGTCCATCTTTTACATGCATGTGAGGTTATTGAAAATACCATGGCTTGAGTCAGGTGCATGATCAACTCTACTTTGAGGAGGCAGCTCTTCCCCAGTTGCATTTTGAGTGCCTTCCAACCTGAGTGCCTTCCAACCTGACTAATGTAATTAATATCACTAAGCTGAACACTTGAAAAAGATTGACTTGACAAAGATGTTATTTAGATTCTTACAACAATAATAAGAAAAAGCAACAGCAATTGATGCTGTTTATGCATATTCAAATACCTAATGGGAATTTATTTTCTAAATTCAGAGGTTTAAAATCATGGCTTCATAGGACATTTTAGTCAATTGGTTTTATTTATTATATTTTTTCTAATTTACCTCCTAACTAATCGTGTAATGCCTAGAAACTTAATAGCATTATAATTTAGTATGTTCTTTTCAACTTACAATACATCATAAATCTTTGCCACATTGCTACCTGGTGTTCACTAATACAACTTCAATGTCTTATAGTATGGTATCACGCTGATTTATCATAACTTATCTAATATGAGGGGACTTCAAAATATTTGTGGAAAAAATCATTATGTTTTAATTTCATTTTCCCATGAACTTTTTGAAGTCCTTATTTACTAGCTATGCAGTGAATTGTCCTTATTTGCTATTTGTGTAGTTGTACACATTTAATAATTGTGTGCCATTTTGGAAAATTGTGTGGGGGAAACTTCTATCTGAGAATATTGTTCTCATTTTTAAAATATTTCCTTAGAACATATTTCCAGCCCAAACCAAAGGCATTTTTATAATTCTTGCTATTTGTTTCCTAAAGTGTTGGGGCCAAATCACAATGCTATCAGAGCAGCATGAGTGAACAGATTTCACAAGAGTTTCACCAAAACAGATTTTACCCATCTGTTTGTTGTTGTTGTTGTTGTTTTAATGCAATCTTCTGGATCTTTTTAAAGAACCGTGTTAAATCATCATTTTTGAAAATCTGTTTCTGCAGTAATTGTATCAATGCAAATCAAATAATATATTTTCTGCTTCTAAGATTCGAATATATGGTATGGTTTTACAGAAAAGCTATGATAAACTGGAATGGTCAGATTTATTTGTGTTAGTCATCCTTTGTTGTAAAAAAAAAAAAGATTAATAAAATTATAGTAAGACGGCCAACTAGTTCAGAAATGTTGCACAAATCCTCTACAACAAAGATATGAGACCAAATGAAACAGATACAGATGATAATCCTGGAATCTTTCCTTTTATTTTTCTCTTCCACTGTTTTATTTTCCTTTCCATTTTTTTTTTTCATTTTTAGTTATTTTATTCTTTTTTCTTGCTGCTAATTTCCCCCCTCCTTTAATTTATGCTGCCATTGTTTGTTTTTCCTTGTGTATACACATTTATTTTCTTTTTGTCCATCCAATGGGAGACAACAATCATGCCCATATAGCCCAAATGCAACAGTGCCGTCTATAACCCCACCCAACACCAACTCCTATTCCACCTGATCAATGATATATTAGACAATATATCAAATCTCTTCTTGAGATGGTCTCTAAATTCAGGTGAGATATACTCAAGGTCATATTTTGATTCTCATGGAGTTCTTTCCATTTTCTTCAGCTTCACCCTGAGCTTGCATATGAGCAACTGACTGTTCTACAGTGTGTCCCTGGCTTTGTTTTGGCTGATGACTTTGAGCTTCTTCATTGTCTCTTCCCACAATTTGATTCTTATGTATTCCATCTGGTGAGGTCTATATGTATTGTCCCCTATGTTGTTGAATACAAGTATTTATAATGAATAAATCTTTGATGTTGAAAATTCTATCATGTGATCTCCAGCATCATTTATATTATCAAGACTATATTGTCCAATTACTGACCCTTTCTCTTTGTTTTCAACCTTCCCCTTCTAATCATCAGTAATGACCAATGCACCTCGATTGCATGTTCGATCAATTTCAGACTGAAGAAGTTGGTAGAATTCTTCAATTTCATCACTGACTTTTGGAGTTGGTGTGTAAATCTAAAGAATAGTTATATCTGGTCTACCTTGTAGATGTATGAATATTATCCTATCACAGTCAGCATTGTACTTCAAGATAGGTCTTAACAGTGTTAATGATGATGAATGCTTCAAGGTTCCCCTTCACTTTGTCATTCTTGGCATAATAAACCATATGATTATGTGATTTAAAATGACCAATACCAGTCCATTTGAGCTCACTCATGCCTAGGATAACGATATTTATGAACTTCATTTTATTTTTTACAACTTCAATTTTCCTTGCTTCATACTTCATATACATCCTACATTCCAACTATTAATGGATATTTGCAGCTGTTTCTTCTTATTGTGACTTGTGCCACATCAGCAAATGAAGGTCCTGAAAGCTTAACTCCATCCACATCATTAACTTTACTTTTAAGGAAGCAGCTCTGCCATGTCATATTTTGAGTGCCTTCAATCCAAAGGGCTGATCTTCCAGCACTATATCTGATAATGCTCTGCTGTTTTCAGTAGCTAACTCTTCTGAATTAGCTTATCTCTCCTTTTTAGTCTGTCTTAGTCTGGAAGCTCTGCTGAAACCTACCAATCATGTGTGACTCTGATGGTACTTAAAATACCAGTAGCATAACTTTCAGCATCACTGCAACACAAGCTACCACAATATGACAAAATAAGTGGTGGTGGCAGAACATACAGGTGACACAGTCAGGAAAACTTCTTTTCATAGTCTTAGGGGACATCATGGTCAACTGACATAACATTGTCCACAGAGATAATGTTCTGCATACTTCTTTGGTTAGTAGACACTTAAGACCTCACAAGCAACCATCTAAGGCGCAACTATTTGTCTCTCCCTATATTAAGGAAAGAAGACTGGTGAAAATTGGAGATGCTTGGAAACAATTCCAATAGACTATTGGACCTTCTGAATATCAGTCTCCAAGACCCTGAGACCAGAGAACTGGAAGATACTCAGCTACCAATACCAGAAGCTCTGAAAGGAATCACATTAGAAGGTCCTGCATAGAGCAAGGAAACATAAAACAAAATTCAAAATCATAAAAAAGACCAGGCTTACTGGTCAGATAGATACTGGTCAGAGACTGTGGCCTTATTCAACCTTCAGGTCTGAAACTGAATTTACCCCTGTGGTTCAATTTTTCAGGCAAGCAAAAATAGACTTACAGGGAGAACAACAACACTAGCGAGGTATGCAGTCACAGAATAGTCAACCAAAAAGACAAAAGTCAGAAGGGTTGGGAGAGAAGAATAAATGGAAAACAGAAAAGCAAGGAAGAAGTGGGGATAAGAGATGTTACATTGAGGGGATCACAATCTCTGAGATGAAATGAAGTGTATGATTTGTTGAATATAAAACTGATAACATGCTCTGTAAATCTTCACTCACTTCAAAATAAAAAGTGGAAAAACAACAACAACAACAACTAAATACACAACTTTGTATGTGAAACAGTTTTGGTGCAACTCAGCTAGGCTGTTTGGATACATGTATTGTCATTCTTGGTGGCAAACAGAAGGAATTGCTCCTGTCTAGGACATTCTGGTTTCATATCAAAGAGACCAAACCAAAGTAAGCCATCAACTGTGAAGCGTCAATTTGGGATTGGCACAGTATTACTTCAGCTCATATTCCATTGACTCAGGCAAATTATGTGGCTAAATCTCATAATCTGCCTGCAAGAATTTAACTAAAATTGTGATTATCAGATTATGTGGATGCAGAAAAACCCTTATGTGAAGTGAGAAAATAGTTGAGGAAATCCTTGAAGCCTTCTTTGTTTAGAGGACACACATTCCGTGTGCCTTTTGTAATAATAGCATATACCATATTTTATTAATGGTATCTGTTGAAATAAATGTTTTACCTTATGAAAACCTTACGAAACACAGTTCTGCTCTGAAACACATGAGGTCACCATGATTTGGAGTTGCTTTATGGCAACTGATAAAATTTTTGTTTACTTGGCTTTTTCCCTTTTTTTTTTTAAATTTAACTAGACTGAAAGTTCCGCAAGATCAGGAATTGTTGTTGCTGTTGTTGTTAAGTGCCATTTAGTCTGTTCTGACCCATAGTGACACTGTATGAGTCACTATGAGTGACTAAAGAGCAGCTGTTTGAACTGCCGACTTTCCAGTTAGCAGTCCAGTGCTAAGGTCCGGAATGTTGTTGTTGTTATTAAGTGGCTTTGAGTCAATTCTGACCCATAGCGACCCAGTATAGAGTTTCTGAGGAGCGGCTGGTGAACTTGAACCACCGACCTTGCATTTCAAACAACTTTGTAGTCTGACACATTACCCCACAGCGCCATATTGTAGTGCTTTATTCACTTGTGTATCCTCAGTGCCTAAGAGAGAGCGCAGTATACAGTTGTTGTCAAGTGCCGTCGAGTCGGTTCCGACCCATAGCGACCCTGTACAGGGTTTCCAAGGAGAGACTGGTGAGTTTCAACAACAGACCTTGTAGTTAAAACCGCTTTGCAGTCTGGCGCATTAACCCACAGCGCCACACCAGGACTCCACAGTATACAGTAGGTTCTCAAAAGATATATAGTGAACGGAATGATTTTAGTTTGTACTTCTCCTAGGATAATGATCAGCTTTGGTCTTAAAACTAGAAAGAGGTAATATATGTTAATATTTTCTAAAATTACTAGACTCCCTGATGTGCCTTTTATAATGTAAGAAAAGATTACTACTCGTATTTATTTTTAAATTCCTTTCAGGACTACAAGAAAAATAGCAGGCTTTTCATTTGTATTAGGTAACAGTACAAGATGCATATTAGCACTACTCTCATTCAAACACCCAGAGCATATTAAACTGCATTCTCTCTTAATTCAATAGAAGCTCTCTGGTCAAGCCGTGCTTTGAAGGAGGAAGATAAATGTGTAACAGGCTGACTTCTCTACTCTCAGAAAGGAAAATTAAAAGGTTGTCTGTTGAAGAAAGGAAATTTCTATTAGAAGATTGGAAAAAAAAAAAGAAAAAAGGTGTAGAGTCTGGGAGTAGAGCCCAAAGCACACCTTGTCACTATTGAAAAGATGACCTGAGATGGTTGAGGAGTTGGGGAGGGAAAGAAAATATTAAAAGGCAAAACAAATTCAGAAAAGAACCCTTACAATCAGGGTTGAGTCATCCATTAGGCACAGAAGGAACAGTGCCCAGAGCCCATGATACTTGTAAGAACCCATGAGAACTATAACAATTTTAATATCGCCTAAAATCAGAAGAAAAATGAGTATAGTAATAATAATCACATAAGAATAAATCCAGCTTGGCTGTTATTTGTTTTTATACATAGCGTATAACATGATCATAACAGACTTTTTATTGTTTGTTTGTTTTTTATGGAGGAAGTTGCTTATTAGTCCAGATGTGAGTATTTTTACTTTTTTATGTACTTCATACTGAAGATTATAGTCTTTGATCATCATCATTAAGTACTTCAAGTCCTCTGGACTTTCAGCAAGCAAGGTTGTATCATCTTCATAATACAAGTTGTTGAACACTCTTCTTGGAATCCTGATGCCACATTTTTTTCATATAGTCCAGTTTCTCAGATGATATGCACATCATATAGATTAAATAAGTATGGTGAAAGAATATTATCCTGACACACACCTTGCTGGTTTTAAACCATGCAGTATCCCATTGTTCTGGTGGTTATGTTCAGGTTCCCCATAAGCACAATTAAATTTTCTGAAATTTATGTTTTCACATGCTATTCTTAATTTGTTATGAACCACAAAGTCAAATGCCTTTTCATAGTCAATGAAACAAAGACATTCTCTGCTTTCAACTAAGATCCATTTGACTTCAGAAATTATATCCTTCTGAATCTAGCTTGACAAACACAGAAAATAAACTGTCAAGGATTTCATTTTGCTTAGATGCACAATCAATGCTTGTGGAAGCAGCAGTAAAGAAATCAAATGAAGTATTGCCTGGGAAAATCTGCTGTGAAAGACCTATTTAAAGTATTAAAAAGCAAAGATGTCAGGTGTACCTGACCTAAGCCATTCTATTTTAAATTGCCTTATATACATATGAAAGCTGGACAATGAATACAGAAGAAGAATTGATACATTTGAATTATGATGTTGGTGAAGAATATTAAATGTAACAAGGACTGCCAGAATAGCAAACAAATCTGTCTTGGAAGAAGTATAGCCAGATTGCTCCTTGGAAGCAAGAATGGTGAGACTTTTTCTCAAGTACTTTGGACATGTTATCTGGAATGTCCAGTCCCTGGAGAAGGGCATTATGCTTGGTATACTAGAGAGTCAGTGGAAAAGAGGAAGACCCTCAGTGAGATGGACTGACACAGTGGCTGCAATAAAGGACTCAAACATAAAAACAATTATGAGGATGGCCCAGAGCTGGGAAGTGTTATTGATGCACACAGGGTTGATGTGAGTTGGGATGGACTCATCACCTAACAACAGAAATGGAGAAAGAAGCCTATGAAGATGAAAGTGTCTTGTGGCCTACAAAATTCATAACACAACCTTATTTATGCTAAGTAAATCTTTCAAAGTAGGAGAGGTATAGAGCTTTATGTTGAACAGAGGCCTCATGATTATAGGCTTGGCTCCATGCTCTAGGCTGTAAGAAGAATGATTTTTATCCTTTCTAACATTATTCAACTGTTAATGGTAAAACTGGCTTGGGCATAATAAGAAAGAAGACTGTTTAGTTGACTTCTAGTCTCATACACTTTTTATATTCAAACCATTCAGTAAATATTTATTGAGTACTTACAACGTGTTGGTCAATGTTTTAGCCACTTAAGATACATCAGTTAATGAAAACAGAAGTCTCTACTCTCTGGACTGGGATAATGACTTGATTCTTTTCATTTGAAGTTAATTATATACCATCACAATTTGACATTCAGATTGTAATTTTATTAAGTAGAATGGTCAGCAATTTGCCATAGTGTAGAATATAGTTTTCAGCAAAATAAAGATACTTTGAAAACGCATTTATGCATATATTTCTTTACCAACTTCCTTCTGTTTTTTACTTACGTATGTATGTGGTTAGGAGTCCTGAATCAGCACTGGGCTGCTAACCACAGGTCAGTAGTTCAAAACCACCAGCCACTCCTTAGGAGCTTTATATATGGTCTCTATGAGTCAGAACTGACGCGATGGCATTTAGCAACAATAACAATGCATGTGAGTGGCTATTTAGGGAAATAGTGGTGCGGTCTTGTTGCCTAAAGAAGAAAGAGTACAGAAAGAGAAATGATGGGCTAAGAAGAAAAATAGGATAGAAGGTAGAAGAGAGCTAAGGAAGAGAATAGAAAAGAGAAGGGTAAAGCTGAAGAGAGAGACATATAAAGGAGTGTCTTAGTCTGAACAAAAGAGCATGTGTGGGTGTTGTGGATGACAAAAAATATGTTTACAATCAAAACAACAAATCTTAAGTGGACATTGGTTGAGTTTTGACAAATGTTTACACATGTATAACACAAACACCTATTTGGTTTTAGACTATTACCATCAACCAAAGAAGTTTTGTCGTGCCCCTTCCCCATCACTGCCCTCAACCCCCTGAGGCAGTAGCTATAGATTAGTTTGAGCTAGAATTTTATGTAAGTAGAATAGTACAATATGTACTTTTTTGTGTAAGGTTTCTTTAAGCAAATACTTTTTGAGATTAATCTATGCTATTGTATGTCTCTGTGGTGTGTTCTTTCTTTTTCCTTTTTTTGAATTACAGAATAGTATCCCAATGAGATGGATCAGCCAGGTGGCATCATTGATGGCATCAAGTGTGGCAGCGGTAGTGAGGTTGGCCCAGGATCGGACATTGTTTCGTTCTGCTGTGCATGGGGTCACTATGAGTCGGTTCCGACTCGATGGCATCTGACAACAACAACAACAATTCCTTTGTACGAATATGTTGTTGTTGTTAAGTGCCATCGAGTCGGAACCGATTCATAGCGACCCCATGCACAGAAGAATGAAAACAATGTCCGATCTTGGGCCAGTCTCACTACCGCTGCCACATTTGACGCCATCAATGCTGCCACAGGTTATTTACCCATTCACCAACTGATGGACACTTGACATTTCAAAATTTGAACTATTAGTAATAAAGCTGCTTAAGCATTCTTGTGCAATCTTAGTCTTTTTTTTTTTTTTTTTTGAACATGTTTTTATTTCTTTTTGGTAAATACCTAGGAATACATCATAAGGTAGATATTAAAACTGCCATAGTACCACTTTATGCTCCTTCCAACAATGTATGCATAAAATTCTAAGTTTTCTACATGCACATCAGCATTTTGTGTTGTTATTATTTTTCATTTTAACCACTCTGGTAGATATCTTGTGCTTTCAGTTTGCAGATTCCTGTAACTATTTTGAGCATATTTTCAAGTGATTTTTGACAATTTATATATCTTTTTTCCTTTATGACTTTGAGAAAGTGCCTTTTTATTCATAATTTCCTGAGTTTTTTGTTTTTTTTTTAAGTTTTTATTATGAATTGAGTGATGGTTTACATGGGAGAACATCAGTTTTGCACTCATCGTTTCATTGCAATGATTACAATCCCCTCAGTGAGTCATCATTCAACAATATTTGCTTCTATTCCCTCAGGTTTTCTTTGGGGAGTGTGATGTACACAAAAACACTCAGGAATATATAATCATTTAAACAAAGGGCACATTCTGCAAGCCTGCTTCCTGGCCATCAGCACACAGCCTTTCTCTTTCCATGAGTCCAGAGTCCTCAGCTGCTCTATTTCTCCATGGCATCACTTTTGTCTCCATTTCTGGTGTCGCTGCTTCTCTGGATAGGGTCCTACATTCCACCTGAGCGTTTTTTAATCATCCATGATTTTTTAAATTTTGTAACTTTTTTTCTCCAGTTTTGAAGATTGTGATTTTTCTCTTTAGTCTACTAATATGTGAATTCATTTATTTCTGACCTTCCCTTCTTAGGCATGATGTGATACTCTTTTTATAGATTATTGGTTTCTACTTGATAATGATCTAGTTATTTAAATCTACTTTTGTTAACAATATTGGTTTATACATTTTTGTCTTTTAATGTCTTAATCATGATTTAAGGAATCCTGGTGTGACACTGTGGGTTAATGAGCTGGATTGGAAAATCGGTTTGAACTGCAAGATCAGCGGTTCAAGCTCACCAGCCATTCCTTGGATATCCTATACAGGGTAGCTTCTCAAAGGCACATAACAACAACAACATCATGATTTGATAGGATTATGTTGATCTTATAAAAAGGAGTTAGAACATATTTCCTACTCCTTTAATCTTTGAAGGATTTTATGTAATTATTTAGTCCTTAAGTATTTAATTTGCTAGTGAAACCATCTAATCTGGAAATTTACCAGTAGAATTGTTTCTGATAGGAAAATTTATTTATTTAATAGATATACACCAAATTAGGTTTTAGATTTCATCTTGTATACATTTTTATAAGTTTTATTTTTCAAGTAATTTAACACAAGATGGATTTGTTGGTGTACAGCTTTTAATAATTTTTTTTTCTCATGTTTAAAAACGTTTGTAAGATCTCTATTTATAGCCCAATTATCATTCTTGAGATTGGTCATTTTTTTTCCTGTTTTATTTTTTATCATCCTGGTAAGAATTTCTGAACTGTATAAATTTTTTAAAAAATCAAGTTTTGCTACTTTGATTTTTCCATTATTTGCATGATTATCTGTATCACTGATTTCTGCCTTTATCCTTCCTTCTATTTAGTTTGTGCTTAATTTATTGTTTTTTTGTGTGTGTGTGCTTCTTATGGAGATAACACAGATTCACTGAATATTTTTTTTCTTTTATAATATAGAAATTTCAATCTATAATTTCTCATCACTGCTTATGCCTGGCTCATAAGTTTTCATATGATGTATTTTTATTTTCTTTCAAACATATATATAATTTTCTCTTATAATTTCTTCTTAGTAATGGATTGTTTACATTCCAAGTATATGGGACTTTCTGCTTTTATTCTCAGTTTTGTTTTGGTCAGAGAATACAATCTGTAGAGTTTGATTTTTTGAGACTCATTAAGACTTGTGGTATGGCTCATATGATCTGTCATGATGAGCATTCCATGCATACTTAGGAGAATTTGCATCCTGCAGTTACTGGCTACAATGGTCTACAAATATCTATTAGGTCAAGGTGATTTTCAATGTTTAGATTGTCTATATTCTTATTGACATTTTTGTCTGATGTTAAAGTCTGATGTTAAAATCACAGTTGGAGATTTATCTACTTTTGGAGTTCTGGTGTGGTGCTGTAGGATAAGCACTGAACTGCCAACCTTTTGGTTTACTCCTTGGAAACCCTTTATAGGGTCACTGTGAGTTGGAATTGACTCAATGGCACTTAACAACAACAACAAAGTTTTCATTATTTTAGTGCTTATTTCATGCATTTTTCTAAAAACAGGCTTAATTAGTTCATTTTTATTTTTCTTTTATGAAAATACTACATAGTTTTCATAGTCAAATGCTTGATTCTCTGCATAGAGACTTTGATGCAGGTTTATACAAGGTGGTTCATGAATTCCTGATAGGGAATCTTGATGAACACTGTCTCTTCCCAGATGTTGGGGGTGAGAGAACTGTAGGTGTTGGCATGGCATTGAAGGTGGCTTTGGCGAAGTTGCCAATGATTGGCAGTGCAGTCATCCCAATACTAACCATCCCAAACCCACTATTGTTGTGTTGGTTCCTACTCACAGTGACCCTATAGGACCAAATAAAACTGCTCCATAGGGTTTCTGAGACTATAAATCTTTATGGGGGATAGATGCTGGATTTGAACCGCCAACCTTGAACATAGCATCCAACAGTTAACCCACTGCATTAGGAAGTCTGTTTTACTCAAGCTGAAGCTTATTAAGCTTATTTACTGTGTCTGGGGTGAAAAAGATGTCAGTGCCTCTCAGAGAGGTGGACCTGAAAAACTCCAGCATAGAGCTATAATGGCAGGTCACCTGGCAAAGACCAAAGTGGAGCTTACCAGTCTAGTTTCTCTAGTAGTCTTTGTGCAGTGGAACAACAGAGAGCTTGGCCAGGATAATGCTCCTACAATTCAGAAACTCTTACCATCCTGATCAAAAATAAAATACAGAAAAAAATGACCAATCTCAAGAATGATAATTGGGCTATATCTAGAGATCTTACAAACATTTTTAAAAATGAAAAAAAAAAAAGTATTAAAAGCTGAACACCAACAAATCCATCTTGTGTTAAATTACTTGAAAAATAACACTTATAAAAATGTATACAAGATGAAATCTCCTTGGAGGACTTATCACCCTGACACAGCCATTTTAGTATTGATGGCAACAAATGCTTTGAGACAGATCCATAGGTCAGCACGTCTGCTTTTTCACAGGCATAATATTTAATATCTCACTCTAAAGAAGAAAGTCAACGACCTCATACTCCTTGATGGGCAGGAAGAAGAGCTAAATCTCCTTTAGAGACTTCATTTTCATGTCTTTGACCAGGTAGCATCTAACAACAAAGAGCCACTATTGTGTTCCCAAACTACTCCAAATGTCAGTATGATTTGCTTACCTGGTATATAGAGGCCTGATGTGGTGCTGTTGGTTAATGTGCTGGACTGCAAAGTTGTTTGAACCACATGGTTGGCGGTTCAAACTCACTCACTAGCCACTCCTCGGAAACCCTATACAGGGTCACTAATGGTTCGGAACCAACTCAATGGCACTTAACAACAACAACACCTGGTTTATATCTTCCTCAGATGTGGGGTATGTACATCTTCCCAGATGCCTGAAAATAATTCTAATTAATGAAATTGCATATTAACTGGAGAATGGAACATCAAACACTGGCGTATTAAGAGTTGAACCATTTTTTCACATTAAAAAAAAAAAAACTAGCTTATTATCCTATCACAATTTGAAGAAGAAATAGCACATATAGGAATTTCTGCATTTTATGCAAAACTAGTTTTCTTTTTTCACTTAGGATGTGCTGCTACATATTCACAAGGGGATGTTGTTGTTAAGTGCCGCTGAGGTAATTTCAACTCATAGTGACGGGCTTAGGGTTTCCAAGGAGTGGCTAGTGAGTTTGAATAGCTGACCTTTCAGTTCAAACAGACCTTGCAGTCCAGTGCTTATATCCTACAGTGCCACACTAAGGCTCTATATAATCTAGATATTGTCTAATTATTTTAAAAATTGTATGTTTAATGATATTATTTTTAATATACCAATATTTAATATACCAACGTAGAAAGTCCACAATCTAAAAACATGTAAGAATTCCTGAGGAAGGATATTGCTGTTGTTATTAAGTGCCATCGAATTTGTTCTGACTCACAGAGACCTGGTATAAGGTTTCCAAGGAGCAGTTGGTGAGTTTGAACTGCGGACCTTATGATTCACAGTGCAGTACTTATCTTACAGCATTGCATCTGAAGTCCTGGGTAAGGATTGTTGTTGTTATTAAGTGCTGTTGAGTCAATTCCAACTCATAGCTACTTGGTATAGGATTTCCAAGGAGCGGCTGCTGAGCTTGAAATACTTACCTTGCAGTTCAAATGACTTTGCAGTCCAGAGCATTAACCCACAGCACCACACTCCTGGGTAAGGATCGAGGTACTTTATAACAAATATTAATGCTTTTTAAAGGAAAAACGTAGAAACCTTTGCAATTTACTTATTTATTTAGATTTTATTGTGAGGTTTACATGGGAGAACATCAGCTGTACACAGATCATATTTTATTTCGTTTCATTGCAATGATTACAATCCACTCCATGCATTATCAAATAACCAAAGGGTACACCACACAGGCCCGCAGCCCAGCCATCAACACATAGCCTTTCTCCCTCCCTGAGTCCAGTGTCCCCAGCCACTCCGTCTGTCCACATCATTGTCTCCATCTCTGGCACCACTACCTCTCTGGGTAGGGTCCTGCTCTCCACTCTTTTCAATTGATGGTCCCAGGGACCTCTGCTCCTGGGCTGCAAAATCAATCATTCCCCTCCTTTTGTCAAAAAAAAAAAAAACATCTTCCTTTACATTTCTGACCCTCACAGTCCATCCTGATGGCAATTATTCACTATTGTACCACAAGAGCCTTATCCCCATTTCCTTTCGCCAGCCGGGTCCCAACAGATTGGAAATCATTCAATGGACGTTCTACCTACCCCTGCCCTGTCTGGAACTAGGGTCCCTCTTGAAAGCTTGTAAGTCAGTTACTTCTTTCCTTTATACTCCACCACCCATTTTGGGTAGCCAATGTCTAAGTTGCCCATCCCTGTCAACCCTGTGTACCAAGGAGGTGGGAGTGATCCTCGCTGTAAAGATGTGTCCCCTTTTTTGAGCTACTACATCCATACGTATAGGTAAAGTTCATCAAATTGTAGCAGGTTACTCTTTTTACCCCTCCTCATCTTTCTTCTTCTAGTCGAGTTCTGATCATCAAGCCATCGAAGCCAGGTCAAGTGGGTACTATCTGCAAGTATGGGTGTTCTTGTGCATCTCCCCTCTCCACATTAGTCCTCTGTGGCCATGTCACTGCCTCTGGGCCCAAGAGTCCCCAAGTCTTGCCATACTGCTGGCTATCCAGGTGTCCACCCGGGTTCACAGGGGTCTATTGAATGTGGTCAGACTTAGGTTGCAACTTCATTGCTGTTTTTTCCCCTCTTCCCCTTATCAGTGACTAACATCACCAGACAAACCACATGCCTGCTCATGTATTCCTTCTGAGTCTCAGTCTTGGAAGGGGGGTTTGCTCTGAGGGGTCCCGACCACTTGCCTTGATGTCTCCCGGGCAAACAGCTTACTTGTTCTTGTAGTAATGAATCAGACTGCCATTATTGTTTCGGATTTTTCCTGCCAATCTTGCTTTCACAAAATATCTTCTGGTCTTCTAGCCACTCCAGGCTGGTCTACTCATCTTTTCCAGTGGAAATGTCCTACCTCAGTCAGTTCTGGATGGGATTCAGGATTCCACCTATGGTCTTGTGCAATGTAAAGGCTCCACAGGAAGCCTCTTTCACTGGGCACTGGGCTAGAAGTTTCTAGCCCCCTTTAAGGTATTCCAATCAGTTATAGGCTGAAGACTGACTTACAAGCTTTCTGTAGTGATGATTCTGGCTATTCCTTTCTCCCCACTTCAAGTGTCTATTTTACAATGGTAGGCAAGGGAAACCAAGATTCAAAAGACAGCCAAGCATCTTGACATTATTCTCTTCTTTTACCCCTTCAAACCATGCCTCAAATCCTGTATCCCAGAGCTCTGTTGTTTCAAGGTTGTGCATACATCATCATTTACCTCTGTTTCACTTAGCCCATGCAAACCTGCCTAACTGTTTTCCCATCTGCCTTGTTCTTTCATTCCCC
>NW_006408526.1:8904515-8965770 GCF_000296735.1 Chrysochloris asiatica
AAGTAGAGGAATTGCTGGATCATAAGGTATTTCTATTTCCAACCTTCTGAGGAAGTGCCATATTGCTTTGCAGAGAGGTTGGATCATTTTGCAATCCCACCAACAATGTAGGAGGGTCCCAGTCTCTCTGCATCCTCACCAGCATTTATTCTCCTCTGCTTTTTTGATCTTTGCTGTTATTGCTGGTGTGAGGTGATATCTCATTGTTTTGATTTGCATCTTTCTGATGGCTAGTGATCGGGAACGTTTCTTCATATGTTTGTTGGTTGCTCAGATCTCTTCCTTGGTGAAATGTCTGTTCATGTCTTGTGCCAATTTTTTAATTGGTTTATTTGTCTTTTTCTTTTAGAGGTGTTGTAGTTTCCTATATAACTTAGAAATGACTCCCTTGTGTGATGGGTCATTGTAAATTATTTTTTCCCATCCTGTGGGTTCTCTCGTTGCTCTTTTGGT
Source organism: Chrysochloris asiatica (assembly GCF_000296735.1). Lineage (NCBI taxonomy): Eukaryota > Metazoa > Chordata > Mammalia > Afrosoricida > Chrysochloridae > Chrysochloris > Chrysochloris asiatica. Next base: position 8,904,969 of record NW_006408526.1, read on the forward strand.
GAAGTCTTTTGATGCACATAAATTTTTAATTTTTAGTATGTCCCAAACATTTATTTTTCTACTTTTGGTTGTGTAATTTTCAAAATGTTTGGTAGTCTATGTCCTGAATTAGACCCCTCACATTTTCCCCTATTTTTTCATTGATAACATTCATAATTTTGGGATTCACATTTAAGCCTTTAATCCATGCTGAGTTCATTTTTGTATAGGGTATGAGGTAAAGGTCTTGTATCAATCTTTTGCATATCGCTTTCCAGTTCAATCGATATGATCATATGGTTCTTTTTCTTTTTCTTCTTTATGTGGTGGATTACACTGATTGATTTTCTAATGTTGAACCATCCTCGCATCCGTTTTATGAAACCCACTTGGTCATGATGTATTTTTTATTTATCCTGCTGGGTTTTGTTGGCTAGGATTTTGTTGAGAATTTTTGTGTCTATGTTCATGAGGGATATTGGTCTGTAGTTTTCTTTCTTAGTGATGTACTTCCCTGGTTTTGGTATAAGGGTTGTGTTTGCTTCATAAAAAGTATTAGGAAGTTTTCTGTTCTCTTCTGTATTCTGGAATAATTTGAGTAGAATTGGTGACAGCTCTTCCCTGAATGTTTGGGAGAACTCACCAATGAAGCCATCTAGACCTGAACTTCTTTTGGTTGGGAGTTTTTGAAGACCAGATCAATTTCTTCATTTGTTATGAGTCTGTTCAAGTTTTCTGTGTAAGTTTAGGTAGGTCGAGTTTTTCTAAAAAATGCATCCATCTCTTCTAAGTTTTCAAATTTGTTGGAGTATGACTCTTCATAGTATTCTGTAATTATCCTTTTGATTTCTTTTGGTTCTGTTGTGACATCGCCCGTGTGGTTTCTAATGTGAGTTATTTGTGTCTTCTCCCTCTTTTCTTTTATTAGGTTTGCAAATGGTTTGCCAATTTTATTAATCTTTTCAAAGAACCAGCCTCTTGTCCTGTTGATTCTTTCTATAGTTTTTCTGTTTTCCATCACATTTATTTCTGCTCTTATCTTTGGTGTTTCTTTTTTTTGGTGACTGTAGATTCCCTGTGTTGGTCAGTTTCTAATTGTTGGAGATGCTGTGTTAATGCATTAATTTTGGTTCTTTCTTCTTTTTAGATATATGCATTTATTGCAATAAATTATCCTCTCAGCACCACTTTCACCATGTCCCAAAGATTTTGGTATGTTGTGTTTTCATTCTCGTTTGTTTCTAGGAACCTTATGAATTCACATTTAATTTCTTTTACCCAGTTGCTTTTCAGCAGGATGTTGTTCAGTTTCCATGTATTCGACTTTATTTTTTTAGTCTTCTTATTGTTCATTTCTAGTTTTATAGCATTGTGTTCTGAAAAGATGCTCTGTAGTATTTTGATGTTGTAAATTTATGGAGGCTTGCTTTGTGACCTAACACATGGCCAATTCTGGAGAATGTTCCATGTGCACTGGAGAAGAAAGCATTTTGGGCTGTTGTTGAGTTGAATGCTCTGTACACGTCTACAAGGTCAAGTTGGTTAATTGTGCTGTTTAGTTCCTCTGTAACTTTGTCGAGTTTCTTTCTGGTTGTTCTGTCCTTTTTCATAAGTGGTGTATTAAAATCTCCCACTATAATTGTAGATTTATCTACTTCTATCTTCAATTATAGGAAGGTTTGCTTCATATATTTTGGTGCTTTTAAATTGGGAGCATAGATATTTATTGTGGTTATGTCATCTTGCTCAATTGACCCTTTGATCATGAGATAGTGTCCTTCTTTATCTCTTATGCTTGTTGTTGTCTTAAAGTTTACATTATCAGAGATTAGAATTGCCACTCCTGCTTGTTTATTGTTGCAGTTAGTGTGGTATATATTTTTTCCATCCTTTAACTTTTAGTCTGTTTTTGTCTTTGTGTGTAAGGTGTGTCTCTTGCAGGCAGCATATTGAAGGGTCTTATTTTCTTATCCAGTCTGCCATTCTCTGTCTCTTCACTGGTGCATTCAATCCATTGACATTCAATGTAGTTATCGATAGCTATGAATTAATTGCTGCCATTATATTAATTTTTTGGTAGTGCTGTTTGTTCCTTTGTTCTGCATGTTTTCTTGTGCTGAGTTTGTGGTTTTTGTGCTATTTCTTGTCAGTTTCTTCTTAGTTTTCATGTTCTGCTTTGATCTTCATTTTCATGGTAAGTTGTGAAGTATTATCTTTCTTTGGGCTTACCTTATAATCTATTAAATTTGCTCTCCATTTAAGTGAATCTGTTGTATCCTCTAATCTACCTGACATCCTCACCACCTGGATCTCTGTTCCTACATATATTCCTTCTTTGACATTGATACCATTTTGATCTTTGGGTGACGTCCCAGCTCCTTTGAATTCCTTGTTGTAGTTTTGTTCTGTTCAGAACTCTGCTATCTGTTGACTGAGTTCCAGGTGGTGTTGCCACGCCTGTCAATCTCTGGTTGTTGTCTGTTCTTGTTAGTTTTCAGTCCAAAGAACCCCCTTTAGGATGTTTTGAAGTGCTGTATTGGTTTTGACAAAATCTCTTAGTTTCTGTTTATTCTGGAATGTTTTGATTGCATCATCATATTTGATTGACAGTTTTGCTGGATAGATGATTCTTGGTTGGCAGCTTTTTGGGTTTTTTCTTTAAGGGTTTTGTATATGTCTCCCCATTTCCTTCTTGCCTGCATCATTTCTGCTGAGAAGTCAGAGCTTAATCTGATTTGCTTGCCTTTGTAAGTGACACTTCTCTTTTCTCTGGCTGCATTTTGGATTCCCTCCTTGTCTTTGATTTTGGAGATCTTGATTATTATATGCCTTGGTGATTTTCTTTTGGTGTCTATCCTTCCTAGGGTACATTTGGCTCCTTGAATGTTCATTTTCATCTCTTTCAAGATATTAGGGAAATTTTCTTCCAGAAACTCTTCAACTATCTCCTCTGTGGACTTCTCTGATTCTTTCTGTTCCGGAATGCCAATAATTTTAAGTTGTTCCTCTTTATGTTATCCAGCATGAGTCTTAAACTCTCTTCAGATTGTTTTATCCTTTTTTCTGCTTGCTCTTCTATCTTAGCAGTATTGAGAGATTTGTCTTCCAACTCGCAAGATCTGGCTTCCATCCCTTCAATTCTTTTCCATTCCCCTTTCCGTGTATTGTCTATTTCTGACATTTTATTATTAATCATCTGGACCTCTTTTTGCAGGTTTTGAATAGTTTCCAATGCTGCATCAATCTGTTTGATTGCTCTTGTAGTACTTTCCTGATTTCTTCCTTGTTTTCCTCTGGGAAGTTTGGCCATTGTATTAGGGAGACAAATGTTTTTGCATTGATTGCCAGTGAGTCAATTTAGGATCCTGTTTTCATATTAAAAGAAATTAAGAATAGACTCTAATATTTGTGTTTCTGTTAAGGAATTGATGTTGCTGGAAGAATGCTACAGAAAAATTAGAATTTCTTCCATGTTCTGTATTATATTTGTTGTTGTTCGGCACTGTCAAGTCAGTTCTGATTCGTAGAAACCCTATGCACATTATCACATCATGTTATTATCTTAAAAGTAAATTCAAAACACAATTGATAAATCCAAATATTATAAATATTTTAACCATTGTATTTCTATCATCAAACATGTATGTAACCAAGATTTATTTGGAAAATATTCAGAGTTTTAGTTTTTAAAATGAACATATAATTTATTGTCAAAATCAGGGTATTGTTGAGAGTGTAAGAGAAACTACACATAAATAAATCAAGAAACAGATGTAAACTGTTAGGATTGCAAACAAACCAAAATACAGTCACCCAAGGTATGTGCTGTAGGATAAACTTTGTTCTTTTGCAGTCCATGGTACTTTTAATATTCTCCTCCAACAGCATAACTCAAGTGCATGAATTCTTCTACTGTCTTCCTTATTTACTGTCCAACTGCTGCATGCATGTGAGGTTATTGAAAATACCACTTAGACCAGCTGCTCCTTTGTCCTGAAACTGATATCTGTGCTCTTAAACACTTTAAAGAGGTCTTGTACAGCAGATTTGCCCAATGCAATACATCATTTGATTCTTGGCTGCTGCTTCCATGAGTGCTGATGGTTGATCCAAACAAAATGAAGTCTTTGACGCCTTCAATTTTTTCTCTTGTATAGACATTGTTTATAGGTACAGTAGTGAGGATTTTTGTTTTCTTTACATTAAGATGCAAGCCATACCAGAAGCTGTGCTCTTTGATCTACATCAGTATGTATCTTAAGTCCTCTTTGCTTTCAGCAAGCAAGGTTGTATCATGTGCATATTTCAGCTTATTAAAGCATCTTCCTCAATCCTGATTCTATTCTTTTCTTCATATAATCTAGCTTCTTGGATTACTTGCTCAGCGTATGTTGCTGTTGTTGTTAAGTGCCATCGAGTCGGTTCCGACCCATTGCAACCCTGAATAGGGTTTCTGAAGTTATAAATCTTAACAAGAGCAGAAGGCCTCATCTTTCTCCCATGGAGCAGCTGGTAGTTTCCAACTGCTGACCTTGTGGTTCGCAGCCCAATTCGTAACCACTACGCTATCAGACTCAGCATATAGATTGTGGAAATATGGTGAAAGAATACAACCCTGGCACACACCTTCCCTAATTTTAAAAACATTTGGTGTTCCCTTGTTCTGTTCGAACAGTTGCCTCTTCATCTATGACAGGTTCCTCATGAGCATAGTTAAGTGTTCTGATATACTCATTCTCTGCAATGTTGTCTTTTGCTTGTCATGATCCACAAAGCTGTACGTCATTGTGTAGTCAATAAAGCACAGATAAACATTTTTCTGGTATTCTCTGCTTTCAGCCAATATCCATTTAACATCAGCAATGATATCCCTCGTTCCACATCCTCTTTTGAATCCAGCTTGAACTTCTGGAAGTTCTCTATCAATGTATGATTGCAGCCGTTTTTGTATTATCTTTAGAAAAAATTTACTTGCACACAATATTAATGATATTATCGGATGATTTCTGCATTCCATTGGGTCACTTCTCTTTGGAATGGGCACAAATATGGATATCTTCTATTCAATTGTACAGGTCAGTGTCTTCCAAATTTCTTGGCATAGGTGAATGAGTACTTCCAGTGGGGCATCAGTTTGTTGCAAGATTTCAGTTTGTATTCAATCTATTCTCGTTGCCATGTACTTTGCCAGTGCCTTCAATGCACCTTAGACTTCTTTCTTCATTATCAGTGACTCTTGATCATTTGCTATCTCTTGAAATGGTTGAATACCAACAATTTCTTTTTGGTACAGTGACTCTGTGCAACCCTTCCCATCTTCTTTTTCTGAAATGATGTTTTCTGCATCATTTAATATTTTGCCCATAGAATTCTTTAATATTGCAAGTTGAGGCTTGAAATTTTTCTTCAGTTTAACAAATGCTAAGTATGAACTTCCCTTTTGGCTTTCTAATTCAAGGTCTTTGCACCTTTCATTATATTATTTGACTTTGTCTTTTATGAACTGACCTTTGAAATTTTCCATTCAGGTATTTTGTCTCTTCATTTCTTCCATTGCTTTAGCATCTCTATGGTGGAGAACAAGTTTCAGAGTCTCTTCTGATATCCATTTTTCCTTCTGACTTGTCTTCTTGATGACCTTTTGCTTTCTTCCTGTATGATTTTCTTGATTACATTCTACAACTCTTCTGGTCTTTGGTCTTTAGAGTCTAATGCTCAACTCCATTAGTAAAGTAATCTTTAAATTCAAGTGAGATATGTGGAAGGTCATATTTTACCCTCATGAGCTTGTTTTAATTTCTTAATCTCCAGACTGAACTGAATATGAGCAATTGATGGTCGGTCTGTTTTACAGTCTTCCCCTGGCCTTATTTTGGCTGATTATATGGAACTTTTCCCTTTCTTTTTCTACAGATATAGTCAATTTGATATCTGTGTATCCATCTGTTGAGGTCCATGTGTACAGTAGTAGTCTTTTATGTTGTTTAAAAAAGGTATTTGCAATAAAGAAGTCTTTGGTCTTGCAAATTCTATCATGCAATCGCCAGCATTGTTTCTATAACCGGGGCCATATTTTCCAACTACTAATCCTTCCTCTTTGTTTCCATCCTTTGCATTCCAATTGCCCATAATTATCAATAAATCTTGATTGCATGTTTGATCAATTTCAGACTGAAGAAGTTGGTAAAATTCTTCAATTTCATCATCACTAACTTTAGTGGTTCGTGGCTAAATTTGAATACTAGTGGTATTAACTGGTCTTCCTTGTTGTTGTGTTATGTGCTGTTGAGTTGATTTCAACCCATAGTGACCCTGTATAGGGTTTCCGAGAAGCGATGGGTGAGCTGAACCACTAACCTTGTAGTCCAGCACATTGATTAACCCACAGTGCCACACCAGGACTCAGATATTCCTTGTAGGCATATGAATATTATCCTATCACAGACAGCATTATACATCAAGACAGAGTTTGATATATTCTTTTTGATGATGAATGTGATGCCATTCCTCTTCAGTTTGTCATTCCTAGCATAGTAAACCTTGTTATTGTCAGATTCAAAATGACCAATACAGTCCATTTCAGCTCACTGATGCCTAGGATATCAATGTTTCTGCATTCCATTTAATTTTTGACAATTTCCAAATGTTCCTAGACTCAGTTTGTACATTCACTGTTCAGATTATTAATAGATGTTTACAGCTGTTCTCTGAATTGTGAGTTGTGCCCCATCAGCAAATGATGCTTCCAAAGCTTTACTCCATTTAAACGCTACTTTGAGGAGGCGGTTCTTTCCCAGTCATAATTTGAGTACCTTCCAACCAGAGGGGCTCATCTTCCGGCACTATGTCTGACAATATTCTGATTCTCTTCATTATATTTCAATTCTGGTGCTGACAATGTTCCACTGCTACTTATGATGTTTTTAGTGACTAAATATTCTTGTGTCCATCTCTCCTTCTTCCTAGTCTATCTTTGTCTGGAAACTCATCTGAAACCTGTCCACTGTGGGTGACCCTATTGATATTTACAATATGCATGACATAATTTTCATAATCACAGCAGCACACAAGCCACCACAGTATGATAAGCTGACAGATGAGTGGTGGTATATCATATGTAATTACATATAATTATTTGAGACTCATCATTTTGGGGGAATTATTGCATGAGTTAGAAATTTTAACCTTTTGTATAATATAAGAATAATTTCTGCCTATCCATTCTATAGATACATATTTATGATTTTCACACAATCAACTGTTCTAGCATTGTTAAAAAGGTAATACTTTATTTAAAGTTAAAATATTTGCAATTACAAGGTCCTACAATTCCTGCTATGGCACTTAAGGATGAATACTGCACTGCTAACCATGAGTTTACTAGTTCGAATCTACTAGTCACTCCTCAGAAGAAAGATTAGTCTTTCCGCTAATGTAAAGATTTATAACCTTGGAAACTCTATACAGTGTTGCTTTGAGTCGAAACTGACTCCCCAGCACACAACCACCAAACCAACCACTCCCAGGAATTCCTGATATGTGGAGCTGTAGAATAAACACTGGAATATTAACCACAAGGTTAGCTGTTCAAACCCACCAATCACTCTTTGAAAACCCTATACAATGTTGCTATAAGTTGGAACCAACTTGAAGGCACTTAACAACACCTAGGAAATACTAAATCTGAGTGAAATTTCTTTTCTTTCTTTCCCCTCACTCAAATGGAAATATAAACTTCCAAAATTAGTATTAATTGAGTTGTTTCAGACTGGTTTGTCCTCACCAAAGAAAATTTTGTTGCTTAAAATAAATAATTGTGTGGTGTTGTGGGTTAATGTGCTGGTTGGTTTGAACTGCATGGTCAGAGAGTCACTCCTTGGAAACCTTATACAAGTTTGCTCTGGCTCTGAACTGACTTGACGACACTTAACAGCAACAATAATCCAGCACTGAAAGACTTGATAATAAATTGAACACCATATAACACTTTCTCTTCTGAGGGACTAGTTAACATAGAAATCTAATCAAGTGTTTGGACATATATGACAATTAGAGCAATTTGCTATGATAGAAGGCTATATAATGTGTTTTGTTGTTGTTAAGTGCCATCTAGTTGACTCCAACTCATAACAACCCTGTGTAAGGTTTCTGAATAGCAGCTGGTGGGTTTGAACAACTGGCCTTGTGATTAGCTGTCTAGTTCTTATCCTACAGTGCCACATCAGGACTCTATATGTATTTGGGGAGAATAATGGAAAACATTTAGTCTTGAATTTTCTTCAACAGGCAGAAGAGATAAACAGGAAAGAAGAGGGTGTTCCAAGGAAAGCTAAGAGCATGTGCCAAGATATACAAGTAAGCGAGAAAAATGTTGCTTCAGGGACCTGCCAATGCTGGAAGTCATGGGAGACAATGGTGGCTGACCAGCCCAGTGGGACTCAACCCTGGTATGGTTATGAAGGCCATGTCTTCCAAACCTAATTCAAGACATATGATCAGACAAAAGAGGTTTTGGAATTTGTAAATTTATTTACTAGAACATTTTGACAAGACATAAATTTAAAATTAGAATTGATCATACATTTAGCAAATTGATTTTATTAAAGAGGCAGGATCTTTATGATATTGTGCTATAAGATAAGTGGGTCACCACTGTTACTGCCGAGTCCTGGTGTGGCTCTGTGGGTAATACACTAGACTGCAAAGTCAGTTTGAATTGCAAGGTCGGTGATTCAAGGTCACCAGCTCCTCCTCAGAAAACCTATACAGGGTCGCTATAGGTTGGAACCAGCTTGACGGCACTTAACAAAGCAACAAAAGCTGTTATAGCAAACCTCTCTATGCGTTATTTTAGCTAGATGCTTGGGTCTGGCAGACATCTTGTGTTGAAATCAAGATTCTGTTGTTTAGACTAGGCAGGCCTGATGAGCAGCATTTCTTGAGATGCATTTTAACAAATAGGAATGACTGCAGGCTATATTTTTCACTCCAGCAATGGAAGGGATGATGATATCCTTTCTGCTAGAAGCCATGATGAATAGACTATCCTCCTCCTACTTCTGTACATACCCCTCTATCTTCCCTGTTCCCTTGGAGCGACTGTAAATATTGGTCTGCAAACTAATGGTGCAAGAAATATAACTTCATATTTATAGCTCAACTATTTAATCTCTTTCTGTATTCTACTGAGTCTGTGAAACCCTTAGGCTGCTTCTTTTGCCCCTTCCCAATATTGTACTACAACTTCCTGAACTTAACGATGTCCTGGTGTGGCACTATAGGGCAAGCATGGGGCTGCTAATCACAAGGTCTGCAGTTCAAACCTACCAGATGCTCCTTGGAAATCTTATACAGCGTAAATTTTAGTCATAACTGACTCAATGGCATTTAGCAACAACAGCAACATGTCATATCGTTAGTATGTGTTTGCAGATCTGTTTGGTCCTTGTATGGTTGTATTGACCATAAGACCTCTTCAGTTTCCATTGCTTTGATGTTGCATTTAGGAAATAGAAATATTTTGCACTGATGTCTGTTTCATGTGTGTCCAAATGCCCCCACATGACTATTTCTTTTGGGGTCCAATTTTTCCTCACTCATGCTGTCTGAAAAGCAGGTATAGGTGAATGCACAGCAAGTTCCATCTACTTCTTCTGGCACCAAAGTATCTTGTTCTAGTCAAGATGCACTCATCTCTCTACTTTTTAGAGAAACAAAAGTAAAAAAAAACAAGTCTCTCTGTTTTCTCTCTTATCTAAAGACATGAACACAGAGCTAACCATAATGCTTTTATATGGGAAAAGAAAAGGGAAAGTTCCAAGAGATAAAAATAACATTTAAGTCAATATCTCAAAATATGTTCCAGCTAAAATCTTTGACCTATGTAATCATTTGTTACTGCAGGTTCCTAAGCAACTCTTACTGTTGTATTTAGTAGTTTGACGGGTGCCCAGGCAAGCCTACAAAACCAGGCTCAGATAATGCAGAAAAATATGTAATTGGACCTGCCCACACCCTCAATCTGGACCATGTCAAGAAACAGATGAGGAAAAGCAACTCCTTGCTGTTACTGATGGTGTTGTGGCATGGGGCAAAGAACACAGGTGCTACAGTTAGGAGAGGCTCAATTCACATCCCTTCTCCATTCATTAATTAATTAAATGACCTCAAATAGCTAACTAACTAATCAATGGTACACATCTGAAAAGCAAGCTTCTTGACAGAAGGAGTAATTTTCCACATTTTTATATTCTCAGAGATGTGCCCAATTCTATTACATATTTGGCATGCAGCATATATATGGAATGGAGTCCTGGTGTGACTCTGTGGGTTAATGCACTGTACTCCAAGGTCGGTTTGAATTGCAAGGTCGGCAGTTCAAGTTTATCAACAACAGTAACAAAAAAATATGTAATAGATGCACATCTTTTGAAGTTTCAGAACTTCAGTTTACTCATCAGTGTAAAAGAATAATACCATCTGCTGCTAAGAAGACTTGAGAAGATTTAGTGAAGTTCCACATGTAGATTAGTCTGGCGAGCTCTGGAAGAGAAGGTATTCTTCAGTAGACAATGATTTCGTCATCCTTTTTCTCCCCTACTCACTTTCATCCCACATTTTACTATTCTGTAAGTGTCCATATTTTGTTTTTCCACAATAGGCAGAGTGTCCCTTTATTTATCAACACATGACAGATAAAGACATCATCAGTATCAACAATAACAGCATAAATTGTAGTCGAGTGTCCAACATGCTAAGCAGTAGATTGATGGTTTTGTCAGCTGCTTTTGAATAAGAACGTTCTCATCACCCCATCTCAACCAACCTACTATTTTACTGCCACTTGCTGTTGTTGTTGTTAGGTGATGTTGAGTAGGTGATGATTCCTAAATACAACTGAATGAATCACTGCCTGGTCCTGGGCCATCCTCACAATCATTGCTATGCTTGAGCCCATTGTTACTGTCAATGTGTCAAGCTACCTAACTGAAGATCTTCCTCTTTTTCACTGATCTTCTACTTTACCAAAGGAGCTCTGGTAGCGTAGTAGTTATGAATTGGGCTGCTAACCTCAAGGTCGGCAGTTCAAAACTACCAGCTGTTCCACGGGAGAAAGATGAGGCTTTCTGCTCCCATAAAGAAACGCTGTGCTCCCCTTGGAAACGCTGTGCAGGGTCACTATGAGTAGGAACCGACTCCACGGTACTTAACAACAACAACTTTACTAAGCACTTAGTTTTACCACCACTTAGGCAGATATGCTCTCTCGTGTTCTCTTCAAAATAAGTAAATTATTTTCTTTTTAATGAAACTTGATTATTTCCCCACTAATGTACATAATCTGCCATTCACTTATACCCAGTCATTTAATTTATTTTCTCATCCTAAAATTTATTTTTATAGTTTCTCAGTTTTGACAAATCATCTAAAAGATTCATACTTTGTAAATATGGTTAGAATTTGTAAACATTTCATTTTATTATAGCTAAAATATCTAGGGTGTGAAACACTGAACAAGAAGTGTCAATTTCTGCACCTTAAAGCAGTGAATCTAAACTTTGTTTCAGAAATAAAATCTCTCTTCTCACACAGATAAATAATAACCATGATTGCATTTTTGTCTAAGGTCAGATTTGTAAGTATAAGAACAAACTTATATACAATGTGAACATATATATTTCATGTGTATGTTTTTGTTGTTAAATGGCTTGAAATCGGTTCCAACTCATAGTGACCCTGTATAGGGTTTCTGAGGCTGTAAATTTTTGTGAGTAGATAGCCTCATTGTTCTCCTTTAGCACGGCTGGTGAGTTTAAGCGACTGGTGAGTTGGAACCACTGAACTGTGATTTGCAGTTCTAAAAAGCACCATGCTCCTGGAGTGTGTGTGCTTGTGTGTGCGCGCACGGTGTTTTTGCTATGTGCTCTGGGAGTCCGTTCCAACTCATAGTGACCCTGTAAAGGGTTTCCGAGGCTTTATATCTTGGAAGGAGCAGACATTCTCATCTTTATCCCATGGAGCCGCTGTGATTATTAGATGCACAAGGTCCACAATTCTAGCACACTAGCTGCTCCTCGGGTGGGAAAAAAGCCTTTTTGTTCCCTTGAAGATTTAAAGCCTCCAAAACTCTTTACAAGGTCGCTATGAGTCGGAATCGACTCGAAGGCACTTAACAACAACAACAAATGTGTATATATATTTATATATTTTTTCTTCTTTTTTTATATATTGTTTTTAACTTTATGCAGTGCTGGTGTGGTGCTGTGGGATAAGCACTCAGCCATAAGGTTGGTTTGAACAGCATGGTCAGCCGTTCAAAGTCACAAGCTGCTCCTCAAAAACTCTATATAGGATCCTTGTGGGTTGGAATTGACTCAACGGCACTCAACAACAACATATGTGTGTGTATGTTTGTTGTTGTATTGGGTTTTCAAGACTGTAAATCTTTACTGGAGCAGAACGTCCCCACACACACACCCACAAAGCACCTGGTAGATTTGAACTGAGCCCAGTGGTTAGCAGCCCAACTGATAACTCACTTCACCACTAAAACTCCTTAATATTTGTATGTTGTTTTTAAGTGGTGTGGTGTAGGTTCTGACTCATAGTGATCCTGAATGTATTGGGTTTCTGAGGAGCAACTAGTGAGTTTGAACCGCTGACCTTGCGTTCAAACTGACCTTGTGGTTATCCTTCAGCGTCACAACAGAACTCCTAATATTTGTATGTTATTGTTGTTGTTAAGTGCCGTTGAGTCGGTTCCAACCCATAGTGACCCTGTACAAGGTTTCTGAGGAGCAGCTGGAGAGGTTGAACCGTCGATCTTGCACTTCAAAATGACTTTGTAATCCAGCGCATTAAGCCCACAGTACCACACCAGGACTCTAATGTTGAAAAAATTTCCTTTCAACATATTTGAAGTCAAGTTACAATCAAGGTCAATTCAAATTTCATTGCCTACACCATTCAATGTTATTTGCTTCAAGTTAAATTGAAAATAGCCCTTTGGAAAATAAAATTGACTTCAATTGTCTTTGATAGGACTTGTTATGCCCATAAAGATACCAGGCAATTTTAATGGCAAGTAAGAGCTATTTTTATTGAGAGTGAACTCAAAATGCTGCAAAGTAAGTATTGTTATTATTCTCAAGCAATTCCAAGCATTTATTAAATTGCTTCAGATTAAGCCTACTCTTTTCCAGAACTAGAGATTCAAATAGGTCTATATGACTTTGAAATTCACAATCACCTTCTTCAGGCCACTAGGACTGCGGTATTTGTGCAGTTCATGTCCTGGTGAAATGGGAGTCTGCTTTCAGGGAGCAGATTGTTGTTGTTGTTGTTGTTATGTGCCGTGGAGTCGGTTCTGACCCATAGCGACCCTGTACAGGGTTTCCGAGGCTGTAAATCTTTATGGGAGCAGAAAGCTTCATCTTTCTCCCGTGGAGCGGCTGGTAGTTTTGAACTGCTGACCTTAAGATTCGCAGCCCAATTCATAACCACTACGCTACCAGAGTTTCAGGGAGCAGATAGTCTATGATAATTGTTTATACTTTATTTATTAAAGACAAATCTTTAGTATTGAGAAAAATAAGACTATTTACTCATAAAACTCTTTCTTGGTAAGAGTACAGTATTAGTTTTCTAAATATGCCTAGAAGGCTCAAAGAGGGAGAGACAGAAGTCTCCAGGGCCTGACTGGTTGGGCTTCTAGTTTTCAGAAAAGGAGAAAAGCAACCTTACATCTCTGATAGCATAGTGGTTACGCATTGGGCAGCTAACTGCAAGGTCAGCAGTTCTAAACTATCAGCCACTCTGAAGGAAAAAGATGAGACTTTCTGCTCCCACAAAGATTGACTGTCTTGGAAACCCTATACAGGGTCACTGTAAGTTGGAACCAACTCCACGGCACACCACCACCACATCTCTCATGGAGAATGAGAAGGAAAATACGTACTGAAAGGTTTTTGTTGGTTTTGTTTTATTCAAAGAAGTGGTATCCAATAAACTTAGTATTTGGATGACTATTTTCATCATTTTGGCATCAAGTGTTTTTTGAACAAAATGTCAGATGATATGAATAATCTTTAATTGTGTCCTTCAGAATGCCCTGTGGTGATTATTTATGGACTATAATTATGGGGGGTGGGAGGGACTCATATATAGTAAGCCTATATGACAGAGTAGAATTGTCCCAAAGGATTCCCTAGGCTGTAATCTCTATGGGGAGTCTTGGTGTGGCACTGTGGGTAATGTACTGTGCTAAGGTTGGTTTGAACTGCAAGGTCGGCTGTTCGAGCTCACCAGCCACTCCTAGGAAACCTTATACAGGGTCACTGTGATTCGGAACCGACTCAATGGCACTTAACAACAACAACAACAATCTTTATAGAGAAAGAGCTCCTTTGTTTTTAATATTTAGGGGAGCAAAGTCTCCTGTAGAGTGATTAGTAGGTTCGAATTACTCACCTTTTGGTTAGCAGCCAAATTCTTAACCATTGTGCCACCAAGCTTCCTTGATTTAGGTTTGTTGTTGTTGTTAAGTGCTGTCGAGTTGGTTATGACCCATGGCAACTTGGTATAGAGTTTCTGAGGAGCAGCTGGTAAGCTTGAACCACCAACCTTGTAGTTCAAACAACTTTGCAATCTGGTGCATTAACCACAGCGCCACACCAGGACTCTGATTTAGTTACTGAGAAGGGTTAATATGGTGTTAGTTGCCAGCAATTTGTTTCTGCCTCAGGTAGACATGTAGAACAGAATAACACAATAAAAGGTTGCCTAATCCTGTGTCATCTCCTTGATCTGTAACCTTTTGGAGTCCATGGTTGAGATTAATGTATCAGCTCCTCTCGGGGAGAGTTTTCTCATTTTCAATGACCTTTCTCTACTTGATCAAACATGTTTTCCTTTACTAGCAGTTGGTTTTTCCTAAGAACATACCCAAAGTAAGCAAGACAAAGTCTTGTTTTCAATAGCACTTCAGTTGTTTTTCATCTAAGACTGATTTGTTCATTCTTTTGGCAGTCTACAGTGTATTAAAGGAGCTCTGGTAGCATAGTGGTTACAAGTCGAGCTGCTAACCTCAAGGTCAGCTAGTTCGAAACTACTAGCGGTTCTGCAGGAGAAAGATGAGACTTTCTGGTCCCATAAAGATGTACAGCCTTGGAAACCCTATACAGGGTAGCTATGAGTCAGAGCTGACTCCACGGCACACCGCCACCACCACAGTGTATTCAATAATCATCATCAGTATTACAATTCATTGCATCAGTTCTTCTTCCATGAAGTCATAAACTGATTTATCTGAATGGATTAAATGAATTTCTTATTGAATTCAATTTCAGAAGAAGAAATTCATTTGGTGGAGATTAGGATGGTAATTTATGCAAATTCCAGAGCCTGCCTCCTAGTACTCACTCACTTGTCTTCTGTTGTCCAGAAGCAGAAATCTCTTAACTTCTGTTTGTCTCTGTCTACTCAAAAGATGTAAAAATGCCAGAGAAGTGCTTTACTCTTTGCTAATTTGTATATTCACAGTTGGACTCTTTGTCTGTAAAGTTTTTATATGTTGGAACAAAGCAACTATGGTATTCTCTTCAATATGTAACAACCCACTGCCTAGTACAGTTTCCATCAGACATTATTTTCTTTATAAATGTTTGACTGAATAAGATGATACATGAAAAAATATATTAAATCCCAGCCTCTACAGGGTTGCTAAGGGTTGGGACCCGACTCATAGACACTTAGTAACAACAACATACTAGAGAAAGGAAAGGCAAATAATATGCTTATGTAACACATGCTATCCTTAGAATTCTTTTTACATAATAAACTTGAAATCAAATGGGAAAAAGAAATGCAGAAAGGAAATACATGAAATACTTACAGAAAGGAATGTTGTTACCATAACGACCCTGCGTAGGGTTTCTGAAGAGGAGCTGATAGGTTTGAACCACCAACTTTATGGCTAGCAGTCCAGTGCTTATCCTAGAGCACTATACGAGCTCTTGCTAAGTGTGGAGAAAAGCCAAGTCATGTTCCTCTCCTGGCGAAAACCAAAAAAGCAAGGTAGGAGTTTTGAAGCTTGCTTACTGACATTGTCCATTTGAAGGGAAGTGCTTACTTTCAAGTCCACCAAACTTTTTATTTCTGCCTTTAAAAAAAAAAAAAGTCTTCCTTTTTTCTTTCTCTCAGTCTTCCATCTTTGCTACTGTGTGTACCTTCTTTCTCTTACTGCCATTGAGTCAACTCCAACTCCCTGCGATGATCTACAGGGCTTCCAAGGCTATAAATCTTTATGGGAGCAGAAAGCCTCTTTCTCCTGAGGAGCTGCTGGTGGATTTCATCTACCAACCTTGCACTTAGAAGTCTGGTGCTTATGGTACATCACCATCAGGGCTCTTTATTACATGTACTTTATTTAGGAAAAGGAGCCCTGGTGGTACAATGATTAAGTGCTTGGTTGCTAATTGAAAAGTTCACAGTTCAAACCCACTCAACAGTTCTGAGGAAAAAAGACCTGGTGATTTGCTCCTGTAAAAATGTCAGCCTAGAAAATGCTATGGGACAGTTCTACTCTGACAGTTCTACCTCTGAGTCAAAATCTGTTCAACAACACTCAACAAAAACAACATATTTAGGGAGTCTAAAACTCAATAGCCAGATAGCTGTGTTGATAGGATTTCATGGGAATTAGACAGAGTACTAAGTATGAATCTAGCCAGAGTAAAGACTGCTAACCATAACTGTACAATTGGACAACTTGTCTCCTGAGGTCCCACCTGGTTTTGGGTTTCTCTCTTTATCCAGGGGATTCCAGGATAAGTGAATGGTCCTTTGGATGAACTCATTAGTGCTCTATTTTACTATTTACAGTATATAATTTCACACTGTTTTCCTCTTAATTTGATTTTCCATCAAAGGAGTACTATTAATTTGAAATGTTACTAGTTTAACAGCTTTTCATATTCTAAACACTCTATTTGTTGCTTTTAAAACGAATTTTCAATGGCTACAAACTTAGGCATTGTTTAAAATTAGATCAAGCTTAGGGGCAATATATTTTACCAAAATAATACTCATACATATAAAGACTTGTGATCCATGTTTTATTTTTCCCAATTAATATAACAGTGTTCCCAGAAAACAAAACAAAGCAAACCACAAAAATCAGAGACTTTTTTTAAGTTAATGCTTCCTTGAAAACTATGATGGGTCAGGACACCCTTGTGTATTTTTATACCTGCCCATCTTGATATATGTCTAGTATTTTCTCCTGCCTTTAATTCTGTGAATGCTTGTTTTTGATGCAATCAAATCCATGACACACCTGGCTCTGTGGATGAAAAAAGAATGAGTCATTTGGGAGGAGGGCCATCACATTAACTCTTGGAAGACTCAAAGGATGATTTATAAAATGGAGTTTTTTTAGGACGTAACATGATGCCCTCAAGACTAAAGAACTCATGGACCTTCACAAAGAGGTCATCTCCTTCATTTTTCACTAAGGGGCGACATAACTATTAAATGTCATATTAAACTCTAAAGTTTGTACCACAGAGTATGGTAAAGTAGTTGTAAGTAGTTGTGTGAAGTATGCTTTAGAATGCTTATTTTCAAGCTGCTTCTCTGTGGCTGCAAATCAGCTCTATGAATTGTTTATGCCTTGCTGTTTTGCTTTATTTTTGGAAATGCACTTTTGTCTTTAGTGTAGATGCAGTCGATGTTTTAGGAACACAAATCTAAGGGATCACAGAACCAGTATTATTCCCTTGAGTTATGGCCTTTGATTTTTCAGTGAAGGCTAAACTCTTAGTTTTGTCACTGCGTTCTTTTCCTACCTGTACACTAGAAGGGGAGAATAGCATAAAAAACAATTATAAAAGCCTGTCCTCAGATAGACTAGGGCAAAGAGAACACAGTGTTAGGATGGTGTTTCATAATGATAAGGAAAAAGCAATTTGCTCATCTAGGTGAGTACTTTATCCTTTGGGGATGTGTAACCTGAAGAAGGTAAATTACTTTTTCCTGGTACCACTTGGTATCCAAGAGGAGGTAATTTACCACATAATGTCAAGACACCCTGCTGCCATGAAAGTGGTTATATCCCTGGCTCACTACAAAGACAGTACTTGGCTAACAGTCAAGCTGATCCCTTCTTAAATCACCCAATCCAAGGCTGGACTGTATCAGAACATACAAGCCATCATTCAAATGAATAGATGCTTTCTTTCAGAAGGTGGAGCATGTTTTTTACTTCTCCACTGGTTATGTTTTAACTGCAGTGTTCCCTTTATGTTTTATTCTATAAATGGCTAACTAAAAAGAAAGTGAACTTTTTTCGCTACTCTATAGGATGGACTAGAGTCCTCATGTTGCATTGTGGGTTAATGTGCTCCACTGAAAAGTCAGTTTGAACTGCAAAGTTGGCAGTTCGAGATCACCAGCTGTTCCTCGAAAACCCTATATAGGATTGCTGTGGGTTGGAATCGACTTGATGGCACATAACAACAGCACAATGACAAGGGAAATCATTCAGTATTGATCTAGAAAATGATAACTTTGCTTCGTATTTTAAAACATAATCCTAAAAGCGAATAACACTTAGTGGAACTCATCATTATTGTTGTTGTTATTGTTGTTGTGTGTCAGTGTGTCATTGAGTGCATTCTGACTCATAGCAGGTTCATTCTTGTTGTTATTAAGTGCCATCTAGTCCATTTCAACTCATAGCAATCTGGTATAGGGTTTCTGAGGAGCCTCTGATGGGTTTAAACTGCCAGCCTTGTGGTTCTCAGTCTAGTGTTGATCCTATATCACCATACCAGGCATCCATAGTCTCACCATTTTATGAAAAGCAATAGTGCAAAGCTGAGCTTTGGACACTCGATTTAAGACTGGCTTGTGCAGTGTATGGTTTAAAGGTTCATTCATAGGCTCTTTAAACCATACACTGCACAAACTAGTCTTAAAGCTCAGCTTTGCCATATTACTTTTCATAAACCGGTAAGACTACACTGCCATTTTGCTCCATGGTATACATGAAACTCGAGGGATTATGTCCATAAGGAGTTGTGGTACCATTAATTCACTCATATGTTCATTCATATGCTAGATACTGTGCTAGATGCTGGGGTTAGAACTTAAAAACATTCTGTTTTTAAGCAGATTTAATTGAGGATAGCTGTATATATCTCTCATCAACACCAGTAAGATGAGATTGGGAGTTAATGTGTCTGTCAAGAATAGATGAGAAAATCAATTAGGAGGCTACTACAGCACTTCACAAGAAAGGTGGTACTAGGGTGCAGGGCATAAAAAGAGGTGAATGAATCAAAATATGTTCCCAACCTTAAAGGGACAAGACTTTCACAGGTAATAGATGTAGTCTGAGGTAAATGAAGGGAAGAATCAGATGAATTTTCAGGTTTCTGTCATAAATTTTTCAATCAATAGAGGGGCCATTTTCTGGGTTAAGAATACAGGGAAAACAGCAATGAAGCAGTGAGCTAAGCCCTACAACGTTAAATAGACTTCTGTGAACCCGGGGGAAGACCTGGTTGGCCAGCAGTGTGGCAAGACCTGGGGACTCTTGGGCCCAGAGTCAGTGACATAGCCACAAAGGACTAGAATGGAGAGTGAAGCGTCCAGCCGATAAGAGAGGGCATATGCATAAGAACACCCACACTTACAGATAATACCTACTTTCCCTGGCTTCGATGACTGGATGATCGGAGCTCAAACAGAAGAAAAAAGAAGAGGGAAAAATATATTCTCATACAATTTGATGAACTTGACCTACACCTATGGAAGCAGTAGCTCAAAAGAGGGAACAAGTCCTTACAGCAAGAATCATTCCCACCCCCTCCACACACAGAGTAGACAGGGATGGGCAACTTGGACATTGGCTACAAAGGCAAGAAGTGACTGACTTACAAGCTTTCAAGAGTGAACCTAGACCCAGAGGGCCTGGAGGAAGGTAGAATCTCCAGTGAGTAGTATTCAATCTGACTAGGCGGGGCTGATGCAATGAAATGCAGAGGGTCTCTTGTGATACAATAGTGAATAATTGTTATCAGGACTGACTGTGAGGGTTGGAAATGTAAGGGTGGACGTTTTATAGCAAGGAGGGGAGTGATTGACTTTTCAGTCTAGGAGCGGATGTCCCTAGGACCATCAAGGGAGAAGAGCAGAGAGCGCGACCCTACCCAGAGAAGCAGTGATACCTGAAATGGAGCCAGAGATGATGATGTGGAGCTATGGAGCAGCTGGAGACTCTAGACCCAGAGAGGGAGAGCGACTGTGTGCTGAAGACCTGGGGGCACAGGGGAAGGATTACATAGAGGGGATTGTAACCATGGCAATGAGACGATATATGATAGAATGAATGTAAAACTAATGTTCTCCCATGTAAACTATCACATAATTCACAACATTAAAAAAAAAAAAAAAAAAAATACAGGCAAAGAAGCTTGGTTTGGATAGTGAGGCCCGAGAAGAAACATGCATTTTACTTCAGTCATAATGAGTTTCTAGTTTCTAAGTTATATTTTTATAGAAATGTTGAGTGAATATTTGAAATTGGGAGGATAAAACTCAGAAACAAAGTTTGCAAAAAAATTGGAAGTCATTTCTCAAACTATCAAATGTTTAACTTCCTTATTTCTTCTTTAGGCTCTAATATAGACATAAAGAGGGACTCTGGTACCGTAGTGGTTAGGAATCAGTCTGAAAACCTTAAGGTCAGCAGCTCGAAAACTACCAGCTGTTCCGAGGGAGAAAACGCTGTACAGGGTTGCTATGAGTCAGAACCAACTCCGTGGCACATAACTACTACTGCCACCATAGACAGAAAGTACAAAATGATATTTAAGAAGCACCAATGCAATGAATGATAGAGTCCATGAAAGTAGTGAGAGTTTTGAAACTCTAAGGATTTTGTACACATATGGAAATGTTTATGCTACCTTGCGTAATTGGTTGACAGGAAACTCTTCCAGAAGAAATAAAGCTGAAGAAAGACAAGGCAATGACCAAAAGATTTCTTAGTCATCAATTTGTATTCTTTTGTTGGTGGTTTATATTCTGAGTTTCCAAATAAAATTTTAAAAAAGGCTTCACTCTGTCCTTACCTTGAATTTTCATGGATCCCAAGACTTAACACAATTTGATTAACCCCTATGAAGGACCATTTCCTAAAATCAAGAGTCATGCTGTTTCTTGGTTAGATTTGGTACTGAAGAGTTTAGATAATTTTTTTCACCATGTTTGTCCACAGAATGGAGCTTCGAATGAAAGGATACCTAAAGCTTTGTAAAAAGCAGTTATCTTACAATTTATGGCACCTAATGGTATTTTTCTGAGAAAAGAAAGAGCTTTGGAAGCCGTCATTCCTACTTCAATCCCACAATCTACTTGCTTTATAACCTTCTTGTCAGTTTGGTCTCTTTTGCTTACTTGTATTTTCCATTTTTGGCTTTTCCTAAGTCCTGGCCTACATTTCCTTCTTATTTTCTCCTGATCCATTAATGGACAAGTAAAATATGCTCCTTTCGCTATGGGTCGGAACCGACTCGATGGCACATAACAACAACAACAACAACAAAATATGCTCATGTTAGAGTTGAAGGTAGCTATGAAACACACACATACACATACATGTCCATGTCTATGACTTTGTATTACAAAGTTATTTATGAAACTTATGATAGAAAGATGAGCTTTTCATCCATTTAATGATCTCTCTTCCTCTAATCAATATGGAGTATGGGGGAAAATTCTCAGGATTTTGAATTTCTGCACCATGGAAGAGGGCTGTGTAAAAAGTTACTTCTACTTTTGATTCCTTCAGATAATTTTTGGGGCCTTAATTTTCTAGGAATTTGGTTAAAATGATCTGAAAATTCCTTTTAGCATTAACATTCTATGATTCTGTGTTTTAAAATTAAAATGCTGGTTTCTGATAAAATAACAAAATTAGCTTTTGGTTTGTTTCTTTTTAAATTGTGAACTGAAGGATAATTTACATCAGATTTCATTGCAAGGATTACAATTTCCTCCATGCATCATCATTCACAGCATTTGCTTCCATTCCCTCTGTTTTTTGTCTGTGATTTTTTTAGGGGGTGAAAGTAGGATGGATGTACACTTACTTTTTTTGCTATTTTTCTATTACTGATTTTAGAAACATCTACCTCCAGAACTGGAATTTTCAAAATACTGTAATAAGGAAACAAAATTAATTATAAAGCAAAATTCTTGTTGTGACCTAAATGCCTGGGCAATACAAACATAATCTAGAATGTTATGCGCTATGCTCACAGAGTATGTGGACAAATATGCTTTTTGAAGAAAATAACCTAATGGAAAGATGTCATCAAGCAGCAGAAGAAGTTAAAAGAAAATTGCAAAATACCCTCAACATGATATGATTTCAGGCCAAGAAAAATTTGATTAGCATGAGTTTGGCCTTGTGTAAATGTGGTGATGGTGATATGCTGTCTAGTTGGTTCTACTCATAACCACCCTGTGTACGGTTTTCGAGGCTGTAAATCTTTACAGGAGCAGAATGTCTCATCTTTCTCTCATGAAGAAGCTGGTAGATTCTAACTGCTTACTCTTTGATTACCAACACAACTCATACTCCACTATGCTACCAAGGTGTACCCCAAAGAGTCAGTTCTTTCAGCATTGCTTCTGAACATCAAGATGGATACTAAGGGGAGAGAATTAGCTAGTTCAGGCTCTAGACACTTTTTAAAGGCTTCTATGGAGTCCAATCATATCCTTCTCCAGCTACTGGTCCCTCCTGACAATATGTCCAAAGTATGAGAGACCAAGTTTGGCCATCTTGGCCTCCAAGGAGCACTCTGGCTGCACTTCTTCCAAAATGGACCCATTGGTTCTTTTGGCAGCCCATGGCACTTTCAATATTCTCCTCCAACACCATAACTCAAAAGCATCAATTCTTCTATGATCTTCCTTATTCACTGTCCAGCTTTCACATGCATATTAGGTTATTGAAAATACCATGGCTTGGGTCAGGTGCACCTTAATCCTCAAGCTGACATCTTTTCTCTTCAACACTTTAAAAAGGTCTTGTGCAGCAGATTTGCCTAATGCAATACGTCGTTTGATTTCTTGACTGCTGCTTCTGTGAGTGTTGATAGTTGATCCAAGAAGAATGAAGTCCTTGACAACTTCAATCTTTTCTCCATTGATAAGAATATTGTTTATTGGTCCAGTGGTGAGGAGTTTTGTTTTCTTGACATTGAGATGTAATCCATACCGAATGCTGTGCTCTTTGATCTTCATCAGTAAATATTTTAAGCCCTCTTCACTTTCAGCAATCAAGGTTGTATCATCTGCATGTCGCAGGTTGTTAATGAGTCTTCCTCCAATCTTGATGCCACATTTTTCTTTATGTAACCCAGCTTCTCAGATTATTTGCTCATCATACAGGTTGAATAAGTATGGTGAAAAAATACAACCTTGTCGCACACCTTTCTTAATTTTAAACCATTCAGTGTTCCCATGTTCTGTTCGAACAACTGCCTCTTGGTCCAGGCACAGATTCCTCATGAGCACAATTAAGTGTTCCAGAATACTCATACTTCTCAATGTTGTCCATAACTTGTCATGATCCACACAATCGAAAGCCTTTGCGTAGTCAATAAAGCACAGGTAATCATCTTTCTGATACTCTCTGCTTTCAGCCAAGATTCATCGGACATCAGCAATGATATCCCTCGTTCCATGGCTTCTTCTGAATACCGCTTGAACCTCTGGAGGTTCTCTGTCAATGTATGATTGTAGCTGTTTCTGTATTACCTTTTGCAAAAATTTACTCGCATGGGATATCAAAGATATTACCCAATGATTTCTGCATTCTGTTGAGTCACCTCTCATTGTAATGGGCACAAATATGGATCTCTTCCAATCAGTTGGCCAGATAGTTGTCTTCCAAATTTCTTGACATAGATGAGTGAATGTCTCCAGTGCCTCCTCACTTTCTTGAAAGATTTCCATTTTTATTCCATCAATTCCTGGTGCCTTGTTCTTTGCCAATTCCTTCAATGCACCTTGGACTTCCTCCTTCAGTATCATTGGCTCTTGATCATATGCTACCTCTTGAAACAGTTGAACATTAACCATTTCCTTTTGGTACAGTGACTCTGTGTATTCCTTCCATCTTCTCTTGATGCTTTCTGCATCATTCAATAATTTGCTCAGAGAATCTTTCAATAATGAAAGTCGAGGCTTGAATTTTTTCTTCAGTTTCCCCAGCTTGAGAATTCATTAGCGTGTTCTTCTTTTTGATTTTCTGATTCCAGATCTTTGCACATTTTGTTGTAATATTTGGCTTTATCTTCTCGAGCTGATCTTTGAAATTTTCTTGCCTTCTAAGGAAGGATATTTATGTCTGAGTTCACAGAACACAAATTGACAAAATGCCAAATGTCCCTCCTTTTTCCTTCATTAATCTTCATAAAAGGTCTTGAAATTGGTAAAGGTAGCACAATCACACATAAATGAAGACCCAATGATACTTAACTGATATAAAAGTTTTGGGGAAAATGTACAGATACTGAAGTGATAAAAGAATTACAAAACAGAGCACCATTCTAGTTTGCTGATGTGGAAGCACTAAACAACATGGAAAAATGAATTGTAGACATTGTAATCTAGATATCAAATGACTATTTTCAGTAAAATTCTAGAATGAATTATTAGGCGAAACCAGACTGGTTTGATTGATTCTAGGTTTTACCATTTACCAGTTGTATGGCTTTTAGTGAAGTACATAATTTCTTGAGCCTTAGTTTTCTCTTCTATACATTTGGAATATTACAAAGTACTCACAAGGATGCTGTGAGGATTAAATCTTCGTAAGGCATGAAGAACATGTTGGCGACATTGCAAGTGCTCAATAAGATTGGTATTATTATTATTACTTTTGTTGCTGTTGTTGTTAAGTGCTGTTGAGTTACTTCTTACTCACAGTCACCTATATATGATTTCCAAGGAGTGGCTGATGGGTCTGAATTGCCAGCCTAATAGTTAGCAGTGAGCTGTTTATCCTGTGGCACTTAATTAACTAGCACTTTAAAAAGTAGTTATTGTCAAGAGGAAATAACTCCATTAAGAATAAGTCATATTTTATAAGCCTGCTTTTATTTAAATATATATAGATTGCTTATTCAAGGATATTCCATAGATATCTTTGGGTGGCAGGAAAGCTTCTTGACAAAATCTTTACTGATTTCCTTGTGAGTATAGCAATGCTATCCTTGTACAATAGATGTTTAACTAAGACACTATATTAATAGAAAACATAACTGGATACATGTTTATCTTTAAAAGCCATGCAGGACAGTGGCAGAAACTACAGTGAAGATGTATGCTCACAATAAAGATGGACTGGCACAGTGGGCTCAAGTGTAACAATGGTGAGGATGATGCAGGACCGAGCAGTTCTGTTGCACATAGGGTAGCTATGATTCAGAACTGACTCGATAGCACCTAACAACATAAAGATCATTACAATAACTAAAATTTCTTTAAAATAATTGCATTTAGAGTTGAAACTAAAGGGCCTTCCAGATGTCCATGTGATAACTAAAAAACTAAGGCTAAATAGGATAAGCACTGGACTGCTAACCACAGGGTCAGTGATTCAAACCCATCAGCTGCTCCTCAGAAACTCTATACAGGGTTGCTATGAGTCAGAACTGACTTGATGGCACTTAACAATAACAAGAGAGCTCAAGTGATTTGCAAAAAGGCATACCACTAGAGTGTAGTACAGTTGACACTTGAACCCAATTTTTCTGTTATCAAATGTGTTTCTAGCGAATTACCTAACCTCTGGTAAGAGAAAAGTCAAAGTATAGACCATCTTTTTTCTCCTTCTAGAGTCCATTGTGGCGCTGCAGCACTAGACCTCAAGGTTGGTTTGAATGGCAAGGTCGGTGGTTCAAATCCACCATCTGCTCCTCAGAAATCCTATACAGGGTCACTCTGTGTCAGACACTTAACAACAACAACAACAGTACTGTCTATAGATATACTCCCCTCACCATTTAATTATACAAAATCCAGGTGTCACAATGGTAAAGGTAGTGGGGTTACCTGTCCTTACTCCAGGCATTGCCTTGATCATACTTCCCAGCTGAAATAACCTACTCACCAATGATAGTCACTAAACGGTTTAAGCAAACTTCTTTAACCCATATAAAAGCATAAGGTTTAGGGCATATGTATGGATGAAATGTATTTCCCTGAGTAACACAAAGCACAGGACTTCACTGCATGGGCTAGACGTTGCAAACTTGTGACTAGAACCTTTTATTCTATTTAAATTCCTTTACGTTTGGTAAGCCACCTTTGGACTGATAGATACTCCAGCATGCTCTAACTTTCTGGTCCTTGAAAACACTTGAATTGTGATCCCTTACAGAAAATTCCATAAGTTTTCAGTACAGACTTCTTTTCATTCTGGGCACTCTCCTTCACATCTAGTATTTTTCATTTTACCCTTTTCCATGTTAGTTTTTCTACCTACATCTTGGTTCCCCAGGCAGTGAAGTCCTGTGGTTTGTATTGCTCAGGGAAATACATTTCATCCATACATATGCCCCCAAACTTTATGCTTTTATGTGGCTTAAAGAGATTATGATCAAGGCAATGCCTGGAGTAAGAACAGGTAACCCCACTACCTTCACTATTGTGACACCTTGATTTTGTATTATTAAACGGTGAGGGAAGTATATCCTCATTCCCCAGAAAATACGACCCCTCTTCACAGAGTTCCTGTCACTTTTGGGTTCTGAAGACGTCATGGCTTCAGATAACTCTGCACAATGTCAACACTGTTGAGAAGAAGAGTCTCAGTGTCTATTGTTTTAGAGAAGTGGAGAGTCCTATATCTAGTGGAGAGGGCTTGAAAGAATGGGAGGGTTTCAACTCTGGGTTATAACTGTACTTTTCCTAAAGAATTCAAAATCATACATTCTTTATTATAGTACATACTATTTTCATTCTGAAATTCCCATTTATTATATATGATAATCAGTTCTATATTGTTTTTCAAATTAACATCACTTTGACAACTATCCTTAACCTTTTATTGTTTAAAGTGCATTAGCTTTCCCACTGAATTGGGTGTTTTTGTAAATGTCCTTACATTTACTGCTAATGAATGGCCTCAGGCACAAACTGCTTTTTCTCTAATCTTCAGTTCAGCTCTGGACTCCAGGAAGTGGTGAAAGAATGTCTCACCACCACCCCTTGTACTGATTTAAAACAAAATGAAAAGCATCTCATGAATGGCAGTTATGATCTGAGCACCGAGCTCTTTATTTACCTCTGCATTAATAGTATATAAGGCAGAGTTCCTGCCCTAAAGGAGATGACAACACATTTTGGTCTTTAGTTTTGTGAAAATCCAGTGAAGGAAAACAAATTTAGCAAGAACTGCAAGAGTCTGGTAAAGCCTCATGAATGAACTGAGGACTTAAGTGGATTCTAGGATTTGGTTGCACATAGGAGATAGGGATGGTGTTCCAGAGAAAGAGAACAGCATATACCAAGGATGTGACTGGTAATGAAAGAAACTAAGTTAAGATTACTCTAAAGAAGGTGAGAACAGTGTTAAGTAGTGAAAAGTGTGGATAGGAAAGCTAGGTTCAGCAGTTTCTTCTCTTTTTTTTTTAAGTTTTTTATTGTGAATTATGTGATAGCTTGCATGGGAGAACATTATCTTTACATTCATCCTATCATATTTCATTTCATTGCAATGATTACAATCCCCTGCATGTATCATCAAACAACCAAATGGTACATCCCGCAAGCCCACCCCCCACCCCCACCCCTCCGGCCGTCAGCACACAGCTCCTCTCCCTCCCTGAGTCTAGAGTCTCCAGCTGTTCCTTCTCTCCATGTCATCTTCTCTGCCTCCATCTCTGGAGTCACTGCGTCTCTGGATAGGGTCCCTCACTTTGCTTTTCTCCCTTGATGGTTCCAGGGACCTCTGCTTCTGAACTGCAAAATCAACCTCTCCCCTCTTTTTGTTACGAAACATCTACCTTTACCTTTCCAACACTCACAGTCAATCCTGGTAGCAATCATTCTCTATTGAGCCACAATAGTTTTATCCCCATCACCTTTCATCAGCCCTGGCCAGACAGATTGGAAACCACTCAGAGAAGATTGTACATTTCCCCATTCCTTCTGGAACTAGGTTCTCTATTGAAAGCTTGTAAGCTAATCACTTCTTGCCTTTGTAGCCTCCCCATTTTGGGTAGCCAATGTCTAAGTTGCCCATCCTTGTTGACCCTGTGTACCATGGGTATGGGAATGATCCTCACTGTAAAGATTTGTTCCTTTCTTTGCCCTACTGCATCCATAAGCATAGGTAAAGTTCATGAAACTGTAGGGGGTTACTCATTTTTTTCCTCTTCTTTCTTCCTTTAGTCAAGTTCTGATCATCCAGTCATTGAAGCCAGATCAAGTGGGTACTATCTTCAAGTGTGGGTGCTCTTCACTTCATATCCCCTCACTTCATATCAGCTGGACACTTCACTCTCTGCTCTAGTCCTCTGTGGCCATGTCCCTGTCCCTGGGTTCAGGAGTCCCCCCCCTGGTCTTGCCATACTGCTGTCCAACCAGGTCTCAACCCAGGTTGACAGGAGTCTATTGAACATTGTCGGACTTAGCTCACAACTTCATTGTTGTTTATCCCCTACTTACCCTTATCTGTAGACCAATCAGCAGTTTATTCTTAATCAAACAATCTTACCTTTGACTCTGCTCCAGGAAACTATACTTCAGTTACTGATTCAAAGTTCCTGAACGTCTTCTGTTTGGTAAGTCCCAATATTGGACTAAAGAGGATAAATAAGATACAGTTCCTTTCATTAAGTGGCTTACAGTCTCATGATACTAATTAAAGTTCTTTCCAAATGCAACCCTGGAACATCCCCACAGCAAACATTAATTTGGAAAAGTTGCAGACAACAATTTGGAGGAAGCTGGAGATGAGGTACATTACAGTTTTCCACCTATTGAGAAAAATTTACTCAAGCTTATATCATGCCCAAAGGTGCTCTGGTAGCGTAATGGTTACAAGTCGCCCTGTTAACCTCAAGGTCAGTAGTTCAAAGTTACCAGCTGTTTCTTAGGAGAAAGATGAGGTTTTTTGCTTCCCTAAAGATTTATAGCTTCAGAAACTCTATGCAGGGTGGCTATGAGTAGGAACCAACTCCACGGCATATCACCACCACACCACCTAGGAATCCTGGTATGGTGCTATAGAATAAGCACAGAACCGCAAAGTCAGATTGAACTATAAAGTCAGCATTCAAACCCACCAGCAGTTCCTCAAAAACCCTATTCAGTATCGCTATGAGTCAGAACCTACTTGATGGCACTTATCAACAACAACAACACTAACCACAGGTCAGCAGTTCAAACCCACCAGCTGCTCTTGAGAAATCCTATACACGGTCTCTGTGAGGCAGAACTGACTTAACAGCACCTAACAACAACAACAATGACATATCATGCCCAAGCTCTTCATAGTTAAAAATGAATAAACAATCTAACTAATGTTAGCATTTGTGTGTTCAATTATTTTTAATTTAAAATTTTATCCTTACTGTATGTTGGGTACAATACTAGATTCTGGGGATTCAGATATGATTAAGATGGCCTATTCCATATCATTACTGAGTTTATAGCCTGCTATGGCTAGAGGGTTACAGGATAGTATGGAAGTGCATAAAAGATAACTAACATAGATTTAGAAGGGGGATGTTACTCTGGAAAAGTTTCTCAGAGGTATCAAAGCTAAGGAAAAATTGGAATTTTTCTAAGCAGAACAATAAGGTGAAAAGTGTCCCAGATATTGTGAATGACCCAGAATAAAGTTTGAAGAGGAGAGAAGGCAA
Organism: Chrysochloris asiatica; assembly: GCF_000296735.1. Lineage (NCBI taxonomy): Eukaryota > Metazoa > Chordata > Mammalia > Afrosoricida > Chrysochloridae > Chrysochloris > Chrysochloris asiatica. The sequence continues at coordinate 8,934,902 of NW_006408526.1, forward strand.
GGCACCTCTGATGGAGCCCATTGCAACATGAATAATCTGGACCTTCTTGCTTTTGCCTTAAGAGCTGTCTTCATGTGGCAATATATTCAAAATAAACAAAATGCCAGTACCAAAAATCTTGGAATTGAAGCAAGTCACACTGAACCCATAGCAAAATTCCTAAAAGTTTCTTCTTCTTGTTGCTAAGTGCCATCGAGTTGGTCCCTGTATAGGTTTTCAAGGATTGGCTAGTGGATTTGAACCATGGATCTTGCAGTTCAAACCTACAGCGCATTCAGTGCTTATCCTAAAGTTCTTCTTAGACATTGTCTATTGTTGAGTTATCTAGAAATAGAGTCTAAGGCAGAAATGAGGTTTATGTGATGAATTGAGGAAGTGTTCTTTTTTTTTTTTTACTGTGAAGATTTTTATTTAATTTCATTGTTTATAAAATCATTATTATTTCCAAATATGTATGAACATATTTCAGCTTATTTCCATTGAATCCAAGGACACTGCTGGATTTTGCACCCTTATTTTGCTGGTTTAAGGAGTCCATTATTGCTATAAACACTATCAATCTCAGATGCAAATATGGTAATTATTTGTCAAAATGCTAAATGCATCATTCATATGATGCACAATATTCTTTTTTTTTTTAAAGTTTTTCTTGTGAATTGACTGGTAGTTTACATGGGAGAACGTTGGTTTTACACTCATTGTTTCATTGAAATGATTACAATCTCCTCCGTGCATTATCATTCAATAGTATTTGCTCCTTTTCCCTCTGTTTTTTTTTTTTGTTTTTTTCTGGGGGGGGTATGTACACAAAAACACTCAGTAACATATAATCATGTAAACAACCAAAAAGTATATTCTGCATGCCTGCCTCCTGGCCACCAGCACACAATCTTACTCTTCCCATGAGTCTAGAGTCCTCAGTTGCTTTATCTCTCCATGTCCTCATCTCTACCTCCTGGTGTTACTGCTTCTCTGGATAGGGTCCCACATTCTGCTCATGCTCTTTTCCCTTGATGGTTCTAGAGTTTTCTGTTCCTGGACTGTAAGATTAAGTTGTTGTTGTTGTTGTTGTAAGATTAAGTACTCCCTACTTTTTGTTACAAAACTTCTACCTTTACAGTTGTGACAGTCACAATTAGTCATGATAACAATTACTCACTATTGAATCATAAGAATCTTATCTCCAGCTCTTGTCACCAGATCTGTGTAGACAAGATAAAAAAGATTCAGTGGGAGTTCTACCTTCCCCGGCACACTCTGAAACTAAACTCCCTCTTGAAAACTTGTTAACCAGTCACTTTGTGCCTTTATTCCGCCTTCATTTTAGGTAGCCAATGTCTAAGTTGACTGTCCATATCAACCCTGTATACAGAGGGGATAGAATTGATACTTGATATGAAGACTGCTTCCCTCTCAGTTGGTATTTTGAGCTGCTACATCCATAATTATAGGTCAAACTCTTCAAATTGCAGCAATTTATACTTGTTTCCTTTATAAAATTAATTTTTTAAAATCTTCCTCTAGTTCTGGGAGTCCTGGTGTGGCACTGTGGGTTAATGTGGCAGACTGCAGAGCCATTTGAACAGCAAGGCGGCAGTTCAAGCTCACCAGCTGCTCTTTGGAAACCCTACACAGGATCGCTATGGGTCGGAATCAACTCAACAGCACTTAACAACAACAACAGTCAAGTTCTGATCATCAAGCCATTGAATTTAGGTCAAATGGGTACTAGCTACAAGTTTGGGCATTCTTGTGTGTCTCCTCTCACTTCATATCAGCTGGACACTTGAGGAAGTGTTCTTAAAGAAGAAAAATAAGTAGAGGGAAGCAGAATAACTAATGGGGCAAAGCTGATCAAGGTATAATCTCAGAAATGAGCTATCCTTGGCTTGATCAAGGAATGGTTTTGGATTAGAAAGCATACCAGAGAGTTAGTTTACTTCAAGAAAGAGGTCTGCTCTTTTGTATCCATTTTTGTTTCTTGAAAATCCTAAATGCAAATCCTCTCATTGAATTAGCCCTGATTCCTGTCTACTATGTAGAAGAGAAGGAAATGTGTTATGATCCATGATCATTGGTATGCTCAGATCCTTTGGTTGAGGCCGCTGTGCATTTGGATTGTCTTCCAATCTACAACACTTATTTCTCACACTATATATAAGGAATCCTGGTGTGGTGCTGTGGGTTAATGTGTCAGACTGCAAAGTTATTTAAACTGTAAGGTTGGTGATTCAAGCTCACCAGCTGCTCCTTGGAAAACCTATACAAAGTCACTATGGGTCAGAATCGACTCGACAGCACTTAACAACGACAACGACATATATAAGACAATATTCTGTTGTGACCCATGAAAGTTTCATAGGCTAAATATAAGAAGTAAATTGTCAGGCCTTTCTTCCTAGTCCCTCTTAGTCTTTTAAAACATGTCCACTATCCTGTCCCTGCCAGTATTTGAAATATTGGCACCATAGGTTTCATCATCATAGCAACATGCAAGTCACCACAACACAACAAACAAGTGGTGGTTTGTATCCATATCAGTCAGTAATTGGAAGCATGTTGCAAACATAATATCCTGATTCTTTCATTTATGAATGTTTGTATCGCATATTGTTACTGTATGAGTGTCTGTGTGTGTGCAATTTTAGCCCTTCCTAGTATGGTGCAGAACACGGGAACACTGAATGGTTTAAAATTAAGAAAGGTGTGTGACAGCATTGTATTCTTTCACCATACTTATTCAAGCTCTATGCTGAGCAAATAATCTGAGAAGCTGGGTTATATGAAGAAAAACATGGCATCAGGATTGGAGGAAGACTCATTAACAACCTGCGATATGCAGATGATACAACCTTGATTGCTGAAAGTGAAAAGGACTTAAAACATATACTGATGAAGATCAAAGAGCACAGCCTTCGGAATGGATTACATCTCAATGTCAAGAAAACAAAAATCCTCACCACTGGACCAATAAACAACATTCTTATCAACGGAGAAAAGATTGAAGTTGTCAAGGACTTCATTCTTTTTGGATCAACTATCAACACTCATGGAAGCAGCAGTCAAAAAAGTAAATGACGTATTACATTAGGTAAATCTGCCTGCACAAGACCTTTTTAAAGTGTTGAAGAGCAAAGATGTCAGCTTGAAGACTAAGGTGCACCTGACCCAAGCCATGGTATTTTCAATAACCTCATATGCATGCAAAAGCTGGACAGTGAATAAGGAAGATCATAGAAGAATTGATGCTTTTGAGTTATGGTGTTGGAGGAGAATATTGAAAGTGCCATGGGCTGCCAAAAGAATCAATAGATCCATTTTGGAAGAAGTGCAGCCAGAGTGCTTCTTGGAGTCCAAGATGGCCAAACTTTGTCTCTCATACTTCGGACATAATGTCAGGAGGGACCAGTCACTGGAGAAGAATATCATATTTGGTAAGGTTGAGGGACAGAGAAAAAGAGGAAGGCCCCCAATGAGATGGGTTGGCCAGTGGCAGCATCGATGAACTCAAGTGTGGCAACAGTAGTGAGGTTGGCCCAGGATCAGGCAGTGTTTCGTTCTGCTGTGCATAAAGTCACTATGAGTTGATACTGATCTGATGGCACCTAATAACACATATGGCACTGCAGGATAATGTACTGGACCAAAATGTCAGTTTGAACTGCAAGATGGGTGGTTCAATCCCACTAGCCTCTCCTTGGAAACCCCATACAGGTCAACAATTACTTGGTGACACTTAACAACAATAACAATAATGTCTTCTGGGGAGTCCTGGTGTGACACTGTGGAAGAAAGCAGTGGACTGCAAGGTCAGTTTGAACCACAACGATGGTAGTTCAAACTCACCAACTGCTTCTTGGAAACTCTATATAGGGTTGCTATGAGTCAGAACTAACTTGATGGCACTTAACAACAACAACAACAATGTCTCCAGAAGTTGTGGTGTGGCATAGGATAGGCACTGAACTTCTAATTGAAAGGTCAGTGGTTCAAGCTCACTAGCCACTCTTTGGAAACCCTATACAGGGGTGCTATGAATCAGAACCTACTCGATGGATCTTAACAACAACGATGATGTCTTTCTTGGAGTCTTGTGTGGAGCTGTAAAGTAAACACTGGATGGATAACCACAAGATCAGCAGCTCAAACCCACCAGCAGCTCCTTAGAAACACTATACAGAGTTACTATGAGTCAGAACTGACTTCACAGCACTTAACAACAGCAAATGTCTTTCTTGGTCTCCATTATCTTGACCACACATGATGTCCAGAGCTAAGTAATATAAGTACAAACTTCTTTTTAGAAAGGTTAGAGGAGATGAAAACATGGATAATGATGCTTTGATGTTTTTGTCAATATTGCTGGAGAATGGAGTAAGAGGGGAGAGGGCTTGAAACTGAAGTTGAAAAGTAGGTAAGAAGTGGAGTGATGGGAAATGTAGAAAAACATCTGCGTGCTCTTGGTATGAATTTAGTAAAACATTTTCTCAGATGGAGGTCTGAAAACCTGGACTGCTTTGTCTCAGTGTCATCCTGAGAGGACTTGACAGTTTGATGTGTCCGAAGTGAATCATGGATTCCTGAAAAAATCATAAACTTGATTTTGTAGTTGTCTGGAGTTTAGGATAAGGGAGAGTATTTTTCTGTCTTGTGATTAGGGTTGGAATGACATACTCCTACAGTGAATTTGTAGGACTATAAAACTAGAGAAAGCCACCTGTAACTATGTCTTCTACATGCCTCCCATGTCTACCCCACTCTCTCAAATTTGATCTTTCAAAAAGAAATTGTTTTATTTATGTATTCTGACAGTTGAATTTCTGCATGTTTTCTTTTCAAAATACACAAGTTGCATATTCTCTTTATTGTCCAGTACTTTGCTCAAGAGAAGGAAGTTCTTTTGTCTTTCTTTAGTGTTGATGTGTTTTTTATGATGATTGTTAATTAATAAAACATCTTTTATAGGTAGTACACTGAGAACCTAATTATACTGTTTAAACAACTAACTCGTAAAAAGTAATAGTAGTTTTTAAAATTTTCTGATTTCTGGAGCATGTGGTCAGATAGCATATGTTTATAAATACCTATTTTCCTTCCAGATTATTTCTTGACCCTGCTGGACATTATGATGGAAAAAAATTGTAGCTATTATTTCTTCTGAGGAGATAATAAAGTAATAGAAAGAAAGAAAAAAAAAAGCAGATGCAAGTGAAAATGCACATATTCAAGAACAAACAAAAACTCATAAGCACAGAGGCAGCCCACAAGAGACTCTTAATTCTTTAAGGGCTAACAGTGCTTAATTTACACAAAAGTGAATGACCTAAGGTATGTACCCATCATTCCATATAACATATGCCAATCAGAAATATGATTAAACGGTTTATAATACTCAAGTGCTCCAAAGTTGTTTTGGAAATAGAATGCATTTAAAAAGATCCCAGATGTAGTGAACTTATATTGATACTTGGTAAATTGGTCAGTGTGATATAGGATTTCAAAGGATGGCTGGATATCAGAATTGTAAATGAGGTTTTTTTTAAAACACTGATTTTAGAGCTGAATCAAGACCTTGTTAGGTGCCATGGAGTCAGTACCAACTCATAGCGACCATATGCACAACAGAATGATACATTTCCCTGTCCTATGTCAGCCTCACAATCCTGTATGCTTGAGCCCATTTCTGCTTCCTTCTTAATGGAGGACTTCTTTTTCTCTGACCCTCCACTCCAGGGAATGGCTCCTCCTGATAATATGTCTGAAGTATGAGTGATGAATTGGCCATCCTGGCTTTCAAGGATCATTCTGGCTGTACTTTGTCCAACACAGATTGGTTTGTTCTTTTGGCAGTCCACGGTACTTATAATATTCTCTTCTAACGCCATAACTCAAATGCATCAATTCTTCTATGGTCGTCTTTATTCCCTGTCCAACTTTCACTTGCATATGAGGTTATTAAAAATATCATGGATTGGATCAGGCACACCTTAGTCCTCAGACTGATATCTTTGCTCTTCAACACATTAAAGAGGTCTTGTGTAGCAGATTTGCCCAATGCAATACGTCATTTGATTTCTTGACTGCTGCTTCCATGAGGGTTGATGGCCGATCTGAGCAAAATGAAGTCTTTCACAACTTCAATCTTTTCTCCATTTGTCTTGATATTATTTATGTGTCAAGTGGTGAGGATTTTTGTTTTCTTTACATTGACTTGCAGCCCATACCAAATTCTGTGGTCTTTGATCTTCATTAGTAACTGTTCTAAGTCCTTCACATTCAGCAAGCAAGGTTATATCATTTGTATATCACAGGTTGTTAATGAGTCTTCCTCCAGTCCTGATTTTAAATTCTTCTTCATATAATCCAATGTCTTGGATTATATGCTCAGCATACAGTCCTGGTGTGGTGCTGTGGGTTAATGTTCCAGACTGCAAAGTTGTTTGAACTGCAAGGTTGGTGGTTCAAGCTCACCAGCCGCTCCTCGGAAACCCTATACATGGTCACTATGGGTCGGAACTGACTCTACGGCACTTAACAACAACAACATACAGATTAAATAAGTATGGTGAAAGAATACAACCCTGGAGCACACCTTTCTTAATTGCAAACCATTCAGTGTTCCCTTATTCTATTCAAACAACTGCCTCTTGGTCTATGTACAAGTTCCTCATGAGAATAATTAAGTGTTCCGGAATACTCTTTATCCACATAAAGCTTGTCATGATCCACACAATCAAAAGCCTTTGAGTAGTCAATAAAGCACAGGAAAACTCCTTACTGGTGTTCTCTGCTTCCAGGCAAGATCTATCTGATGTCAATAATGATATCCCTCATTCTATGTCCTCATCTGAATCTGGGTTGAACTTCTGACAGTTATTTATCAATGTACTGTTTTCATCAATGCAATGGTTTTTGAATTATCTTTAGTAACATTTTACTTGCATACGATATTAATGATTTTGTCCAATGATTTTCATGTTCCATTGGGTCACCTCTTTTTGGAATGGGTACACAAATGGATTTCTTCCAGTCAGTTGGCCAACTGGCTGTCTTCCAAATTTCATGCCATAAATGAATGAGTGCTTCCAGTGTTCACTCATCTATGAGTGAAAGTTTGTTGAAAGATTTCAATTTGTATTCCATCAATTCATGGAACCTTGTTCTTTGCCAATGCCTTCAGTGCATCTTAGACTTCTTCCTTTAGTATCTTTGTCTCTTGATCATATGCTACCTCTTGAAATTGCTGAACATTGACCTTTTTTTTTGGCAAAATGACTCTGTGTATTGCTTTCATCCTCTTTTGATGTTTCCTGCATCATTCAACATCTTACCCAAAGAATCCTTTAATATTTCAAGTCCAGACTTGAAATTTTTTCTTTAGTTCTTTCAACTTCAGGAATGCTGAGCATGTTCTTCCCTTTTGGTTTTCTACCTCTAGGTCTTTGCACTTTTCGTTATAATATTTGAATTTGTCTTCTTGAGCTGACCTTTGAAATTTTCTATTTAGCTCTTGTATCTCATTTCTTCCATTTACCTTAGCATCTCTACACTGGAGATCAAGTTCCAGAGTCTTTCCTGATATCTATTTTGTTCTTTTCCTTCTTTCTTTTCTTCTTAGTGAACTTTTGCTTTTTCCATTTATGATGTTCTTGATGCCATCCCACAACTATTCTGGTCTTCGGTCTTTAGTGTCTAATGCATCAAATCTGTTTTTCAAATGATCTCTAACTTCAGGTGGGCTATTTTCAAGGCCATAGTTTGGCTTTTGTGGTCTTGTTTTCATTTTATTCAGTTTCAGTCTGAATTTGCATAATATCAATTGATTTTCTGTTCCACGGTCTGCTTCTGGACTTGTTTTGGCTGATGATACAGAGATTTTGTTTTTAACGACTTTTTATACACATGTAGTCAATTTGATTTCTGTATATTCCATCTGGTGCAGTCTATTTGTATACTGATCTTTTATGCTGTTTTCAAAGGTATTTTCAATGAAGAAGTCATTGGTCTTGCAAAAGTCTATCACGTGGCATTGTTTCTATCACCAAGGCCATATGTTCCAACTACGAATTCTTCCTCTTTATTTCCAACCTTTGCCTTTCAATTGCCAGTTTTATCAATACGTCTTGATTGCATGTTTGATCAATTTCAGACTGAAGAAGTTGGTAGAATTCTTCAATTTCATTATCACTGGCTTTAGTGTTGGTGGCTAAATTTGGTTAATACTGGTATTAACTCATCTTTCCTATAGGGGTATAGATATTATCACAGACAGCATTGTTCTTCAAGACAGATCTCGATATGGTGTTTTTTAATGATGAATGCAACACCATTCCTCTTAAATTTGTTATTCCTGGCATAATAAACCATGTGATTGTCAAATTCAACATGTCCAATACCAGTCCATTCACCTCACTAATGCTTATGATATTGTTGCTTATGCATTCCATTTCATTTTTTACTACTTCTAATTTTTCTCGCTTCATACTTTGTTCAGTCCATATTCCAATTGTTATTGGATGTTTACAGCAGTTTCTACTTAATTTGAGTTGTTCTTCATCAGCAAATGAAGGTCCATTCATGTCATCATGGCCAACTCTACTTTAAGGAGGCAGCCTTTCCCTATCATATTTTGAGTGCCTTCCAACTGAGGGGCTCATCTTCCAGCAGTATACCTGAAAATATTCTGGTATTCTTCATCATGTTTCAATATTCATTGTTATGGTGCTCTCTGACAGTCTTCTACTGCTATTCATAAGGTTTTCAGTGACAAAATATTTGGAAGTAGTCTACCTACCCTTCTTCCTTGTCTGTCTTAGTCTGGAAGCTCAGCTGAAAACTATCCCCATGGGTGACCTTGCTGATATATAAAATACCAGTGACATTCCAGAATCACAGCAACATGCAAGCTACCACAGTAAGACAAACTGATAGATGAGTGGTGGCAATCAAGACCTAGTAAATGAGAAATTCTTTTTTTTCAGGATTGCATTTTCAGAAAGTTCTACAAGTGTTCCTGGTGCTTCACTACATATAAGAATCATTGCTCTAGTAGTTATTTCAAAGCAAATAGAGATTGCATCTAGAATACACCCTAGGGAGCTTTTATTTGGCTCAGAATTTAGAACTATCTCTATGTACTCCAAAGTCTAAGAGATCAATTTTCACTATTAATAGTAATAATAGTAGAAATATTCCTGTGGTATATTATTGTGACAAAACAAGTGCTGAATAATTTCTGTTTATGAAGAAATTATGTTTTTATATAATGTATGTGCAAAGTGCACAAGAAAAATACATGGATGATACACATTATACCATTTTCCTGGGTAGTGCTGGGCAAGAAGTGGGGACTAAATTGGAATGGTTTACTTTAAATACTTTCATAATTTTAATTCAATTAGAATGTATACATGCATTACTTATCTGAGGCATAAGATGAAAGAAATATTGGATCAAATGAGTTCATGTAAAATATTGAGCTAATGAAGAATACTTTCTACAGATTTTATTCTCACACCTTCATTGGACAAAGAAATGGGACTGCCAGTTCTGTTGCATCAAAGAAGGGTTATCAGATGCAGTCACTCACTAATAACTAAGGGAAATTGCCTCTCCTCATTTTGATGTGTTCTGTGACCTTCATTGTCCTTCACAGGGACTTGCTGGGTCACTATGCTCTCCTCTTCTCTCTGAACTGCCCTGATCCTTGATCACTTTGAGCTCCTTGGTGAGTCAGATTTTAACAACAGATAAATTTTTTTTTTTTTTCAATAGAAAGATTCTCGAAGATAATTCTCTTCATGCAAGGGTTGTTGTTGTTGTTAGGTGCCATAGAGTCGGCACTGACTCAATGACCCTATGCACAACAGAACAAAACACTGACAGGTCCTGCACCTACCTAACAATCGTTGCTACATTTCAGTTCATTGTTGCTGCTACCACTGTGCCAATCCATCTTGATGGGGGTCTTCCTCTTTTCCTCTGACCCTCCACTTTACCAAACATGATATCCTACTGCAGGGACTGGTCCCTCCTGATAATACATCTGAATTATGAGAGACAAAGTCTGGCTAGCCTTTCTTCCAAGGAACACTCTGACTGCACAAATGTGTTTGTTCTTTTGGCAATCGATGGTATTTTTAGCATTCTCCTACAATACCAGAACTCAAATGCATCAATTCTACTACGGTGTCCTTAGTCACTGTGAAACATTTACATGCATATGAGGTTATTGAAAATATCATGGATTGGGTCAGGGACACCTTTATCCTCAAACTGACATCTTTGTTCTTCAACACTTTAAAGAGGTCTTGTGTAGCAGATTTGCCCAGTGTAATACGTTGTTTGATTTCTTGACTGCTGCTTCCATGAGGGTTGATGATTGATCCGAGCAAAATGAAGTCTTTGACGATTTCAATCTTTTTTCCGATTTTCTTGATGTTATTTATGGGTCCAGTGGTGAGGATTTTTGTATTCTTTACATTGACTTGCAGCCCATACCAAATTCTGTGGTCTTTGATCTTCATCAGTAAGTGTTTTAAGGCCTCTTCACTTTCATCAAGCAAGGTTGTATCATTTGTATATCACAAGTTGTTAATGAATCTTCATCCAGTCCCGATGCTAAATTCTTCTTCATATAATCCAACTTCTTGGATTATATGCTCAGCATGCATATTAAATAAATATGGTGAAAAATACAACCCTAGAATACACCTTTCTTAACTGCAAAGCATTCAGTGTTCCCTTGTTCTGTTCAAACAACTGCCTCTTGGTCTATGTGCAGGTTCCTCATGAGCATAATTAAGTGTTCATTATTTACATTGTTGTCCATAGCTTGTCATGATCCACACAATCGAAAACTTTTGAGTAGTCAATAAAGCACAGGTAAACATCTTTCTCATTCTTAGGAATCATCTGGTAAAACAATCTCTTTTGAACAGTTTTAGTTAGATAGTACCAGATAGAAAAATCAGGGTAAGCATGTACTTACTATTTATTACATATTCAACAGGATTCTTCTGGTGAATAAATCTGTGTTGGAAAAAGTACACTCAGAATGCTCTTAAGAAGGCAGGATGGTGAAACTCGATCTGTGATATTTCTAGCATATTAGCAGAAGGGATCAGTCCCTGAGAAGGACATTATGCTTAGTAAAGTGGAGGGTCAGCATAAAAAAGAAGACCCCCAATGAGATGGATTGGCAGAGTGACAGCATCAATGAGCTCAAGTGTAACTACACTTGTGAGAATGGATCAGGACCTGGCACTGTTTCATTCGGTTGTGCATAGGGTCACTATGTGTCAGAACTGACTAGTCAACATCCAACAACAGGTAATTTTTTACATTGTGGTGGTGGTGATGTACCATGGAGTTGGTTCTGACACATAGTATTTCCTATGTGGTGTTTCCGAGGCTATACATCTTTACAGGAGCAGAAAGCCTCATCTTTCTCCTGCGGAATGGCTAGTAGCTTCAAACTGCTGACCTTGAGGTAAACAGCCCTACTTGTAACCACTATGCTACCAGAGCTCCTTATTTTTTTTACATACTCAGCAGGATTTCAGGGTACATGCTTTCAGAAGCCATGAGTTTCCCAAGTTGACAGCTCGTGAACTCCTACAGTAGGGTGATGAACTATCTCAGTTTCCCTAAGTAAGGAGTTTACTGAAATACAGGACTTTTACTACCAAAACCAAGAAGGTCCTTAGCAAATTAGGACAAGATGCTTACTCTACAGAGCAAGAAGCAAGACTAATTAATTCAAAAATTTTGTTAAATGTCTAGTACAGACTGTGCACTGTAAACTCCAGAGATTGCAGCAGTGAACAATGACTATAAAGTCCTTGTCCTTTTAGAGCTTAAAGGCCCTACTTGAATGAATAAAAGAGTAAATTTGAGTTTTCTATGTCATTTTTACTGTTATTGTATGTGGTTTTATTAACTTCTATTGGCACTCAGGAAGATGAGAGATCTAAAGTATGTGGGGAAGACCCTGTGGAAGAGAAAGGACTTGACTAGATTCTTAAAACGATGGCTCAGTTTCCCTAGTTTAGTTCCGTGCAGGTAGTGGATCCTCAACAGATGTTTGTTGAATTGAACTGGCATGAATTTTGGAGCAAACTTTTCAGTCATAGACAGGAACCAAAGGGGAGGAGAAACCCCTATGAACTGAATTCTGGCTTCTGTTTAGGCAGACTTTCAAGTATTGCTATAGTGGCATGCTCTGAAGTCTTAATTTCTGGCCAACCAATTCAAGAAACATAATTCTGTGTGTTCATTTACTTCAAGACATTGGTCTCTGGGGAATTGATCCAAAATAATTTACCTTTATGTAAGTAGCTATTGAATAGATGACACGTTTAAACTGTATGATAATCATGACTAACTCCTGGAATGAAGGGAACTGTGAAAGCTGATTAACAATTAGAAGGATGTGAAACACTGAGAATGTTGAGTTATATACCTTTGTGGACATTTTCATCAAGCTCTAGGTATCTGGTGACTCACTTTGTTCTGTGTGCCAAAACTGTAAAGTAAACAGAACATTGATGTCACTGGTTAAGAGTAAGATTATGATGTAATGTAAGAAGCACAGGGAACTTGGTTTCTAACCAAGTTTTGCCACTGACTGGCTGTGTTACTGAGGTCACTTAACTTTTTTTTCTAAAATTTTCTCATTTTAAAAATGAAGAGGTTGAATAAGATCCTTAAGGACATTTCTAGAAAAATCTATGGATTTTAAACTTTTTTTACTTCTAGAAGTCTATGCATCATCATTCTTACTTTTGAAATTGTTATTATAATATCATGATTTCTTAAATTTAATAGTCTTTATAACATGATATAACATCACTTATGCTAACTATCTTCCCTTTCACTGTATGGAGCAATGCAGAAAAGCTTGATTCTGAAAGGCAGTCTCTAAGAAGTCATACAAACTGCATCTCACAGTAGTCCATTGGTGGGGCAGAAGGGAAAAGAATTACAACTCCTGATTGCCATTGATTAAAAGCTTATTTTACAGAGCAACCATACCCACTTTCTGGGTTATGCACATGCGAATACCATGTAAAGTCCCATTGCATCTCACAACTTGGCAGCACCAAAGAAACCCCGGTGACATGATGAGGGGTAAACCATCCATGCAGAGATGGTCAGTGTGGATCAAGAGACAGAAGGCTAGGGGATCTCAAGTGGTACTTAAGATGTTGTTAGTACATCTCCCTCTGGGAGCAAAATGGGAAAGGGTGTTCATTTTAATTTGTAGGAGGATGTTCTTCCTTGTATTATAAGATTGATGGTCTAATCCATTGTTGTTACGTGCTGTGGAGTTGGTTCTGACTCATAACGACCCTGTACAGGGTTTCCAAGGCTGTAAATCTTTACGGGAGCAGAAAGCCTCATCTTTCTCCCGCAGAACAGCTGGTAGTTTACAACTTTTGACCTTGAGGTTAGCAGCCCAATTCGTAACCGCTATGCTACCAGAGTTCCTTGTCTAATCCATTACTATATTCATATATAAAATTTCAACAGGGAGCCAGAAATCTGGATTTGACCTAGGATTCTCTAGTTACTAATTCTTTTGTTTTGTTTTGTTTGTTTTACTATGAAACAATCATTTTGATCTATAAAAGTGTTATGGAAATATAAAGAAGAAGTTCTTAAAAAATGTGTGTTGTACTTATTCCCATGACAAACTACTATGTAGTAGGCATAATTTCTTCATTATGAAAAACAGAAAAAAAATTGTGTAGGCCAGTTTTCAGAATACTTAAAGATTCCATTTAAAATCATGCAGACATCTGAACTAATATGTATGACAAATGTTTTCCTGGTTTGTCTATAGATGAGCCAGAGGGGACAGGCCTGAAATCTATCCTGACTGATGTGTTTCTTTGAGCATTCGAGTTTCAACCACAGGGTCATGATGAACTGTTCTGTGGAAGATAAAAGCCTGCCTCCAGGGAGTGGTCAGGACGACATTGCTTAAAGCAGAGAATTGTTCTGTCATTGAAGTAGCCTCACTACTTCTTGTGTCTTGCCTATCTGTCCACTGCCCAGAGGAGCTATTCAGTCTTGGGTTGGTGCCTTACATTGGTAGAAACCTGTGTCTTAAAGTTGTGAGGGTCAACATGAGAAAATATTGCTTGTGAATCATAATCTCAGATTAATTTTAAATTGATGTCATTGTTGAGGACACAGATGTTCATGAGATTGATATTCTGATGACCCAAGCAAGGCCTATTTGCACAAGGAGTGTCCTGGGAGATAATTTATCTCAAGGAAGGTAGGTGCAGGAACATGAAATTTGATTTAAAATAAAAGTTTCAACTGTCAGAATAGAGTAATGTAAACTATCTCTTGTACAGTACCACAAACCTATCCCGATCCAAGTGAGACAAGGAGCCACAATTTGAAATGGAAAGAGTTGCTCTATTAAAACTCTGTTGAAAGTGAATAAAAACAACCCTGTGTGCATTACAATTGTTTATAGATTGGAGCACGAAGTAACATGAAGCATTTGTAGCCAGAGTTCTGTAGTGCAACAACAGTGCCTAGCAAGAAGCAGACAAAGAGGAGTACATCAGAAGAGGACTAGATATTCATCAAGTAGCTCACAGAAAAGGATTATTTGCTTATGAGATTAAATTTTGTTTATAGGCTGCCTCCAAATCTCAGAAAAATTGAGGTCTTGTGTTGAAAAAAACAAACAAACAAAAAAAAAAAAACACAAAACAAAACAGCAGCCATACAATTTTTCTTAGAGTCTAGGAAAATGGGGAAAAGTCTGACTCTAAATTCAAGACTACACAAGTGAGATTTCCCCCAAAGCATTTTATGTCATGGATTCTCCTTTCTTTTCTAGTACTTACCCTATTGTTGGCCAGGTCATGTAAATGCAAATGCCTGTATCTGATGTTCAAAGGTCAGCTTTATAAAGATACTGATCATGGGATTAAAGGCTGTGGTCAACTTCACTATTTCATCCGGTCTGCACTACTAACGATGGGGAAACTGTGTTTCTGTATTAGAATGATTAGAAATCATACTTATCTACCCTCAAGTCCGGCTGCTAATCTCACAGTCAGCAGTTCGAAACTATCAGCCATTCTGGGAGAGAATGGTGAGGTTTTCTGCTCCTGATTTACCATCTCGGAAACCCTATCAGGGTCATTATAAGTGGGAACCAACTCCGCAGCACATAAACACCCACACCATAACAATT
This sequence comes from Chrysochloris asiatica, assembly GCF_000296735.1. Classification (NCBI taxonomy): domain Eukaryota; kingdom Metazoa; phylum Chordata; class Mammalia; order Afrosoricida; family Chrysochloridae; genus Chrysochloris; species Chrysochloris asiatica. The sequence continues at coordinate 8,950,128 of NW_006408526.1, forward strand.
ATCGCCACCAGCCCCCCTTTAAAAATCCTAGAAGTCCAACTCCAAAATTTCTGCTTATACTTCCCTGGTGAAAATAGTGCTGCATAGGCACATCTATGTGCTGCTATCTGCTACAAGGCTGCTTAGGAAGTGTATTTTAGGTGAAAACAGTGTTGCCTTCAACACAATCAGGGCTCTATTCAATAAAAGGAAAGAATGAGTGCTGCAGTCCAGCTTTTGTCACCCTGAAACATGTTCTCAAAACACTAAGAAATTATTTTTTTACTTTGGATTACATATCCCCACCCCCACCCACCCCCGCCCCATTCTCCTCCTTTGGAATTGTTTTTTGTGAGAAGACGTTTCTCTAATCCTAACTACCAGCTTGCAGGGCTTGTCCACTATTAATCTGGATCCCCAGGTTCTCCTGGGAGCCAAAAAGACAAGGATTGACCAAGTTGTGTTTCTGGGAGCTATTACTGCACTTTATGTGTTGCCATGTGTGTGTCTTCAGGGGATAGCTAATTTCTGTTTAAAGAAGAATTTTCTAAGTGATATATAGGTCGTTCCCTATTTGTGTTGTACTCAGAAAGCACCAAGAGAAGACAGAAAGAATACACACAGTCACTGTACTAAAAGGAAATGGTTAATGTTCAACCATTTCAAGAAGTACCATATGATCAAGAGCCTATGATACTCAGGGAGGAGTCCAAGATGCATTGAAGGAATTGGCAAAGAACAAGGCTCCAGGAATTGATGGAATAAAAATTGAAACATTTCAATACAGTGAGGCAGCACAGGAGGCACTCACTCATCTCTGCCAAGATATTTGGAAGACAGCTATCTGGCCAACTGATTGGAAGAGATCCATATTTGTGCCCATTCCAAAGAGAGGTGACCCAACAGAATGCGGAAATCATCAGATAATATCTTTGATATCCCATGCGAGTAAAATTTTGCTAAAGGTAACACAGAAACAGCTGCAAGCATATATTGACAGAGAACTTCCAGAGATTCAAGCCAGATTCTGAAGAGGCTGTGGAATGAGGGATATCATTGCTGATGTCTGATGGATCTTGGCTGAAAGCAAAGAATATCAGAAAGATGTTACCTATGCTTTATTGACTATGCAAAGGCTTTCGATTGCATGGATCATGACAAGCTATGGACAACATTGAGAAGTATGAGTATTCCGGAACACTCAATTGTGCTCATGAGGAATCTGTACCTGGACAAAGAGGCAGTGTTCGAACAGAACACGGAACACTGAACAGTTTAAATTAAGAAAGGTGCGTGATAAGGTTGTATTCTTTCACCATACTTATTCAAACTGTATGCTGAGCAGATAATACGAGAAGCTGGGTTCTATGAAGAAAAACATGGCATCAGGATTGGAGGAAAGAGTAACAACCTGGAATATGCTTATGATACAACCTTGCTTGCTGAAAGTGAAGAGAATTTAAAACATTTACTGATGAAGATCAAAGAGCACAGCTTTCGGTATGGATTACATCTCAATGTCAAGAAAACAATAATCCTCACCACTGTACCAATAAACAACATTCTTATTAATGGAGCAAAGATTGAAGTTGCCAAGGACTTCATTCTTCTTGGATCAACTATCAACACTCACGGAAGCAGCAGTCAAGAAATCAAATGATGTATTGCATTAGGCAAGTCTGCTGCACAAGACCTTTTTAAAGTGTTGAAAAGCAAAGATGTCAGCTTGAGGATTAAGGTGAACCTGACCCAAGCCATGGTATTTTCAATAACTTCATATACATGCAAAAGCTGGACAGTGAATAAGGAAGACCATAGAAGAATTAATGCTTTTGCATTATGGTGTTAGAGGAGAATATTGAAAGTGCCATGGGCTCCCAAAAGAACCAATAGATCCATTTGGAAGAAGTACAGCCAGAGTGCTCCCTGGTGGCCAAGATGGCCACACTTCTTCTCTCATACTTTGGACATATTGTCAAGAGGGAGCAGTCACTGGAGAAGGATATCTTATTTGGTAAGGTGGAGGGTCAGAGAAAAAAAGGAAGACCCCCAATGAGATGGATTGGCCAAGTGGCAGCATCAGTGGGCTCAAGCATGGCAACAGTAGTGAAGTTGGCCCAGGATCAGGCAGTGTTTCATTCTGCTGTGCATAAGGTCTCTATGAGTTGGTACCAACTAGATGGCACCTAACAATAACAATGCCTTCATCTGCTTTTTTTGCTTGTATATCTTAATGATATGACTACATACAATGTTGCAGCAATTGCTGATGCCATTTTTAGATAGTCACTTGCAGATGTTCAAAGATCAGATTTATAAAGATTCTGGTAAATAGACGGTAATAATAATGAAAAGAAAACAAAAGAGGCATTGGCTTTATGTCAGAACCATCTTAGGAAGGAGTGGTCAGAATTATATCTTGTCATGAATTGAGAACCACGTGTACTATGATATACTAGTATGGATTTTAAGGTGGAATGCTAGAGAAACAGTTCAGGATTGTGGGGTTTGTAGCAACTTTACCCAAATAATTTGTCTTTGTCTTTGGTTCCTGAGAGGCAATTCTATAGCCTGTAATTTTATGAATAGTTGAGGTATCTTTGTTATCTATATGCCTCTGAGCCACATCTGAGAATTTATGCTAATGAAGTGAGTCATATAGAGGTTGGCCAGACCAGAAAGGTTACTATGTGAAATTAGTTGACCTCAGAAGAGGTGGACTGATTCAATCAATCATGACTATGTAATAGGGATCTAATAAAGACTCTGAACACAGAAATTCTCTGGGCTTCCGGGTGGATGAAGAGCATTGAAGTATGTGAGAGGGTTGTTAAGTGTTGTTGAGTCAGTTTAAATTTATAGCAATCCTGTATAGGGTTTTCTAGGAGTGGCTGGTAAGTTTGTACCACCGATCTTGTGGTCCAATGCTTTATCCTACAGCACCATGTGAGAGGACAACATGTCTCTTTTTGGGACAGAGGAGCTTCACCTTGGGAATGTTCCCATACCTCACATTTTTTTTTTATTTGCAGCCTCTGAGTTCTGTAAATTGTTCCTGTGAATTATCAAGCCTGAGGGAGTAGTGGGAATGAGCCAGTTAGAAGCAAGGGTGCTGGAAAACTATGAGCTTATAGCTGGTATCTTGAGGGGTAATGGGGAAAATGTTTTAACCAGCAGATTAAAAGTGAAAATGTCTTGTGGACTCCAAATTTGTGGCTGCAGTCTGGGGTCTTAGGCTGACTTGGAAGTCAGGAGGACTGTGCTCTTTACCTTGTGAGATGAGATATCACGTTGTTCCAGATGGTTAGGATCAGAGGAAGAAGTACACATACAGCTAGTGTCAGACAAAAAGAGCAGAGAAGTAGAGATTTTTATTCATGCTGATTATCTTTGTAGTTGATGTCAAAGAAGTGGGAATTTGATTTTTTCACACAGAGCTATTCTAATTCAAAGACTCACTCTAGTTACTGCACAAAAATAAGATGTGGACTTCAAAAGACAAGCAACACCTCTGCTTTGCTCTATTGTGGACTATACTATCTATTTTGAAATTTACCTTTTTTTCTATACACTCATTTTTTTCTCTTTCTCATTCAGTTTTTTTCATAATCTCCACTGTGTCATTTCTTTAATGGACACATGACCATCTGGAGTTTTTCTTATTTTTCTATACTTTCAGCTCCTACTACTGCCTCCTTGTTGTATTTCTGATGTTCATGGGCATCTTGGCTTATAAGTAATGTAACTTTTCTTGAATCAGATGCCCAATTGTACTTCAACTATAAAAGTAAAGACTTAGATGAAATACTACAAAACACTGTATCCTGGGTCTATCCACTTAGCCAGAGCCATGGACGCTTGGGTTCTCATACATATGATAGGTCAGCCTTGACACTTAGTTAAACCAAGAGGAAATGCATTAGACAACAAAGGAAGGAGTATCAAATTGAAATAATTTTTCTCATGCTTAAGGAACATTGACAAATGTTGAAAATAAAAATGAAATTAATCCAAATTCAGAATATTCCTATGGACTTTTCTTCACAAATTTGAGGCTGCCAGTTAGAAAAATACATGTATATATATATATATTATTTTCAAAGTAAATTAGAATATAAACGTAACAGGTGTTACAATATTCTTTAAACTTATTCTGCTTTGGAATTAGCAAGCATTTGCTTTAGCATTCCCTACCCCATTTTGTATTACCAATGAATCTGCTTTATGTAATGTTAAATGTTAAAAATTCTAAATATTGAATAGTTGGCATAAAGCATAACAAAAATTCATTGTTACATGGCAATTTTTATCCCTTTTCCAGTTGACTAAGGTGGGATTCCTTCTAGACTTAGAAGTCAAAGGGTAAGAAAGAAACTTTATTACTAGCAGTGAAAGTAGTTGAATAATGTGGTCTAGTGATCTTGCTCTATATCCATGTTTTATTCACACATCTAAGTTTAACAGCTTAAGTAACAACTGAATTTGTTTTGTGTTACTGTATCTTCCATATTTATGAAATTATATTTATACATTTCCTAGTAATAAACTGAAGGACGAGAGAACCAATGAGTTCAGATGCAAATATTCTTGGAAAGGTTATCGAAACACCATGGATCTTTACTGCATCTATCATGTTTTCCTTTTAAATTAAACCATTACTTCAATAAATATTTATTGAGATTGTTTTACGAACAACCTCTGGACCATGCATTAACAATTTATATCAATTTAAGTGATCTCAGGGAATTATAAAATCTGGGCTGATTTGTACTCATAGATTAGTTGTCTGATTGTTGTGTTGTTAGCTTCTAGTCAAGTCACTTTTCAGCTCTTAGCGACCTTATGTGACAGAAAAACTGCCACATAGGGTTTTTGAGGCTGTAATCTTCATGGAAGCAAATCAGGTCTTTCAATCCACTGAGTGGATTGAACCAACAACCTTTCAGTATGTGGTTAACTACTTAATCTCGGCACCAGCAGACTTTCTGATTGGTGATGGTGGTGGTGCCACCATGGAGTCGGTTCCAACTCTTAGCGACCCTGGATAGGGTTTCTGAGGCTATAAAATCTTTATGGGAGCAGGAAGACTCATTTTTCTCCTGCAGAACTGCTAATCATTTCCAACTGGTAACCTTGAGGTCATCAGCCGTTCTGCGGGAGAAAGATGAGGCTTCCTCCTCCCATAAAGATTTATAGCCTCGGAAACCCTATTCGAGTTGAAACTGACTCCATGGCACACCACCATTACCACCAATCAGAAAGCCTGGTGGTGCCACGGTTAAGTTATTAACCTTGAGGTTAGAGTCCTGGTGTGGTGCTGTGGGTTAATGCAAAGTCAGTTTGAACCGCAAGGTCTACGGTTCAAGTTCACCAGCCGCTTCTCGGAAACCCTATACAAGGTCACTATGGGTCGGAACCGAATGACGGCACTGAACAACAGCAACAATCTTGAAGTTAACAGCCCGACTCGTAACCAATATGCTATCAGCCGTCATGAAATCCAAAATCAAATCAAATTCTGATTTGATGTACTTACTGAAATAAAAATGGTGGCTCCGTGGTTAAATGTTCAGCTGCTAACAAATAAGTTGGCTTGAATGTACTAGTCCCACGGGAGAAAGATGTAGCAGGCAGCTTTCTTACTGTGCGGAAAGAGATGATGGAAAAGCTCCAGATCATCAGTGAAAACAAAGCCAGGGGCAGACTGTGGAACAGACCATCAATTACTCATATGCAAATTCAAACTGAAGCTGAAGAAAATTAAAACAGTCCACGAGAGTTGAAATATAACCTTGAATATATCTCACCTGAATTTAGAGATCATCTGAAGAACAGATTTGATACATTAAACACTAAAGACCAAAGACCAGAAGAGTTGTGGGATGACATCAAGAACATCATGAAGAGAGCAAAACGTCATTGAGAAGACAAGAAAGAAGGAAAAGGTCAAAATGGATGTCAGAAGAGACACTAAAACTTGCTCTTCAGCGTAGAGATGCTAAAGCAAATGGAAGACATGAGGAGGTCCAAGAGCTGAACAGAAAATGTCAAAGATCAGCTTGAGAAGATAAAGACAAATATTACAATAAAATGTGCAAAGATCTGGAACCAGAAAACCAAAAAGGAAGAACACACTCAGCATTTCTTAAGCTGGGCGAACTGAAGAAAAAATTCAAGCCTTGATTTTCATTATTGAAAGATTCTCTGGGCAAATTATTGAATGATGCAGAAAGCATGAAGAGAAAATGGAAGGGATACACAGAGTTACAAGTCAGAACTGACTTGATGACATCTAACAACAACACTTCCCATGTAAGATTGCTGTGAGATTAAATGGAACAATTACATAAAGCAATGTATACAGTATACAGTGCCCTACTCATAATAATATTTCAATAAATTAAATCTTTGAGCATCTAAAATCATCCATCTTTTGCTCTCCTAAGATGGAGAAGATTATAGTAACTATTCCTTAAAATATTTATTTATTTCACAAATATTTATTGCTGTTGAGTCTCATAGGTGTTTAAGGAGTTCTAGTGTGCAGTGCTTAAGGTCAACAATTAGAACCCACCAACTGCTGTGCAGGAGGAAGATGGTAGCTATGGATCAGAACCGACTCGATGGCACTTAACAACAACAACAACAACATAACCTTGGAAGCCCTTACAATACAGTTCTGCTCTATTCTATTGGGTTTCTATGAGACAGAATTGACTTAGTTATAGCAGGTTTGTTTTTTCTGTAATATGTGCTTGTAACTGTATTGTTGTTGTTGAGTACTGTTGAGTCGGTTCCTACTGATAGAAATCTTGTATAGGGTTTCCAAAGAGTGATTGGTCATTGAACCACCAACCTCATGGTTAGCAGTCAAGAGCTTATCCTATAGTGCCACACCAGGACTCCTGTTACTCAGTTGTTGCTAAGTGCTATTAATTCGGGTCTGACTCAATATGACCCTGTATAGGGTTTCTGAGGAGTGCCTAGTGAGTTTGAACCACGGACCTTGCAGTTCAAACTGACTGTGGTGAGTAGTTATCCTACAGCTCTTCTATGTTGTTGTTGTTAAGTGTCATCGAGTCAGTTCGGACCCACAGAGCCTCTCTAGATAACTACATATATCAGAGTTTTATATGTACAACAAGAGAGCGTAGGCCGGTTGGGATTTTCATCTCAGCTTCACTCATTTTTAGCTTCACTCATTTCACTCAAATTAGGAATTTGAATTTGATTAAGTCTTTTTTTTTTTTTTTTTCTAGCAGTCCGTTTCCTAAATTGCAATTGTAACTAACCATTGTCCAGCCTGATTTCAGGACAGTTGGGGGAAAAAAAAAAAGATAATACATGCAAATATTCTATGTAAGGGGACAAGGCTGTTATTATTAATAACAAGTTGCTATGGTTTCCAGGCTGAAGGGATAAAGAAAGGAAATTCCTTGGTGTGCTAAGAATTTGATGAATTGATCAGGTAATGAAGGACTGTCAATCAGATGTTTCCCTCCTCACTTTTGGAATTTGCAAAATCCTAAAACTCAAATTCATCTCAATTCCAAAGGGCATAATTTCAACAGATTTTAAATACTGAGCTTTTCTATATCCATATGACAAATGGGCAAAGAAGAATGTTTACTTGCTTGTTGTAAATGATAGTTTCCCCAATAATTCTTTTACTTTTGATGCTACAAAATAAATTACCATTCCATGCAGAACTAAACCTTGCAAGTCCAACCCTAGCTGTATTTTCTTTTTTTTCCATTAATTCAGATAGATATATTTCAGAGGAATCCCTAGTTGACACAAACAGTTAAATGTCCAACTACTAACTTATCCAGAGGTGCCTGGGAAGACAGATAAGTCCTGGCATTTTGCTACTGAAAGGTCAGAGCCTTGGGAATCCTATGGTGTAATTCTACTCCATACAAAAATTGACTTGATAGTAACTAATGACAACAAATATCTCAGAAACAGTTTTATACCACTAAATATAGAGAGACATGCTAATATTATTGCTTCACACAGAACACCCTCCACAGTCAATGTGTATTTGCCTGATTTAGGGGAGAATTCTGGACACTAGCGATCTGCTTCCTACTCCCTTATTGGTAACTGTTTTCTTCAGGTTTTTATAAAAGTATTTAGAGGCTTAGTAGACTCATCTGCAGTTTGCCATATTGTGATGGCTTACATGTTGCTGTGATCCTGAAGCTGTGCCACTGGTAATTTAAATACCAGCAGGCTACACCCATGGTACATGGAAAAATACCATGTTAGTTTGAACAGAGCTTCGAGACTAAGGCAGACTAGGAGAAAGGTGGATCATTTCTGAGCAAATTTGCTGCAAAAGACCTCTTGAATATGCTCAAGAGCAAAGAGATCAGTATGAGGACTAAGGGGCACCTGACCCAAGCTATGGTATGTTCAACAGCCTCATCTGCATGTGAACGTTGAATAATGAATAAGGAAGGTGGTAAAAGAATTGATGCATTTGATTTATAGTGTTGGAGGAGAATATCAAAGGTACCATGGACTGCCAGAAAACAAACAAATCTGTGTTCGAAGAAGTGCAGAATTCTCCTTAGAAGCCAGGATGGCCAGACTTTGTCTTTCATACTTTGGAAATGTTATCAGGAGGGATCAGTTTCTGGAGAGAGATATCATGCTTGGTAAAGGGAAGGGTCAGTGAAAAAAAAAAAAAAGGAAGAGTTCCAAAGAGATAGATTGAAAGAGCCCTGGTGTGGTGCTGTGGGTTAATGCGGCAGACTGCAAAGCAGTTTAAACTGTGAGTTTGGTAGTTCCAGCTCACCAGCTGCTCCTCGCAGTTTAAACTATGATGGTTGCTATGGGTCGGAACCGACTTGATGGCACTTAACAACAACATAAGCAATTAAAGCAATTCAGTGATTCTAGAAACTTAAAAGAGAGAGAGAGAGAAAGATGAATAGGCATAGTGGTAGCAACAGTGAGCTCAACTGTAAGAATGGCACAAGCCTGGCAGTGTTTTGTTCTATTGTTCAGAGGCTTACTATGAAATGGAGCTCACTTGATGGCACCTAACAACAACAACAACAACAACAACGGGACTTAGAACAGTTTTAATTGGCAACAAATATTTTTGGTTGCTGTAGTCACGTTCTGTCCTGTTCCTGTTTTGCAATCCAGAAATCTCAAATCTTAAATCTAAGATAATAACTGAGTAGAAGTGTAAAGTGTCAGGGAGCCCTGATTTTTTAAACAGGCGTGGTACCAACTGTGAAGTGAAGAATTTTCTTTCTAGCATCTTTTTATATTTTCTCCCATGAGGAGAGATAATTTAGTTTTCTGATTCCAAATCTTTTTCATGGTGTTTGTTCTAGAAAGAACTGTCAAAGTTTGTCTTTACAAAAACACTCTTGTACATATTTGAACGTTTAAAATAATAATAATAATAGTATCAGAATTGTTTTTTTTTTTTAATCTGGACATGTCAAGCAAATATTTATAATTAATAAAATAACCTTGCTCTGATTTGAGGCTTTTTTCCCACATTACCTCTAGGAATAACAGTAAACATTCTAATTTGCAGATCATCAAAGTCCAGACATTTTCTGAAGTCAAAAGTGTGTTATAATACTGCAACAGTTATCTGTGTCATGAAAAACAGCCAGACCCTTAATGGTACAATTAATCAGAAATACCTCATCTATTTCTATGTCAAATTTTCCTGCAGTCAGTCACTCCTATGGGAAACTGTATTGATAGTAATATTATGGAATACAGGAAATGTGAACCACTCTGAAATAAATCTTATGGTGAGACCCCATGTGTGCAGAGTAGAACTGCTCCCTGAGGTTTCAAGGCTGTAACCTTTCTGAAAATGATCTCCAGCCTTTTCTTCTCCAGTGACTTTTCGTGAATTTGAAGCATTAACCATTAAGTTAGTAGTCAAACATTTAATCATTTACACCATCCAGGAACATTATATTACCCATTATATTAGTCAGCATCAACTCAACAGCAACTGGCTTTACTAGCTTTATTAGACTAAATGGACAAGTGGATCAGTAGGAGTGGTGAAGATTCTGAGAGCAGAGATCATAGAATAGATGTGTGGTGCTGTGGGTTAATGCACTGGACTGCAAAGTTGGAACTGCAAGGTCAGTGGTTCAAACTTACCAGCTGCTCCTGGGAAAACCTATAAAAGGGTCACTGTTGGTCAGAACTGACTCAGTGACACTTAATAACAACAACAACAACAACAATGGGGAAGAAAAGTAGAAAAAAGACGATGCAGGGTACTATGAAATTCAGGTTCTCTGTATGTTCTATGATCGGATATGGAATGTGGGATGTGAATAGGAAAAAAGCAAACTATTTTTCCTTATTTTCATTAAGTCAAACAAATATATATTGTTAAGTGCCAGTGAATCAGTTCTGACTCACAGCGGCCCTGTTTAGGGTTTCCAATAGTGACTAGAGGTTTGAACCACTGAGCTTGTGGTTCAAACTGACCTTGCAGTCCAGTGCATTATCCTGCAGTGCCTTAAGACCACAAAAATATGGTAGAGATGTATAATCTCCACCATAAAAAAAAGAGAAAAGCTTACAATTGAAGGAGACATAGAAATAAACAAGTAATTTCAATATTTTATAAAGTAATAGGAGTCCTGGATAAGCATTGGACTGCTAACCTCAAAGTCAGTGTTTCAAATCTACCAGTCACTCCTTGGAAACCGGACAGAGAAGCTGTGAGTCAAAATAACAAAGGTGTAATAGTAATGCTTTTATTGTTAAACACTGCTGAGTCAGTTCTGAGTTTCTGAGGAATAGCTGCTAGGCTCAAACTACCAACCTTATGGTTAGTAGTCCAGTGCTTATCCTACAGTACCATGTTGAGACTCTGTAATAGGAAGAATATAGGGTTTTTATAGGAGGACAAGAAACAGGAACCTAACCAAGTAAGTTTCCTGCAGGAGGTAACTTCTGAATGACAGCATTTTTAATACCCATAGAGAAATACTGTGGGTAAACTTGTTATCTCCAAGACCCCATTTTAGGCAAGTTGCAATGATATCAGTATAATCACAATATAATATTTGATACTAACTTGACCAGAAATGAGGTTGTTGATTATGGGCGTTATCCATAAAGGGTTCTGCCAGCATTTTTAAGATGTGAACTTTATCCTAGGGACAATGGAGACTGCATATTTAACAACACTATTGAAAAGAAGTAGCAAAGTAGAGGATGGTAGGCTCTGTGCATAAATTAATTTATCTGTAAAGTGGCGATCATAGTAAAGTCTTCCTCATAGGGTTGTTAAAATAAAATGATTGATCCTCTTCAACCACAGTGTTCCAAACATTGTAAAACCAAACCAAACCAAACCTACTGCCATTGAGTCGATTCTGACTCACAATGACGCTGTAGTCCAGATTAAAACTGCTCCTCAGGGTTCTAGGACTATAAATCATTACAGGAGCAGACAACCTCATTTTTCTCCCTCCGAGTAGCTGCTGGGTATGAGCTACCAATTTTGCAGTTAACAACCCAATTCTTAACCCACTGTGCCATCAGGTCTCCTTCAAACATAATAAATCCTCAATAAATGTTAGTAGTTATAATTATTGATATATTTAATATAGAGAACAATGTGATTGGACTTGTGATATGAAATGATCACACTGACTACCCAAGGGTGAATGATGTGTCACTGTGGGTTAATGCGCTGGACTGCAAAGATGCTTTGAATCACAAAGTTAGTGATTCAAGCTCACCAGCTACTCTTTGGAAACCGTACACAAGGTCATCATGGGTCAGAATTGACCAGATGGCACTTAACAACAACAACAATATAATTTATCCAACACTTTGCGGCTTTTCAAGATGGAGGACACTTAAATATGTGTCTTGGTTTTGAGTAAGGCTGTGATGACATTCAGAATAAATATTTTGTTGCTGCAAAGAGTAGAGTTGTAGATTTTATGATCCCATTTCAAAAGGTATTGCTACTAGGGTTCTGTTCATACACGCATAGGTTTTCCCCAAAAATGTGTTTAAATATGTTTCTATAATCAGTGTATGACTGCAACAGCATACGTGTCTTAGTCTTGTTAGGGTGTCTTCAAAAAACAAAAAGAACAGGCTTGCTGGTAGGCTAGAAACTAATGAACCCCCTAAAACTATGGCCTTTATTAACCCTTCAAGTCTGGAAATACACTCACCTCCATGACTCAGTTTTCAGCCAAACAAAAGACAGGTCTATTAGGGGAACATAACATTAGGAAGGTCTGTACACCTTGGAATAATCAACCATTTGAGATAAAATAGGAAGCATTTATCTAAGGACAAAATTCAGAAGAGTTTGGAGAGAAGGAGGAATGGAAACAGAAAACACAGGCAGGAAGTTTAATAACTGATGTTATGTTGTGGGGATTTCAATCAATAAATGAAAGAAAACATAAATGCATTGCTGAATGGAAGACTGATCTACTCTGTAAAACTTCACCCAATTCATAATAAAAAGCAAGCAGTTGCACTGAGGAATTTTTTCCATCACAACAATGTACCTGCTCATTCTTCAAGAGTAGCAAGTGAGTAGCAAGTGTTGTCCTATAAGAATTTCATCCAAAACCTTACTCCATCCTCCCTACATCCCTGATTTTGCCCTTTCAGGCTTCTTTTTGTTCCCCAAACTCAAAGAACATTTAAAAGGAACACAATTTGAGTCCCTCAAGGATGTAATATAAATTAAAGAGAACAGAATTCTTCAGGGAAGGATTGTTATTGTGGTTAAGTGCCATTAAGTAGGTTTCGAGTCAGAGCGACCCTGTATAGGATTTCCAAGAAATGACTGGTGAGTTTCTGGTTAGCAGTCCAGTGCTTAAAGTGGTACACCAGGACTCCAGGGAAGGCCTGTTGGTTAGTTGGTCATGTGCCGTGGAGTCGGTTCCGATTCTTAGCGACCCTGAACAGGGTTTCCGAGGCTGTAAATCTTTACGGGAGCAGAAAACCTCATCTTTCTCCCGCGGAACAGCTGGTAAATTCCAACTGCTGACCTTGCGATTTGCAGCCCGATTCGTAACTACTGCGCTACCAGGGAAGGGCTGGAGATATGGAAATCTCACCTTCAGCAGTTATAAACGTAGATGGAGGAATATCGAGAAGCAACTCTTTACATTTTGATACTTTTGTTTAATAAAGCTTTCTATGTTCTTGCTCTTACCCTCATATATGAAATATCTAGAATAGGTAAATGTATAGAGAACCATGTATATAAGTAGTTTCTAGAGATGCAAGAGAGAGAGAAAGGGAATCGTTGCTTATGGAACACTGAGCTTCTGTTAAAAGTGATGAAAAAATTTGGAAATGGATAGTGGTGATAGTTGCACAATGTGGTTAGCATAATTAATGTCATTAAAATGTACATGTAAAAATATGTTTAAACAGCCAAAGCTCTGTTGTGTACATAGGGGCTTCAAAAGTTCCTGGAAAATCAGAATCAAAAGATCATGGAATTTTCCCATTAACTTACTGAACTCCACTTATATACTTATTATGATTAAAAAAAAAAAAAAACTATTAGAACATTATATGATGACTTCATTTAAATGTATCTCATTTAACATATGCCTTAAACTAAGGCCCAAGGAGGTTAAATGCTCCTATTGCTGTTAAGTACCATCGAGTTGTTTCTGACCTATAGCAACTCTGTATAAGGTTTCCAAGGAGCAGCTGTTGAGCTTTAACCACTGACCTTGCAGTTCAAATGGGCTTTGCAATCCAGTGCATTAACCCACAGTGCCACACCAGGAGTCCACACCAAGAGAGATTCAATGACTTAGTCAAAGTCCCCCAACTAGTGGGTGGCATATTTGGTAATAAACGTTGGCTCCTTTGGATCTTAGACAATAGCTTTTTCTATAAGTCATCTGTGTCCTTAAAAGACCATGAGAAGAGTGGATCAACAATGACTAGCATTTGTTCTTAGCCCTTCTCTTGGTAGAAAGTCTCATTTCCACTGTGCCTTAATTTCAGTAACCTCCGAAGGCACTTTTGCCATGTTAATGAAATATTTATTTTGTTTTCAATCTTATATTTCAAATGATGAAAGAAGTCTTCAATTGAGGATATTCTATTTTCCAATTTCTGAACCAAATCTCCTAAGTTATATGAAAAAACAAACCACCCTCTTGAATGTAAGTGGTTGTAAGGAACTGAGACAGTTTAGGGAATGTTTGTTTCACAGAAACGTTCCATAATATAACCTTTTAAGAAGTGTTTTAAGAGCAGTGTTTTTCACTTTTGAGAATGGAGACCAATTTTGATGCTATATTCAATCAAGGAAATTAGAACAAAGAAAGCTTTTATGGTCTCTGCTTCCAACTCTCTCTGCTAATGTATTGTTCATCAGAACTTCACAAATGGCCTTGTGTGTTTCTACTATGTCAGGAGGTGGGATTATGGACTTGGCACCATCATTGTTCTGTGCCTTTAACAATGATTTGATCCATGAAATGAAATGAAAAAGAATGAGAGACTTATAAAAATAGCTACCATATGACGCAAAACTTTCAAGAGATTTTTAACTCAGAAAACGGAACAACTTGTAATATTATTTTTTATATATACTTTAAAATTAAATGGGTTTAAACACGGTCATTTTTTGATGCAGAGTACTTGGGGTTATTAAGTTATAATGATATGTTATTTTTATGTTGGTCCATTCACAATAATCTCTCGCTACTACTAAGATATGATGTTACCTATCAATTTGAATCTGATGACTACATGGTTTACTATGCCGGAAATGACAAATTGAAGAGGATGGTATTGCATTCATTATCAAAACAACATATCCATATCAGTCATAAGATACAATGCTGTGATAGAATGATATCCATGCGCCTACAGAAAACCCCCTTTAATACCACTATTATTCAGATTTACGTACCAACCACTAAAGCCAGTGAGGACAAAATAGAAGAAATCTACCAACTTCTTCAATCTGAAATTGATCAAACATGCAATTAAAATATATTGATCATTACTGGTGATTGGAAGGCAAAGGTTGGGAGCAAAGAGGAAGGATCAGTAGTTGGAAAATATGGCCTTGGTGATAGAAATGATGCTGGAGAATGCATAATAGAATTCTGCAAAATCAATGATTTGTTCATTTCAAATACCTTCTTTAGACAGCATTAGAGACAACTATACACATGAACCTCATCAGATGGAATACATAGAAATCAAATTTGACTACTTCTGTGGAAAGAGGCAATGGAAAAGCTCCATATCATCATTCAAAGCAAAGCCAAGGGCAGACTGTGGAACAGACCATCAATTGCTCATATGCAAATTCAAACTGATGCTGAAGAAAATGAAAACAAGTCCACGAGAGCCAAAATATGATCTTGAATATACCCCACCTGAATTTAGAGATTATTTGAAGAACAAATTTGATATATTAAATACTAAAGACCGAATACCAGATGAGTTGTGGGATGACATCAAGAACATCATACATGAAGAAAGCAAAAAGTCATTGAAAAGACAAGAAAGAAGAAAAAGGTCAAAATGTCAGAAGAGACACAGAAACTTGCTCTCCAGCATAGAGATGCTAAAGCAAATGGAAGAAATGAGGAGGTCCTAGAGCTGAACAGAAAATTTCAAAGATCAGCTCGAGAAG
>NW_006408526.1:8967219-8969960 GCF_000296735.1 Chrysochloris asiatica
GCTTGGGTTTTGTTAAAAATTTGATATTAGCTTAGACCTAATTATCTTTTCTTTCATGACACAAAAAAATATCCTTTTTTGAAGACACCAAAGAGAGACTAAGGTAAGCACAGTACTGAGAGAACTTGTTTACAGCCATCCATTCATCGCAGAGACATATTTAAAAATGTTTTGCTTTGAATAAGCCCATTATGTATGATCTGGAACTATAGTAGAAGACTTTTTGGTCTACCCTCATATAACCAAAAATGGTACACATGATAATATCTATTTAAAACAAATGAAGGCAGTAATAGAGGAATTGAAGAACAAAAAGTACATATAAACAGATCAAAATATTGAAGTCCTTTTTTATTGGTAATTACATTAGACACAAATGGCATAAAATCTCCAATTAAAAAACAGGAATTGACAGAATAGATTTTTTAAATGACCTAACTATAAGCTGTCCACAAAAGGCTTTTCAGATTTAAGGAATGGAAAAGATATTACTTGCATATAGTATTCAAAAGAGAGCTGTGTTACTAATATAAGACAATATAAACTTAACATAGACAAAATTGTTACTAGATCCAAAAGAGCATTTCATCAATAATAAACACCAATTATAAGCACACACACACACCTAAGAAAGAATCCCAAAATACATAATGCAAAAAATAGAATTGAAGCGAGAAATAGATAATTCAATAATAATAATTGGGGACTTCAAATTCTGTCTTCAGTAAAAGAACAAACATGATAAATAAAACCAGCAAGGAAACAGAATGGAACAATATTAGATACCAATAGAAAAATTGGTGGTTCAAACCCACCCAGAGGAACCTGGAAAAAAAGGCCAGTGATCTGCTCCTAGATGATCACACTCTTGAAAATCCTATGGGGTCACTTCTACTGTGCAACACCTGGGATCACCATGAGTCAGAATCAACTCAAGAACAACTGATCTGTTTTTTCAGCTTTATGCAGCAATTAGAGTTAACAGACGTCAATAAAACACTCCAAAAACCTCAGAATATTTATTCTTCTCAACTGCACATGAAACAGTCCCCAGGATAGGCCATATGTTCGGTAATAAAACAAGTCTAAATAAATTTTTAAAGATTGAAATCCTACCAAATGTTCTATGACCACATTTGGATGAAATTAGAAATTAAAAACAGAAGGAAATTTGGAATATATACAAACAAATGGAAATTAAGCAGCACACTCCTTTAAAAAAACAATGACTAAAAGAGGAAATCACAAGAGGAACTAGAAAATACTTTGACATTAACAAAAATGACAAGTAAAGAGAAAGAAAAATTCCATGCAAAAACCTAAGGTATCCAGTGATAACAGTACGCAAAAGAAAAATACAGCTGTAAATACATACCTTGAGGATACTTAACAACAACAAAAACATTTCAAATCAGTAGCCTAACTTTCTAGCTATGTTGTTGATTGATACGTGCCATTGAATCAGTTCTGACTCATAGTGACCATGTGTAGGGTTTCTGAGGAACAGTTGGTGAGTTTGAACCATCAACCTTGCAGTTCAAACTGATCTTGTGATCCAGCACATTATCCTGGAGCACAACAACAGGAAGGTCAAACTAAAACTGAAACAAGCAGAAGGAAGGACCTAGTAAAGATTAGAGTGAAACTAATAGAAATAATCAAACACATTGAGAAGATCAAAAAAACCAAAAGTTTGTTCTGGGAAAAGATCAATAAAGCTGAAAATAATTTAGCTAGACTGACCTGAACAAAATTAGAGAAGATTCCAATTATTAAAAGCTGAAATCAAAGTGAGGACATTACTACCTACCCTTCAGAAATAAAGGAATACAAATTGCCTATAGGAGTAGGAACCCTGGTAACATAGTGAGTTATGAGTTGGACTACTAACTGCAAGGTCAGCAGTTCTAGTCTGCCAGCTGCTCCATGAAAGCAAGACGAGGCTTTCTGTTCCCATAAGGATTTACAGCGTCATAAGTGTAGTGGTTACAAATTGGGCTGCTAATCTTACTGTCACCCGTTCAAAACTACCAGCTGTTCCATGGGAGAAAGATGTGGCTTTCTGCTCCTGTAAAGATTTACAGCCTCAGAAACACTGTAGACAGTCGCTATGAGTCGGAACAGACTCCACGGCACAACAACAACAAACCCTATATAGGGTCACTAGGAGTCAGAACCTACTCCATGGTACACTACCACCACCAACACCACCATAGGAGTTCTGCTATGTCGCTGTAGGTTAAGCAATGGACTGCTAACCACATTTGAACCCACCAGCCACTCCTTGGAAACTCTATACAGGGTCACTATGATTTGGAACAGAGTCAGTAGCACCTAACTATAACAGATATTAGAAATGAATAAGTAAAATTTTCTCTGTTTGCAGATGACATGTTCTTATATAGAAACTCCTAAGGAATCTACAGAAAAAATTATTCAAGCTAATAAATGAGTTCACTAAAATTGTAGGATACAAGATAAATATACATAAAATCAGTTTCATTCTATACCCTAGCAATGAATAAACTGAAATAAAATTAAGAAAACAATTCAGTTTACACTAGCATCTAAAATCTTAAAATACTTACAAATACATTTTAAATAATTATAAGATTTATATACTGAAAACTGCAAAACATCCGTAAAATTGTTCTTGTTGTTGTTAGGTGCCATCGAGTCGGTACCGATTCATAATGACCTTATGCACAGCAGAACAAAACACTGCCTGATCCTGGGCCAAC
>NW_006408526.1:8970060-8977316 GCF_000296735.1 Chrysochloris asiatica
AAGAAAACAAAAATCCTCACCACTGGACCAATAAACATCATTCTTATCAACAGAGAAAAGATTGAAGTTGCCAAGGATTTCATTCTTTTTGGATCAACTATCAACACTCATGGAAGCAGCAGTCAAGAAATCAAATGTTGGATTGCATTAGGCTAATCTGCTGCACAAGACCTTTTGAAAGTGTTGAAGAGCAAAGATGTCAGCTTGAGGACTAAGGTGCACCTGACCCAAGCCATAATATTTTCAGTAACCTCATATGCATATGAAGTCTTGGAGAGTAAATAAGGAGGAACGTAGAAGAATTGATGCTTTTGAGTTATGGTGTTGGAGGACAATATTGAAAGTGCCATGGGCTGCCAAAAGAACCAATACATCCATTTTGGAAGAAGTACAGCCAGAGTGCTCCTTGGAGGCCAAGATGGCCAAACTTCGTGTCTCATACTTCAGACATATTGTCAGGAGGAACCAGTCGCTGGTGAAGGATATCATGTTTGGTAAGGTGGAGTGTCAGACAGAAAAAGGAAAACCCCCAATGAGATGGATTAGCCAATGGCAGCATGGATGGACTCAAGCGTGGCAACAGTGGTGAGGTTGGCCCAGGATCGGGCCGTGTTTCATTCTGCTGTGCATAGGGTGGCTATGAGTCAGTACCAACTCAATGGCACCTAACAACAACAATCAATCACATAATTGAATACCTTTCCCTGGAAGCTAGAAGGCTGATAAACAGGATTGGAATGATGTTAAAAGGTAATGGACTATTACTTAGTACGCTTACTTTCTCTATTTATATCTAGCTGGAGTAAGAGAAAAGAGCGCTGGGGATGCAGTGAATTACACACTGGGCTGCTAACTGTAGTTGTTGGCTCAAACCTATCAGCTGCTCCCTGAGAGAAAGATGAGGCTGTCTGCTCCCGTAAAGATTTACAGTCTAGAACTGGTGTCCTGATTTCAGACTTTCAGTAGCTTCCTAAATGATGAGAAAATAAATATATGTTTTTAAAACACCTGCTTAGAGTAGTTTTGTTACAACAGAACTACGAATCTAAAACAGGGAAACATAAGCAAAACGGTAAATCAAAAATAATTACAAAGGATATGGCCTCAGCAATTAAAATTATGGAATTGCATCAACTAAGATGCGGAAGAGTGCAGAATGTGTGTATGTGTGAGTGGGTATTCATGGGCCTTTCAACACTGATGTGTTGAATTGAAAATGTCTCTTAATTTTAAGCATATTTTAGATGACAGTTTTAACCAAATGACTTCAAGGCTGTAAAAGTGAAAAGAGTTAAGATATCAGGGTTACATAGATTTCAGTTCTAATGTCAGCTCCTGCACCTATTGGTTATTGGACTTTGGGCAAATCACTGTAATCTACTTAGTTTCAGTTTCAGGATTTGTTAAATGAAACAAATCTACACTGATATCAACTTTCATGAGGATAAAATTAAATACTATGAAGCACTTGGCATGTGATTGGTAAGTATTAACTACTATAAATTATTAGCAAAAATAGGAAGATCTACTCCATTCATAGTTAATGACTCCTGACTTTCTCGATGCTACTCTGACCATGACTCTGAGTCATCCCCCTGAATTTCAGATGCCAGCGTAGTGTTCACTGTGCCTGGACATCTCCCAAGCCTAATTGGTATCATATGCTGTTTCTCCCCTCACCATCAATTGAGTGAATAGTATTCTGGTCTATTACCATTCTTCTTGTTCTACTGAGACCTTATCTTAAAGTTCAGATAAATAAGTTTTCTCTACTGGCAACTATTTAATCCAATATATATGTATGTTACTGTTATATGCCAACAAGTCAGATCTGACTTATCACAACCCTGTAAAGGGTTTCCTAGGCTGCAAATCTTTGCAGGAGCAGAAAGCTTCATCTTTCTCCAGCAGAGTGGCTAGTGGTCTTGAATCACCAACCTTAGGCTTATCCTTTAGAGCCATTGTGCTCCTGAATATATTATTATAGACACAGACTAGAGAAAAGTCTGTCACAATTAATGGGGCAACCATATGCTTAATGCTCTTCTTTAAGAAACAGTGGATAGTACAGGTGAGAGACTCATACCTGAGTGTGACCTGTGAACTGCAATCATAAAGTATGCAGTCCATAGTGTGCAGAGAATCAGAGGGCAACATTGAGAAAAATAATTATGACCAGATAGGGTGATCATTAGGAGGTCCACATGAATGGGCATTCTCTCATCATCTTTTACTAAAGACTAATCTTTTGAGGATTTTGGCCTTATCAAAAACTTTAGCTCCAATATCACTAGTTTATGAAAGATCAAATCAAATTCATAGCCAAAACCTATATGCAAACTGTCACATGCCAACCCTATGGACAAAGCATGTGTCTACTATTGTCATCAGTTTTTTCTTTAAGTTTGGTAGCTGATGATTTTTCTATACAATATGCACATACATACATCTATGTATGTACACGCTCATACTCATATATGTATATGCTTTATATAAATTTATTCAAGCCTTTCTAGGTGCTAGTAGAGAGAGAAAGATTCTTCATTTGCCCAAACCAAAATTCCTCCCCACAAGAGTATTAATATTGCCTACCCATCCCTTTTCATTTCATTCTCTTTCTCCGTATGAAGCTAATTTTTGCAGCAAAATTGTGTGTTCAACTTTGGATATCCATTTTCTCCCTTGTAGTACGTCACAAACAGAATCAAATTTGTGGTGTAATTTGAAATAGGAAGAAGGATAACTTAATTTTAAAAAAGAAAAGAAAAAGGAAGGAAGGAAACAAACTGGAACTCTGGAAACAAAAATAGATTTAAATCTCCTTGTAAGAAGCCTTGGATTTTTTAAAAAAAACTGTATCTGAAATAAATGTGAATGATTCTTTTGTGGCAATTTCAATGGATGGATAAAGTCTAAAGGAATAAACACATAGACTGTGACCATTTGCCTTGATGTTATTGAGTATATGTGCTCATTCAGTTATGCTGGGTGGTCACTGATAGAGCACTAAAGGTGGCAGCTCTGTGTCCTGGGTTCATCATGTACCTTTTGTAAGAATCCTGTGAATCATCTCTGACTTCTGCAGATCCAGCAATTGTACCTCTGAAACGATAGTACTTGCACCACTATAAGTCATTAGAAAATCTGTGAATTACAGATAGATGGATCTTTAAAAACTTATTATGGTGGTAGTGGTTGTGTGCCATGGAGTCGACTTTGACTTATAGCTACCCTGCATAAGGTTTCCAAGGAGCAGCTGGTGAGTTTGAACCACTGACTTTGTAATTCAAACCAACGTTGCAATCTAGCACTTATCTTATAGCACCACACCAGGACTCCAAAAACTTACTACAGTATATATATATATATTACAGTAATGGGAAGGAGGTAAGAGAAAAATGTACAAAATCAAAGTTGATATGTATAACTTTCTTCTTCAAGTGTACATTCTATATATCTCCTGATCCCAGCTGTCTAGTTCATTGACCTTCATCTGTGAAAAACTGGAATCCTCATTTGTCTTGCTTTTATTTATTTATTTTTTTGTATTACTTATCCATTGCTGCATAACAAATTATCTAATTGTTTTGGTGATGGGAAAGAACAAATACTTATTATTTCACAGTTTCTGTGAGTCATGAACATGATAGTGATTGGCTGGATGTGTCTGGCTCAGGGTCTCCCATAAAGTTGCAGCCACACTGTCAGCTGGACTTCAGTAATCTGAAGGTTTGATTCGGGCTGGAAAATCCACTCCTAAGGAGGCACAATCACATTGATGTTCACAGAGTTTGGTTCCTTTACTCCTGGCAGGCAACCTCAGTAACCTGGTACATGGGGACTTTCCATATTCTTTGCCAACATCATAATTCAAATGCTTCAGTTCTTCTGTGGTCTTCCTCACTCACTGTCCAACTTTCACATGTGTATGAGGCAACTGAAAATGCTGTAGGCTAGGTCAGGTGCATCAATTACAATGTTCATTATTCCATTCATCAGAGACAATACGGAGATTCTGCAAGTTGCTGAAAATGTCTATCTTAATTATGTATTCAAGAATGGGGAAATGCACTTTAGAGACTAAATACTAAATGCATCAAGCAGAGTTGAGAAGGTGGATTTGAAACTGGGAGAAAATAGCTCAATAACTGGAATAGTGACCAATAAGTTTATTTGTTTTTATGTCATGTTAAATTCATGAATTTGAAGATAATTGATGTGTTGTGGATTTTGTTTTGTCTTTCTTTTTAAACTTATTTTCATATATTTCTTATTACTTGACTTAAAAAGCCTTTTATTTTGTTTTTCTATAATGCTCATGTATCTTTTCCAATCAGGCTAGTTCCTCATTATCCAGTGGAACTGTCACATTCATTTTTCACTTAGACTGTCCTGTTCTGTTTTCTTATTTGAATACTTTTTCTTTCTCTTATATTTGTCCCAGGACTAACCAATTTTTATGTCATAGTTCCATTTTCCTTCCCTTTCACCAACCACCACAGTCCTAATTCTAATTATTTTCTTTGTATCTCTCTGCACTATAATCAGTGCAATTGGTGCCATGCTATTTAAGTATTTAACTATATTCATGCTTAATAATATGGAGAAGTTTTGTGTGGTGGTGTAGGGTAAGCATTGGACTGCTGACTGCAAGGTCAGTGTTTCAAACCCACCAGCAGCTCCTTGGAAGCCTTGTATAGATTTGCTACAAGTTGGAAAGGAACTCACACTTGTGGTACAATTTTCAGTTAAAGAGTCAATAGGTATATAGGGAGTACAATAACATTAATATGATATGGAATAGTCAATCATTCAAAAGAAAAAGAACAACAGTTACCTAAGGACAATGTTGAAAAGGGATGGGAAGGAACATGGGTGGAGTGGAAATAGGAACTACAGGGAGAAAGTGGGCTAAATGCTATTGCATGGAGGGGATTGTAATCATTGAGATGAAACAAAGGGTATGAATTGTTGAATGCAAAACTGCTAATCTTGTAAATCTTCGTTCAATTCACAATGAAAAATTTTAAAAACAGTTTTTAATCTATCAAAAGGGGGGAGTAGAATCAGGGAGGCATCGTTGGTTGTTATATTGAATTGAATGGGAAATAAACCAACTCTATGAAAATAATTAACCAAAGATTACTTTTCCATTTAATATTTTGCTATCTTATTTCTACCTTAATAAGTAAAAAATGTCCAAAGTTTTATAGTGGCAGAGAGTGACAGTAAATTTAGTTGGGGAATTAATGTATAGTTATTTACTTTTATTTTTGGATTTTAAATATTTCTTTAATTTCTTAGAGAGCTGTGGGGTGATAAAAACAATCACTAAAATCTTTTAAATCACCTATCAGAAATAGCCAACTGAAAGAATTGTAACATAATATAGTCACTTTCTCCATGGATACAGTAAAAAGACAGATTATGTTAATATAGAAACTTAGCCCAGTCATAGGAACTTTCTTAGAGAATAATGTATTTTTTAAGTACAATTAGTTTAATTTTCTTTTGGCTGATAAAAAGTAGTAATCTGTACTCTGTAAATGGAAAAATCAATTGGCAAGGAGTTTAAACCAGTTAGTTAAGATTACTTGGTAAGGGGAACAGAAATCAGAACTTCTATTGGCTCCAAAGAGGCCTCAACCTGTGATGGAAATACTTGGGAAGAGTCAAGTAGAAAAGTGCAGTTCAGTATAATGGAGATAAGAGTGAAATGGCTCACAGAATGATATAAAAATCAATGACTGACCATTTCACATGGACAAATTGAGCTTTTAAAATAAGATTGCAGTTATGAAAAGATACCGTGTCTTTTTTTTTTTTTTTTTTTTTTTTGTGAAAGGACAAAGTGTAATGTGGGGTGAAAAAAACCAAAGTAAGAGTAACATATCTTTGTATTTCTACGTATAGCAAATTGGAGCTAAAAATAAATTTGTAAAGTCTGATGTTGTTGCTGTTAAGTGCCGTCAAGTCAGTTCTAACCTGTAGCAAACCTATATAGTGTTTCCAAGGAGCAGGTGGTGAGCTTGAACCAACAACCTTGTAGTTTAAATGACTTTGCTGTCCAGTGCATTAACCCATAACACTATACCAGGATTTTGGTAAGGTCTGATAGGAAGAAAAATAAAAGGTAATTTCAGAATGACAATGGCAATTGGTTTTTAACTATATGTTAAATGTTTTTATAAAAGCTATGTTAAAACGTAGATTGTTGAATAGCAGCAGTTTAAAATTGTGTGAATTTCATCCTCTTGCTGCTTCATTTTAAACGGAAAGAAACAACTCCTTACATAGGGAGGGCTCTCAATAACACCAAGAACCACAATTTACTTTTAGCTTTCTATGCATCATTGTACTTAACTACACCGTTGTTGTTGTGTAGTTAAATAATACAGTGCATATTGTGTCCCTGTAGGATCGGCATTGGATTGCTAACTGAAAGATCAACAGTCAAAACTCACCAGTATCTCAGCAGGAGAAAGTTGAGCCTTTAGATTTACAACATCTGAAGCCCCATAAAGAGTAGATATGAACTGACACTGACTTGACGACAGTGGTTTTTGTTTTCTGGTGATCGTTGCTAGGTGCCATGGAGTAGGCTCCTGAACTCAGTGCACCATAAAGGCACAGCAGAACAAAACACTGTCCAGTTCTGCACTTCATCACTATTGTTTTGTGTAAGTCCATTATTGAAGGCATTGTGTCAGTCTATATAGCTGAGGATCTTCCTCATTTTCATTGATCTTCTATATTACCAAGCATGATATCTTTTTCCAGGAATTGGTCCCTCCTGGTAACATATCTGTGAGAAACGTCCATACCAAGAAACACGCAACTAATCCAATCTGTAATCATTTTAATGAGAGAGAGGTTTTTCTTTGTTCAATTTTGCAAAATCAGTCACCCAACCCAGTAGACAGGGCCAGACATGAGGCATGGCCAGCTCACAAACAGTTTTATTCCACTATTTCAGAAAAAAACCCTCCTCCATTTCCCCTTTTACTGGGTGTTTTAGAGTTTACAATCTTTCCCATATGTCCCCTACTAGTCTTTACTGTGTGGAAAGAGATAATGGAAAAGCTCTATATCATCAGTGAAAACAAGGTCAGGGGCAGACTGTGGAACAGACCATCAATTGCTCATATGTAAATTCAAACCAAAGCTGCAAAAAATGAAAACAAGTCCACGAGAGCCAAAATAGGACCTTGAATATATCCCACCTAAATTTAGAGATCATTTGAAGAAATGATTTA
>NW_006408526.1:8986675-8995970 GCF_000296735.1 Chrysochloris asiatica
AGAATGAAGTCCTTGACAACTTCAATCTTTTCTCCATTGGTAAGCATGTTGTTTATTGGTCCAGTGGTGAGGATTTTTGTTTTCTTTACATTGATGTAATCCATACCAATGGCTGTGCTCTTTGATCCTCATCAGTAAATGTTTTAAGTCCTCTTCGCTTTCAGCAAGCAAGGTTGCATCATCTGCATATCGCAGGTTCTTAATGAGTCTTTCTCCAATCCTGATGTCACGTTTTTCTTCATATAACCCAGCTTTTCAGATTATTTGCTCAGCATACAGGTTGAATAATCCATAAAATAGACTAAGGAAAATCTAAATAAATGGAAAGACATCCTTTGTCCATGAATTGGCCGACTTAATATTGTTAAGCTGGCATTACTGCCCAAATGGATGTACAAATTGAAAAACAATCCCTAGCAAAATTCCAAGTACTTTAAAATAAGAAGAAGAAATGTACAAACTGATCCTAAAATTAAAATACAATTTCAAGAGACACAGAATAGCCAAAACAATCTTGAAAAGAAAAATAATAAACAAAGTTGAAGGATTTATTGAACAAAGTTCAATTTCAAATTCTAAAACTACTGTTGTCAAGACAGTGTGATGCTCGTGTAAGGATGGGCACATAGACCAATGAAACAGACTTGAGTCCCCAGAGTTAAACACATATATTTATGGTTCTAAGACCACTCAATTGTGAAAGAGCTGTCTTTTTAACAAAGTATCCTGGCACTACTGAATATCCATAGGCAAAATAATGTCTTTGAACCTCTATATCCCAGCATAAAGTTTAACTTAAAATTAATCAGACTTAAATGTAAGGGTGAAAATTATCAAACTCTTAGAAAGAAACACGTGTGACCTTACATTAGACAGTGGCACCAAACAAAGGCAAAGTGAAAACAGATAAAATGGACTTCTTCAGAATTAGGAATGTTTGTGCATCTACAAATACAGCAGCAACCATCACTTTGCCAGTGCTCTGCGTGTCTCTGCTCCCACTTTAAGTGCCTGGAAGCAGCCCATCCACAAGTGAGGCTCTTGCCCAAAGCACTCAGCTTTATTTCCTCTATGGTGTGGGAAGCCCACTACTGTGTCTGGGGCTCTGGCTCCTGGTTCTGCTGTTGCCACTCTTCTGCTCTTCCTCCAGCGTCACAATTTTCTAATCCTTGGTTGAGAAGGTTCAATACACAGAGATCTCAAGGTTCAAAGGATGTGCTCCTCTCCTGGTTATTCTCTGATAGTAGTGAGATTCCCCATTCTGCTTCTGATATGGCTCAATTTATATCTATTAAGTTAGAACCCCAAGTTTTTGCAATTACAATTAACCCTTTTAACCATCACTCACAACTGAATCATTTCATTGTATCAGCATTGACCTCTGACCCAGACTCCTCAGGAAAAAGATTATTTGGTGGGAGTTACAAAGACTATTGAGTAGAAGAACTGGATGAAGTAATTCACTGCACTGCAGCATAAAAGGACAATATCAAGAATGTGAAAATGCAAAAGTGAATAAGAGAAAATAATTGTAAGTCTTATATCTGATTGTTGTTGTTAGGTGCCATCAAGTAGGTTTCAACTTATAGTGACCCTATCATTGGAGGACAATATTGAAAGTGCCATGGGCTGCCAAAAGAACCAATAGATCCATTCTGGAAGAAGTGCAGCCATTGTGCACCTTGGAGGCCTAGATGGCCAAACTTCGTCTCTCATACTTCGGACATCTTGTCAGGAGGGACCAGTCACTGGAGAAGGATATCATGATTGGTAAGGTGGAGGGTCAGAGAAAAAGAGGAAGCTCCCCCAGTGAGACGGATTGGCCAAGTGGCAGCATCAATGGACTCAAGCGTGGCACCAGTAGTGAGGTTGGTCCAGGATTGGGGAGTGTTTCGTTCTGCTGTGCATAAGGTCACTATGAGTCAGCACTGACTCAATGGCACCTAATAACAACAATCTACATACAATAGAATAAAACACTACTCTGTCCTGAATCATCACAATAATCACTGCTTTGCTTGAGTTCATTGTTGCAGTCACCATGTCAATTCATCTTGTTGAGGGTCTTCTTTTTTTGCTGACCAATTACTTTGTGAAGCATGATTTTTTTCCCCCAGGCACTGGTCCTTACTGATAACATATCCAAAGTCCATGACACAAGCCTCATGTATAAGGTGTATTCCAGGTATACTTCTTCCAAGACCGTTTTGTTCATTCTTCGGGTAGCCAATGATATTTTCTTTTTGTGTTCCTTTTCACTTTTCCTAGATTCTTACTTCATACATTACATGTTTTGATGATTCATGCACATTTGCAGGTGTTTCTTATCATTTTGAGTCATCTACTTGAGCAAATAGATGTTCTGAAAGCTTTGCTCCAACCATGTCATTAATGTTGACTCTATTTTGAAGAGGCACCCTTTCCTTATTTGCATTTTAAGTGCATTCCAACTTGAGAATCTCATCTTCTAGCACTATATCAGACTATGTTTTGTCACTGTTTAGAAGGTTTTCAGTTGTTAATTTTTCAGAAGCGGACCACCTCTTCTTTCTTCTAAGTCTTCCATAATTTAGACACTTCACTGAAACCAGTCCACCATGAGTGACCCTGCTGGTATTTGAAACATGCAAATCTCTGTAGTACAACAAACTGTTATGGATTTAATATTCAGAAAATATAGATAACTCCAATAACCCAACAACAAAAAAGTAAACAACTCAATTTTAAAATGGACAAACGAATTATACCTGACAAACAAATAAATTATACCTGAGTGGCAGATATATCCATAGGGTAAGCACTGAACGAGACTTTCTGCTCCGGCAAAGATGTACAGCCTCAGAAACCCTACACAGGACCTCTATCAGTTAGAACTGAGTCAACAGCACTTAACACACTTAACAACAACAACAAATAAATAACTCCTCAATTCAATAACAAAAAACAAACAGCACAATTTAATACTGGACATATGACTTGAACAGATATTATAGGATATCCAATAAGAACATGAAAAGATGCTCAAGATCATTATAGGGAAATGGAAATAAAATGAGATATGGGATGGCTATACTAATAATTCTAAAATGTGAAAAATAATGTGTTTTCTGAGGAAGCAGGCGAATTGGAAGGCTCCCACATTGTTGGCTAGAATATAGAATATTGCAGCCACTGCAAAATATGGCTTGGTATTATGCACTTATGTGCATCAAATGATTTCACCAAAAGAGTAAAAAGAGACTCCATGGACTGAGCAAAAAAAATGGCAATGACCTATCAGACAAGGCACTGATCTTTAAAATCAATAGAGATCTTCAACACCTCAACAAGAAAAAGACAAATAATACAGTTTTAAAAATTGGCTACTCAAAATGGGGACGGGGGGCAGGGGGGACAGCTACAAAGGCACAATGTGACTGGCTTACAAGTTTTCAAGATAGAGCCTAGTTTCAGAGGGTAGAAATTTCAGAGGGTAGAATCTTCATCTGTCTGGATGGGGCTGGTGAAAGGAGATGGACATAAGACTTTTGTGGTTCAATAGTGAATAATTGCTATCATTATTGATTGTGAGTGCTGCAAATGTAAAGGTAGACATTTTATAGCAAAAGGAAGGGAATGGCTAATCTTGTAGTCCCAGAGCTGAGGACCCTGGGACCATCAAGGAAGAAGAGTGAAGTACAGGAAACTTATCCAGTGAAGCAGTGATGCCAGAGATGGAGGTAGAGACAATGACATAGAGAGATGGAATGGCTGGGGAGAGGGGCTGTGTGTGAGGGAGGGAGAGGGGCTGTGTGTTGGCGGCCATGGGGGCAGGCTTGCGGGATGTACCCTTTGGCTGTTTGATGATGCCTTCAGGGAACTGTAATCATTTCAATGAAATGAAATAAGATAGGCTGAATGTAAAGCTAATGTTCTCCCATATAAACTATCACATAATTCACAATCAAAACTTAAAAAAGAAAATAGGCAGAGGACATTCACACAAAAGAAGTGTATACCTGAATACATTCAGGTAGCCAACAAGCATGTGAAGAAATGCTTGTGATCATTAGCCATTTGTGGTGGTTAGGTGTCATTGAGTCAGTTCTGACTCTTAGCAACTCTGACTCTTAGCAACTCTATGCACAACACAATGAAACACTGCCAGTCCTGCACCTTTTCACAAATGTTTTTACATTTGAATCCATTGCTGCTGCCACTGTGTAAATCCAGCATACTTGAGGTTCCCTCTTTTGCATTGACCCTCCACTTTACCAAGCATGAGCCCATTCTCCAGGATCTGTTCCTCCTGATAACATGTCTAAAAAATGAATGACATTGTCTCATCATCCTGGCTTCTAAGGAGCATTCGGGCTGTATGTACTTCTTCTAACACAGATTTGTTTGTTCTTGCAGTTGATGGTACTTTTAATATTATGCTCAAACATAATAATTCAAATACATCATTTTATTATCCATTGTTGTTGCTATATGCCATCGAATTGGTTATAACTCACAGCAACTTTGTGCACAACAGAATGAAACAGTGCCTTGTCTTGCACCAACCTCACAATTGTTGGTACACTTGAACCCATTGCTGTTGCCACTGTGCCAGTCTATCTTGTTGGGGATCTCCCTCTTTTTCACTGGCCCTCCACTTTACCAAGTATGTTCTCCTCCAGGGAGTGTTCCATCCTGAGAATGTGTCTGAAGCATGAGAGATGAGTCTGGCCATCTGGCATCTAGGAAGCATTCTGGTTGTACTTCTTCCAACACAGACCTGTTTGTTCTAACAGTCCATAGTACTTTTAGTACCAACACCATAACTCAAATGCATCAATTCTTCAATGATCTTCCTTATTCATTATCCAACTTTATCATGCATATGAGGCTGTTGAAAATACCATGGCTTGGTCAGGTACACCTTAGTCCTCAAGCTGACATCTTTGCTCTTAAACACTATAAAGATGTCTTGTGCAGCAGATTTGCCCAGCGCAATACCCTGTTTAATTTCTTGACTGCTGATTCCATGAGTGTTGACAGTTGATTTGAACAAAATGAATTGAAACAATAATGAGAAAACACCCCACCCCTCAGCATGTATAGCAAACTTTAAACAAACAGACAAACAAAACCCAGAAAACAACAATTTCTGGTGAGGGCATGAAGAGATTAGAACCCTGATACACTGCTAGTGGGACTATAAAATGGTGCAACCACTGTAGAAAATGGTATGCTGTTTTTCTCAAAATGTTGGAAGTAGAAATATTATATGACCCAGTATCTTAGTTACCTAGTGCTAGAAATGCCACAAATAGATAACTTTAACAAACAGAATTTATTCTTTTACAGGCTAGGAGGCTAGAAATTCAAATTCAGAGTGCCAGCTCTATGGGAAGGATTTTTCTCTTTGTAGGGTCTCGAGAAAGGTCCTTGTCTCTTGTTAGGAACAGTGGGCCCAGCATTCCTTGGTGATCTCCATGCCACTTGGCATAAATGTTTCCTTGGATCTAGGAGCTTCACAGTGCAGGGACCTCACATCCAAAGGACACACTCCCAGTTCTCCTTCCTTGGTGGTTGTAGGTCTCTCTTTCTAGGCTCACTTCTCTTTCCTTTTATGCCTCAAAAGAGATTGACTCAAGACACAACCTAATCCTGTAGATTGTATCCAACCACATTAACATAACAGAAGTGAGGATTTACAATACATAGGATAATTAGATCAGACCATGTCACAATAGATTGCCTCATGGAAGTGATTGCATTATAATAGATCTCATCTTGGGGGATTACTACATCTTAATAGGACTCCTGGTGTGGCGGGTAGGGTAAGCACTGGACAGGGAACCACAAGGTCGGTGGTTCAAACCTACAACTCACTCCTTGAAAATCCTATTCAGGGTCGTTATGAGTCAGAACCGGCTCCACAGCACTTAACAATAACAGTAAAAAAACTTCAGAATCCAGGCTCAATCAAATTAACATAAAACTTAACTATCACACCCACCAATCCTACAATCCTACTTGGCATATATTCTAGAGAAATAAGAGGCACCACAGAAATAGATTCATACACACCCATGTTCATTGCAAAAAGATGGGATCTACATTTGTTGTTTGTTAGGTGTCATTGAGTTGGTACTGACCCATAGCGACCTTATGCACAGCAGAAAAAAACACTGCCTGATCCTCGGCCAACCTCACTATTGTTGCCACGCTTGAGTCCATCGATGCTGCCACTTGGCCAATCCATCTCATTTGGGGTCATCCTCTTTTCCTCTGACCCTCCACCTTACCAATCATGATATCCTTCTCCAGGTATCTACATAGATCCTCATAAATGGAAGAATGGATGAACAGAATTTGATACATATACATGCAATGTTAATTAATAATAATGAACCTATGAAATACCCCATGACATGGTGACATGGATGAACCTGGAAGACATTTGTTGTTAGGTGCCATCGAGTCAGAACCGACTCATAGCGACCCCATGCACAGCAGAACGAAACAATGTCCAATCCTGGGCCAACCTCACTACCGCTGCCACACTCGATACCATTAATGATGCCACCTGGGTGATCCATCTCTTTGGGGGTCTTCCTCTTTTTCTCTGACCCTTCATCTTACCCAGCATGACATCCTTTTCCAGCGACTGTTCCCTCCTGACAATATGTCCAAAGTATGAGAGACGAAGCTTAGCCATCCTGGCCTCCAAGGAGCACTCTGGCTGCACTTCTTCCAAAACAGTTTTCGCTGCTCGAAGTTCTTGCTCTGGAAGACATTATGCTGAGTAAAAGTATTCAAACTTAAAAGGACAAATGTTGTATGCCACTATTGTAAAAAGTCAAGGAAAGGTTTCACACTGAAAGAAATATTCTTTGGTTATCAGGGATGGGAGGGAAGGAGAGTAAATCACTGACTAGAGGACACCCCCCAAAAGTTAAATAGAATAATGTTATGACCCAATAATTCTACATTTTTTGAGGAAGTGAATAGTTGGAATTCCTGCAGGCAAACCCTCATTTCTTCACAAGCTAGCCTAAGTTAGCACATTTGAAGAAACCTGATTTATATATATATATATTCTTTTCTTTTCATCTTGAACTTTTCTTTGACATATAACATTCATGAAGGAAAAAAATAACCAATAATACATATACCACTTGATGAATTCATACAAACAAAATGCATCTTTGTAATCAGTATCCAGATCAAAAAATAAAACATTAACAGACTCCTACTGGACCTTTAGTGTCCTCTTCCAATCATTCCTGCCTCCTGCAAGGGTAACCATTCTCCTAAGGCATGACATCAGAGATTAGTTATGCCTGTTTTTAAACTTTGTGTAAACGGAATCATGCAATAGACATTCTTTTGTGTTTGGCTCCTGTTTTCCTTAACTTTTTCTTTTCTTCTTTATTTCTCCATGTTGTACAAGCATCACCACTACTTTGTCCCATTTTTTTTTCTCTCCTTCATATAATTTTACTTTTTTCCCCCATTCACACAGCACCTTGTACATAAATGTTCATAGCAACATTATTCATAATAGAACCCAAATTCAAACAACTCCTATTTCTAGAAGCTGATAAGTAAACAAAATGGGATAAAGGCTGTTGTTGTTAAGTGTTGTCTAGTCAGTTCTGATTCATAGCAACCCTGTATAGGGTTTCCAAGGAGTGGCTGGTGGATTTGAACCAACAACCTGTGGTTAGCAGAGCAGTGCTTATCCTACGGTTTCACAGTTCCGGAATTATGATTGTGTTCTGTTCTGATGATTCCATGATAAGTCAGTGTGACATAAATCATATACCTCATTTAAAAAAATCATTATTTGTAATTTGTTAACAGTATCTTTAAAATCTGACCTTTATGTGCCCTTGGGGAATTGAAAAAATACATATAAATTTATGGATATATTTTTAACTTTGCATGTAGTTCATATTGATAGTTGAAAGATATAAAAATGTTTTTAAAGATTGACAATATGTGGTTGTAAGTGTGGTTTGACATAATTCAAATAATTCCTACCTGTATAAGAATATGCAGTGGAATATTATTCAACCATAGAAAGAAAAATACCTTTACATGCTTCAGCATGAATGAACCTTGAAAACATAACACCAAATGAAAGAAGCCAGACACAAAATGTTCATTCACATAGTATAACATTCCATTTATATGAAATATTCATAATAGGCAAATCCATAGAGATAGAATGTAGGTTAGTATTTATGAGGGAATTAGGGGTATGAAGAATTGGTACTAATTGCTAATATGGATTACTTTTGGGAGGATGGAAATGCCTTGGAATTTGGAAACCCTATATAGGGCTGCGACGGAAATGACTTAACAGCACTTCACAATAACAACAACAATGGGTAGTGCAGAAGGTAACAAGTTGGGCTGCTAACCACTAGTTCAGCAGTTCAAGTCCACCAGCAGCTCCTTGGGAGAAAGTTGAGTCTTTTGCTCTGGTAAAGCTTTATAGCCTTGGAAATCCTATACTGGATCTCTATGAGATGGAACTGACTTGATGGAAGACTACCACCCATGAGTGTATAGCATAGTAAATATATTAAAAAACAAACAAACAAACAAAACACTGGAATGTACATTTCAAAGTGCATATTTCAAAACAAGAATTTTATGTTGTGTAAAACATATCTCAATTTTTAAAATGCTATTCAAGGATACGACCACTCGTCTGTCAGTTTGTTGTACTGTGGTGGCTTGTGAGTTGCTGTGATTCTGGAAGCTATGCCACCGGTATTTTAAATACCAGCAGGGTCACCCATTGTGGACAGGTTTCAGAGGAGCTTCCAGACTAAGAGAGACTAGGACTAAGGAGCGACAACTACTATTTGGTCACTGAATATTTAGTCACTGAAAACCTTATGAATAGCAGAGACACACTGTCAGATATAGTGCCAGAAAATGAGCCCCTGAGGTTGGAAGGCACTCAAAATGTGATTGGGGAAGAGCTGCCCCATCAAAGTAGAGTTGATAGTGATGAATTGAATGGAGTAAAGCCCGTGGGACTAAACCCCATGGGACCTTCAATTGCTGATGGGGCACAACTCAAGATAAAGAGAAATAGCTGTAAATATCCATTAATAGTTAGAACATGGGATGTACAAATTATTGAATTTAAGAAAATTAGAAATTGTAAAAAATGAATTAGCACTCATAAACATAGTTATCTTAGGCATGAGTGAACTGAAATGGACTGGTATTGGCCACTTTGAATCTGATGACCACATGGATTACTATACTGGGAATGACAAATTGAAGAGGAATGGTGTTGCAT
>NW_006408526.1:8997238-8999403 GCF_000296735.1 Chrysochloris asiatica
AGAGAGTTTTATTTCCTCTTTGCCAATTTGGATACCTTTAATTTTCCTATCTTGCCATATAGCTCTGGCTAAGACTTCCAAAACAACATTGAATAGGAGTGGTGACAAAGGGCACCCGTGTCTGGTGCCCATTCACAGAGGGAAGGCTTTCAGTTCTCTCCATTGAGAGTAATGTAAGCTGTTTGTTTTGTATATATGCTCTTGATTATGCTGAGGAACTTCCCTTCAATTTCTACTTTCTGAGTGCTTCTATCAGGAATGGATGTTGGATTTTGTCAAATGTCCTTTCTGCATCAATCGATATAATCATGTTTTTCTTATTTATATGGTAGATTACATTGATTGTTTTTCTAATGTTGAACCATCCTTGCATCCTAGGTTATGAATCCCACTTGGTCATGATGTATCATATTTTTGATGTGCTGCTTGATTTTGTTGGCTGGAATTTTGTTGAGAATTTTTGCATCTATGTTCATGAGGGCTATTTGTCTATAATTTTCTTTCTTAGTGATGCTCTTCCCTGGTTTTGGTATAAGGGTTATGTTTGCTTCATAAAAAGTATTAGAAAATTTTCCGTCCTCTTCTGTATTCTGGAATAATTTGAGTAGAATTGGTGACAACTCTTCCTTGAAGCTTGGTAGAACTCACCAGTGAAGCCATCTGAGCCTGGACTTCTTTGGGTTGGGAGTTTTTAATGACCTGATCAATTTATTCTTTTGTTATGGATCTGTTCAAGTTTCCTACTTCATGCTGTGTAAGTTTTGGTAGGTCATGTTTTTCTAAAAATGTTTCCATCTCTTCTAAATTTTTGAATTTGTTGGAGTACGACTCTTTATGTTTTCCATTATTATCCTTTTGGTTCTGTTGTGACATAGCCCTTGTGGTTTCCAATGTGTGTTATTTGTGTCTTCTCCCTCTTTTCTTTTGTTAGGCTTGCCAATGGTTTGTCAATTTTATTAATCCTTTCAAAGAACCAGCTTCTTGGCATGTTGATTCTTTCTATAGTTTTTCTGTTATCCATCTTATTTATTTCTGCTCTTATCTTTATTATTTCTTTTCTTTTGGTGACTGTAGGTTCCGTCTGTTGGTCTGATTTTAATTGTTGGAGATGCTGTGTTAATATGTTAATTTTGGTTCTTTCCTCTTTTTGGATGTGTGCATTTATCTCAATAAATTGTCCACTGAGCACCACTTTCACCGTGTCCCAAAGATTTTGGTATGAATATTTTCATTCTCGTTTGTTTCTAGAAACTTTGTGAATTCACGTTTAATTTCTTCTTTTACCCAGTCACTTTTCAGCAGGGTGTTATTCAGTTTCCATGCATTCGATGTTATTTCCTTGGTTGATTGTTGATTTCTAGCATTGTGGTCTGAAAAGATAATTTGTAGTATTTTGATATTTGTAAATTTATGGAGGATTGCTTTGTGACCTAACACATGGTCAATTTTGGAGAACATTCCATGTATACTGGAGAAGAATGTATATTGTGCTGTTGTTAGGTTGAATGCTCTGTACACATCTCTGAGGTCAAGTTGGTTGATTTTACTGTTTAGTTCCTCTGTAACTTTGTAGAGTTTCTTTCTGGTTGTTCTGTCCCTTTTTGAAAGTGGCGTATTAATAGCTGCCACTATAATTGTAGATTCATCTATTTCTTTCTTCTTTTCTAGTAAGGTTTGCTTCATATATCTTGGTGCTTTTTCATTGGGAACATAGATATTTATTATGGTTATGTAGTCTTGCTCAATTGACATTTTGATCATGAGATAGTGTCCTTCTTTATCTCTTATGCTGTTTTTTTTGTCTTAAAATTTACTCTATCAGAGATTAGAATTGCCACTCATACTTGGTTATTGTTGCAGTTAGCTTGGTATATTTTTTTTCCATCCTTTAACTTTTACTTTGTTTTTGTCTTTGTGTGCAAGGGTCTTGTTTACTAATCCAATCTGACTCTCTCTTTCTCTTTACTGGTGCATTCAATCCATTGACATTCAATATTATTATTGATAGGTATTAATTAATTGCTACCATAAGGAGCTCTGGTAGCGTAGTGGTTACGAATTGGGCTGCGAACCATAAGGTCAGCAGTTCGAAACTACCAGCTGCTCCACGGGAGAAAGATGAGGCTTTCTACTCCCGTAAGGATTTACACCCTCGGAAACCCTGT
>NW_006408526.1:8999503-9001045 GCF_000296735.1 Chrysochloris asiatica
ATGAAGAAAGCAAAAAGTTATTAAGAAGACAAGAAAGAAGGAAAAGTTCAAAATGGATGTCAGACGAGACACTGAAACTTGTTCTCCAGAGTAGAGATGCTAAAGCAAATGGAAGAAATGAATAGGTACAAGAGCTGAACAGAAAATTTCAAAAGATCAGCTTGAGAAGATAAAGCCAAATATTACAACAAAATGTTTAAAGGAAATGGTCGATGTTCAACAACTTCAAAAGGTAGCATATGATCAAGGGCCAAAGGTTCTGAAGGAGGAAGTCCAAGGTGCATTGAAGGAATTGGCAAAGAACAAAGCAAAAGGAATAGATGGAATAAAAATTGAAATCTGTCAAGAAAGTGAGGCAGCACAGGAGGCACTCACTCATCTCTGCCAAGAAATTTGAAAGACAACTATCTGACCAACTGATTGGAAGTGATCCGTATTTGTGCCTATTTCCAAAGAGAGGTGACCCAATGGGATGCGGAAATCATCAGACAATATCTTTGATATCCCATGCAAGCAAAGTTTTACTCAAAGTGATACAGAAACAGCTGCAAGCAAACACTGACAAAGAACTTCCAGAGGTTCAAGACAGATTCAGAAAAGGCCTTGGAATGAGTGATATCATTGCTCATGTCCGATAGATCTTAGCTGATAGCAAAGAATATCAGAAGGATGTTTACCTGTGCTTTACTGACTTCACAAAAGCTTTAGCTTGTGTGGATCATGACAAGCTATGGACAACATTACGAAGTGTGAGTATTCTGGAAGCAGCAGTCAAGAAATCAAACGACATATTTCATTAGACAAATCTGCTGCACAAGGTCTTTTTAAAATGGTGAAGACCAAAGACATCAACTTGAGGACTAAGATATGCCTGACAATAACCTCAATGGCACCTAAGAACAACAACATTCAAGGATAAAGAGGGAAAGTGACTCTAAAAAGAAGATCTTAAGTGAAAACAAGAAAAGTGAGCAAACTAAAATAGAAGTATAGTATACTAATATAATGTGAATTGCAAATTATAATTCATAGAGTTACAAAAAGATCACACCAAACACTAAACAAACATAAAATAAAATATGAGAAGCCTAACCAAAAAATTGCAATATAATTGCAATGACATGTTTGGGAGTTTTAAAATACTGATTGACTCTAATTTTTTAAAGCTTGTTGTTGTTAGGTGCCATCGAGTTGGTACCGACCCATAACGACCTTATAAACAGCAGAACGAAACACTGCCTGATCCTGGGCCAACCTCACTATCATTGCCACGCTTGAGCCCATTGATGCTGCCACTTTGCCAATCCTTCTCGCAGGGGGTCTTCTGTTGCAGACCATGAAGGCCTGGTCAGAGGTTCGAGGCCCTATAGTCCAAGTGTAACAGATCTAGCCACCTGGCAGTTAATAACAAATTATTTTTATTAATTGCAGACATGAAGCCCTTGATATACACAGATAAATGTAATATTTTCCTTAAGTCAAGACTGTAAAATTCTAAACAGGCAAAGTTCTTCCCTCAGAGAATTCATTCAAAGTAAATTG
>NW_006408526.1:9008350-9012843 GCF_000296735.1 Chrysochloris asiatica
TACTCCCGTAAGGATTTACACCCTCGGAAACCCTGTACAGGGTTGCTATGGGTCGGAACCGACTCGACGGCACTTAACAACAACAACAACAACCATTATATTAATTTTTTGGTAGTGCTGTTTGTTCCTATGTTCTGTATGCCTTCTTGTGCTAAGTTTGTGGGGGGTTTTGTGCTATTTCTGGTCGGTTTCTTCTTAGTTTTCATGTTTGCTTGTTCTGCTTGGAAGTTCATTTTCATGGTAAGTTGTGAAATATTAACTTTCTTTGGGGTTACCATATAGTCTATTAACTTTGCCCTTCATTTAAGACAGTCTATTATATCCTGTAATCTACCTGACCTCCTCACTTCCTGGATCTCTGTTCCTACATTTTTCCCTTCTTTGACATTGTTATTATTTTGATCTTTGGTTGCCCTCCCAGCTCCTTTGAATTTATTGTTGTAATTTTGTTCTGTTTTGGACTCTGCTATCCATTATCTGGGTTTCAAATGGTGTTGTCACGCCTGTCAATCTCTGGTTGTTATCTGGTTTTGTTGGTTTTCAGTCCAAAGAACTCCCTTTAAGGATGTTTTGAAGTGCTGGATTTGCTTTAACAAAATCTCTTAGTTTTTGTTTATCCTGGAATGTTTTGATTGCATCATCATATTTGATTGACAGTTTTGCTAGATAAATGATTCTTGGTTGGTAGGTTTTTTTCTTTTAGGATTTTGTATATGTCTCCCCATTACCTTCTTGACTACATGGTTTCTGCTGAACAGTCAGAGTTAAATCTGATTTGCTTGCCTTTGTGTGGAACATTTCTCTTTTTCCTGCTGCTTTTAGGATTGTCTCCTTGTCTTTGATTTTGGAGCACTTGATTATTATATGTCTTGGTGGGTTTCTTTTAGGGTCTATCCTTGCTGGGGTACATTCGGCTTCTTGAATGTTTGTCTTCTCATCTTTCAAGATGTTAGGAAAATTTTCTTCCAGAATCTATTTAACTATCTCCTCTATGGACTTCTCTGATTCTATCTGTTCCAGAATGCTAATAATTCTTACGTTGTTCCTCTTCATATTATCCCACATGAATCTTAGACTCTCTTCTGTTTTTTTTAAGCTTTTTTCTGCTTGCTCTTCTATCTTAGCAGTATTGAGAGATTTGTCTTCCAGATCGCTGGTTCTGGCTTCCATCTCTTCAATTCTTCTCCTTTCCCTTTTCAGTGTATTGTCCATTTCTGATATTTTATTATTAATCATCTGGACCTTTTTGCAGGTTTAGAATTCTTTCCAATGCTGTATCGATCTTGTTTGATTGCTCTTGTAGTACTTTCCTGACTTCTTCCTTGTTTCCTTCACCCCTTTTTGTAGCATTTGAATTTGTTTCCATATAATTCTTCTGAATTCCTTCTCAGACAAATCCAAAACCTGCTCTTCTTCTTCTGGAGAGCCATTGTCTGTCTTCAGCTCATTTGTCTCAGTTTCTCTTTTCTGTTTTTGGACATGTTTTGATATCTTTTGTTGTGTCTCGTTGGTCATTTCTAGTAGTTATGTGAGTTTTTAATGCTTACATGAATGTTTGTTGCTGTGTTACGAAGCTTACTGTATGTCTCCTGGTGGATATGATCAGGAGATAGTCTTTCCTTTTCGTATGTAATGCTTAGCAGATGTTATTTGCTCTTGTCTCAATAGTGGAATATTATGGGGAATGCTTGTAGCTTGGCTATCTGGCCACAATTACTGACTCTTCTTGTGGAATGTAGGGAGTAAAAGCTCCCCCCTCCAAGGAAAATGTGTGATCAAAAGGCCCCAAAGCAGAAGCAATATAAAAACAGAGACAAAAAAACAAAAAACAGCACTTTGAAACAAAAAAAAACTGTGGCTGACTGGCGAGTCATCTTGTTATACAGGGAGTATGTGTGCACTGTAGAAGCCTCCAGTAGTGGGTGAGGGTGTCCACTTGCTCAGGCCCTTCCTCTTATCACCACAACTCCTCTGGTCCTCGGTTTTATTGTTTAATGTATCAAATCTGTTCTTCAGATGATCTCTAAATTCATATGGGATATAGTCAAGGTCATATTTTGGCTCTCGTGGACTTGTTTTCATTTTCTTCACCTTCAGTTTGAATTTGCAAATAAGCAATTAATAGTCTGTTTCACAGTCTGCCCCTGGACTTGTTTTGACTGATGATATGGAGCTTTTCCATTATCTCTTTCTGCAGATGTAGTCAATTTGATTTCTATATATTCCATCTGGCAAGGTCCATGTGTATAGTCATCTCTTATGCTGTCTGAAGAAGGTATTTGAAATGAACAAATCATTGACTTTGCAGAATTCTATCTTGTGTTCTCCAGCATCATTTCTATCACCAAGGCCATATTTTCCATCTACTGATCTTTCCTCTTTGCTCCCAACCTTTGCATTCCAATCACTGCTAATGATAAATACATCTTGATTGCATGTTTGATCAATTTCAGATTGATGAAGTTGGTAGAATTTTTCTATTTCAACCTCACTGGCTTTAGTGGTTGGTGCATAAATTTGAATAATAGTCGTATTAGCTGGTCTTCCCTGTAGGCACATGGATATTATCTTATCACAGACAGCATTGTACTTCATGACTGATCTGGATTTGCTTTTAGTTTGAGAGTATATGCAAAACCATTCCTCTTCAATTTGTCATTCTCAGCATAGTAAGCCATGTGGTTGTCAGATTCAAAATGGGCAATGCCAGTGCATTTCAGCTCACTAAGGCCTAAGATATTGATGTTTATGCATTCCATTTCATTTTTGACAATTTCTAATTTTCCTAGATTCATACTTGATACGTTCTATGTTCCAATTATTTATGGATATTTACAACTCTTCATTTTGAGCTGTGCCCCATCAGCAAATGAAGGTCCTGAGGGTTTTACTCCCACAGGCTTTACTCCATTTGCATCTTCATGGTCAACTCTACTTTGAAGAGGCAGCTCTTCCCCAGTTACATTTTTAGTGCCTTCCATCATGAGGGGTCATTTTCCAGTACTATATCTGACGGTGATTCTCTGCTATCCATAAGGTTTTCAGCAACTAAATATTCGGAAGTAGTTTGTTACCCCTTCTTCCTAATCTATCTTCATCTGGAAGCTTATCTGAAACCTGTCTACCATGGTGAACCTGCTGGTATTTAAAATACCGGTGACATTGTTTCAGAATCACAGCAACTCACAAGCCAACATAGTCCAACAAACTGACAGACGTGTGGTGGTTTTTAAAGGTATGTGTGGTAACATTTTGTATCTAGAGCCTGAAAGAATGAAAATAGACTACATGATTTATACAACAATAGAGGTAATGAAAATGGAACAAGAAAAATACACTAACAAACTCAATTTATTTGAAAAAAAAAATCAGAAATTGGGGTTGTGGACAACTATGGAAAAACCAAAACAATTGTGAAAAAGAGAAAAGCAGCCCCATTTATCTAGGAGTTGACTTAGCATTATCAGGTCTTGGTTTTGCTCAGAGGTTGCCTGCAACTTAGAGCTCAGGTGTGGCCAATGTGATTATGATAAGTCAAGACAGAAACAAAACTATGCTGTAATCATGTCTGAACACAGACAAAGCATGCAGATTATCCAAATCATAAAATGAACAAATATTGCCTATATGGATGAGTAACTGACCCTTGTTTAGTGATTACAGCTTAAGTTTTACTCTAGTCTTCTCTATTTCTTGATGAGATTTATTATAATAATCATAAGACTGCTTCCTGATATTAATCAATCTGAAGAAAATACCCTCTTCTTTGGGCCTTTTGTAAAATCTGTTAGTAAGAGTACAAATCCTATCATAAACAATTTCTAATCCTTCCTTACAAAAGCGCCTCATAGTTCCTCATGGCGTGTGGTCTCCCTAGTTGCAATGAGCAATAAACTCAAGTTTCTCAACAACTATGTACCTGGTGGTTTTTGACTGAAGGTCATTGATGAATCTGAAGCACAAAGTAATATGCAAGTATTTCAAATTGTGAAAACAGAAGTTCAAATATATCAATAATCCCAATCAATGTAACTGGTCTAAACTTCTGAGTTAAAAGAAAAGGGTTTTGTTTTGCCAGAAAAAAAGAATCAAACTCTGTTGTTTATAGAAGTATCCACAAACAAAAATGATGGTACAACTGCAAAACATTTAGCTACTCGGCATACTACTGTATTGCAAAACTTATTTCCTGGTCTATAGTGAATGCATAATAAATATATAGCAATTGAATTAAGGAGTTGAAAAACTTTAGACTGAAATCATTTATAAGAAGGGTTGTTGTTGTTGTCAGGTGCCATCAAGTCAGAACCGACTCAGAGCGACCCCATGCACAGCAGAATGAAACAATGTCTGATCCTGGGACCACCTTACCACCGCTGACATACTTGAGTCCTTCAATGATGCCACCTGGCCAATCCATCTCGTTGGGGAGCTTCCTCTTTTTCTCTGACCCTCCAACTTACCCAGCATGATATCCTTCTCCAGCTACTATT
>NW_006408526.1:9012943-9013997 GCF_000296735.1 Chrysochloris asiatica
TTGTGCATCTTCCTTCACTTCATATCAGCTGGATGCTTTACTCTTTGCTCTAGTTCTCTGTAGCCATGTCACTGCCTCTGGGCCCAGGAGTCTCTGGGTATTGCTCTACTGCTGGCCATCCAGGTCTCCACCTGTGTTCACAGGAATCTACTGAATGTGGTCAGACTCAGATCCCAACTTCATTGCTGTATTTTCCACCTTTTCCCCTTATCGGTGACCAACGTGTTCACCAGCCAGACCACATGCCTGCTCATGTATTCCCTTTGAGTCCCAGTCTTGGAAGGGAGTTTGCTTTGAGGGGACCCAACCACTTGTCTTGACTCCTGGGCGAACAGCTTAACTGTTGTTGTAGTAATCAATCAGACAGCTGTTATTGTTTCTGATTGTTTTCCTATATATTTTAGAAATAAGTCCTTTGTCTGATGTGTCATTGCAAAACATTTTTTCCCATTCTGTGGGTTCCTTTTTACTCCTTTGGTGAAGTTTTTTGATGCACATAAGTTTTTAATTTTTAGTATGTCCCAAACATCTTTTGTCTACTTTTGGTTGTGTAATTTTCAAAATGTTTGGCAGTCTGTGTATGCCTTGAATTAGATCCTTCACATTTGTCCCTATTTTTTCATTGATGACATTCATAATTTTGGGATTCACATTTAGGTCTTTAATCCACGCTGAGTTGGTTTTTGTATAGGACATGAGGTAAAGGTCTTGTTTCAATCTTTTGCATATTGCTTTCCAGTTCTGCCAGCACTGTCTGTTAAAGAGACTATCTCCTCCCTATGTAATATGCCTAGGCACTTTGTCGAAAATCAGTTGGCTCTATGTGGATGGGTTAATTTCTAAATTTTCAATTCTGTTCCATTGATCGGTGTATCTTTCATTGTACAAGTACCAGGCTATTTTGACCATTATAGCCATGTAGTAAATTTTGAAATCAGGGAGTCAGAGGCCTCAAACCTTGTTCTTCTTAAGCAGTGGTTTGCTTATCCTGTGTCTCTTTCTTTCCTTTCCATATAAAGTTTATAATTGTCTTTTCCATCTCTTTGAAGAATGT
>NW_006408526.1:9015455-9029142 GCF_000296735.1 Chrysochloris asiatica
AAATCTTTGCATATTTTATTATAGTATTTGGTTTTATCTTCTAGAACTGATCTTTGAAATTTTCTGCTCAGCTCTTGGACCTCCTCATTTTTTCCATTTGCTTTAGCATCTCTATGCTGGAGAGCAAGTTTTAGTGTCTCTTCTGACATCCATTTTGATCTTTTCCTTCTTTCTTGTCTTTTTAATGATTTTTTGCTCTCTTCACGTATGATGTTCTTGATGTCATCCCACATACTACACCAGAATGGTAGTATCTACTTACATAAATAAGACATAAACTAATAAATTAGGGTTGTAGGAGCACTGAAGGAGGCAAGATGTCTGTTCAGAAGCAACGCAGTGTCAGCCTTTGAGGTGAAGCTAGAACTTTGGCTCAACTCTCTTCACAGCCCACTATTGTCACTCCTGTAC
Organism: Chrysochloris asiatica; assembly: GCF_000296735.1. Classification (NCBI taxonomy): domain Eukaryota; kingdom Metazoa; phylum Chordata; class Mammalia; order Afrosoricida; family Chrysochloridae; genus Chrysochloris; species Chrysochloris asiatica. The sequence goes on from NW_006408526.1 coordinate 9,015,867, forward strand.
CCCTTGGGCTCATATATGGCAATTGGTAATCTTAACATTATCTGTGAGACATCATTCAAGAGAACTTCCATTTCTTGGAAAGGTATAAAATGTCCTAAAAAGAGAAATAGATTTCAAGGAAGAATATGAATAATAAAGGAAAGGAATGGGATGTTACAAAGACAAAATAGACACTTGAAGTACTCATTGTTTTTTATCAGTTGTCTACTCTTCCTTGTGTGGTGTTGTGGGTTAATGCACCAGACTGCAAAGCCACTTGAACTGCAAGGTTGGCGATTCAAGCTCACCAGCTGTTCTTCGGAAACCCTACACAGGGTCGCTATGGGTCAGAACTAAGGAGCTTTGGTAGCTTAGTAGTTACGAATCAGGCTGTGAACCGCAAGGTCAGCAGTTCGAAACTACCAGTTGTTCTGCAGGAGAAAGATGAGGCTTTCTGCTCCTGTAAAGATTTACAGCCTCGGAAACCCTGTACAGGGTCACTACAAGTCAGAACCGACTCCACGGCACATAACAACAACAACAACAATGGGTCAGAACTGACTTTACAGCACTCAACAACAACTCTTCCCTTTTGATATTTCCTATTAATTAATTTTCAGTTGTTATACTTGAAAGAGTTTTCACTTACCTTCAATTGTAAAACAAGAATAACACTCTTTTTCTTCCTCTCCGTAATGGACTTCTAACACCCTCTGTTTTTAATAAAGAGAGATTAACATCCCCTTGTAATGGAGCATAGCTTTGTTTTTAACCCCTTAATATTTCAGAGTTGGCTGTAAGAAGTTTTTGTGACTTTACATTTGCCTACTATAATTGACTTATTTTTCTAGAAGTCACTTTTTAAATCACCTTCTTCCTTTACCCTTTTGAACTTACTTTTTACTTTAATAATCTCTGTAATTTCACCAGGAAGAAGTAGTCATGTGTGGATAAACATTCCTGAAGACAAATTAGGCAATTTTCTGTCCAAAATTAACACAACAGAAGAATAAATTTCTATTTGCTCATTTTCTCATTGTGCATGATTAGACAGGCATGGAAAGATTCATGGGGAAAAATTCTTCATGTAAAGTTATTATCCATAGGAAATCACCCTTAACAGTTTCTGTTTTCCTCTTCTGATAAAGTTTATATTTCAGGATTCATTGGTTAAGAGGACAGAGACTATTCTCATCCAAGCCTTGTATTACTTAAATTCATAGACCAAATATTTGTCAGCCTATTTTAGTTTAAGGTGAATTTTAAGGACATCCGCTTTATATTTCATTCATTTACTCTGTTGAGTGCAAACAATTATGCAAGTGATTCATAAACCAACAAGAAAAACACATTAAACTAGGGATTGTAGCTTATAAGAATGATATTTCTCAACTTCCTGCACTTTTACTTTCATCATAGTCATTACTGGGCAAGGCAACACACCCACATTATCATGGGAAATAAAGAGAATTATGTGATAAAAGATTCCAGCTGTGATTCAGTCAGTGGCATGATGATGAACTTGTGCAGTTTGGAATATGTCTTCACCTATAGTTGGCATTTTTTCTTGCAAATAATCAAATCACGTATATTTTGCTTAGCTTTCTTAGGTGTCATTCTGACAAGTCAAATTTAACATGTCTGAAAGAAAATCATGTAAGAATATGGACTTTTAAACCCCTGATCTAAGTTAAAATATCAGTTTATTCATATGTGACTGGTATGACTATGGGCTAGTTAATTTGTAGCCTCAAATGGAACATTAATAGATGCACCACAAAGGACTAGTGTGATAATTAATAACATCTTATATGTGAAATGCCACAATGCTGGCTACATTTGCATTCAAGACATGATAGTTCTCGTCACTTCCATTTCCTTCCCTTGGCCAATCTGATCAATTCCACTGGAAAGTTGTTTGAATTAGTACTAGAATTTGGGAATAATCTTTATCATCTCCTTTCTCCTCACTCTTCTATGTCAATGAATTCACAAATCTTGGTTTTCCTGCCTCAAAGTATTACTGGAATTAGTCTTATTTTCTCCAGCCTTTTACTACTCTCTCCTGACTGTTTTCTGGGCTTGTTTCTTTTTCTAACTTCTAAAGAAGGAGCTCTGGTAGCGTAGTGGTTACGAATCGGGCTGTGAACCTTAAGGTCAGCGGTTCGAAACTACCAGCTGCTCCGCGGGAGAAAGATCAGGCTTTCTACTCCCGTAAAGATTTACACCCTCGGAAACCCTGTACAGGGTCGCTATGGGTCGGAACCGACTCGACAGCACTTAACAACAACAACAACAAAGATGGATACTTAATTCAATAAAGTCCAGCCATTTTTCCTTTCTAATACAGGCATAGCTTGTTTTATTGTGCTTCACATATAGTGCACTTTTACACATTGAAAGTTTGTGGCAATCCTGTGTTGAGCAGAACAAATCTATTGGCACCATTTTCCAACTTGCATGTACTTTGTGTCTCTGTGTCACATTTTGGTAATCATCATAATATTTCAATCTTTTTTTCATAATGCTATTGCACACATAATAGACTACAGTATAATGTAAACATAGGTTTTATACGCACTTAGAAAACAAAAAGATCATGCCACTCACTTTACTGTCACATTTGTTTTATTGCAGTGATCTGCAATCAAACCTGGAATACCTCCGAGGTATGCCTGCATTCGCTTTAAGACTGTAAACTACCCCTGTTGCTTCTTCTTCCTTGTTTTGCATTTTACAAGCTTTGATAAGTAGTGATTGATAAGTTCTAAATATTTTTTATTTTATTATGCCTTCCCCTTGTTGTAGTCGTTAAGTACCTTTGAGTTGGTTCCAACTTGAGGTGTTAGCGACCCTGTATAGGGTTTTTTAGGAGCAACTGGTGAGCTTAAACCACTGACCTTGTGGTTCAAACCAATTTTGAAGTCCAGTGCATTAACCCACAGTGCCACATTAGGACTCTGGCATTGTAGCTGTTACGAGTCAGGCTACTAACCTCAAGGCCAGCAATTCGAAACTACCAGCTGTTCCACCGAAGAAAGGTGAGGCTTCCTGCTTCCTGAAAGATTTGCAGCCTCAGAAACCCTCTGCAGGCTCACTAAGAGTCATGTCTTCTCCTAGAAGTTGTATACAATTTCATAATATCCAATATGCAGAGTTTGTATAGTTATTTTTGTTATTATTTTCAGTTTAATGAAATTGATGTAAGAGAAAAATCTCTACAGTCCCTTTTCTTCAAAATATATTGTCTTGTTTTCTTGTCCATTTTGTTTCTGTTTTTGTAAATGCTCTGAGCAGACTGGACAAAAAAATGTATCCCTTTTTTTTGTGGTGTAGTGTTTCACATGGTGGTATTCATTAAACTTCATTTATTATTTTATTCAAATATTCTCTACTAATATGTTTCTCGAAGGAGCTCTGGTAGCACAGTGGTTACAAGTCGGGCTGCCAACCTCAAGATCAGCAGTTCAAAACTACCAGTGGTTCCACAGGAGAAAGATGAGGCATTTTGCTCCCATAAAGATTTACAGCCTCAGAAACCCTGTGCAGGGTCACTATGAGTCAGAACCAACTCCACGGTACTTAACAAAACAACAATATGTTTCTCACCAGCTGCTGCCCAGGGTTGCTATGAGTTGGAACCAACTTGATGGCACTTAACAACAACAACAGCAGCAGCAATATTTGTTTGCTTAATCTATCAGATTCCTGGTGTGGCTCTGTAGGATAAGAACTGGACTGCGAACCACAGGGTCAGCAGTTCAAACCCACCAGGAACTCCTCAGGAACTATACAGGGTCGTATGAGTCAGAACCGACTCGATGACACTTAGCAACAACAACAATAATCAGTTACTTTGGCAAATATACAATCAAATGTTCAACACATATAAAGTAAGAATTCATAGAAGGGAAATAGATATGTTTAAAATCTTCCATTATGATGTAAGCACTTACATTTTAAAAAAATAGTTAATTCATCTTGTTGAACTTAAATTGCAATTTTCTGTTATCTTTGTCCATTTCTATTAATACCGTTGCCTCAAAATCCATTGTATCTGATATTGCTACAGTATTTATACAGTAAACCCTGAAAAACTAGAAACTGTAAAGCAGAAACCTGTCAGAAAAGGAAAATTAAAATATTTTCTACTAAAACAAGTGATAGAAAGTGGTAAAGTTGTACCTTGTCAAAGGTGGAAAACTCGTTAGACTCAGAAAAACAAGGTAGTTACATCAAATTCTGGCTCTATCATTTTAATCCTTTTGTTTTATATTTTATACAACTTTTATTGTGAATTTGATGAAGGTTTAAAGAGTAGATTGCCAGTTTTACATTCAACTTTTCATACACATTTTGTTCCACTTCTTACGTTGCCATTCCTCAATGTAACATCACTTATCCTACTTTCTCTTTGTGTTCCCTGCTTCCATTCCTCCTTCTTTCCTTTCCTTTCCTTTCCTTTCTGAACTTTGTCCTTGGATAAATGCTACCCTTTTGATTTCAAATGGTTCATTATTCTATGGTGTGTGTGTGCCTCATTAGTGTGATTGTTCCCCTTATAAAGCTCTCTCTTGTTTGGCTGAAAATTGAGCTACAGGTTGAGTTTGGTTCCAGATCTAAAGGCTATAGTCTTGGGAGTTCTACTAGTCTCTATTGGACTAGAACACCTGGTCTTTTTTCATGATTTTCAATTTTGTTTCTTATTTTTCTCCCACTCTATCCAGGACCTTCTTTTTCAGAAAAGTTGGTAGTGGTAGCTGGCACCATTTCGCTCTTCACTGGACTCCCTCTTTCCAGGTGTCTTCTATTTTCCTCACTTTTATTTCCCCTTAAGAGACAGACTAATGGTTGGACCTTAAATGGTCATTCACAAGCTTTTAAGACCACAGACTCTACTCACCAAAGTAGGATATAAATCATTGTCTTTGTGGTCTATGTTATGTCTTGACCTTGGTGTCCCCCCACCACTCCCACCCCAAGACTATGGTCCTAAGCTCCCAAGCCCAACTACTTATTACCTCAAGGTGTTTGTTTATGTCTAAGAAGTTTTCATAACTTTACTCTCTGTACGTTCTACCATAGTCATGATTTTATTTGCAGTAAAGGTAAATACCCAGGTACAAATATTCTCTGCCCAACCTAGATATACTCTCACTCTCTCTCACACCCGTTCTTTCTGTGGGTTGACCTATGCATCTATTCAGAGGTCATCATTATTGTAAGATTGTCTCTATAACAGCACTTACCTCTGTGACCTTTGACATTTGCATTCCTCCCCATGTTCATTCACGTTTATTCTTTCTTTAGCCTTATCTTTTCAAAATGTTTTTTATAAAGTTTGTGTTCGATGTTATTTAATCTGCACTTTCCTTTTGTTTTTAAACAGAAGAATTGAATTTATTAATATTTACTACAATTGCTGACACATTTTGGTATATGTGTACCATATTACTTTATGCTTTCATTTACTCTCCCTTTTCTGTATTTTAATTCCTCTTATGCTTGTTTTCTTTGAACCGATTGAACTTTTTTTTCTGTTTTTCCTGTATAAGTTTGGAATTTTATGTCTTTCTTTTTTGGTGATTATCATCCATATTGTTACAGGCATCTTAACTTTCAAAACCTAAAGATAAACTATACAAGAACTCAGACAATATTCTAAACCCTTCCCAATTTATATGCTACTGTTTAATATGTTTATTTTCACATTTTAAAACAAAACTAAGCAAAATAGTGCTATATTATCATATACAGAAAATATTCTTCTATATTTATCTGCATATTTAACCCTTTATTGCCTCTTTATTACTCTTCTACTTCTAAATGAGGGACAGCTTTCAGAATGTCCCTTAGGAAGGGACAACACTTAACAATAACTAGTGACAAACTTTATCTGTTTGCTTGTCTGAGAAATATTTTGACCTCATTTTAAAAATGTACTCCTACTGTGCACAGTTTCCTTTTAATGATATTTATTGAAATATAACATGTATGCAGAACAAGCACAATTCATGAATATTCAAACTGAACCCTCCTATGTAGTCACTACCTAAATCAAAACAAAGAATACCTTGGATCTTGTTAATACTTATCTTTTTTCTTTCTCAGAGGGAACTTCTCCCCTGACATCTAACATCATATATTAGTCTAGTACAGTAAAGAATAATGAAACGGGGAAAAACTACTGTTTTACATAGGTTGGATCTCTCAAAGACCTGAATGAAGAATTGAGGTGATTTCAATAGGCAAGCATGACTTTTGTTAAAGTGAAAGACCAATCAAGCATTTTTAAATGTGACTAATCTCCTCAATATCTGGCCCACAAAAAGAAAGGGAAAAAATGCCATTGGTGTCTCAGTGAGTTAAAGCAGTGTCAATGGTTCAAATCCAGCAGCTGCTCCACGAGAAAATCTGTAAAGATTTATCGTCTCAGAACCTTTCAGGAGCATTTCCACTTTGTCCTGCAGGTTGCTGTGAGTCAGAGTTGACTGGACGGCAATGGATGGGTTTGCCCTAAGCTGATTCCAACTCAGAGTGACCGCATATGTTTCAGAGCAGAACTGTGCTTGATGGGGCTTTCAATGGTTATATCCTTTCAAAAGTTCTTCAATGTAAGTCACCAGACTTTATAGTTAGTAGCTGAGGTTTTAACTATTTGTAGCACCCGGGGACTACCCAAACCCTGAGCAGGGCTGGTAAGTGCTTACTGCCAGTAGAAACTCTCAGACCTACAGATGCCACAAACAGTGCTTGATCTCCTCCATCAACACTCCAGCTTCTCCGTCTCCTTTTCACATGAGCCATTCACTCTATAAAGAGCTCTGGTAGCATAGTGATTATATGAGTAAGGCCGCTAACCTCAAGGTCAGCAGTTGGAAATTACCAACCGTTCCATGGAAGAAAGATGAGGCTTTCTGCTCCTGTAAAGAATTACAGCCTCATAAACCCTATGCAGGATTTCTCTGAGTTGGAACCAGCTCCACAACACACCACCACCACCACCATTCACTCTAAGGAAAAAAGTTTATGTGAGCAAATAGCCAATTCATGGGACACATCATGAAGAATTATTCAGTCTTCCTTAGTAAATAATTAAATCTATGAATCACAGGAAAACATTCTGTCATTAATCCATCTGAATTCAATGTTTTACAAAGCCTGTTAGCTGGAATTGTATACTGACTTTTCTCCGTGTTTCATAGAATCTTCTTGTCAAAGAAAGGTTTGAAGAGTCTGAAAAATCCACTTAGCTTCCCTTTTACTCACTGACTCTAAATGTATTTGGCCAATATTCAATTGTCTTTTCAATGGTAAAATCAGGTTCCCACTTTTAACGATACATTGCAAAAACTGCTGCACAGTGCTCAGACAGCCTTGTTGTTTTCTTGCATTGATTAAATGGAAAATGACTGCCAGATTTTCTAACCTGCCTCAAACTGAAAATATGATAGATAAGAATGCAGTGGACTTTGATCAAATTGTTATACTTGCAACCGATTTTTCTTCTAAGGGAAAGAGTGATTCTTTTTCCATTTCCTTTAGTGGAAATGTCAGGGAATAAGTTCGTACAAGGCTGTCCTGCTCTGATTGAGTGATAAGTGGGAAGAGAAACATCAGAACCACACGCAAGTAGATTACAAATTTAAAAATGTGTCTCCTGCTCATTTTGTTGTTGTTGTTGTTTGGTTTTTAATATCCAGAAGAGAGGACATATACCCAGAAGTTGTGCATCAGATGACTATGAGTTGGGATGACTATGACTCCATCGGATCTAACAACAAAAACACAAATAATATTGGTGCAAATATTCATTTGTTTTATACTTAAATGGAGAAAGAGGGCCCGTGTTTGATGGTACTGACCTCTCGAGAGTTGTTCCAGGTTAAATCTAATACCTAGAGCAGTGTCTAATCAGACCTGCTCCCAGAAGAGATGAGAACATGACCTATCCTCTTCTTCCTCTAAAAACCACATGTAGAAGCCTCTCTTCATTCACTTGAGGTTTTCCACTGAGGGACTGAAAAAGCACAATAAACAGCATTATAGCTTCATGCAGGAAAAATCTTGTGCATACTTAAAATGCATAAATGATTACCTTTCAACTTGTTTTTGGCCTCTTCCTTGGACCAATGGCTTGAATTTCAGGAATTAAGGAGTTACCTCTTAGTGATTAATGTTCCAAATACTGAAGATGTTCAGACTATGAGAATCCAGAGATGGAAAAATAAGATTTCCTTGGGAAATTAGAACATAATTTTCTTTAGGAAAAAAAAATGGCAAACTGTAAAAGTTGGAGGAATTTGAAGGGAAAGCATTAAAAGAACTATAAAGACTCTTGGGAGTAAGAGAGGATGTTAAGATCCAAGTACTATTACTTAAAAATTGGACTAGATGATAGACCTTTCAAGGCATACAATTGAGCTCTAAATTAGATTGAAGAACAACTTCACAAACAGAGAAGCCTAAGAAGTAGAATATTGGTGGACTGTTAAAAGGAAAAAAGATGAAATGTGCAGTTTATGGATGAACTTCTTGCTTTCAGGACTGCTCCTAACTTTCTTTTTCATTGTCATCAGAAATCTAATCCGGTCAAAATTCTGACTCAATTTCATTTCTGGGTTATTCTACTAAACTAACTCTATAAAAATCCTCAAATGAAGTTCAAGTTGTACACTAGCCCTGTTACTGCCTCGTTGTATGTATGGCATTGCATAAACTCTATCTGACTTCTACTGAATGTGGTTTTAATTGTGCTCAGTAGTATAAATAATCTTAAATTATAAAAATGAAAGGAACTGATCAGGTGATTTGTCTTTCAAATAGAAAGTAAACATAAAATACAAGAATTTGAAAAAAATTATTTAGTAAACAATATGATCATCTTATGTAGTATTCTTCTTATACTACTACACTTAAAAAATCATATTTCTCATGTTGGCATCAACGTAAAACAATCATACCGTTTAGAGCAATAACAATTTCGATGATCTATCAGGAAGATGGACTCTGGGTAGTACAAAAGGTTAACACGTTTTGCTGCTAACTAAAAGATTAAAGATTTAAATTCACCCAGACATGCCTTTGTAGAAAGATGTGGCAATCTGTTTAAACCAATTCCGCCATTGAAAACTCAGTGTGGAGCACACTGACTCATATGGGACTGCGGTAAGTTGAATATAACTCAACGACAACTGGTTAATCAGCAGATCCCATGATTGAGACAGATATCTAGTGCATAACTCTGTATCAAAAAAAGAATATATGACTCAGCAAGTGAATTTTTTTAAATCCATGAGTTTCATGGACTCACAGACTATACAGTTAAGCCACTCTTATAAGTCCCAAATTTCTGTATTTAGTCCAACCAAATTGTAATTAATGAGGAAAAAGACCTAAAGAATCAAAAATTACTTTAACAAGATTATGTTGCTGTTATTGTTAAGTGCTGTCAAGTTGGTTCCAACTGTATAGGATTTCCAAGGAGGGGGTGGTGGATTTGAACCACCAATCTTGTGTTTAGTACTTCCATGTTTGTTCTATAACACCACACCAGGACTCCAACAGGATCATACAGATAGTGAATCAATGGCCCACATCTTCTAATGCCTGGCTGTTTTCTAGTGGCAAGCTAGACATTTAGCCAAGCACACCAACTGTGCTAACTAGGGTCAAATATTATTTACTGAATTTTAAGTCCAGAAGGGACAAAAAAGGCAAGAAATCTTCTATGGCTTGTGAAACCTGAAATTTTAATAATTGATATATCAAGACTTTAATCTTGAAGGGAAAAACTGACTCATTCATCTCTGTAGCATAAAGCCTGACATAAAAAAAATGTGATCCATTCTTCTGTAAACACTGACTTCCTAAAGAAGCAACCCAACCTCCCACTCTATTTGAGATGACTGCCAAAAATATTTCCAATAGTTGTAGTAATCACCCAAGGAAGAAGATGCTGGTTGAGTTTAAGTATAATTGACTCCTTGGGAACCCTATACAGGATGGTTATGAGTAGGAACCAACAATTCCTATAGTGACAGCCATTCCTAGCTCCCTGTTTTCCTTTTTCTTTGATCTCCTTATCATTGAAATTGAGTTATCATGGGGAACAATTTACCAACACCAGTTGTCATCAAGTCAGTTATGGTTCATGGTGACCCATGTGTAAAATAATAGAACTGTGAGCCATAGGTTTTCAACAGCTGAATTTTAGAAATATATCTCTAGGCCTTTCTTCCAAAGAACATTTGGGTGGACTTGAACTTCCAGGTTTGCAGTTAGCAGCTGATTATGTTAACTATTTCCACCACAGTGACAACATAAGGAAGAAAGCAGGACAATTTATCAAGTGCTTCCTATATATCAAATCCAAATCCACACGTATTTGGTAGAATTTTTGTGAGAATTACATAAAATAGTCTACAATGTATGGTTTTGCTTTTACAGTTTTACAGTTTTTGTTTTTTTTTTTAATTTGCTTTTTACTGTTATGTAGAAGAATAAATTGGAATTCACAGTACATAGCAAGAAAATGGCAAGGCTAAAATTTGAAACAAAATTAGGCATATTTGATTTATAAACACTTCCTAATTCCATTACAAGACACCTTTTAGGAAAATAATCTGAAAAACTTCATAAGTCACATGCTAGTAGAACCCTGTTCATCTTACTGAGGATTTGTTTTCTGGAAGGAAATGACAGAAAGAGCACAATTCTCTGACAGTAGACTTGGAAGGGGGAATCCTTCTGTGCCTCTAAAGTGATAACCAACAGGCCAGCTCTCAAGCGTCAACATTTCTTTTCTATCAGTTTTCTTTAAATATCTTATTTCCCTAGGGATTTGGTCATCCTGTATTTCAAATTCATGGTGATTTTTGCAGAAATACTGTAACATTCAGAAAACATTGGTATCCAGTTTCTTGAAAGGTGATTAAATAGCATTAGTTTTGGTTCATCCTACAAGTACAAACCTTGACTTGAGCTCCAAGTTTGTTTTTGCCATATGACTATAATGATAAGCATGCCACATATTGTCCCAGCATCTGTTTATTCCTCTGTGAGGACGAGGTAACAAACTGACTGGTAATCCAGGCTGGCAAAGCCCATGTCAGGGTGCTTTGTTTGAAATTCAACTCTGTCCCCAAACAATATGTAATCTCAATTGAATTTCTAAACAGATCAGGACCTGTAGAGAGACACTCATTTTTTAAAAAATTCAATTATGAAAGGTATCTTTTGGAAGCCATTTCACATTATTAACAGAAGTTCAACAACACCGTCAAATCCTGTCATAACAGTGACATATGCTATCTAAATATTTCCAGTTCCACAGCTGTTATAGGAAAACCCCAGGTTATGAATTAGTCTGTTCCAAAGTGTATCTTTAAGTAGAATTTGTAGGTAAGTCAGAAAAGACTAGAAACCTTTTCATTGATTTAAAAGATACATGTACAGCAAATGAAGGTGACTGTGATGAAGAAATTGTAATGAATAGTGGTTGGTTCAATCATTTCAAAACTAGTGCAAATTTACACAGCATTAAAGGGCAAGTATGAGTTGTCTGTAACTAGGATGTTTATAATCTGGGAACTTACTGTTTCTCATTTATTTCTAAAAAGTTTCTCAGAAGTAGGTGTTCACATACCCTTTGTTGTTGTTAAGTACTGTCAAGTCGTTTCCAATCCATAGGGGTTCCAAGGAACAGCTGGTGAGCTTGAACCACCTACCCTGTGGTTCAAATGACTTTGCAGTCCAGTGCATTAGCCCACAACACTACACCAGGACTCCGACATACCCTTTTTTGTTGCTAATTGCTGTTGAGTTGATTCCAACACATAGCAACCCTGTATAGGGTTTCCAAGGAGCCGCTGGTGAGCTTGAATCACTGACCTTGCAGTTCAAATGACTTTGAAGTCTGACGCATCAGCCCATAGCACCACACCAGGACTCCTGACATACCCTTACTATAGGTGAATTAACTGAGGCAAGGCATGATGAAACAACGACAAATAAGTTCCAGAAATAAGATTTACATGAATTTAGATTATCTGGGTAGGAAAGCTTAGTGCTGGAGAGCATACACTTAGGAATCACAAAGAATTATATTTAAATTGTACTTTCATTATTTATTAGCTTTCAGACCTTAAACAAGTTTCTTAAACACTCTATGCTTTGCTTGAAATAATGGTTGTGTGAGGAAGCTTTAAAAAATTGTGGAAAAAAATCCATTACCATTTAATTCCATTTATTATGAACTGTTTGAAGCCCGCTCATACCTAATTTTGAGAATTATATGAGGACCAAAAAATACATTATCTATAGAGGTATTATCACTAGTCTGCCTCCACATCTGTCATTCATTCCTTATTTCACCATCCCCCCCAGTAGCCTTGTATAGACACCATTATTTGTACTGTAGAAAACAATAACCAGGAACAGTCCTATTTTGTCCCCTAACTACATCTCAAAGTGAGATGGTACTTAGCTCTGTCTTTAAGCTTAGATCAAGAATATGAACGAGGCTCTTGAAAAACAAGATGGCGGATCGGGTGGAAGTGCAGTGATGAGCTCTGCCAAGAACAACACAGAATACAGGACTGGGAAGGCTCGGGGGATGGTCCCAGAACTCTGAACCACATATAAAGGAATATTTGGAAGGTTGGAAGACTTACAGCTGGGGAGTTTGTGGCAGAAGCAAGAAATCCATTGCTTCCTGGTTCGGGACACTCAGCTGCTCCAGGAGCTGCCATTTTGTGTGGGGCCAAGTGGGGAAAGGATCGGAGCAGCCATGGACACCTGGTGGAGCCGCAGAGGTTGAGGTGTGGACATTCTTTTCTTTGTTGTTATCTTTTGTTGGTCCCTAGCTGTCTGTGTACCTCCATTCTGGTGATTATAGGGGTGTCTGAACTGGTGGACACCCCAGCCCCACACTCGGAGGGTTCTACTATGCATGTGCATAGATCTCCTCAAAATTTAAAGAGACAGTTTCCACTTAAACCAAACAGCCGACAGATACTCAGCCCAAGAGGAGGCCTTGAACTTTTCTTGTTTGCTTTTGGTTCTGTTTTTTAACACAGGAAAGACAAGGTGAGGGCTGTAGGGAGGGAAAGAGAGGTCATATTAGGCTACAGATTTTTTTTTTTAAGTTTTAAAAAAGTAATTTTAAAAATCTTTTTCTTTTATTTTTTTTTCTTCCTTCTTTTTCTTCTCTCTCTACTCTCTCTTTTCTGTGAATAGAGACTGCAGTATCAGTCTTGTTTTTGTTGTTGCTGTTTTTTAGTCTTTTTTTTTTTTT
>NW_006408526.1:9038152-9039658 GCF_000296735.1 Chrysochloris asiatica
ACGGCACATAACCACCACCACCACTACCACCCTTTGGTTGGTTGAAGATGCATGGAGGGGATTGTAACCATGGCAATGAGACGATATACGATAGAATGAATGTAAAAGTAATGTTCTCCCATGTAAACTATCACATAATTCACAATAAAGCATTTAAGAAAAAAAAAAAAGAATATGAACTAAATCTTCAGTATTAATTACTGTAAAAGTAGGATATTGGATTCTCACTGTCTGCTAAGCAAGATACAGTCCTTAAGCAGGAAAGGTCCTTGTGTGATCCCTTCACAAATTATTACAAATACCCTCTTCCAAAGAAGTGAATCTTCAACCACAAGCAGTCATAGTTCTTGTGTGCAGGAAAGGTTCCTGTGTGTGCAGATAGAGTTTCCACAAGAAGCAAGAAGCCCTGGTCCTTGGACTGACAGAGAGCAGGAACCGGATCTGAAGCAGGGTCTGCAGCAGTGGTGGGATGGGGAAGAACAGGGATAGTAGAAGGTTTCCCCAAGACAATCCTGAGGAATTGAAGAGAGAGCTGTTTTTAAGTCATCAAGGTATGTGTGTAGGTGAAGGGAGCAGGCAAGGAAGTAAGCAAGTAAATGGGCATGGAAGATAAAGACCTGATGAGTCAGTTGACACTGGGATAGAAGTAAACAGCTGTATTGAGTCTGTGTACAGCTCCTGTCTAAACCATTATCACAGATGTGTCTCAGATTCACAGAGAAGTTCAAGGTGCCAGATTTCCAGGACCCTGTATGGGCTGCTTTTCAAACTAGCAAGAATACAGCAGGATTGCCAAGGGATGTGCTGCTTCTATTCAAAAGGAAGGTAGAACAGTTCTCCTTCATTGTTTCTTCTTCTCAGAGTGAAATGAAAACACAGGCAAGGCCACGGAACCTTGGTAACCAGCTTTCCCAGGACATCATGACTCTTCACATTAGATGCTGGGCCAGGAAATGGGGCAGATTTACACTTGGGAAAGTCTTTTGCATTCAGATTTTTAGAAAATCCTGTGTGGAGAGCCTGTACATTTTTCAAAACTATCTCATGGCTTAATATTTTAATAATTCAAACACTTTTATATGAGACAAAGAGACAGATTTGTATGATAAAATTTAGAAGATCTTGTTTCTTTGATAGTTATTTATTATCTTTAATGACCTATCAAAAAATATAGACTATCAGGTTTAATTCCTCTCCTTAATTCTATTTTTATATCAAAATTAAAACTAAAGATGACCTAAATATAATGCATTTAGGTTCATATAATTTTTTTTTTTCAAATATTGACTTTGGTGATAGTGAGGTACCATTTATCTCAAAATGTATTAAAATTTTAGTAAGATGATACCTGAATCATGGTTGACCAAAGTGGAAAAATCAACTAAAAATATATAGGACTACCATTCTATTCTATGAAGAAAAACGTGGCATCAGGATTGGAGGAAGACTCATTAACAACCTGTGATATGCAGATGATACAACCTTGATCGCTGAAAGTGAAGAGGA
>NW_006408526.1:9040403-9052465 GCF_000296735.1 Chrysochloris asiatica
ACAACAACAACAACCATTCTATTTGTTATAAATGGTAAGACAAGATAAAGAAGTGAGAGAGGCTCCCAAACACTAAAAAATAGACCATTACAGCTTCTCTTGTACTCTGCATTGCCAACCATGCATTGTTTGATGTAAATAATACAATCTTTTCACTGGAAATTGTTTTAAAGATGAAGAATATCATGGCAGTATTACTTTATTCTCAAGGGGAAATGTAAAAAAGCACACACACAAGACATGTTGTTTACATATTGATGAAGCTATATTATTGCAGACAGTTTGAACTATAATTAAATGCTTAAATTGCTAACTGGAATCCCTTCCTTACAGTAAGTAAGAGGTTCATCTAGTCACAACTGCAATTTTCTGAATGGGTTATTGGGGTCAGCAACTGAAGTGGGACTTCTGAGAAAAGACGCAGAGGAATATCAGGGCATGAAATTCACCATTAAAGCAACTGAAGAAGCAAAGCTAAAACATCTTATATTGCCAATTAGTTGTTCTTTAGTTTAAATTAAATTACATATCTATACATATCAGCATTCAGCTAAACATATGCCTCCTAAGCCCTGTTATATGTCAAGACATATGCCAGACATGGTTATATATTTTATATGGCTGGCTGGCTGTATGCTGTTGAGTTATTTCCAACTTATAGTGACCCAGTATAGCGTTTCCAAGTCTGTAAATCTTTACAGGAGCAGAAAGCCTCATTGTTCTCCTTTGCAGCACCTGGTGGACTTGAACGGCTAACCTTGTGGCTAGCAGCCCATCACATAACCCACTCCACCATCATGACTCCTTACATACCACAATTGTGTAAATTTTATCACAAACCTTTGGTGTTTTTAATGCTGAGAAATTGGTTCCAACTCATAGAGAGCCAATGTAACACAACCTAGGATTGGATTCCAGCTCTCTCAATTGACCTATTTTAAAAACGGCTTTTGTTTTGTTTTCCTTGCCCAGACAGGCAACATGGCAGAGAGCAATAGCTCTCAACATGGTGTGCTTTTGCACCAGTGGGGAAATTTCGCAATGTCTGGAGACATATTTGATTGTCACAACAAGAAGGCAATTACTCGTTTCTACTGAGTAGAGACCAAGAATGGTGAATCCTATAATTTGGGAAAGCCCCACAACAACAAAAGTTATCTGGCCCCAAATGTCAGTATTTCCAAGACTGAGAAATTTTGGACAGACAGAAGAAGACATTATATGGCTAAACCTTGAAAAATAAACGTTAACATGAACATGAACATACTTAAAGGACAAGAATTGGAACATTTTTTAAACAGCATATCTATTTCAACTAATAAATTCTTTTGGCAATGATATATTTTCAGATGCAGTAAACACAGATTCCACTTACTCAATATTTATTCAACATTTGTTGTATACCAAATACTATCCATGAAGACATAAAATGAATAAGACACGGCTACTACCCTTAGGACATTCAAACTCAAATAAGACATGCTGACTAAAAATCTATAGGATCCCTGGTGGCACAGTGGGTAACCACTCAGTTTCTCACTGGAATGTTGATGCTTCAAACCTACCAGCTACTACACAGAAGGAAGATGCGGCAGTCTGCTTCTGTAAAGATTTACAGCCTTGGAAACCCTATGGGGTAGTTCTACTCTGTGTGATAGGGTTGCCATCTGTCAGATCCAACTCAATGAAACTGGGTTTTGGTTTTGATTTGTTTTGACTAGCAATCCAAATACTTTTAGGTTATGTGCAAATGCTGTCATGAAATCCTATCTGTGAAGTCAGAGGGATTTTCAATGATAAAATATTTTAAATATTTGTTTGAATGTTTAGGAAGTTTTATTATAACATGAACTTTATGACATGTTGCTGTAATCTCAGTCTTCTGGATTTTTAATGTTTAGTCATTATATACTGTCTAGTATGCTTTTCCACCACTCATTTGTTTATGTATCATACTGTGGTAGATTGTGTGTTGCTGCAATACTGGAAGCTATGCTACCTGTATATTAAAGAACAGCAAGGTCACCCATGATGGCCAGGCCTCAGCAGATTTTCTGTACACCAAAAAAGACTAGGAAAAAGGAGAGGCAGACTACTTCTGGATGGTTAGCCACTGAAAATTACGAATGCTAACAATTGATTGTCTGATATAGTGCTGAAGATGAGCCCCTCAGGCTGGAAGGCACTCAGTGCATGGCTGAGGAAGAGCTACCTCCTCAAAATAGAGTTAACCTTAATGACATGTATAGAGTAAAACTTTTAGGTCCTTCATTGATGAGGCATAACTCAAAATGGGATAAACAGCTGTAAATAGCCATTAGAAATCAGAATATGAATCCAGAAAAAATGGAATTCATCAAAAATTAAATTGAAAACATAACAATTCATATCCTAGACAAATCTTTGAGATATTAGTGAGATAGAATGAAATGTATTGGCCATTTTGAATTATAATAACATATGGTCTGGTATGCTGGGAATGACCAACTAAAAAGGAATGGCATCACATTAATCATCAAAAAGAACACTGTGAGATCTACCCTGAAATATATTAGTGATAGGATAATATTCATACTCTTACAAGGAAGAATAGTTAACATGACTAGTTTTCAAATTTATGCAATAATGACAAAGATTAAGAAATTAAAGATTTTTACCAACTTCTGAAGTCTCAAAGTGATCCATTATGCAATCAAGATGCATTGGTAATTACTGGCTATGGGAATGTTGAAGTTGAAAGCAGGAAGGGTCAGTAGTTGGAAATTATGACTTTGGTGAAAGAAATGACACCAAAGATCACATTACAGATCTTTGCAAGACCAGTGATTCATTCATTGCAAACACCTGTTTTTGACAACATAAATAATGACTATACACATGGACTTCACCAGATAGAACACATAGGAAATAAATAGACTACATCTGTGGAAAGAAACTGTGGAGAAGTTCAATATCATCAGTCAAAACAAGGCAGGTGCTGATTGTGGAACAGACCATCAATTACTCATATACAGCTTCAAGTTGAGGTGAAATAAAATTTAAACAAGTCAATTAAAGCCAAGCAAGAAGTTCAAGTTGCACAGAAGTATTTGGCAAAAGATGACTCTAGGAATGGATGGAATACCCACTGAAGTGTTTCAACAAACTGATATAGCAGTGAAGGCACTCATTCATCTATGCCAAGAAATTTGCAAGACAATTACCTGACTCACTGATTTGAAGAGATCCATATTTGTACCCATTCCAAAGATAAGTGACGGACCCAATGGAATGCAGAAATCATCCACCAATATCATTAATATCACATGCAAGTAAAATTTTGCTGAAGATTATTCCAAAACAGTTGCAACAGTACATCAACAGGCAACTGCCAGAAATGCAAACAAAATTGAGAAGAGGATGTAGAACTAGGGATTTTATTGCTTAAGTTAGATGGATACCTGCTGAAAACAAAGAATACCAGAATGATATTTGTTTGTGCTTTACTGAGCATGCAAAGTCTTTTGAATGTGTGGATCATAGCAAATTATGGATAACATTGTGAAGGATAGGTAATCCAAAACACTTAATTGTGCTTATGAGAAACCTGCACATAGACCAAGTAACAGTTGTTAGAACAGATACCGAATGGTTATAAATCAAGAAAAATGTGTGTCAGGGTCGTATCCTTTTACCATATTTATTCAATCTGTATGCTAAGCAAATAATCTAAGAAGTTGGATTATATGAAGAAGAACTTGGCATCAGGATTGGAGGAAGACTCATTAACAACCTTACTTGATAAACGTGAAGAGGACTTAAAATGCTTACTAATGATGACCAAAGACAGTAATTTTCTTAATGGATTGCACATCAATGTAAAGAAAACAAAAGTTCTCTCAACTGGACCAATAAATAATATGATAAATGGAGAAAAGATTGAAGCTGTCAAAGACTTCAGTTTGCTTGGATCTACCATCAACACTCATGGAAACAGCAGTCAAGAAATCAAATGACATATTACATTTGGCAAATTCACTTCAAAAGGCCTCTTTCCAGTGCTAAAGAGCAAAAGATTTATTTGAGGACTTAAATGTGCCTGACTCAACCCATGGTATTGTCAATCACCGCATATGCATGTGAAGGTTGGACAATGAAAAAGGATGATTGTAGAAGAATCCATGAATTTGAGTTACGGTGTTAGAGAAGAATATTAAAAGTACCATTCACTTCCAGAAGAGCAAACAAATCTGTCTTGGAAAAAGTGCAGCCAGAATGTTCCTTAGAAGTCAAAATAGTGAGGTTTTTCATCTCTTGTACTTCGGACATGTTATCAGAAGAGACCATTTCCTGGAGAAGGACAGCATGTTTGGTAAAGTGGAGGGTCAGTATAAAAGAAGAAGACCCTGCTGCAAGATGGACTGACACAGTGGCAACAGCAATGGGCTCAAACATAAAAACAATTATGATGATGCCACAGGGACAGGCAGTGTTTCATTCCTTTGTGCTGGAACCAATTCGAAGGCAGCTGACAACAACAACAACAAGAGCCTAAGTATGACCATGTATCCATCTGAATTCAGAGACCGTTTCAAGAATAGATTTTACACATTCAACACTAAATGACTTAAGACCAGATGTGGAATGACATCAAGAGCTTCATATAAGATGAAAGCAAAAGTCATTTAAAAGGGAAAAAAAGAAAATACCAAAATGGATGTGAGAAAATTGTTCTAGAATGTAGAGCAGCTAAAATGAATGGAAAAAAATGATGAAGTGAAAGAGTTGAACAGAAGATTTCAAATGAAGGGTTCCAGAAGACAATACGAAGTATTATAATTAACTGTTCCAAGACTTGGAATTAGAAAACTAATAGGAAAGCACATGCTAGATATTTCTCAAGGTAAAAGAACTGAAGAAAAAATTCAAGCCTCAAGTTGCAATAGTGAAGAATTCTATGACAAATTATTGAACTGCACAGGAAACATAAGAAGATGGAAAGAATACAGAGTTCTTATATCAAAAATAATTGTTCTATATTCAACCATTTCAGCAGTTAGCATATGATCAAAACTTGATAGTGTAATAGGAAGAAGTCCAAGCTGCACTGAAGGCACTGGTGAAAAACAAGTGCCAGAAATTGACAGAATACCAATTGAGATGTTTCAACAGATTGATGAAGTGCTGAAAGTGTTCACTTATCCATATCAAGAAACTTGGAAGACAGTTACCTGGTCAACTGACTGGAAGAGATCCATATTTATGCTCATTCCAAACGTGATCCAACAGAATGTGGAAAATATCTGAACACTATCATGCATATCTGGTAGCGTAGTGATTACGAATCGGGCTGCAAACCTTAAGGTCAGCGGTTCGAAACTACCAGCCGCTCCGCGGGAGAAAGATGAGGCTTTCTGCTCCCGTAAGGATTTACACCCTTGGAAACCCTGTGCAGGGTCGCTATGGGTCGGAACCAACTCGACGGCACTTAACAACAACAACAACATCATGCATATCATACTCAAGTAAAGTTTTACTGAAAATATTTCTAAATAATTTGGAAAATATTTCTAAACAAATTCAGAAATTCAAGCCAGATTCAGAGGAGGAAGTGGAGTTTCTATTACTGATGTCAGATAGATTTTGACTGAAAGCAGAGAATACCAGAAAGATGTGTACATATGCTTTATTGACTATGCAAAGACATTCAATTGTGTGGATCTTAATATACTCTGGATAACATTGCAAGTATATAGACTAAGAGACAGTCATTTGAACAGAAGAAGGGAATAGCATGTGGTTTTAAATCAGTAAAGGTATGTTCCAGGGCTAAATTCTTTAACGTATTCAGTCTGTATGCTGAGCAAATAATTCCAGAAGCTGGACTTTATGAAGAAGAATGCAGGATTAGGACTTTGGGAAGACTAATAACCTATGACATGCAGGACACAGCCTTGCTTGCTGTAAGTGAAGGGGACTTGAAACACTGATAGGAAAAAAAGATTACTGCCTTCACTACAGATTATCCTTTAGCATAAAAAAAGCAAAAATCCTCACACCCGAGTCAATAAGCAGCATCATGATAGATGAAGGAAAGATTAAGGATTTCATTTTACTTGGATCCACAATCAACACCCATGGAAACAGCAGTCAATAGATAAAACAATTACATTTAACAAATCTACTGCAAAAGACTACTTTAGGGGTTAAAAATCTAAGATGTCATTTTGAGAACTAAGGCACATCCAACCCAAACCATGGTATTTTTATCACCTCATATGCATGGAAAGCTGGACAATGAATAAAGACCAAAAATGAATTGATGCATTTGAATTATGATTGTGAAGAATAATAAATATATTGTGGGCTGACAGAAAAATCAACACATTTGTCTTAGGATAATTACAAACAGATTGCTGCTTAGAAGTGAGTATGGTGAGACTTCATCTCATGCACTTTGGACATGTTATTAAGAAGAACCAGTCTCTGAGAAGGAAGTGATACTTGGTACAGCAGAGTCAAAGACAAAGAGAAAGATCATCAAGGAAATGAACTGACACCGGGGCTGCAACAGTGGCCTCAAAAATAGTAATGATCATGTGGATGTGCAGGATTAGACATTATTTCTTTTTGTTATGTATGTGGTTACTATAAGTCTGAATCAACCCGATGGCACATTGTTATGTGCCATCATATAAATCATGATTATTTTAACACATACCAGTATGTGTTAAAATAATCATATTTAAGTTTTAATTCTTTCATAATGGCTTATGCTTTTACCAAGCGTGGACAAACTAAAAGATGTTCTTTATGGTCTTTGTGAATGGGACCATAACTCTGACTTAATAGATTTTTTTGATGGAAAATGGCTACCCCGATGGCACCCCACGCCATGTAAATTCTTAGAAATCTGGTAATGCATTTATCACCACCTTCTAAATGAAACTCAAGAGCTATATTCTGTTTACTCAAATCTCTTCTTTTAAATGTACAATGTTTAAATCTAGATTTTTTCTTTCTTTCTTTTTAACTTTTATTTTCTAAATAGAAATACCTAGGGAATAAATTATCATCTCTTCGGGTTTATTTGTGAATAATGTTTTGTGACTTGATGAACAGTTCATAGAATTTCTATTATGTGATGAATGCTATGTTAGTCACCAGGGCTACAAAGACAACTAAGGGAGATAGACAATTCAAGGAATGAATATGACTGGTTTTCCTGATGGCTTCCCTCCATCTGTTTAGTTACCAATCATGTCATTCTACTCTTCAGAACCTTTTGAATCTGTGTACTTCCCTTTAACTTCTTAGCTACTCCCCTAGTCAAGGCCATCATCATCATTCTCTAGTGTCTTGCAATAGTTTCCTTACTGTTCTTCTAACACTGGCCTGGTAACCACAAGATCAGCAATTCAAGCCCACCAGTTGCTCTCAGAAACACTATACAGGGTTTACTATACAGGGTCAATTAATACTGGCACACAACAGCAACAATAACATTTTCTCTGGCTACAGATTAAGGAATGACTTGGATGGAGGAATGGTGAGGTATTTTACAAACGCAATTTATAACCACTTCACTCCACTGCTTAAGCCCTTTAATGGCCGTTGTTGGTTTTTGCTTTTTTATAAGTTCCCATTGAATTGATTCTAACTCATGGTGATGGTATGCATAGAACTGCTCCATAAGATTTTCAAGACCTTTTGGAAGTAGATCACCATGCCTGTTTTTTGAGGTATCTCTGGGTATGTTCTGTCAACCTTTGGACTAGCAGTTGGAGGGTTTAACCATTTATGTCACCAGGAACCACACGGGCCCTTTATGAGAAATTTAACTTTGCAAGCTATTGAAAAGTTATCTCAGTGATACCACAAGAGATATATAATGTATATTTCCTCATGAATTTATCCATTTCATTTAACTCTTCAAATCTATTTGTACAAGTCTGCAAAGCAATCTTATAAAGATTTCTCATTATTATTCATGGTTCTCTCTCTCCCCCACCTTTCTTTTTTAACACCTTTTGTGACTTTTTCCCTTTTTTCTTGATTAGGTTTCCTAGCATTTTATTATGCATACACAGGGCAAGCTGAGTCAGAATACACTTGATGGCACTTAACAAAAACAACAAATTTAAAACACATAAAAAGTGAATTGTTATCCTTCTGGTGTGTTTTATTTTCTTTTCTAGTTCATTAGTTTCTAACATACTATTATTATATCTTTTCTTTTGATTCCTTAGATTAATTTTGTTGTTCTTTCTGACTCTTAAGTTTAATACTTATATTACTAAAATTTATGTAAGCAAACTTAATTTTTAAAGTTGTGAACTTTCTTCTGGTCATACATTTAGTTATATTTCATACACTTATATATACTTCTAAACACATACTTTTATATATAATGTCTTCATTACTAATCTGTAAAGTCAAAGTCAAATATAATGAAATGTGCAAAGATCTGGAGTTAGAAAACCAAAAGGGAAGAACACGATCAGCATTTTTCAAGCTGAAAGGACTGAAGAAACACTTCAAGCCTCAACTTGAAATAATGAAGGATTGTTTGGATAAAATATACAATGATGCAGAAAGCATCAAAAAGAGATGGAAAGAACACACAGAGTCACTGTACCAAAAAGAAATAATAGATGTTCGAACATTTCAAGAGGTAGTATATGATCAATAGCCAATGATACTGCAGGAAGAAGTCCAATGTGTGCTGAAAACATTGGAAACAAACAAAGCTAAGGGAATTGATAGAATGCAAACTGATATCTTTCAACAAAGTGATGCAACACTCTTCTATCTATGCCAAGAAATTCATAAGCAGCTGTCTGGCCAACTGATTGAAAGAGATCCATATGTGTGCCTATTCCAAAGAAAGGTGATCCAAGGAATGTGTAAATCACTGGACAATATCATTAACATCATATGCAAGTAAATTTTCTTAAAGATAATTTTTAAATGGCTGCAACAGTACATTGACATGGAACTGCCAGAGGTTCAAGTCAGATTTAGAAGAGGACATGGAACAAAGAATAGCATTGCTGACATCAGCTGGATCTTGGCTAAAAGCAAAGAAAACCAGAAAAATGTTTACCTGTACTTTACTGACTATGCAAAGTTTTTTGTATGGATCATGACAAGCTATAGACAACACTGTGAAGAATGAGCACTTAATCATGCTCCTGGGGAATCTGAACATAGACCAAGAGACAATCATTCAAACAAATCAAGAGGGCACTGAATGGTTTAAAATCAGGAAAGATGTATGGCAAGGTTGTATTTTTTTCACCATACTTATTTAATCTGTATGATGAGAAAATAATCTAAAAAGGTGGATTATATGAAGAAGAACGTAACATCATGATTCATTACCAACCTGAAATATGCAGGTGATATAATCTTGCTTGCTGTAAGTGAAGAGGACTTAAAATACTTACTGATGAAGATAAAAAACCACAGTTTTGTATGTGGGTTGCACCTCAATGTAAAGAAAATAAAAACTTTCACAACTGGACCAATGAATAATATCGTAATATATGGAGAAAAGATGCAAATTGTCAAAGACTTCATTTGCTTGTATCCAACATCAACACTCATGGAAGCAACAGTTAAAAAATCAAACAACGATTGCATTAGGCAAATCTGTTGCACATGACTTCTTTAAAGTGTTGAAGAGCAAAGATGTCAGACTAAGGTGTGCCTGACTCGAGCCATGGTATTTTCTATAGCCTCATAAAGTCAGTGGTTCAAACCCATCAGTCACTCCTCAGGGTCACTATGAGTCAGAACCGACTTGACAGCACTTAATAAAAACAACAACGTATGCATGTGAAATAGAAAAATGAATAAGGAAGACTATAGAAGAATCAATGGATTTGAGTTATGGTGTTGAAGAAGAATATTAAAGGTATCATGGATTGCTGAAGAACAAACAAATCTATGTTGGAAGAAGTACAACCAGGATGCTCCTTAGAAACCAATATGGCCAGACTTCATCTCTCACACTTTGGACATATTATAAGGTGGGACCAGTCCCTGGAGAAGGATATCATGTTTGGTAAAGTAGAGGGACAGCAAAAAA
This sequence comes from Chrysochloris asiatica, assembly GCF_000296735.1. Taxonomy (NCBI): domain Eukaryota; kingdom Metazoa; phylum Chordata; class Mammalia; order Afrosoricida; family Chrysochloridae; genus Chrysochloris; species Chrysochloris asiatica. The sequence continues at coordinate 9,050,476 of NW_006408526.1, forward strand.
GAGGGAGACTCCCAATGAGATGGATTGGCACAGTAGCATCAACAATGGGCTCAAGCATAGCAGCAATTGTGAGGATGGTGCAGGATCCGGTGGTACTTAGTTCTGTTGTACATAGTGTTGCTATAAATCAGTACAGGAATCCTGCTGTGGTGTTGTGAGCTAATGTACTGGACTGCAAGTTCAGTTTAAACAGGTAGGTGGTTCAAGTTCACTGGCTGCTCAGTGGAAACCGTATACAGGGTCACTATGAGATAAAACAGACTTGACATCAACAACAAGCCAGTACCCACTCAACAACACTTAACAACAACAACAATGTTCATTAGATGTTCTGAGATTTTTGCTTATTTGAAACAGTTGTTTAGGAACATTTGATTTTTTTGTTTTTAAATTTAAATCTGAGAAGTTTGTCTTCTTACGTTTTTGGAATTATTTTATAAAGTTTATTGCATTTTGGCCAGATAATTTCTAGTTTTATAAATTCATTGCTTTATTTGGTTGTTGTTTAGCTTAATCTTTAGTCACTCTTGGTGGACAATTCTATAAGCACTTAACCATCAATCAGACTGATGGAAAGATCTAGTTTGTTAATGGAATTAAAGTCATGAGAAGGAGGAGAAGCTGTAGTGGTTGTAGGGTTATGAGAGGATTGTAAAAATGATTGACATCTTAGAGGAAGACTCTAAGTTTAAAATTTCTCACTGGAACAATTTCAGGTGAGACTAAATGCTAATGTAGAACCATGGGAATGGTTAGTGATAGACAAGACCTGAGAAGATACTTGTAGTCAGATGGTAGAGACCTCAAGTAGTAATGAAATGATGCAACAAAAACATCATTAAGGAATGAGGAGAATGTTGACTTTACCTTCCGACCTTGTGTCATGTAAAATAAGAGAGAATAAGCAGCTGTCACTGAAGAGACCTTCAAAGGGATTGTATCCTCAGGGGACAGGTGGTGGCACTGTGGACTAGGCATTGGGCTGCTAACTGCAAAGTTGCTGTTTCAAATCCACTAGCCACTCAGAGGGAGAAAGATGAGACTGTCTGCTCCCATAAAGATTTACAGTCTCAGAAACCCTAGAGAGTTGTCCTATAGGGTGGCTATGAGTCAGAATCAACTCATTGACAGTGGGTGAGTTGGGAAAGCTGTAATTGATTTAAATCAAGGAAGTTTAGGTAAAGATTTTTGGAAATTGTATAGAGGTAGCGTTGACATTCATTTAATGAGGATGCTATCTGTTCAAAGTCCCTGGTCAAAGTCACAGTTCAGTGCCTGGGCTAATTAATCAGTGTTTTCTTTCACCCTCAAAAAATGTCTTCTTGTTGTTGTTAAGTGCTGTCAAGTCGATTCTGACCCATAGCAACCCTGTATAGGGTTTCTGAGAAGCAGCTGGTAAGCTTGAACCACTGACTTTGCAGCCATTTGACTTTGCAGTTCAAATAGCTTTGCATTAGCACACAGCACCATACCAGGACTCCAAAAAGTGTCTTTGTTGTTGTTGTTGTCAGGTGCCATCGAGTCAGAACCAACTCATAGTGACCCCATGCACAGCAGAACGAAACAATGTCCGATCCTGGACCAACCTCACCACCGCTGCCACATTTCAGTCCATCAATGCTGCCACCTGGCCCATCCATCTCATTGGGGATCTTCCTCTTTTTCTCTGACCCTCCACCTTACCGAGCATGACATCCTTCTCCAGTGACTGGTCTCTCTGGACAATATGTCCAAAGTATGAGAGACGAAGCATAGCCACCTTGGCCTCCAAGGAGCACTCTGGCTGCACTTCTTCCAAAACAGATCAATTGGTTCTTCTGGCAGTCCATGGCACTTTCAGTATTCTCCTCCAACACAATAACTCAAAGGCATCAATTCTTCTATAATCTTCCTTATTCACTGTCCAGCTTTCTCATCCATATGAGGTTATTGAAAATACCATGGCCTGGGTCAGGCGCACCTTAGTTCTCAAGCTGACATCTCTGCTCTT
>NW_006408526.1:9053721-9085943 GCF_000296735.1 Chrysochloris asiatica
TTTTCTAACTCCAAATCTTTGCATATTTTATTATAGTATTTGGTTTTATCTTCTTGAGCTGATCTTTGAAATTTTCTGTTCATCTCTTGGACCTCTTCTGTTCTTCCATTTGCTTTAGCTTCTCTACACTGGAGAGCAAGTTTCAGAGTCTCTGCTGACATCAATTTTGACCTTTTCCTTCTTTCTTGTCTTCTTAATGACTTTTTGCTCTCTTTATGTATGATGTTCTTGATGTCATCCCACAACTCTTAGCCATGTTCAATTGCCATAATATAGTTCACAAAGACTATGTTCTGCATCCTACTGTAGCAAGTAGCATCTGGGATCTTAAAATCTCACGAGTGACTGTCTGAAGTATAGCTATTGGTCACTCCATGTGTGGGAGAAAGAAGAGTGATACAAATTGAAGAGGCTTGGAATCAATTAGTCCAATGGAGGAATGGAACATGTGAATATCAGTCTCCACAACTCTTATACCAGAAGAACTAGATGGTGCCTGGCTCTGAAAAAATGCCTGCTCTGAAAGGAATTACATTAGAGGGTCCTAGATAGAGTGGGAGAAAATGTCAAGCAAAATTCAAAATTATTTGGAAAAAAAAATACTGGGCTTACTGGTCAGAAAGAGACTGGAGGAACCTGAGACTATTGCCCTTGACCATCCTTCAGGTCTAGAAAAGAACTCACTCTTCTGCCCCAATTTTCAACCAAGCTCAAAATATACAGGAGGGGACAATAACACTAGTAGGATATGCGCACCATGGAATGGTCAATCATTCAACATCAAAAGGGCAACATTTTCCTAAGGACAAAGGGATGGGAAGGTAGGTGGAATAGAAATAGAAACCACTAGGAGGAAGCAGGATAACTGTTGCTGAAAGAAGGGAACTTCAGTCATTGAGATGAAACAAAGTGTATGATTTGTTCAATGTAAAACTAATGACTTGCCTGTAGATCTTTACTCAATTCACAATAAAAAGTTTTTTTTAAAAAGTGACTTGGTTTAGATGACAAATTATATGGTCATTCTAGACAAAAGGATGTTTGTTTTTGAAATCTATACACTATCATGAAAAAGTCAATATAAATATTAGGAAAAGGAGAGTAATATAATTAATAGTCAAGGGATGTTGTTTTTATTTTCAGCTGTCATACTGAATCTTGGCAACCCATACACAATGGAAAGAAGTGCAACTGGGTCAGTCCTATCTTCATAGTTCACCTTGGTTTGGAAGCTCCATTGAAACTTGTTCAACATCATAGCAACACAGGCAGTAATTGAACTTAAGTCTTCACATGCAAGGTGAGAATTCTATAACTGAATTAAAGGAAAGGGGCATAGGATGATTTGGGAATAAGAAATTTTGCTTTCTCCAACTTAAAAAAAAAAAAAAAAAATTAAAACCAGCAGGTGGTAACTCCATAAACACTCTCCCATGCAACCCAAAGAGTTATGCAATCTACCCTTATATCCTTCTCTCTTTCATTCCCATTAAGTAAAGAGGTTCACCTTCCTGCCTAATTCTAAGCTCTCAGCCTGTGCTCCTGCACATTTTCATAGGAATCGTGTTCTCCTTCTTCACCAATCTCTCTTAGCACCTCAACTTCAACTTCATCAACATTTAAATGTAGTGCTATAGGATAAGTACTGGACTGAAAACCAGAAGGTCAGTGGTTCAAACCCATAAACTGCTCCTAGGAAACCCTATGCAGAGTGGTTATGAGTGGGAACAGATTCAGCAACACTTAACAATAACATTATATCTCCTAATTTAAATGCTATTCTGTCCACAATAGCAACCTTCCAGCTACTAGATTGGGTTTTCTACACATATTTTCATGGGCAATGGCAGTTCAGCAGATTTATAAGGCCTTGGTGTACAATACATAGTTATTGATTTAATGAATGCATTTTTTCTATTCATATTTGAAAAAAATATCAGAAAAGTTCACATTCACATGGATGAACAGGAAAACACAATTTTACCACAAAGCTATGTTAACTCTCCAGCTTTGTACAAAATGAAAGAAAAATATCTGGACCATGTGGACATTCCAAAGATGATCATGCTGATTCACTACATCTATGACATCAGGTCAGGCATGGATTACCCAGTAAGAAAGTCATCCATGTGCTTACCTTGGATTGCTTGGTACTCTGTCCTTGTCAAGCATTATAAACTTGAAAAGAAGGTTTGAGTCTATGTTACAGTGCTGTTGGGTTGGGAGAGAGACAGATACCAGCCACAACTTAAAGCAGAAGCTTTGGTCTTGTAGAAAAAATGTGAAGTTGTTCATGACAGTACTAAGGAAACACAAATAAGCCTGTGCTTACCTTGCTTATTGGGTAATTCGACACTGCATCAGGCTGATAAGACAGAAGAAGAAAGAGGTATCCACCAGAGGCCTTGGTAAAACCTATACACTCTAGAAGATGAGAGATAAACTCTATGAAAGGACATGCCATTTTAGAGACGTTTTAAGGAATCTGGAGGTCAGTGGCATGTTGGAGTTGTGATCTCTCCTCCAATATAAAAGGCAAATTGTTGTATCTGCATCTTCTACCATAAAGAAGGAAGCAGAACATCTTGTAGGTCTTTTTAAGGTTTTGGAGTACTGATTTGACTCATAGACTGTCAACTTTGAAAGAGGCCCAAAGCAGGAAATAGCGCCACTCCAGGTTCAAGCACAAGCAGGCTTACCCACGGCACTTTACCATCTAGCTGAAAATTGTTGTTGCTAGGTGTCACTGAGTCAGTACCAACTCATAGTGACCTTATGCACAACAGAATGAAACGCTGCTCGTTCTGTCCCAGTCTCAAAATCATTGCTGTATATTTGAGCCCATCGCTGCTGCCACTATGCTAATTCATATCATTAGGGGTCTTCCTCTTTTTATCCAACACTCAACTTTACCAAACATGATATCCTTCTCCAGGGATTGGTCCCTCCTGATAATATGTCTGAAATATGAGAGACGAAGTCTGGTCATCCTGGCTTCTAAGGAGCACTCTGACTGTACTTCTTCCAACCCAGATCTGTTTGTTCTTTTGTCAGTCCATGGTACTTTCAATATTTTCCTCCAACTTCATAACTCAAATGCAACAATTTTTCTGTGGTCTTCCCCATTCACTGTCCAGCTTTCACATGTATATGAGGTTACTGAAAATATCAAGGCTTGGGTCAGATGCACCTTAGTTCTCAAATGGACATTTCTGCTCTTTAAAACTTTAAAGATATTCTTGTGCAGCACATTTGTCTAATCCAACATGTCGTTTGATTTCTTCACTGTTGCTTGCATGAGTGTTGATAGAAGTATGGTGAAAGAATACAATACTGGCACACATCTTTCTTAATTTGAAACCATTCAGTGTTCCCTTGTTCTGGTCTATGTACAGGTTCCTCATGAGCACAATTAAATGTTCTGGAATATTCATACTTTGCAATGTTATCCATAGCTTGTCATGATCCTCACAATCAAAAGCCTTTGTGTAGTCAGTAAAGCACAGGTAAACATTTTTCTGGTATTTTCTGCTTTTAGCTAAGATCCATTTGATATCCACAATAATGTTCCTCATCCCATGTCCTCTTCTGAATCCAGCTTGAATATCTGGAAGTCCTCTGTAAATGTATGGTTGCAGCCATTTTTGCATTATCTTTAGTGAAATTTTGTTTGTATGGGATATTAATGATACTGTCCGATGATTTCTGCATTCTGTTGAGTCACCTGTTATTTGAATGGGCATAAATATGGATCTTTTGCAGTCCATTGGCCAGGTAGTAGTCTTTCAAATTCCCTGGCATAAATAATTGAGTACCTCCAGTGCTAAATTAGTTTGTTGAAAAATCTCAATTTGTATTACATCAATTTGTATTTCATCAATTTCCAGAACCTTGTTCTTTGTCAATGCCTTCAGTACACCTTGGACTTTTTATTTCAGCATGATCATATGATCATATGCTACCTCTTGAAATGGTTGAACATCATTCGACACTAGGGACCAGAAAACTGTCCAAAAGTGAGAAAGATAGAACCTGTGGTGGTGGGATAATCAGAAGGCAAGCTGTTGGCATTTTGGAGCAAGGCTATGTTTTCAACAGGAAAGAATTGTACAGCTTTTGAGAAACTGTTCCTGCTATGCCCTGGTAGAAATGGAACACTCGAGTTTGGGGTACCAAATGACCATTAACCCAAATTTGTCCATTACAGCCTGTGTTCTGTTGGATCTAAGTCATGAAGTTGGGCAGCTAAGGTTTATTATGACTGACCCAGCCAATGACTGAGCACAAACCAAAACAAAAAACAACAAACTTATTGCCATCAAGTTGATTCCAACTCATAGTGAGTCTGTAGACAAGCAGAACTGCCCCCATAGGGTTTTCAAGGCTGTAGTATTTACAGAAGCAGACTGTCATGGATTTCTTTTGCGGAATTAGTGGATTTCAACAGCTGACTTTTTGGTTAACAGTCAAATGCTTTAACCACTATGCCACCAGGGCTCCTTTACTGAGCACCCACCAAAACCCACTACCATCAAGTCAATTCCAACTCATGGTAACCCTATATAGGGTTTCTGAGACTGTAAATCTATATGCTAGCAGATAACCTCATGTTTCTCCTGAGGAATGACTGATGTGTTTGAACCACTGACCTTGAGATTAGCAGTCCAATGCCCAACCCATAGCATCACCAGGGTTCCTTTGACTGAGCACAAAAGCAAAAAACAAACTCACTGACATCAAATACATTTTGTCTCTGTATTGGGTTTCTGGGTTGTAAATCTTTATGGAAACAGACGACCTCATCTTTCTCTCAAGGAGTGGCTGGTGGTTTTGAACTGCCAAAATTGCATTTAGCAGTCCAGTGCTTATCCTGCAGTACCACCAGGGCTCCTTTGGGGTTACATGCAGGACCATGCAAGTGAGTAACGGAATCTCTTTAACTCCCCATTGGCCTGGTGGACACTTCCTTAGAACACTGCTGCAATCCACTGCAGTTTAACTGTCTTCTCGAAGGAGTCCTGGTGGGACAATAGCTAAGTACTAGGCTGCTTACTGAAAGGCTGGATTACCAAACACAACCTTACTTATAAGCAAGGAACCACTTGGTCCATATTGGTTTCCATCATTACAGTACTCCCTGACCTCTAGACTTAGATTTATAAAAATAATTCTGTGCACCCCTCCCTACCAATTAGTACTTTGTTGTTGTTGTTAGGTGCCATAAGTTGGTACCTACTCATAGCGACCCTACGTACAACAGAACGAAGCAATGCCCGGTCCTGGGCCAACCTCAAATTGTTACACTTGAGCCCATTGATACTTTGGTAGCACATTCATTTGTTATATGAGATACATGCATCTTTTATATGCTTATATCATCATTTTCTACAAGGCATAATTGTGGAACACTGATTCCTTCAAATATTAATAGCTGTTCTGAAAAATGATCCCATGGTCAAATAAATTTTGGAATTGCTGGGTTTAAAAATACATAGAAGAATGCAATTTAAAAAAAATAGACTTCAGAACTTCTCATAGTCTTTAAGATGACTAAGAAGATTTTGAATCTTCAAGTGGGAGATATAGCATATAACAGTTCCCCAAAGTATTTACTGCAAAACCCATGAAGTATATCCTAATTTCTGTAGAGTAATATTTCATGAGCAATAACTTGGTTGGCATGTATGAAATTAAAGATTAAGTGATGATATGGATACATATAGAGTACTGTTATGGATTAAATTGTGTGTCCCCACAAAATATGTTTTAGAATCCTAATCCCTATACCTGTGTATATAATCTAATGTAATGTAATTCCCCTGCATGCAATGTAACCAATTTCCATAATGCAACTGAATGTATTATGAACAATAAATCAATGTAGGTCATACCAAGTGTTGTTGTTGTTGTTAGATGCCACTGAGTCAGTGCTGACTCATAGTGACCTTATGCACAGCAGAATGAAACACTGCCCAATCCTGGGCCAACCTCACTATTGTTGCTACGCTTGAACCCACTGATGCTGCCCCTTGGTCAATCCATCTTGCTGGGGGTCTTCCTCTTTATCTCTGACCCTCTACCTTACCAAACATGATATCCTTCTCCAGTGACTGGTCCCTCCTGACAATATGTCTGAAGTATGAGAGACGAAGTTTGACCATCTGGACCTCCAAGGATAAAGCCAAATATTACAACAAAATGTGCAAAGATCTGGAGTCAGAAAACCAAAAAGAAAGAACATGCTCAGCATTTCTCAAGCTGGAGGAACTGAAGGAAAAATTCAAGCCTCGACTTTCATTATTGAGATTCTCTGGGCAAATTATTGAATGATGCAGAAAGCATCAAAAGAAGATGAAGGAATATACAGAGTCACTGTACCAAAAGGAAATGGCTGATATTCAACCATTTCAAGAATTAGCATATGATCATGAGCCAGTGATACTTTAGGAAGAAATCTAAGGTGCATTGAAGGAATTGACAAAGAACAAGGCACCAGGAATTGATGGAATAAACATTGAAATCTTTCAAGAGAATGAGGCAGCACAGGAGGCACTCACTCATCTCTGCCAAGAAATTTGGAAGACAATTATCTGGCCAACTGATTGGAAGAGATCTGTATTTGTGGCCATTCCAAAGAGAGGTGACCCAACAGAATGCAGAAATCATCAGACAATCTTTTTGATATCCCATGTGAGTAAAGTTTTATTAAAGGTAATACAGAAACGGCTGCAAGCATACATTGACAGAGAACTCCCAGAGGTTCAAGCCGGATTCAGAAGAGGCCGTGGAATGAGGGATATCATTACTGATGTCCGATGGATCTTGGCTGAAAGCAGAGAACATCAGAAAGATGTTACCTGTGCTTTATTCACTAAGCAAAGGCTTTTGATTGTGTGGATCATGACAAGCTATGGACAATATTGCAAAGTATGAATATTCCAGAATACTTAATTGTGCTCGTGTGGAATCTGTACATGGACCAAGAAGCAGTTGTTCGAACAGAACATGGGAACACTGAATGGTTTAAAATTAAGAAAGGTGTACGACAGGGTTGTATTCTTTCACCATACTTATTTAACCTGTATGATGAGCAAATAATCTGAGAAACTGGGTTATATAAAGAAAAACATGGCATCAGGATTGGAAGAAGACTCATTAACAACTTGCAATATGCATATGAAACAACCTCGCTTGCTGAGAGTGAAGAGGACTTAAAACATTTACTGATGAAGATCAAAGAGCACAGCCTTCAGTATGGATTACATCTCAATGTAAAGAAAGCAAAAATCCTCACCACTGGACCAATAAACAACATTCTTATCAATGGAGAAAAGATTGAAGTTGCCAAGGACTTCATTATTCTTAGATCAACTACCAACACTCACAGAAGCAGCCGTTAAGAAATCAAATGACGTATTGCATTAGGCAAATCTGCTGCACAAGACCTTTTTTTAAGTGTTGAAGACCAAAGATGTCAACTTGAGGACTAAGGTGCACCTGACCCAAGCCATGGTATTTTCAGTAACCTCATGTGCATGCAAAAGCTGGACAGTGAATAAGAAAGACCGTAGAAGAATTGATGCTTTTGACTTATGGTGTTGGAAGAGAATATTGAAAGTGCCATGGGTTACCCATAGAACCAACAGATCTGTGTTGAAAGAAGTGCAGCCAGAGTGCTCCTTTTAGGCTAGGATGTAAGGTGGGTCTTAAACCATGGTTTATATAACCTACCACTCTTGGCATGACTCTGTAGGATCAGTACTGAACTGTGAACCACATGGTCAGCAATTCAAACCCATCTGCTTTTCCTCAGAAACTCTATAAAGGGCTGCTATGAGTTGGAACCGACTTGTTGGCACTTAACAACAGCAACAATCTGAGTTGTATGAACAGCAGCTTAGATACAGGCATACTCATACACATTGGGGAAGACAGACACCATGTGAGGATTTTCTATAAGCCAAGTAATACCTAGGATTATCTACAAGGAAGGTGGAGAACGCTAGCTTCTAGAACTTTGAGAAAATACATATCTATTCTTTAAAGCCACCTATCTGTGGTATTTCTGTTACAGCAATCCTAGGTAAATAAAACAGTAAATCTCTTGCCTAATAAGGAATCTCAATATAGTAAGACTATTCCTTTGTCCTTCTCCATGAAGCTTCTTGCAGCCAGAGGCCTCAAGATCGGGAAAATTTGGATTTTAAAGTTTTGATACTCCTCCGAAAATATAAGAGTGACTTCTCTGAAAATATAAGTGTGTTTAACTCTAATTCCTGCCTTCAGTTATAAAGGAGGGCAGACCCAGACTGTGGGGTGTAAAGTTAATTTAGTTCCTTTTCATTCCAGGTTAAGTTGGGCCCCATCATAAAAATAATGCTCATGGTTGTTGAATAAGCATCACAGTTTGAAATCATTTGGCAATAGAGGGCACTGGAATTTGTCCCTGAATATCTCCTTTGGCAACATTAAACCATCCAGCTTTGACTAAATAAACTGTCCCTATTTGTGTAACAAATCATAACAGTTCTGAGTCCAGACTGTCCTGTGTGAAGGCTCCTACAAGTTATAGTTTATATTCAAACCTGTTGCATCTCACCATTCAGTATTCAGCAAAACCCTCTACGATACATACTTGCATATATTCGGAGATCTCCAAGTATGTGTTGTGGACAAAATATAACCTGGCTAGCTTTAAGGTGAGTACCTTTGTCAGTTACTCTCTGGAGTTTGAGATTCAGTTCTACATGGATCAGGATGACAGAAATAAGCAAGGTCAAACAATCTAAATAAAATGGAAAATGTGTAAGTACTTGAATGATACAGCAAACCCTAGGGGTCTGGGATTTGGGAGAAGTATCCTTGCAGAAACATTTGTTGGTGGGTTTCTATAAGCTTGAAGCTCAGTCTTTCATAATTCAATCCTAAAATACTCCATGGTCAGATCAATGAGACCAACCTCAGAGAACTGTCCAGGAATGCAAAAAGAATTGTTGTAGCCTCAGAATATTCCATTTCTACAAGCAATTTCTTAAAATTTCTCTTCAAGTTTTCTTCATTTAACAGTGAGGATTTATCTCAATATTTATTTATATTTATGTATTTAGTCTTCAATTCCTTCCAATAAAAATCTGAGAGTATGGATTTATACAAAGTGTATGAAGTAGTTCCTGACAAACATGACTAGCTTACCACTTTTATATTGCTCATTCTTTTGTATCTCTCAAAAAGTGAGGTATATTTCCAGGCTGGTATCAAGTGAATGGCATCACTTTCCTCTTTTTTCTTTTCCATTATTTTCAAATGTGAGAGAACATACAAGTGAGACCTATTTGTTTAAAGTATAGCAGATAGGCAGAGAGAGCTGGGCAAAAAGAGGGTTGGGACAGGGCTTTGAAAAGGTTCACTGTGGTTCAAACCCCTGCTGATGATCTGCATTTCCATCCCAGAGAAATTGAATCACAATCTACAGTATAACAATATCCCTAGGTGATTCTTATATATACATAGGAATTCTTACATACATAAGAATCTCCTGGGGATCTTGTCTAACTGTAGATTCTGATTCATTATTTCTGGGATGGAAATATGAGTCCTAGTGGCACATTGGGTCCTGGTGTGATGCCATATGATAAGTATTCTACCTCAAGGTCAGTTTGAGCTGCAAGGTTGGCAGTTCAACTCACCAGCTACTTTTTGGAAACCCTATACAGGGCCGCTACGAGTCAGAATCGACTTGACAACATGCAGCAACAGCAGCGGTGGCACATTGCAACAACTACAGGTCTGTCAGCTTGTTTTACTGTGATGCTGGGACATGCACCACCGGTATTTTAAGTACAGGCAGGGCCACCTACAGTAGAGAGTTTTCAGTTGAGCTTCCAGCCTGCCCTTCAGGTTGGAAGGAACTCAGATATGACTGGTAGACTTGACCTTAGTGATGTAAATAGAGCAAAATTTTTGGGACCTTCATTTGTGGAGGGAGTGCAACAAAAAAATGAGAAACAGTACAAATATCCATTAATAATCAGAGCCTATAATGTACAAATTTGAATCTAGAAAATTTGAAGTTGTCATAAATGAAATGGAACACATAAAGATTGATAGGCCTAGGATATTAGTGAGCTAGAATGGTTGCGTATAGATCATTCTAAATCAGACAGTCTTATGATTTGCTATGCTGGGAATGGCATAATGACATAATTCAGAAGAATGGCATTATACTGATTGTGAAAAAGAGCAATTCAAGATCTGTTTTGAAGTTCAAGAATATCTGTGACAGGATAATATCCATACACCAACAATGAGGACCCGTTAATACCACTATTGTTCAAATTTATACACTAGTCACTAAAGATAGTGATGATGAAATTTAAGAATTCTATCAACGTATTCAATCTGAAGTTGATCAAACATGTAAGCAAGAAATATTGATCATTACTAGTGATTGGAATGTGAAGGTTGGAAACAACGAGAAAGGATTGGTATTTGGGAAATATGGCCTTGGTGACAGAATTGATGCTAGAGCTCACATGATAGAATTTTGCAAGACTAAGGACTTATTCATTCAAATATTTTTTTTTCAAACAACATAAAAACCAACTATACACATGGACCTCACCAGATGGAATACACAGAAATCAATTTGACTACATCTGTGGAAGCTCAACATCATCAAGGCCTGGTACAAACTGTGAAACAGACCTTCAATTGCTCATTTGCAGGTTCATTCTGAAACTGAAGATTTTCAAAACAAGTCCAAGAAAGCCTAGATATGAATTTAGAGACCATCTCAAGAACAGATTTGATGTATTAGACACTAATGACCGACAACCAGAAGAGTTGTTGTCAAGAATGTCATACATGGCTTTGAGGAGAGGTTTAACACAGGTTTTCTCTTTTTCACTTCTATCCCACCTCATTGCCTCCCAACACGCCCCCTTTCCCCCCTCTCCACCTATCGTCATGATGGCATCTCCAGATTACTTGGTGGTGCTTTTTGGGATCGCTGCTGGGGTCACTGGGGCCAAGCTGGGCTCAGATGAAAAGGAGCTGATCCTGCTGGTATGGAAAGTGGTGGGTCTGGCCAACAAGAAGGTCGGACAGTTGCACGAAGTACTTGTTAGACCGGGTCAGTTGGAAGTGATGGAGGATTGCAAAGAAGAAACCAAGATAGACGCCGAAAGCCTGTCCTCGGCACAGCAGCTGGACCAAGCCCTCCAACAGTTTAACCAGTGAGTGAGCAATGAAGTAAATATTGGGGTAGGGACTTCCTTCTGTCTCTGCACTAATGGACAGCTTCATGTTAGGCAAATCTTACATCCCGAGGCTTCCAAGAAGAATGTATTACTGCCTCTGTGTTTCTATTCTTTTTTTGATCTTCGAAAAGAATTCAAGAAGTGTTGCCCTGGTTCACCTGATATTGCAAAAATGGATGTTGCAGCAATGACAGAATGTATGAATTTTGAGAAAAATAGTTAAGTTTCCAGATATGGAGATTCTCAAGTTGATGATATGGGAAATATAATTTTAGCAATGATCTCAGAGCCCTATAATCACAGATTTTCCCATCCAGAACGAGTAAATTACAAATGTGAAAGTGGCATGTGCAGCAAGATGGAACTTATTGATGATAATACGGTAGTGAGAGCATGGGATTTACCATGGCAGTCTTCGGTTCAAGATATTACAAGATTCTTCAAAGGACTCAATATTGCCAAGGGAAGTGCTGCACTTTATCTGAATGTTCAGGGTCAAAAGAATGGGGAAGCTCTGGTTCAATTTGTAAGTGAAGAACACAGAGTCCTAACACTACAGATACGTAAACACCACATGGGGACCCGGTACACTGAGGTTTACAAAGCAACAGGTGAAGATTTTTGTAAAATTGCTGGTGGTACATCCAATTAAGTAGCCCAGTTTCTCTCCAAGGAAAATCAAGTCATTTTCGAATGTGGGGGCTACCTTTCACAGCCACAACCAAAGACGCAGGCTTCTTTGGACAGCATTGCCCCATTACTAGGGGAAAGAAAGCATCCTCTTTGTCACCTACCCAGATGGGAGGCCAACGGGGGATGTCTTTGTCCTATTTGCTTGTGAGGAATATGCACAGCATACATTGAGGAAGCATAAGGGTTGAAGATACATTGAACTCTTCAGGAGCACAGCAGCTGAAGTTCAACAGGTGCTGAATCGATTCTCCTCCACCCTTCTCATTCCACTTCCAACGTCTCCCATTATTCCAGTACTGCCTCAGTAATTTGTGCCTCCTACAAGTGTTACAGACTGTACACACCCTCAAATCTCCTGTATGCAGCCACAGTTGAAGATATCCTGAACTTCTTGAGGGAATTCTCCACATTCGCACTCACGGGTGTCACATGGTATTGAATCACCGGGGCTGCTTGTCAAGAGATGCCTTTATCCAGAAGAAGTCTGCCAACGAAGCATTTATGGCCGCACATAAATGTCATTTAAAAAAACATGAAGGACAGTTAGGTTGAAGTCTTTCAGTGTTCAGCTGAGGAGATGAACTTTGTGTTAATGAGGGGCACATTAAATTGAAATGGCTTATCCTCACCACCATGTAAGTTACCATGCTTGTCTCCTCCTTCCTACACATTTCCAGCTCCTGCAGCAGTTATTCCTACGGAAGCTGCCATTGATCAGCCCTCTGTGCTTTTGAATCCATGAACCATCCAGCCTTCCACAGCAGACACTCAGCTTTTCATGAACTACACAGCATACTATCCCAGCCCCCACCCCCCCCCCCCCAGGTTTGCCTAATAGTCTTGGCTACTTCTCTACAGCTGCTAATCCGAGCGGTGCCCCTCCACAGCCTGGCATGGTGGTCAGAATGCAGGGCCTGGCCAATAATAACTGGAGTTACGGATATTCTTAACTTCTTCCAAGGTTACCAGTATGCTACCGAGGACGGACGTTTATACACAAGTGACCAGGCCAGGACTCTACCCAAAGAATGGGTTTGTATTTAAGGGCCCCAGCAGTTAGACCATCTTCAGAAAAGATGTGTTTGAAAGCTGTATGGTGATCCTGATACCATCAGTCACCAGAAAACTTGTAGCATCTTCGGGGGAAGTTTGTCTACACTTAGGCTACAGTATTTTCAGCAAAAAAAAAAAAGATTGGACAAAGAGCCTAGTGCCCTATCATTTGAGCCAATGAAGCCAAATCCTTTAGGAAGCAGTATGCAGCATGCCTGGTTCCTTGCTGATTGTAAATAGGCATTTAAAATGTGAATTTGAAATCCGATGGCTCCACTACTTGTAACTAAAATGGCATCACAGACGTTTGCTAAGATTTAGGTAGTTAAAGAAAAAATATATATGTATACACTACTCACATCTACAAACTCCACAATGAAGTCTGTTATGGAAGCTATATTGTGTGTTCCCACTCTTTTCACACCATCTCCTTGTCTTCTGCACAATCATACCTCTTACTAAATAAGTAATTCAAGAATATGATCTTGGAATACTTAAATCACAAATTTATTAAAAGGAATGAAACACAACTTTAATATCCTCAGTCTCTTGGCCATCATGGCTCATAGTTAAACACCATAGGATAAGGTAGAAGCAATAGTGCCCCCTATACAAAGCACACATAGTTCAAAACTTGCATCTTGCTGTCAGCACATACCGGTTTAAGAATGAAGTAGGGGCCAAAATGCAAAGCCCAAAATGAAGCAGCTACATGTCATTAGTAATTTTATAGTGTACTTTTTTTTCATTATTGATGGTTTTAATAAGAAAAATTGCATAGTTTTTAATGTCACATAATGAGACTATTCTAGGAGGCAATATACTAACTGAAGTGAATTGTTGTAAATACTAAGATAGCCTTAAACTCTTTCTACACTGTCTTAACTGTGAAATAATTAAAACTTATTAAAACCATTGAATTATAGCCAGCATGCTAAACTTAAAGGTAAACACTGATGCAGTTTGTAAGTAGATACCGATGACTGTTGGCATTCAGCACTGTGTGTTTATGCTACAAAGGTGCAACATTAGACACCAGCTAACTAATATTGCTGCCTCATGTAACTCCAAAGAGTAAAACAGGATTTAATTAACTAAGTGCACATATATTACTTTAAGTTACTCCATTTTTTCCTTTGCTTGGATGCAATGCCATGCAGATTCATGTGGCTGCTTTTTTTTTAAATCTACTTTGCATTACTTTAACACCTTGAATGGTGAGTTAAATATTTCCCTCTTCAGCTGGCCAACAATGTCCCTTTAACTTGAATAGGAGCAAAAAAGAAAAACAAAACAAAATCAATCCCCATTTTGTGTGAAAATTGGTACTTACAATCAGAAATTATTTGTACTTGATGTCTTAAAGTGCTGTCTGTCCAAAGCTTTGATATAGACAGTAATACAACACTACTAAGTTTTTGTAGATTGTTATGTTTGATAATAAAACTTGCCTGTTTAATCTAAAAAAAAAAAAAAAAAAAGAATGTCATACATGAAGAACGCAAAAGGTTATTTTAAAAACAGGAAAGAAAGACAAAACCAAAATGGATGTCAGAAGAGACTCTGAAACTTGTTCTAGAGTATATAGAAACTTAAAAAAATGGAAGAAATGAGGAAGTAAAAGAGCTGAACAGAAAATTTCACATAGCAGCTTCAGAAGACAAAATCAAGTATTATAATTAAATGTGTGAAGATCTGGAGTTCGAAAACCAAAAGGAAAGAACATGCTCATCATTTCTCAAGTTGAAAGAACTGAAGAAAAAATTCAAGCCTCAATCTGAAATAGTGACGGATGCTATGAGTAAAATACTGAATTACGCAGAAAGCATTAAAAGAAAATGGAAGGAATACATAGTGTCACTGTTCCGAAAAGAATGGTTGATTTTGAACATTTCAAGAGATAGTATGTGATCAAAACCAATAGTACTGAAGGAAGACATTCAAGCTTCACTGAAGGCTTTGGCAAAAAACAAGGCTCAAGGAATTTGCAGAATACAAATTGAAATATTTCAACAAACCAATGCTGTAACCTCATCTGTGTCAAGAAATTTGGAAGATCTCTACCTAGCCAACCATTTGAAAGAGATCCATATATGTGCACATTGCAAAGAGGGGTGACTCAATGGAATGCAGAAATCATGGACCAATAGTAATATACCTCACAATTAAAATTTTGCTGAAGTTAATTTAAAAATAGTTGCAATAGTGCATCAACAGGGAACTGCCAGAAATTCAAGCCAAATTCCAAAGAGGACTTGGAACTATGAATATCATTTTTGTTGTCAGATGGACCTTGGCTGAAAGCAGAGTATACCAAGAAATGTTTACTTGTGCTTTATTGACTATGCAAAGGCTTTCATCAGTGTGTATCATTATTAAGATATGGATAACATTGAGAAAAATGGGTATTCCAGAACACTTAATTGTGCTCATGAGGCACATGTACCTAGACAAAGAAGCAGTTGTTTGAAGAGAACAAGGAAATACTAAAGGGTTTAAAATCAGGAAAATTGTGAGCTAGGGTTGTATCTTTTCACCATACTTATTCAAGAAGCTGGATTATATGAAGAAGAATATGGCATCAGGATTGAAGGAAGACTCATTAACAATTTTAGATATGTAGATGATACAAGGAAGCAAGGAAGACTTAAAAGACTTATTGATAAAGATTTTAAACACGAGAGCCTTCAGTATTGACTGCATGTGAATGTTAAGAAAACAAAAATCATCACAACTGGGCCAGTAAATAACATCGTGATAAACAGAAACGATTGAAGTTATCAAAGACTTCATTTTTTGGGGATCCACAATCAATACTTATGGAAGCTGCAGTCAAGAAATCAAATGATGTATTGTGTTAGGCAAATTTGCTGCCCAAATCCCCTTTCATGTATTCAAGAGCAAAAATATCACTTTGAGGACTAAGGTGTGTCTAACCCAAGCCATGGTATGCATATGAAAGTTGGACAATGAACAGAGAAGACCTTGATGCATTTGAATTATGGTTTGGGAGAAGAATATAAAAAGTATCATGGACTGCCAGAATAAGAAACAAATCTGTTGGAAGCACAGCCAGAATCCTCTTTAGAAGCGGAATGGCAAGGTTTTGTCTCCTGTACTTCAGACGTGTTATCAAGAAGAACTTTTCTCTGGAGAAGGACATTAAACTTGGTTAAGTGGATGGTCAGCAAGAAACAGAAAGACGTCCAACAAGATATGTTGACATAGTGGCAGCAACAATGGGCTCAAATGTATCAACAGTTGTGAGGATGGTACAGAACTGGATAGTGTTTTGCTCTGTTGTGCATAGAGACAATATGAGAGGTAACCAACCCAAAGGCACCTAAAGTGTCAGACTACTGTGTGAAAGGTTGGTTCTCACTGGGAGAAAGGATGAGGCAGTCTGCTTCAGTAAAGACTTTCAACCTTAGAAACACTATGGGGCAGCTCTACTCTCACTGAGTTGGAACCAACTCCATAGCAGCGGGTTTTTGTTTTTGTTTTCCGTAGGGTTGGAAATGAAAATTCTCAACAGGGCTTAGACTGAAATGAACTGGTACAAAGCCCTGGTTGAGGAATGGTTGTAGACAAAATTAATGAGCATGCTAAGGACTAGGAGACATCAGGAAACCTTGTGTGTTTGACTTTCTAAATTATCCAATATATATGCATTCTCCTTATGGGTTAAATAACCACATGGAGCTTTGACAATGCCATTTTCCCAAGGGAAACATTGGCACATTGGTCTTCAAAACCAGAATACTTCAGTTGAATACACTTGCCAGGATCTTAGGGATTTTTCCTTTTTTGTCTCTTGTTCTTTAGACATGTGTTGTTGTTGTTGTTGTTGTTGTTAAGTGCCGTCCAGTCGGCACTTAAGGTTCACAGCCCGATAGACATGTACAAGAAAAAAATTAAAATGAAATGAAAATTGGATTCACAGACCCTAAGGTACTCTGGTAGCGTAGTGGTTATGAATTGGGCTGTGAATCTTAAGGTCGGCAGTTCAAAACTACCAGCTGTTCCGTGAGAGAAAGATGAGGCGTTCTGCTCCCGTAAAGATTTACAGCCTCAGAAACCCTGTACAGGGTCGCTATGAGTCGGAACCGACTCCACGGCACATAACCAACTAGAGTACCTACAAGGTACTCTACTGGGGGAAATGTCATAGCATGAAGGTTTGTCCCTTTACAAGGTAGAGAGCTTGAGGAGATACTGGAGGTTGGAAGGAATCTCTTTATGGATGAGACATTTTGTTTTTTCACGTAACTCTTTTGTCATCATATTAAAGGAAGGAAAAGTTAGGATTATGTGATGGAAAGTAACTTGTATTCCCTACTCTTTTGTTCTCATTTCCATGAATTCAGAAGATTTCTTTCTTTCTTTTTTATAATTCTCTTTATTCCACAGCAATAGAGCAAATCATTTCCTTCTCTGTACAGTATCTTTGTAGCTTTTAGACATAGACCTATTGTCACAATTACCTCCCAATTTGATGACATGTTTATCTTTTGTATTAACCTAGTCTTGGAGCACAGGTTGCATGTCACATTCATCTCACCTCCCTAGTGTTGTACACAGTGCATTAAGAATCCATCGATGCTTGTTAGACTTCATTAAATTGAAGATGGCTTCAGCAAGAGTGGAAAGGAGAGAGAAGGAGGTATAATACCTACCTTCTTTTCATACTAGAAGGAAATTGAGGACACTGTTCTGAAAATCATTAAGCTTCATCTTTTCTACCTGTGACCAGAAATTCGTTAGTGCCAGTTAAGCTGTACAGACATGCAGACTTTCAGCAGACACCCTACCTCCTGTATAGCTGACTGAAAACCAAGGCTTTGTCTGCCCAGACCGCAGACTGGACAAGCCAATCTAGGTATCTACCAGCCACCAGCTGTCCTTGTCAGACAGGAAAATAGATACATGACCTATAGCTGTTGCTGATTACAGTGTTCACGCCACCCAGAATAGCACAAGCTGTTCCTTCTTTTCTCAACAATCAGCTGAAATGTGGAAAACCCATTAGGGCATCTTTGCTGTGTTTTCTCTTGTCTCTCATCCTCCTATTCCATCCCTGCAGGAAGGCCACCAGGCCTATATCTTTTTCTACATTAATTAAAACAGGGAAGACAATCACCACTGCTGATGGGAAGTGGTTACACACATGAGCAGATTTTATCATTAACATCTCCTTAAACTGCTCCATACTCAATTTGCCAAAGCTCAGTTTCATCCATTTCTCCTAATTAGAGCCAGCTCCTACTTACTCAGCTCATCAAGTACTGTATTTATGAAGCATCTTCTTTCATGAGCAAAAGACTGTGTCTATCACATTGAAAGAAAAAAAGACAAACATTATCTCTGCTTTATCTATGTGATCATTGCTGAAACACAAGAGCAGGTACAAGAACATACCGAGATGAATAGCCACAGAATGTCATGACCACCTTGTTACAACTATTGGAGGTATTTAAGTAAAGACTCATCCAATGATTTATTAACTTCTCACAGTATACAGAAGTGCCTGTATTTCCCAGTGTTCTATTCCTATGTCCAGTGAGGTTGCTGGATAAGAATTTAGAATGTATGATGGTGATGGTTGGAGGTGGGTTAGTGATTATCCTATATGGAAGTTTAAACTCTGGCTCTCCTGGAAAAATTGGACAAAATTCTATTCACTGACTAATCTCAGCCTAGAATATAAAATAAAAGCTATTTCAAGAAAGATAGCATGAGCTATTGTTTTTCCTCCCGAATCTCATTTAATCATTCCCTTACGATTTCTATCTAGTCTAGTGAGTTAAAAAAAAAAAAAAAAAAAATCATTTGAAGATAGTTTCAGAGATATTAAGTTATTTGTATCCATTAAGCTCAGCTCTCTGTTTGCTGATAGGAAATTTTTCTTACTGTTCTCCTAAATCACTGGGAAAGTAGAAGCAGAGGCTTTATAACCTCAGAAGTTTGGGACTTCTCTTCTGGACCTCTACATTTAGGCAATATGGATGAACATCTTGGAATGCTTTACCACATCTAAAGGGAGGGTCAATAGTACCCTCTAGTGGCTTATTTTTATCAAGCTGCCTTTTGCATCTATCCTTGCCTGGGAAACGGAATGACAATTTATTCCTCTTTATCTAATTTCACTGCTAGACAGAAGCAACCTGACCCAAGCTTTATGATTACTTAAACACTCTTCCTCTTGGAGATAGCTTCTCTTTTTTGCCTGAGTAAATTTGCAGGCACAGAATTGTAGCTTTTGCTTTAAAAGAGCTTATGCTTGGATCCTGGTCTCAAGCAAGAAAATCTGCCATTTCTTTTATCTAAGCCTCAATACAGGGGATGCTGTGAGGATTAAATAAGGTAATATGTGAAAATATAAAATGAAACACATACAGAGAAAAATATTCCAGAAATTAAACTAGCATTCTGACATGAGACATGAGAGCTGAAAATACATTCTTCCATTTGTGTAACACTATTACCTACTTTGTGAAACACCATTAAACTCGAACCCTTCACCCTCCATCCGCAAAAGCAACTGCAGCTATGTGGGGTTAAGGGATTTTGCCTATACTCTTTTTTGTGTCTTGCCTATACCATTTTTGTGTCATTGTCAAATTTTGCTTCTAACACTTTTTAGCTATATGGCTGAATTTGACTAAGCTTAAGTACACATAATATCTACCTCATACTGTTGTTGTGAACATTGCATAATAATATAGATAGAAGACCTAACACAGCATCTGACATGGGTTTTTAATATATTGTTGTTGTTAAGTACCGTGGAGTCGGTTCCGGCTCATAGTGACCCAGCCATAGGGTTTCCAAGGCTGTAAATCTTTACGGGAGCAGAATGCCTCATCTTTCTCCCACGGAACCACTGGTAGTTTTGAACTGCTGACCTTGTGGTTCGCAGTCCGATTCGTAACCACTACACTACCATAGTGCTGACAAAAATTTATATGCTGATGAATATTATTATATCTCCTACAAGTATAAGAAGTTTTACCACTTAACAATTCTTATTATTTGTAAGTGTGTTTTGTTCTATGTGACCACATTCAATTGCAAAACCCAAATATCATACATTTCTGGGGAAGATTATGCCAGGCCATAATTGCATTCACTCTACAGAGAGTCTTCAGGGTTCCATTTCAAATGCATGGTAATGCACAGGGTTGGTACAGTCTACAAGTGACCTCATAAAAGCTATTAGACAGTCTGTGTCACCGTGCTCCAGGCCTTCTGGCAGACTGCACCAGAAGCTAGAGCAGTCTGCTTCTAGCTGGCAGCAGCATCTCACAGCTTGGCCAATTTCATAATCTGCATCATCTCTTTTAACCACAGAGCGGCACTAGAGAGTAAATCAGGAACTGTTCACAATGGTTCTGGCTTGCTTCTGAGTTAAAAATCATATTTCATTTGATCCGAAATGCAGACTCAAGTCAGGCAGTTTCAAGAAGGAAAAATAAGAGCATTTTAATTTCTTTTTTATCAATTCCCCTCTGAGGCAAACACTGCACAGCTTTGTCATTTCTTGTCAGTAATGTCCCCAGTTAAATGTCAGGCAGTCTGGTAACTGCGTCAGCACCAGCTTTGATTGGTATTTAGAAAAATCTCAGGTTTGTACCAGTTTTGTGACATGTTAGGCACTGTGACACTGTAGAATAAGCACTAGGCTACTAACCACAAGGTCGATGGTTCAAACCATACCAGCCACTTCTTGGAAACCCTATACAAGGTCATTATGAGAAGCAACTGACTCATTGTCAATTAACAGCACCAAACTACAAGGGACAAAGTGGAGACCCTGTATGGGTCAAATGATTATGCGCCTAGTTACTAACCAAAAGGTTAGTAGTTCAAATCCACACAGGGTACCTCAGCAGTAAAGAAGCCATCTGCTTCCAAAAGATCACAGTCTTGAACACCATTAAGGAGCACTTCAGCTCTGCGCCTACAAATTGGCCATAAATTAGAACTGAGTTTCTTTCTTACAGGAAAGTGAGCTCATATAAGGACAATTATGGGAGAGAGACTGCGGGAAATGTGGGAAGAGAGAGTCAGCTGGAGGCAGCAGGAATGAGGACGGGACTAACAGTGGAGCCTATGACCAAATAGTGTAAACAAAGTTGTGATTGATCAGCTTCTGCAGATGTCAAGGGCAGAAGGTAATGCTGTGTAGAGGACATCACCAGGTGGCTCTTTGACCAGCCACTTCCTATACTGTTACCGTCTCCACACCTACCTGCCATTCAAGCAGTAACAAAGTAAGACACTGGAACATGCGGGTAAGAAACAAGCAAAAACCAGGCCCCAGACAGCTGGAGAAGAATGATGCTTTTGCTGTTTTCAAAATTCTCTTAAGACTTTTTGTTCCACTCAGAGCTAAAGCCACTGCCTTTCTGTGGTCTACAAGGTCCTCTATGATCTGCCAGGTCTTGTTACCTCTCTGATCTCTTCTCCTATTCTTTCATCCCCTAACTCCTTCCCCATCCCATCCCACACACACTGTTCCAGTCTCTCTCCTCACCACTCCTCAAACATACCTCACATGCTCCTGTATTCGTGTTTGCCCTGCCTGCTACCTGTTTTTTTCCAGCTACCTACTTGACCCTCTCCATTACCTTCTTCAGGTTTTTACTTATAAGACCTTTTACGACCATCCTATTTAAAATTGAGTCAGAACTGACTCAAGGACAACTGTTAGTGTTTCAAATTGATGGGGACCATGGTAGGTCTGTTTTAGAATCCCTGCCTTCCGCGTCGAAGATCCAGGTTCGATTTCCAGTCAGAGTACCTTATGCATAACCATCACTCACCTGTCTATGTGTTTCTATAATGCTGAACAGGTTTCAGTGGAGCTTCCAGATTAAGACAGACTAGGGAGAAACAGACTAGGAAGAAAGGTCTGATGGTCTACTTCCAAAAGTCATCATAATAAAACTGTATACATCACAATGGCCTAATCTGTAAGGATCTTGGCAGAAGAATCTCTAAACCTGGGCGTCCAAGAATTGCTGTTCGCTACTAGAAACTGAAATGGACAAAAAACCAGCCTCCCCTTGAGTCGCACCAAGAATTTGGACTTCATGTTCTATGAACCATGAGAGCACAGATTGGTGTTCTTTAAAGTCACTCACTTGTGGTATTTCCATTACTGTCATGGTCTGTCAGATAATATGTGGGTAAAAACCTAGTGTAGTAAAATAGAATTATCCTCCAGCCTCCAGCTTTGAGGATCCTTCTCTTTCTCTAGATCTGAATGCTGAGTTAAAATACTCTCCTCAGAGCTGTTGTTGTTGTGAAGTGCCGTCGAGTCGATTCCGACCCATAGAGACCCTGTATAAGGTTTCCAAGGAGCAGCTGGTGAGCTTGAACCACCAACTTTGCAGTTCAAACAGTTTTGCAGTCTGGCACATTAACCCACAGCACCACACCAGGACTCCTTAGAGTAACTCACCTATAAGTTGTGGGGTTATGTAGTGGCAGTGGGGGCAGAGACATAAGGGGCTGGTATATGTTACAAATTGGGCTACTAACAGTAAGTTCAGAAGTTCAAATCCACCAACCACTCTGTGGGAGAAAGATGAGGCTTTCAGTTCCCATAAAGATTTATAGTCTTGAATTTACAAGGTCTCTATAAACCAGAAAGGATGTGAGAGCACACAGCAGCAGCATGGTATTTTAAACATTTTTTAAACTTTTTATTGTGAATTGAATGAAGGTTTATAGACAAAATCATCAGTTTTACATTCAACAAATCATACACTTTGTTTCATCTCAGTGATTACAATCCCCTCCATGCAACACCAGTTATCCTACTTCCTCCCTGTGGTGTCTATTTGCATTCCACTCACCTTCTCACCCTTTCTCAACTTTGTCCTTAGGTAAGTGTTGCCCTTTTGATTTTGAATGATTGATCATTTCATAGTGAGCGTACCTTACTAGTGTTGTTGTCCCCCCGATATAACAATCTACTTCTTTGCTGAAAATTGGGCTACAAGGGTTAGTTCCTTTCCAGACCTGAAGGGTGATTGAGAATTATAGTCTTGGTTTCCTCCAGTCTCTTTATGACTAGTAAGCCTGGTCTCCTTTTTCCCTCTGGGGCCTTCTAACGTGATTCCTTTTAAAGCAGCATAGTATTTTATCTCTAAAAAAACAAAACAAACCCCAAACAACAGTGAGCTAAGTTTTTAAATGTCTACTAAAAACAAGTCATCATATCAGCTTCGTTCTGGACTTGACATAGGCCAGGTACTCTGTAAGTCCTATGAAATGATTCCTTAGGTTATGGGTCTCTAAAGGTCATACAAAGTTCTTTTTAGTGGCAAGAGGAGCATGAGAATCAAATTAAGCCATGTAAGAGAAAATGAATAAAAGGAGCCCTGATGGTACTGCAGGATAAGCACTGGACTTCTAACCACAAGGCCAGCAGTTCCAACCCACCAGCCACGCTTGGAAACCCTATACAGGGTTACTATGAGTTGGAACCAACTCGATGGCATACAACAACATGGTTGATGGTTTAGAGGAATATATTCCTTCCATGTATTACTATTCATTTTATAAACGAGTATAGTCTTCAGCTGAACATTGATCCCTGGGGGTGGGTTTAGTTCCAGGTTTGTAGGATGTCTAAAGAGCTTTAGTCTCCATTAGAACAATAAGTCTGGTCCATTTATGCTTTTGAAATTTATTCTACTTTTTTTCTCCTTCTCTTTCTCCACCACTCGTCTATGAGTTTGTCATATTGTCGTACCTTGTGTGTTGGCCTGAAGCTGGAAGCTCTGTCAACTATATTTCAAATACCAACAGGGAAGCCCATGGTAGACAGGCTTCAGCAAAGCTTCTAGAATAAGATAGACTAGGAAGGATAGGTTGACTATTTCTAAATAAGCAACCACTGAAAACCTTATGAATAGCAGCAGAACATTGTCAGATATAGTGTCAGAAGCTAAGCCCCTCAAGTTGGAAGGCACTCAAAATATGACTGGGAAAGAGATGCCTCCTAAAAGTAGAGTTGACCATAATGACATGAATGAAGCAAAATTTTCTGGACCTTCATTTACTGATGGGGTGGGGAGGGGTGGTAACTCAAAATGAGGAGAAATATGTGCAAATATCCACTAATAATCTTCATGTGGAGTGTGCAAAGTATGAATCTAGGCAAATTGGAAGTTGTCAGAAATTACATGGTAGACATAAAGATTGATTATCATAAGCATTATTGTTGTTGTTAAGTGCCATCAAGTCGATTCCAACTCATAATGACCTTGTATAGAGTTTCCAAGGAGCAGCTGGTAGGTTTGAACAATCGACCTTACTGCTCAAACTGATCTTGTGGTCCAGAGCATTATCCTGAAGTGCCACACTAGGAGACCATCATAGACATTGGTGAGCTGAAATAGACTGGTATTGTCCATTTTGAATCTGACAATCATTATTATTCAAATTTACACACTAATAACCATTAAAGCCAGTAATAATGAAATTGAAGAATGCTACCAACTTCTTCAGTCTGAAATTGATCAAACATGCAATCAAGATGCATTGATAATTGCTGATAATTGAATGAGAAAGTTGGAAACAAAGAAGAAGGAACAGTTGTTGAAAAATAGGGCCTTAGTGATCAAAACTATACTGGAGATTGCATGATAGAATTTACAAGGCCAATGACTTCTTCATTACAAACACCTTTTTTTTAAAACAACATAAAATTCTACTATATACATGGACCTCAAAATACGGAATATATGGGAGTCAAATCACTACATCTATGTGAAGAAATGGTGGAGAAATTCAGTATCAT
Source organism: Chrysochloris asiatica (assembly GCF_000296735.1). Classification (NCBI taxonomy): domain Eukaryota; kingdom Metazoa; phylum Chordata; class Mammalia; order Afrosoricida; family Chrysochloridae; genus Chrysochloris; species Chrysochloris asiatica. Next base: position 9,078,541 of record NW_006408526.1, read on the forward strand.
CAGCCAAAACAAAACCAGGAGTAGACTGTGGAACAGATTATCAATTGCTCAGATGCAAGTTTGGTCTAAAACTGAAGAAAATTAAAACAAGCCCAAGACAGGTTAAATATGAATTTAGAGACCATCACATCTCAAGGACAGGTTTGATGCATTAGACACTAATGATTGAAGACGAGAAGAGTTTGGGGATGACATCAAGACATCATATATGAAGAAAGCAAGAGGTCATCAAAAAGAAAGAAAAGATAAAATGGATGTCAGAAGAAATTTTAAAACTTTCACTTGAGCATGTTGTTGTTGTTGTTAAGTGCCATTGAGTCGGGTCCGACCCATAGCGACCCTGTACAGGGTTTCCAAGGGTGTAAATCTTTACGGGAGTAGAAAGCCTCATCTTTCTCCCGCGGAGCGGCTGGTAGTTTCGAACCGCTGACCTTAAGGTTCGCAGCCCGATTCGTAACCACTACGCTACCAGAGCTCACTTGAGCATAGAGAAGTTAAAACAAATGGGAGAACTGAGGAAGTTAAAGAGATGAAGAGAAAATTTCAAAGGGCAACACTAGAAGACAAAGTCAAGTATTATAAAGACATGTGAAAGACCAGGAGTTAGAAAACTGTAAGCTCTTTTGCTGTTCTTTTTCTAATAATTGAATTTGTAAGATTAAGGTGTTGATTTTGATTCTTTCCTTATTTGGATGTGTGCATTTATTGCTATACATTGCCGTCTGAGCACTGCTTTTGCTACCCCACAAAGTTTTTAGTATGTTGTGTTTTAATTTCAATTTTTGTTTCTTCTATTGCCCAGTAGCATTTAAGCAGAGTGCTCTGTATTTTCCATGTATTTGATTTTTCCCTGTGATTTCTGTTGTTAATTTTTAATTTTATAGTATTGTGATATGAGAATATGTTTCACAATATTTCTATGTTTTAAAATTTATTGATGCTTGCTTTGTGGCCTAACACATGGCCTATTCTGGAGAATGATCCATGTGTACTGGAAAAAAATTTGTATTATGCTGCTGTTAAGTAGAGTGTGTATGTCTATGAGTTCAAATTGGGTGGTAGTTTTGTTTACATCTTCTATGTCTTCATTAAGTTTATTTCTTATTGTCCTATACTTCATCAAAAGTTGTGCACTAAAGTTCCCTACTATTATTGTGACATTGTCTATTTCTCTTTCAGTTCTGTTAAAGTTTGATTTATGTAATTGGGGACTCTTTCATCAGGTGAATAGAAATTTATTATCCTTATGTACTCTTGTGGTATTATACTATTAATCTTTATGTAATGTCCATCTTTGTCTCTTACCCGCTTTATTTTTTTCCTGAAAGTCAATTTTATCACAAATTAATACTGTCACATCTGCACTTTTTTGGTTGTTCTTTGCTTGATATGTTTCTCCACTCTTTGATTTTTAGATTATTCGTATCCTTGTGTCAATAGTATCTCATCGGTAGTATATTGATGGGTCATGCTTTTTTATCCATTCTATCACTCTCTGTTTCTTGAATGGTATCCATTTTACAGTCCATATAATTATTGATAGGTATGAATTGACTGCTGTCATTTTTTTGCTTTTATTTGGTGCTGATGATTTCTATCTGCATATTTTTCTGTGCTGAATTCATTTTGTATACAACTTCTCTTTTCCTTCATTGCTATTGATTTTGTGTTTACTGAGGCTGTAGTTGTATTTTTAAATTTTTGATTAGGTTTATTAACTGTTTTTGCTGTTACTCTGTAATTTCTTATTTTCTTCCTAAATTTACAACAATCTGTTCTATCTTGATATCTTCTTGACTTCATCTCTATTTGAAATTTCTGTAATTGTACCATTTATTCTCTCTTTTTACTTTGTAGTTGATGTTGTTTGCAGATTGATATATCTGGTTTCCTATATTCAGTTTTATAGTTTTATTGTGCTTTTGAAACTTTATTATCTGGGTTGGTTTCTAGGTGATGTTGTCATGTACCTTAATCTCAGGTTGTTGTCTGATATTATTGGTTCTCTGTCTGAAGGACCCCCTTTAGTATTTATTGTAAAGTTGGTCTGGTTTTTACTAATTCCCTGGATCTTAGTTTGTCTGGAAGTGATCTAATTTTACTGTCTTATTTGAAGGATCATTTTACCTTGGTACATAATTCTTGGTTGTCAATTTTGTTTTTTCTTTCAGGGTTTTATATATGCTATTTATATAGCTTGCTTTCTTGCCTACATTGTTTCTGTTGAGAAATCAGAGCTTAGTTTTATCAATTTTCCTTTGAAGGTATCTTCATTTTTTCTCAAACTGCTTTCAGGATTCTTTCTTTGTGTTTGGTCTTTGAAAGTTTTAATTACTATGTTACTATATGCATTTGAAGGAGCTCTGGTAACGTAGTGATTACAAATTGGGCTCCTAGCCTTAAGGACAGCAGTTTGAAACTACCAATGGTTCAGCAGGAGAAAGATGAGACTTTCTGATCCCATCAAGATTTATAGTCTCAGAAACCCTGTACAGGGTCACTATGAGTCAGAACTGACTCCATGGCACATAGCAACAACAATATTCATTTGAACTATTTGGAGTTTGCTGCATTTGTTGAATGGATATCATCTCAATTTTAATAACCTTAGAGAAGTTTTCTGCCAACAGATCTATGACAAATTTCTGTGTCATTTTTTTTTTTTTTCTCTTTCTTTTCTGGAATTCTGGTCACAGGTAAGTGATTCATCTTGATGGTGCCCCACAATCAGGCTTTCTTCATTTTCCTTCATTCTTTGTTACTGATTGTTCCTCTAATAGATTAGTTTCAAGGTATTTGTCTTCAGTTTCACTGATTCCACTTTCCATTGATTCAAATATATTTGGGGGTAGGTGCTTTCCAATGTGCTATCCATTTCTGAAATTTGATGTTAATCTTTTGGGTTTCTAGTTACTGTTTTTGTATGGTTTCTAATCATCTATTTGGTTTGTCAATCTGGTCCTTGAATTGTTTTCCTGAATTCTTCTAGAGTTTTGTCAAAGTTTTCCTTAATTTTTGTCTATGATTTTCTTGGTGTTGTCTTTGGTCTTTTTCTTAATCTGTTGAAGGTTCCTAAATATAGTCATTTGTATTCTTTGTTAAGTAGTTTCAATATAATTTCTTCCTACAGAGTATTTTCTGGCCCTATATTTTGGTCACTTGCTTGAGCAATCTTTTCTTTTTTTGTTTGATTTTGTGATTTCAAGTTGCCTGTTGTCTCTGGAACATTATAGTTGTTTATGTATTTATTTGTTGATTTTATGTCAGTTTTGCTTCACCCTGATTTTTTTGTTTTGGTTTAATATATCTGAATGGGTGGGGTGGGCAAGTCTAAGCACAGGCTTACTCTGGTCACCAGTTTGACAGCATTGTGGTGCCCCCCATTTGTCTAAGGGTGGGTTTGCTAGTGGATGGGAATGTAAGTGCGAGTCTCTGATCAGTGGTTGTGTAGCGCACTGAGGGCAGACTGAGCCATGTTGGCTATCATCTGGCATCAATCTAATGGTGCTCCAGCAGGTGTTTGGTTGGAAGTTCGTGGGATAGCAGGTGTGGTGGGTATGACTGGGTAGGGTCAATAGCTCCTAATCAGTGGAGAGAGTAAAAGTGGGGAGAGCGGATGAAGAAAGAAAGAAAAAAGTGGGAAGAAGAAAGAAAAACAGCAGCATAGTACTGGTGTAATGACTCATCACCAAACAAAGTCAAGGTGAGAATACAACCCCCAGTCCGTAGGAGTATGTATTACTGACTGTAGAGGTGAAGGAAAGCATGGTGCCTATTCCATGGAAGTGCTTATCAAGGATCTGCTTATATCTTCCTAGGGCAATTCTCAGTCAATGACTGATGAGGAAGAGGTATGAGAGCCCAGCTCAGGCAGAACTTCAGAATCCCTCTGCAGATCATGATTTTGCCTGAATCACACATTTACTTAACTATTTCTCCTTCTTTGTCCTATTTCCCACACACATGTACGCCTCTTCACTAGAGACTAGTAAGTAAACACAAGTAAGTCTGTGGTTACCTTGTTTATTGGCTAACCCAATACCGATTCTCTAAAAAATAAGACAATACCATGAACTCTATCAGGAAAATTAAGCTTACTACAAATTAGTCCCAGCTTCATTTTCTACTTTATAAATGTTAAAGGACTTTCTTTTCAAGTTTTGCATCATTTCTTGTTGCTGTTGTTGTTAAGTCAAGTTGGTACTGACTCATAATGACCCAGTAAAGGGTTTCCAAGGAGCAGCTGGTAGGTTTGAACCACTGACCTTGTGGTTAGCAGTGCAGTTCTTATCCTATCCTTCAATGCCACACAAGGACTCATAGGATGACAAAATTCAATAGGCCTTATGTGACTTGTTGTTGTTAAGTGCAGTCGTCAGTTCCGACCCATGTTGTGTTTGTTAAGTGCCATCGAGTCGATTCAGACCCATAAGGACTCTATAACGGGTTTCCTAGGAGTGGCTGGGGAGCTTAAATGGCTGACCTCATGTTTCAAACCCACCGTACAGTCCAGTGCATTAACCCACAGAGTCACATCTGTGCTTATATATAAATTACTTGAATTCTGGTTATGTTCTGCTAATGGCAGAAATACCTAGCATTTTGTAATAAACACCGTAGACTTTAATTAAAAGTTTTAGGAATGGTTTCTAACACTACCCTAAACCATCTTATGGAGTCCTGGTGTGGTGCTGTGGGTTAATGCAGGTTAATGCGCTGGACTGAAAGGTCAGTTTGAACTGCAAGTTTGGCAATTCCAGCTCACCAACCATTCCTTGGAAACCCTATACAGGGTAGCTATTAGTCAGGACCAACTCGACGGCAGTTAACAACAATAAATAAACCACCTCATGATGCTATTATAAAAAGATGCAGAGTTATTTTGATCAAAAGTAATAAAATTGTCTTGAAAATGTCCCCAATATTATTCCATTATGATTTATCTTTTTTATAGATGGCAAATATGTAGCAAAATGAGCGCTATGAGTCGGAACTGACTCCACGGCACATAAAAACAACAACAACTTTACCAGGAAGTTCTGGTGTGGCATTGTAGGGTAAGTACTGGCCTGGTAACCACAAGGTCAGTAGTTCAAACCCATCAGCCACTCCACAGAAACCCTATACAGTGTCAGTATGCATGGGAACTGGCTCCATGACATTTGACAACAGCAATGTCAAGGTTACCTGGAAAGGCACCTGAGAGTGTAGTGGGTTATGAGTTGGCTGCTAACCCATAAGGTCAGCAGCTTCAATCCACAATTTTGGGGGAGAGATGAGGCTCTCTGCTCCCATAAAGATTTACAGCCTTGGAAACCCTATACAGGGTCGCTATGAGTCAGCAGAACCGGCTGGATGGCACACAATTACTACCACCACCATTACTGGAGAGTGGAAATGGGAATTTCGAAGCCATTTTCTGCAATTGCTAACATTAACTAAATGCTTAGTGCGTGCCTGTTGTTTTGTTAAGGACCATTGAATCAGTTCTAACTCACAGTGATCCTGTATAGTGTTACCGTGGAGCCTCTAGTGGGTTTGAACCACCTGTGGTTATCATTCCAGTGCTAATCCTGCAGTGTCTCACCAAGACTCCAGATAGGAACCGAAGAAGGGTGAAATTATTGAAAAGGGGCAAAAGGAAATGAAAAGACAAGTGAGAAAAGAAACAGAAAAACGTTTTCAATACTTACAAACATGCTATTATTATCTAGGATCACAGCTATGTTTTAAAAATGCCTTTGATCAAAGAAACATGTGTTTGTGTCCATATAGAGGTATAGTTTATGTAACAGTTATATATACATATATAATGGAAGTGTGTGTGTGTGTGTGTGTGTGTGTGCGCGCGTGTACATTATGCTCCAGATTGTAATAGGAGCAACAACAATAGGACATGTTAACATTTTGTGAAATATAAGAAAACATGGTAAAATTTGACCTTTCCCAATGATTATCAGGGGAAGTCCATTTTCTGAAGACAGTGAAGGGTAAATGTCAGTTGGCTGAATCAGAATATTGAAAAGGTTAAGGCAGAAGCAGAGTAATGCCTAGGTTTTTAAGCATGAGACATGATAATAAGTAAATGTACTTTATTCTGAAGAACTTGTTCTTATGACAATATGAGAGTCTATTTTCATGGGCAATACGTAATTATGACAAAAATGTAGGTGGTTCAAGATACACTTCAAGATTTTTCTCTCATGAAAAATATTCATGTTGTTCTGTGCCTTTCCCTGAGGTCATACCTATCCAGCCACCTTTTACTGTTTCTACAGTTTGTCAGTGGACAATTTAAAAAGTTTTGTAGTTGTCAGAATGAGCATTAGAAAAAGAGTTTCTCCTTATTTTTTGTTCCAGGTAACATTGTACTTAGGGAGTACGAGTATTATAACTGTTGAGAATATATGCTCTCTGACATAGTAGGAGAGTTCTGGTGTTGCACTGTTGGATGATGCGCTGGACCGCAAGATCATTTTGAACTGTAAGGTCGGTGGTTCAAACCCACCAGTTGCTCCTTGGAAATCCTATACAGACTTGCTATGGGTTGGGACTGACTCAGTAGCACTTAACAAAAACATAGTAATAGTCACCTTTACCACTGAATGAGATAACTATGCAATATGTAATTTTCATGAAAGTTTAAAATATCTATTATACTAGATAAATCTATGATACTAGATAAATTGATTATCTACCAAAAGGCACTAATATTAAAAAAAAAAAATCATTTAGTCAGCCAGTGGCTCAATTTATTTAATTATTCAGTTGTATAAAAATCTCTAGAAAAATAGATGCTAAATGAATGATTTTTTTGAGTGTGAATAGGTATTATCACTGGGAAAGTGTTTTTAAAAGCATAGAATATAGAAACAACTGTGGCTAAACAGGACTCAATTCAAGCAATCATTCTAATGATTCAAGAAAGATGTATTTACCTTAGTTACCCAGGTCTTTGAGAGAGTTTGTGGTGAACACCTCACACAAGCTCTTCACATATGAAAGACTCAGTGTGCCAACACTTGCACAGTATCTGATGTTGTTATCTGATGTCTCAACTTCCAGTTCAGGATGCTGTTTACACTTAAAAACAGGCTTTAATGGACTTGCTCACGTGGAAGCCTAATTGAATACAACACAGGACTCTTAAAACCAAATGTAAATCTGCATCAAGAACTCCTCCTTTTCACTGCTTCTCCATTGATTCTTCACATCAAAGTGCAAAGACTCTAGACAAAGTTCACAAACTTACATCCAGCACCAATTAACAGAGCTACAGCAATAACTAGCCTGGCTCTCTTAAAGTCTATTTGGCATGCAGTGATGGAGATTTCAAAGTTAAAATGAAGGGTATATGGCTTCGTAGAATCAGATGTGATGTGCACCATGATTCTGGTCTACTT
>NW_006408526.1:9087913-9107545 GCF_000296735.1 Chrysochloris asiatica
GCCCAGGATCGGACATCGTTTCATTCTGCTGTGCATGGGGTGGCTATGAGTCAGTTCTGACTTTATGGCACCTTACAACAACAACAACTTAGAGAAACATCAATTATGGCTGGTCTTTCCTTTCGCCTGAAGCTAGAAATTGGTCCTGATGGTGATTATGGGGGGGTAGGGGGGGAGTGTTGAGTCAGTCTGCCTGGTTGACAACTACTGATATAGCACCTCCATTTTAATTGACTGTTTTTTTTAGTATTGATAAGGTCCTCTCTTAGTGGAATTGTCCTAGGTGGGTAGAAATGACTGCCGGAATAAAATCAGTTTTCCTCAGTGAGCCAGAGCCTTTGAGTTAACTGCTTCTTTCAGAGGAGTTCCTCTAGTCTCAATACTCATGTGTACTGATTGGCCTTTCTCACTGGCCCAACCCTAAATATACATCTCCATCTCTTACATTTTGCATCTTACCTCCTGAAGTCAAATATTCTCTTTAGCCACAGCCTTCCTTGATCAATGTTTTTGTCTCTTTCTACACTTGACATGTAACACAGAACTTAGGATGTTCAGGTGCAACCCAGTTTTCCTCACTAAAAAGTAGCAGTATATCTGCCTAACAACTGCAGTGTGGCCAGTAAAGACCATAGGTAAGCTGAGGCATCTGCAGGGAGGCAAACCTGGGCTTCATTCCTGGCCTGGTTCTGATACTTTCTGAAAGTTACTTAGCCTCTAAAAGACATTTTTCTCATTTCTAAAATAGGGTCTACCTCATATACTAAGGATCTCTGGTAGCGTACTGGTTATGAATCGGACTGCTAACCTCAGGGTGAGCAGTTCAAAACTACCAGCTGTTCCGTGGGAGAAAGATGAGGCTTTTTGGTCCTATAAAGATTTACAGTCTTGGAAACTCTGTACAGGATCGCTATGAGTCGGAACTGACCACGGCACACCACCACCACCACCACTTCACATACTTGTTCTAAGACTTAAAATTAAATTGTGGCACTGTAGAATAAGTCACATGATCGTGAGATAGGTTTGAACCACAAGGTTGGTGGTTCAAACTCACCAGCTGCTCCTCAGAAACCCTATACAGTGTCCCTATGAGCCCAAACTGACTCGACAGCACTTAACAACAGCAACAACAAAATAGATAATTTATGGAAAACTCCTATTATAATGCCTGACATATGGTGGTGTTGTTGTTGTTAAGTGCCGTCAAGTCAGTTCTGACCCAGAGCGACCCTGTACAGGGTTTCCGAGGGTGTAAATCTTTAACGGGAGTAGAAAGCCTCATCTTTCTCCCGCGGAGCGGCTGGTAGTTTTGAACCGCTGACCTTAAGGTTCGCAGCCTGATTTGTAACCACTACGCTACCAGATAGGTACTTAGAAAACATTTCTTAAAGTTGAATTAAATATCATTCTTCCCCTGAGTTGTCAAGTGTTTGAGGGCTGACACTTCTTTTCTATTCCTTTCAGTCTCTGACACAATTTTGAGCCGATAAGAGTAATGCTGTAATTCATTTTCTATACCTAATAAAATGAATTTGAATTTGTGAGATTTCTCCATTTCAGAGTAATGAGAAATAAAGCTAGAAATTGATGTACAAAGACAAGAACACTTAAGTGTTGAGTCTCCAGTGAATAGTGGGCTGGACTCAAAGGAAACGGATGTGTAGTCAGTGTGAGCACAGGCATTCCTGCTCTGTCCTTCTCTTACTCCCCAAACCTCCAGAGAACATTAGCATCAAGTCTAACGGGAGATATGACACAGAGAATGATCTGGATAAATACATTTCAACTTATCAACCAACTCAGTCAAAAGGTTAGACTGTGACATGTATATAGGCTTTAAACCCATTGATCTGGAGACTTTTATCAAGCTTAAAACCACCATTTGACAATATGCTTCTGATAAGGTCTTGTTGGAATTTTTAAAAATTTCCTTCAAATATGATAGATCCTCTTTCATTTTCCAGTTACAGGGAGATGGCTGTTATTGTTTTTAAGGGCCATCGAGAAAGTTTTGACTCATAGCAGCCCTGTAGAGTTTCCCAGGAGCATGTGGTGGCATTGAACTGCCAACCTTATGGTTAGCAGTTCAGTGTTTATCCTTTACAGCACTACACTTGTTGCTGGTAAGTACCATCCAGTCAGTTCCAACCCATAGTGACCCTGTCTAGTGTTTCCGAGGAGCAGCTGGTGAGCTTGAACTGCTGACCTTGCAGTTCAAATGGCTTTGCAGTATGGTTCACTAACCCACAGCGCCACAGTGCTACACTTCCTTGTTGTTCTTGTTAAGTGCCGGGGCGTCGGTTCCGACTCATAGCGACCCTGTACAGGGTTTCCAACGCTCTAAATCTTTACGGGCACAGAAAGCCTCATCTTTCTCCTGCGGAATCGCTGGTAGTTTCAAACTGCTGACCTTATGGTTCACAGCCCGATTCATAACCACTACGATACCAGGCACTTGTACCAGGCACTTAGGAGATGCCAATTCAGCTGCACGAATGAGGAGAATTCATTGACTTCAAGACAATGCTTTTACAATAATAGCTACCACTTGGATGGCAGCTCCCTCTACTGAAGAACTCGTGGTAATGCGTTGGTATCTGCCTTCATAACTTGTCAATCATGCCAATTTAAGAGTCACCCAAGGGTCTGAATTTCTCTTTTAGAGTTTGTTGTATTAGAACAGTCCTTGGTATGAAGGCAAATCTCTTACATGGCACAGTACACAGATTTTGTGAGTGTCAGGTTATTTTAATTTTAAAGAAAGTGCATTTGATATGAGGTTGATTTGTACAACTTCTGATTCAAATATTGTCACAAAACATATGAAAACAGACCTTTTTTGTATTACTAAGGAAATTCTCAGTAAGTAGTACTCACAAATAACACATTGCTGAATAAAAATTTTCAGCTATGTTTTCTAGTCTGGCTACATAAAGGTTATCTGACTTAAACTAAGTCAAGTTTGGGGCTAGATAAATTTTCTGTGACCATTTGATCTTTTAAATGAAGCTGAAATTTGCATTTAAAGCCTTCCTTTATTGAATTTAAAGCAACATTTCCAGATAAAGTTCAGCGGATAGTCTTCGGGCAATTGAATAAATGAACCTTCATTTCTCTCTGTTAATATGTGTCAGATATTTCCTCACATCATTAGAAAGTAATAACACCCTCTTGGTGCATGCTCATGAGCACAAACTCCTATTTTATATATTCTGGGAGACAGTTAGAACATACTGTGAGAGAGATAATTATTGCAAGTTACCATACTTCTACTTTTCAATAGCCACAAGACATCTGCCGATGCTCAAACGGCATGAGATTATGCAATGACTGGACCGAATAGCCACATTTCTTGTGGCTTTAATATGCATCCAATAAAGGGCTCTTATTTGTCCAGTAAGTTTTAGTTAACAATAAAAAAATTTAACAAAGAACTTTCAAGTATCCATATTAGTTGTAAACATTTCAAAGAAACATTTCATGCACATGTGCAGTGCATGTGTGCGCATTATACACACATACACACATATGTTACTTGATAGTTTTCCATGGTTAAGTGGAGGAGACACTTTTTCACTGTTCAGTGTAATGCTCCCAAAAAGACTTGAATCTGAAATTTCGGAAGAATTTAAGCTCACTGTTGTACACAAAAATAATGTTATTTGGAAGATAAGAAAGAAAGGTGATGATCAAAAAAAAAAAAAAAAAAAATTCTCTGAATAGCCATAGGCTATTTCCCCCCATATTTCAGATCTGTAAGTCATCTGCAGGAGACCTTGAAACAGGCAAGAAGGTGCTTGAAATCACCCTCAGGAGAAGTACCTGGCACAGGTAGCAATGAATGTGCTCCCTACCAGCAGAGAAGATTCCCAGCCTTAGGCTACACAGCAAAGTCACATCATCACAATAGTTACACCCAGGAAATCAGTTTGGAACGCAAGCACCAAACAAGTGGTCATAATTCTCACCATAGTCTGCAAACTTTCAACTGAGCAATTGAATTTAATCACAAAAATAGTAAATACTAGGACTCCATATAATAGAATAACCCAAGTTATCTTACGTAAAAGGAGGGCAGATTGGCACTTAAAAAAATAAATCAGAAAATAATATGGCTTCAGGTGGACAAATAAATATGAATTTCTAAAGAAGTCTTTTCATTATCTATTGCTTTCTTCTTGATTTGGTTCCACTGATAACTTCTCCCCAAGTTTTCTAATAAGTTCTGCTAAGTCTTCTGTGTTCTGAGATTTTTCTTCAAGGAGTTCATAGCGAAGACTTGAGATGTCCTGTTTAATTTCCTTTAGTTCTCCTTTGAAAAACAAGAGTGATAAGAAGCCAATTGTAAATACATAATGCAGAAATTCTAGGATAGGTTGAAAACAGTCCTTGTTGCACATACATCTGTTATTTTGAAATTTTCAAAATTACATATAATTTAAATTATATGTTATAATGTAATTATAACAAGATTATAACAAAAGTCCGCCCAAAGTAAGTGAAATGAATGAATGTTGCAGGATTGGGCTAGCAGTTGCTTGTCTTCTTAACTACATCCTCATTTCTATGAGCTCCCCCTCAACAAAAACAATAGCTATTTAGATGGAAAGTGGTTTTTGCCTCCAATTGTTGAGAAACAGTATTTAAAATGCCCTCTGTTCAACTCACCTTCATTCACTTCATCACTCTCTTTATCTATCTGGGCTTTCAGTACATATCTTTTAATGAGCCTCTTCATTATTTTCTAGACAAAAAGGAGAAATCTATCTCAGAGATGTTTTACATTCAAGTATTGAAAAAAGAAAAAAAAAAAAAATTGATCCAGAAGTCAATTTGAGTTAACAGGGTTCATTGATTAAGAAACTACTCCCCAAGACAGAGTACCCATACTGGAAATACTGAAGGGTTTTGATTTTACAGTTTTTAAAGCTTAGATGAGTAAGTACCTTGACCTATGCTTTGATTGGTTGTTGTTGTCAAGTACCGTGGAGTCAGTTCCAACTCATAGTGACCCTGCACAGGATTTCTGAGACTGTAAATCTTTACAGGAGCAGAAAGCCTCATCTTTCTCCCATGTAACGACTGGTAGCTTCGAACTGCCGACCTTGACGTTAGCAGCCGGATTCTTAACCACTAAGCTACCAGAGCTTATTAGGTGAGTGTTGCTAAGTCATGCTAATAACTATTGCTAACACTGACTGATAAGGAAAACTTGCTTAAATCTCAATTCTTCATAAAGTTTTTATTTCTTATAAACAGCCTTATTACTAATTTTTGTTTTGCCCTTGCCCAGGAAAATCATTTAAACTATTGATCTATAAATAATTTTAACACATGATAAATTTCTCCCTTGGAATAAATTTGAGTCATCCTCCCTTTGGTAAGTACATTGAAAGTGATGACTATCAAAGATTAAGATGATTTAGCTATAAATCATAAGGTCTACAAGCTTTGATTTTTTTATAATGTGATTTTCACATCACCTTGGTCAATGATGTTAGTTCATTATTGTTGTAGTTAAGTGCTGGTGAACCATTTCCAACTTACAGCAACCCTGTATAGGATTTCCAAGGAGCGACCAGTGGGTTAGAACCACCAACCTGTGGTTAGCAGTACAGTGTTTGTCCTAATGAGTGCCATACCAGGACTCAGTTCACTATTAGTTCTTGAGAAAAATAACCAGGTTAGAGCAAACATCTAATATTTAAGTATTATTGTTGTTGTTGTGTGTCATCAAGTTGGTTCCAACTCATAGAGACTTTGTATAGGGTATCCAAGGAGCTTCTGGTGAGAACTGCTGACCTTGTGGTTCAACTTGACCTTGCAGTCCACTGCATTAAGCCACAGTGCCACACCAGGACTCCTATTTAAGTATATTGTATATATTTCATTTGAAAACTAGAAGAACAATATGGTGGTACTGGTTGTTGTGTGTTGTTGAGTCAGTTCCGAATAACAGTGACACCGTATCGGGTTTCTGAGGCTGTAAATCTTTACAGGAGAAGACAGTTTCATGTTTCTCCTACAGAGTGTCTGGTTGATTTAAACTGCTGACTTTGTGGTTAGCAGCTGAACAGGTAACCCACTATACCACCAGGGCTCTTAGAGGCTTCAAAAGTTTGTGGAAAAAAAGAACGAAAAGATTATGGGTTTTAATTTAGGCAGGCTAAAGACATGCAATAAAAATTAGTCAAAAGACATATAATAACAATTACTCAAATGGTTTTCCCCCTCACAGAGATATATACCCAATTTTGCTTTTAAACTTGCTAGTAATTTTCAAATGGCAAGTTTCAAAGAAATAAAATTTCTCCACGTGTGTGTGACTTTTGCTATGTGTGGGTGATCTTCATTTTTTAAGGATTCTGCATCTGCAAATTTATCTACTCAGTAAAATTTACCTGTAACTCCAAAAGCAATACTCACACTGCTTTCTCAGTCATTTGCAGACTGACAAATACAAATTAGAAGCAGCAAAAGGAAAAGAAAGAGGCGTAATTTTCCTTGTTGAACAAAAGGGAAGTGGCCTCATCTCTCTCTTTAGTTGTTGTTGTTATTGTTGTTAAGTGCCATTCAGTTGATTTGGACTCATAGCCACCCTGTATAGGGTTTCCGAAGGAGCAGCTAGTGAGTTTGAATTACTACCTTGTGGTTCATAGTCCAGTGCTGACCTTACAGCACCACACCAGGAGTCCCTCTTTTTAGTTAAGATTTAAATTTAGAAAACCTTTATCTTCTTCTTTGAAATGTATGTAAATCTTTTTAAAGGCTGAATAAGATTCTTGCCAATTTTACAACTCAGGAATGCTTCCTCAAAAGATCTGGAAGTCATCATCCTGAAATGTAATTAATCAAGGAAAACACACCCATACATGCCAGCTTACTGGTTCCCAGGTCATAAAGATATGAAGAATTTTTCCCCCTTTGGATAAAGGCAATTAGAAAGCCCATGTGACTATTCCAATTAACAGGTAAATTTGTAGCACTGTAGGTTAATGCACTGGACTGCAAAGTTGGTTTGAACCTCAAGGTTGGCAGTTCAAGCTCACCAGCCACTCCTCAGAAATCCTACACAGGGTCACTATGAATGGAAATGACTCCACAGCACTTAGCAACAACAATACCAACAATGATAAGTACTAGATAGTGAAACCCAAGGTCAGCAGTTCTAGCCCACAAAATACTCCATATATTTGCAGCCTCAGAAGCCTTATACTGGGTCACTATGGAGTCCTGGAAATCCTGGTGTGGCGCTGTGGGCTAATACATCAGACTGCTAAGTCATTTGAACTGCAAGGTTAGTGGTTCAAGCTCAACAGCTGCTCCTTAAAATCCCTATACAGGGTTGCTATGGGTTGGAATCAACTCGACAACACTTAACAACAACAACATGTTGTCCTGATGTGGCGCTGTTGATTAATGTGCTGGACTGCAAAGTCCGCTTGAACCAGGAAGCCTGCACTTCAAGTTCACCAGGAAAACCTATACAGTGTTGCTATGTGTCGGTACCCCACTGGACAGCACTTAACAACAATAACAACAACGAGTTGTAACCAACTAGACAAGATGGCAACTTAACAACAACAATGTGTGATAAGGAGTCCTGATGTGGTGCTGTAGGATAAGCACTAGACTTCTAACTACAGCTGCTGGTTTAAAGTCAGCAGCTCTGGTAGCGTAGTGGTTACGAATCAGGCTGCGAACCACAAGGTCAGCAGTTCGAAACTACCAGCTGCTCCGCTAGAGAAAGATGAGGCTTTCTGCTCCTGTAAAGATTTACAGCCTCAGAAACCCTGTTCAGGGTCGGAACCGACTCAATGGCACTAACAACAACAACAACTCCTTGAAAATCCTATACAGGGTCCTTATGAATTGGGATTGACTTGATAGCACTTAACAACAATGTATGACAAATGGTTCTGTCAAGTCCTATGAGGAGGACTAGTACTTGTTTATGTGGACAGTGGTGACCCCCTGGTTGAGACTCAGGTTCAGTTCCTGGGTAGTGTGATTCATGAGCAGCCACATTCCACCTGTGAGGGAAGTCTTAGGTGTTGCTATGTCACCGAACAAGTTTCAGTGGAGGTTCCAGACAAAGGCAGACTAGAAAGAAAAGACTGATAATCTACTTCTGAAATTTAGCCATGGTCTAATCTACAAAATCTCATGTGCATAGCTTGACAGGGCTTTGTTCTATGTGCAAGGAATAGCATGAGTTGGGTCAAGCACAAGACAGCTAACAACAGTAACTGTTTATCTTGATAACATGTATGAAGTGGGTGACATCTGTTGAATTGTACAAAAGGATAAAATTCCTTTCTGTTTTTGCAGTCTTTTTATTGGATTACCCGTGATGCACATCACATTCTGATTTAATGCACTTTCAACAATAAAAGTGTTTTCTCTTTTACTTTTATGAGGAGTTTATATGAGTTGACAAGAGAGTCTGTTTTTAATTATGCTTCCCCAGAAATACACAGGTTAGCCAAAAATTTCCATGGCCCTATGTGCATGTTCACAACTGAAGTCAAACAAGGCAACACTCGGACTTCTTGTTTCAGTTCTCATATTGAAGAAAAAGATCCTTTTTGCAGTATATTTAGTGACACATTTTATTCATTATTGTCCTATTTGTTTCTGTATCATGTAGTACTGGAATGCTATTTGGTGGTAGTGGTGGTTACATGCCATGGAGTCGGTTCTGACTCACAGTGACCCTGTACAGGGTTTCCGAGGCTGTAAATCTTTATGAGAGCAGAAAGCCTCATCTTTTTTCCGTGGAATGGCTGATAGTTTCGAACTGCTGACCTTGAGGTTCACAGCCCAATTCGTAACCACTACGCTACCAGGAATGCTATTTAGAGTTGCTAAATTCAAGAAGACTATTCATGCTGTCACGTATAGGCTATACATGGTAGTGTAGTGGTTACAAATCGGGCTGCGAACCTCAAGGTCAGCAGTTCGCAACTACCAGCCATTCTGTGAGAGAAAGATGAGGCTTCTGCTCCCGTAAAGATTTACAGCCTCAGAGACCCTGTACAGGGTCGCTATGAGTTGGAACCGACTCCATAGCACAGAGAAACAACAACATACATGCTGTCATGGATTGCACTGTATCCTAAAAATATGCATCAACCTGGATGAGCTGTGATTCTTAGTGGGTTCACAGTATGTAGGGATGTAATTTGGTGGTTACATAATAATATAATCTTCCAATCAATTGTAAGGGGATTGGGGTGGGATGTAGTACCCTTACTCAAGTTATATCCCTGATCCAATGTAAAGGAAGTTTCCTTGAAATGTGCTCTTTATCACCTTTTTGTCTTTCAAGAGATAAAAGGAAAGAGAACACAGAAGGAAGGACCTCAATACCACAAGAAAGAAGAGCTAGGTGTGGAAACCTGCTTTAGACTCAGGGTTCCTGCACTGAGAACCTCCTAGATAGGGAAGCTTGATGCCAAGACACATGGAGAGCTGTCTTCAAGGAACACTGTCCCAGAGATGTTGAAAGGAGAAAAGGACCTTCTTCCTTAACTGTGATCCAACAGAGAGAATAAACTTTCCCTTTAAGCTGGTGCAGTGGTTCAGTAGGATAAGTAGTGAACTGAGAACCACCAGCCACACCTCAGGAGAAAAGACAGGCTACACAGGGTTGTTATAAGTCAGAACCAACTCAATGGCACTTAACAACAACAACAACAGGGCTGCATATCCTACAGTGCCACATCAGGACTCCATTATGTAAGTTCTATTAACTCATTTTTGTAAGATTACACATACTTTTACAATATTAGCTATATGCATTAAATTTTTTTTAAAAATGAAACCAGTTGATTCCAACTCAATGGTAATCTTATGTGTTTCGGAGTAGAAATGTGCTTTGTAGGGTTTAGAATTGCAGCGAATTGGAAATATATCACCAGGCCTTTCTTTCTACGTCCTTTTAGTTAGTAAACAAGTGTTTTTACATTTGCATCACTCAAGAACTCTATGTATTAAATGTATTTTGTTGTTGCTGTTGTTAAGTGCCATCGAATTAGTTATAACTCATAGCGACCCTGTATAGAGTTTCCAAGGAGCGGCTGGTGGGTTTGAACCACCAACCTCACAGTTAGAAGTCCAGGGCTGATCTTACAATGCCACACCAGGATTCCAAAATATATGTATATAAGTATAAATATGTCCATATATATATAAATACATATAATGCACCAAAAGTAAACTGTCATTATTTCTCAATGGTAAGATTAAAGGTGAATTTCACTCTCTTCTTTCTGATGTTTTTGTGTGATTAGACTTTTTACAATGAGCATATAGATTCCACATTGGTCCCATGATGCCAAAATTTCGTCTATTTTGAATACTTATGTATCATTTGAGTCCTGGTGTGGCACTGTGGGCTAATGTGTCAGATTGCAAAGTCATTTGAATTGCAAGGTCAGTGGTCCAAACTCATCAGTCGCTCCTTGGACACCCTATACAGGGTCACTATGGGTCAGAACCAACTTGACAGAACTTCACAGCAACAGCATTTATCATTTGCCCCTATAAAGCACCCAAAACATGATATTTACTCAATAAAAATTTAGTACATTAAAGCATTATTTTGAGATCCAGAGAAATCCTACCAATTCATTTTTATTTAGAGAATCAAATATAAATATAATATAAAAATTACAAATAACTAGCCTTATTTGTTTAAAATGTAATACTTACCTGATATTGTCGTGGAGGATTATTGAAATTATTTAAATGAAAATCTTCTGAGCTCCGTATACTAGATTCCTTACTGTGTCCTAGCTGTAATTTAAGAAGAATTAGAAATTGTTATTTGATATTCATTTGAAATAATGTTACAAGGTCATTTATTAGTGTTGTTGTTGTTTGTTGTTAAATACCATCTAGTCAGTTCGGACTCATAGTGAACCTGTATTGGGGTTTCCAAGGAGTGGCTGGTGGTTTTGAACTGCTGACTTTGCAGTCAAATGACCTTGCAATCTAGTGCTTATCCTACAGCACCACACCAGGACTCCATTAGTGTTGTGTAGAGAACTAATAAATACCGTATCTAGGTAAATGAAATAGTCTCATTTATATGAGGGGGATCCAAAAAGTTTGTGGAACATGAACCTAAAATAAAGAATTTTCTCAAAATCTTTACGAAGGCTTTTATATGAGCATATGGATGAGCACAATGCCACTTTAACTTAACTGAATTAGCATTCTGTCAAATCAAGTGTGTTTAATCTTTTAATGACAACTGTTGTTGTTAAGTGCCATCAAGTCGGTTCCGCCTCATAGCATCTCTGTGCAGGCTTTCTGAGGAGCGGCTGGAGAGCTTGAACTACCGACCTTGCTGACCGTGCAGTTCCAACTGACCTTGCAGCGCTACATCAGGACTCCTTAATGACTAGTAAAGAGTATTTAAGGAGTATCTTGGAATATGTGGTTTTCAATCATGCTAGCATGAAAGTTATACTTTTCCTTCCCATAGGTAGAAAGTAAAAAGACAGGGAGAGGTAATGAGTGGAGTAGGTAGTAATCTCAAAAGTACAGATAAAGAGTTTAGCAGGCCAGTATGATTACTTAAAACATCAACACCTAAAATGCACAGCATTCAAGACAAACTTGAATTGAGCAAACCTAGGCTTGTGTAGTGCTATAGGACAAGCACTGGACTGCTAACCACAAGGTTGGCAGTTCTAACCCACCAGCCTCTAGTTGGAAA
Organism: Chrysochloris asiatica; assembly: GCF_000296735.1. Classification (NCBI taxonomy): domain Eukaryota; kingdom Metazoa; phylum Chordata; class Mammalia; order Afrosoricida; family Chrysochloridae; genus Chrysochloris; species Chrysochloris asiatica. Next base: position 9,099,645 of record NW_006408526.1, read on the forward strand.
CCTTAGTGTTGCTATAAGTTGGAACCAACTCTATGACACTTAACAACAGCAACAGCTCTGGTGTTGTAGTGGGTTACATGTTAGGCTGCTAACCACAAGGTTAGCAGTTTGAAACCACTAGCTGCTCTGTGGGAGAAAGAGGAAGCTTTTTCTTCCTGTAAAGATGTATAGCCTTGGAAACACTATATAGGGTGACTATAAGTCAGAATCATTGAGTTGCAATGAGTTTGACTTTAATTGTTTAGGTTACAAAACACCTCAGAGGATAATTTTTGTTTTTTTTTTAAGTTTTTTTATTGTGAACTGAGTGATAGTTTACATGGGAGAACATCAGTTTTACACCATCATTTCATTGCAATGATTACAATCTCCTCCGTGCATCCTATTTGCTTCTATTCCCTCTGTTTTTTGTTTTTGTTTTTGTTTTTTTGGGGGATGCGCACAGAAACACTCAGGGATATATAATCATTAAAAAAACCAAAGGGCACATTCTGCAAGCCTGCCTCCTGACCGCCAACACTCAGTCTTTCTCTTTCAATGAATCTAGAGTCCTTAGCTGCTTGCTCTCTCAGAGGATATTTTTGGTTTAAGGTTTAAAGATTATCTCAGAGCAATCCTTTTTTTTTTTTTTTAATGTTTTATTGTGAATTAGGTGATAGTTTACATGGGAGAACATTAGTTTACATTCATTCTATCGTATATCATCTCATCAGAGCAATATTTTTGAGGGTTAATCCAGACTCAGTGGTTCCAAAAAGTTTGAATTCCTTAAGAACTGGAAATTCTGTTCTTTATTTTTCCAAAATGAGAAGTTTTAATCATGAGCATCCATATGGAGCATGGCCAGAAAGGATAATGAGTAACCATAGCCAATAAGAGACTGGATTATCAAATAGTAACAGGTTTTTATCACAGGAAACTATGGGAGATGAGTGAGAGAACCAGTTAGACTATAACTGTTGAGAGGTCTTGTGACAAGAGAGGACTGGCCGTGTCAGAAGCTGGGTGAAAAGGCAACTGGGGGGAATTAATAGGTGCTGAGGCAGCAAACAAAGAAGGCCACAGATAGGCTTCACGTGAATGCATCTGTAGGCTATTAGACCAATACACCATTTGAAACTTTGCAATGAAGGAACAATGGCAGGAATGATTATTTTAGTGAACATGAGACAAGAAATACAAAGGAAATAAGGAGTATGTTGTTGTTGTTGTTAAGTGCCATCGAGTCAGTTTCAACTCAGCTACCATGTATGGTATTTCCGAGGAGTGGCTGGTGAGCTTGAAACACTGGTCTTGCAGCTCAAACTGACCTTGAGTGCTTATCTATGGCATTTCTGAGGAAGCTACATTTGATAAGAGGTGTGAAAGATGAGTAAGATGTAGTTAGATAGTAGGGATGGGGAGAGAAAATTTAAGAACAATGGAACAGTAGAGAGGACAGGGTATTTGAAGATTCAATGTGATCATAGCCTGGAATAAGAAGGAAAAGTAGCGCAAAATGAGCTGATATTTTAGGGGCTAGATAATAGAAGATTGAAGGATAATAGAATTCATGAAAGGATTGTAAACAAGCAAGTGGTTTCATCTTTTATGTATTTTTGTAAGAATATACTTGTGAGAGTGTAGAGAATTAAATGGAGAGAAAGGTCAAGACTGATGTTTCAAAACTGCAGGACAATATCAGAATGGTTCCAGGAGGGAAAGAGAATACAAATATGCATTCATTGCTGTTCTTTTCTGCTGAGTAATTTCAGGTTCATGATAGTTTGATATTTCTTTCTATGGACTCATAGCTAAACTCCTATTTATCTTAATTCTTCTCCTACATTAATACACATAATATTAACATAACTGAAAATATATTTTGCATTTGGGGATTGCTATAGCAAAAAAAGGAGTCCTGGTGGCTCTGTGGATTAGGTGTTAGGCTGATAACTGAAAAGTCGATGGTTCAAATCTACCAGCTGCTTCTGGGGAGAAGGGTGAGGTTGTCTGTCCTTGTAAAGATTTATAGTCTCAAAAACCATCTAATTCTTTGAATTAGAATCGAATTGACGGCAGTGAGTAGCAATAAAAATCAATACATACCAACGGAATTACAATAGTTCAAAATTTACTAATTTTATACTTGCTTAAAAATCATAGAAAAAAATGTGATATTTCTGCAATTGTTTAAACCCAGAGGGGAAAAAAATAGCAATAGGAGACCTGTAGTTGTATAAATATCATGTACAAGGAGGTTGGTTTTTGGTTCTTCTTATAGAGTGAGGCAATATAATTGACTGGTAATTAGTGGAATATAAGAAATGAAACATGGAGAATCCTTACTCTCTTTCAACTTCTTCAATACTTAGATAAACAAAGTATGTCCTGAGGCCAGTTAGTAGTCGAACCAGGGTGAGAATGGTTTGTTTAAAGTAAGATATAAGAGCACAGAAATGAAATCTCATTTCTATGCAAACAGAGAAAGTTTTCATGAAAGAAGGAAACTAATAAAAGGAAATGTTCCCACATGCAGTATATAGGAATTGGGTATGTGTGTAGTTGAAGATGTTGTTGAACTGAGTGCACCCTTGATGTCCACCCAAATCAGCACCACAGTCAGTCTTTTTACATATTTACTTAATTTGATCTTCATGATGTCGGTATGGAGCCTTGGTGTGGTATGGCAGGATAAGCACTGGACTGCAAGATCAGTTTGAACCTCAAGGTTGGTGATTCCAAGTCACCAGCAGCTCCTAGGAAACTCATAGGAACACTATGAGTCAGAACTGACTTGACAGCACTTGACAACAACAACAACAATGTAGGTTTAAATATTATTCCAATATTACAGTTGAGGAAACAAGAGCCTTGAGTGCTTATTACTTATTTCAAGACTCATAGTAATAAGTGGCTAAGAGAGTAGTTATTAGGACACGGTTCCCTTTTATTAAATGATAGTCTTAGAATTATAAGGAACATTTAAAAAGCGGAGAAGGGATGGGACTTGCACCCACTGAAATGAAGCAAAGTGTATGATTTTTTTAATGTAAAACTTACGATTGTCTGTAAATCTGCACTCAATTCATAATAAAAAAAATAAAGAAACCTTTACAATCATAAGGCCCAACTGCCTGCCTAATGCAGGAAGATCTAAAAGTCCCTAATGTCAGGATGTAGATCACCTTCTGCCTGCGTACAGCCTGATGGATTTGAACTGTCAATCTTTAGGTTAATAGACCAGTTCTTAGCCATTTGAATTACACAGGGATTCTTTATTTTCCATTACTGTTATTGTTTCTTTCACTCACTAACTCATTTCTTTCTTTTCTTCTTTTTCTCCAGATACATCTATTTTTTCATTTTCAATTTGCATTCTTTCAGTAGGGCTGCCTGGTAGCGTAGTGAATTACAAACTGGACTGCTAACGGTAAGTTCAGTAGTTCAAATCTACCGTTGCTCCATGGGAGAAAGATGAGGCTTTCTGCTCCCATAAAGACTTACAGCTTCGCAAACCCTATACAGGGTTGCTATGAGTCAGAACCGACTTGGTGGCACACCACCACCACAACCACCATTATTTATGTATCTTCAGTGAATTAATATCACAACTAAATTGTGTGTGGTTATAGTCACTCTTTGCTCTTTAGTAATAGCAATAGAAATAGTAAATGTGTATTATTTATCTCCTGTGTGCCAGGTGATATTATAAAAGCTAAGCTAATTTAAGATTTACAACAACCCTTGGCTAGTACAGCTCTTATTATCCACATTCTACACATGAGGTAATAGTATTAATGTGACAACATTCTAAATTGAGCACACAGAGACTTGCATTACATGTTGATAAAAATTGTTTATGAAATGTTGTTGTTGTTAAATGCCCTTGAGTTGGTTCTGACCTTACTCAGAGCAGAACAAAACACTTCCTGGTCCTGCACCATTCTCACAATTGTTCATTTTGATCCCATTGTTTCTGCCATTTTGTCAATCCATCTTGTAGGGGATCTTCTTTCTTTACTGATCCTCCACTTTACCAAGTATTATGTCATTCTTCAGGGATTGATCCCTCTTGACAACATTTCCAAGAGATGAAGTCTCACCAGCCTTGTTTCTAAGGAGCATTCTGGCTGTACTTGTTCTAAGACAAATTTGTTTTTCTAGCAGTCCATGGTACTTTTAATATTCACCAACATCATAATTCAAATGCACTGATTCGTCTATAGTCTTCCTTATTCATTGTCCAACTTTCACATGCATATTGTTAAGTGCCGTCGAGTCAATTCCGACCCATAGCGACCCTGTATAGGGTTTTTGAGGAGCAGCTGGACCTTGCAATTAAAACAGTTTTGCAGTCTGGTGCATTAATCCACAGTGCCACACCAGGACTCCCACATACATATAAGGTGATTAAAATACCACAGTTTATTAGGTCAGGTGCACCTTAGTCTTCAAAGTGACATCTTTGTTCTTTAACACTTTAAAAAAAAAAAAGGTCTTTTGCAACAGATTTGCCTAATGCAATAAGCCATTTGATTTCTTAACTGCTGCTTCCGTGAGTGTTAATTGTGGGTTGAAGCAAAATGGAGTCTTTCACAGCTTCAGTCTTCACTCTTTTTATCATGATGTTATTTGTTGGTGAAGTTGTGAGAATTTTTGTTTTCTTTACATTGAGGCACAACCCATACTGAAGGCTGTGGTATTTGATCTTCATCAGTAAGTATTTCAAGTCCTCTTAACTTCCAGCAAGCAAGGCTGTGCCAACTCCATACCAAAGGTTGCTATGAGACTTCCTCCAATTCTGATGCCATTTGCTTCTTCATATAATCCATCTTCTCAGATTACTTGCTCAACATCCTTCAGTGTGTCTATTATCTTTAATGTTTCTTTAAATTATTTCTGAGCATTTGTCCCTTTCCCTGAAAAGATAAACCTGATGACATGCAATACCACATGCTTCCAAGTGTAATCTTACCTGTCTTTTGTCAAGTGATAATTTTGGAAGGTCTTCATGACTTCCTAATATTCCAAATTTCTTCTCTTCATTTCTCTTTTAAAAAAGAGATAGTTGAATTAGAACAACTGCATAGTCTATTTAAATTACAAAACCAATTTCTCTCTTTCTTCGTTTCATATTTCTAAGTGAGTTTTAATGAGAAACATTCTTACTGAGTTCTTCTCTTTAACAAATTCTTGGACATTTCCTCTGGATACAGAGTTCTCTCAGGATGCAATTTTAATTGAACCTGTAAACTACATACCTAGTTATGTTCAGTAAAGCGTAGGGATGCTTTACTACTCAACTCATTGAGTTTTATAAGTTACACACCTGGAATAATGTTATAGATAAAATATTTTTCCAAAATTACCAAATAAAATAATCATTGTAATGATTACACTTAAAAAGAGTTTTCGAATTCTCAAAGCACTTGTGCATATTTATTTAATTTGAGTTTCATGACATAAGTATAAATATTATTTCCATATTACAGTTGAAGAAACTAGGATTATAAGACTTATTGCTTCCTTCAGAACACTAAAGGAACCCTTGTGGCACTGTAGGATAATCATTGAACTGCTAATCACTTAATGGGAGAAGATGAGACTTCCTGATACCATAAAGATTCATAGTCTCAAAAATATTATATAGGGTCTCTGTCAGAATCAACCAGATGGTAGTGGTGGAAGTGGTGTGCCACCAAGTTCGGCTCATAGTTGTAACCTATATAGAGAACTTTTGTAGGGTTGCCAAGGCTGTAAATCTTTACTTGAGCAGAAAGCCTCATCTTTCTCCTGTGGAGCAACAGGTAGATTCAAACTATTGATCTTGCAGTTATCAGCACAGCTTATAATTCACTATGCTACCAGGGCTCCTTAGATGGTTGCTGTTGCTGTTAAGTGCCGTTGAGTCGATTCTGACCTATAGCAACCCTGTATAGGGTTTACAAGGAGCAGCTGGTAAGGTTGAACCACCGACCTTGCAGTTAAAATGATTTTGCAGTCTGATGCATTAGCCCACAGCGCCACACCAGGACTCCCCCTTAGATGGTAGTAGGTTTTTATTTGTGTGTGTGTGTGTGTGTGTGTGTGAAGGTCCTAAGTTATTGCTTAGTGGCAAATAGAGCAGGAATTAAGACATGTTTCCCATTTATTGAATAATAGGAACTTTTACAATCATTTTTCCTAACTCTTCTAAAAATCTGTAATGTCAGTCAGTCAGCATTTATCTAATTACCTGCAGTGATACAGAGTTCACTACTTTTTAAGGCAGCCTACAACTTTGTTAGACAAACCTTGTTGTCATAAGTTTGCTCTTAAGTAGAACTAGAATTGAGCTATTTGTAACTTTTGCCGACTGTTTCTCTTATTTTGAAGGAGCCTCAAACAAATATACTATCTAGTCAAAGGGGGGAATTCTAATTTTCCTTCTTCAAACAAAACAGCCAGCTTCCTCAATTCCTCCTCATAGGATACCATGATGTTCACCCACATTCTGGTTCTCCTTCCCTTGATGAATCTCGTATCTCACTTCTTTTCCAGGATGTAGTGTTTTGCCCAGCAGAGGGCCTTGCATAGTGTTGTTGAGCCTATTATGACTCACAGCAACTCCATGTGACATAGTTGTTGTTGTTGTTGTTAAGTGCCGTCGAGTGACATAGTAGAAGCACCTTATAGTGTTTTGTAGGTTGTAATCATTATGGGACCACATGGCCAGGTCTTTCTCTACAGAGATGCTGAACAGGTTCAAACCACTAAACTTTTGGCTAATAGTGAGTGCTTAACTATTGTACCACCAGGGTTCCTTAGGTTGTTAGTTATACACAGTATTTTAATCTAAACATTTCTAGACATATTGCAGTCATTCCATCCCCTCAGCTAAACACTGTACCTCTTTTATTGTGTCTTGACACTGAATTGTCCCAAGTGATTATTGTTGCCCATTAGTATCTTTAGAGTTTTCTTTCTTGAACCATTGATAAACCTGGTTTCTCCTATATTGCATGTGAGCAATAGGAGACCTTAGACTCTGTAAACCTTAGAACCTTTCAATGTGAAAGTTTCTTAAGGTCTGTTAAGTTCCTGTGAGTCATAATCAGATATTGATACTTAACCTAGCTGTATAACTTGAATGTGAAGTGAGGGACTTGTAGCCATAAGAACAAAATAAGGCCTAGAATAGTTATGTTTTAGGACCACCCTAGACACACCTGCACAATAAAATAAATTATTTTAGTTAAATTTCATGAATTTTTAAAAACACAATTACTTTAACTGACTTCTTACACCCAAATACTGTCAACTAGCATTATTTCCATTCATGGATCATTAAAAACAAAAGGATATTTCCTTGATAATTCATATGATGCATTACACAGTAAGCAAATTAGAACTAAAATGCACCCTGATTAATTATGTCAATTTGTAATTTAAAAGAAAAAAAGCATAACTAATAATGTGGTTCCATTCTTCATGGAAATTTGCATATTTCTCCTGATAATCTTGAGGTTATCAAATGAATAGTGCTAAGTGTAGCACACAATTTCATCTAGAAATGCATGTATCTTACACACCTTATTTAAATGAACAAAATGTGCATAACAAAATGCATACAGTTAATGCATCATAGAAAGTATGTTTCAAGTGCAAGGCAGCCCCTCAAGCTATCGTATCATTGAGGTTTGCATTATCATTTATGGCATTATAGATTAATTTACACATAACATACTTTTATATATTTTAACCCTGAAGAAAGAAAAAAATTGTTGCTTGAAAAAAATTAATTCCAGGTAGTCATTTGGTTTGCATCAGAGAATGTGAACCTCCAAGAGTTTAGTGTCTGTCAAGTTCACAATCACATCATGACTTTTTGTTACTTTCTTTTAAATGTTGTTGTTGTAATGTGCTGTGGAGTCAGTTCC
>NW_006408526.1:9108910-9117112 GCF_000296735.1 Chrysochloris asiatica
AGTTATAGCAGATGCAACATTTGAAACTACAAATTATTAAGTGAAATTACCTTGTTCATCTCTGCATCCTCCTGGAAACCTTTTTTATGACCCTGAAACAGTTCAGAAATCCATTTTTTAAGCTTCAGTAGGAGATAAAACAGGGACTTAGGACTTGGCACCAGGTTGAAAGGAACAGGTAATGTTCTTCCCTCCTCGAAATAGGAAAACCAAAGTTTGGCTCTTGCAAATTTCCACTCCACATCTGCATCATCCTGCATAAATATACATGACAGTTCAGCAAGGACATGCATAAGCAGAACTACTGAGGTGCTTCTGACATTGTATGGCTTAATGGAAGCAATGTGCAAGCAAACACTCGCAGGCCCCAAAGACCATGCCAAGATTTTTTCAAAATGTTAATGTTCTTCTTACACACTCTTTCCTACATCTGTCTAAAATTTTACCAGACGCACAGACTACAAATCTCAAAACTTGCATATGTTTATAAGTACTCTGACAGATATAAATGTATGTTCCTACATTCAAAAAGCACTGAGAAATTATTTCTTCCTTCTACCAAACATCTCTGATCAATTAATTTGGGACATAAGCCAAAATCGCTAAATTAAAATATTGGAATATCACTCTCAATTTGAATGATAGTCTTAGAATTGTGAGGAACCTTTACAATCATTAGGTCCAACTCATAAAAATCTCTAATGTCAGTCATACAGTATTTATCTGGATAACTTTTTGAAAATTATCTAATTAATTTTGAATATTGTTCAAAAATATTTGGAAATTAGAGTAATTTGCATTTTTTTGTAAAGAAAAAAATTCATGCTGATATTCTATTTCTAAAGATTAAAAAAAAAATGTATTAGGCAACATTTCTGCTTCTTATGCCTTACTACCAGAACACTCCATCTAAATGTTGCATTTAGAAATAGAATGAAAACTTTTTAGATTATTGGCGAAGCAAATATACAAGTGTAAAACCAGGAAAGCATAAAGGACAAACGGAAATCCATACTTTTTGAGTTGATCCCTGTAATAGTTAAAACATGTATAGAGATGTTTATTTGTTATTGTACCTCAATTTCCTGGAATGAACTGTTGATCATTGCAATTAACATATTTAGTAAAACGATAACCATTGTAACATTATAGACTCCATAAAGAACATAACCAATGTTTTCAATAAATTTGTGATTATAGTTGATGACAACTGATTTCACTTCAGAAAGTCCAAAGATAGCCCAGAACAGTGTCTTAAAACTCTCCTCAACTCTGGGGAAAAATAAAAGAAAGAAAATAAATAAGGATGCATAAATTCATTACAATGGTTCCATAATAAAATTGTTTATTTAATGTATTTGCAAATTACTAGTCATACAAGTATATAAAATTATCCTTAATTTTTCTGAACCTTGGTTTTTTTCTCTGTGAAATGAGAACAATAATACTTATTTTTCTGAATTGCTTCAAGGATAATATAATATTGTTCATAGGAAGTAAATAGCTCAATATATGGCACATGTCATTGTTAAGTGCTGTGAAGTCGGTTCTGACTCATAGTGACCCTATATAGGGTTTTCCAAGGTGCAGGTGGTGACCTTGAACTGCTGACTTGACATTCAAACCGACTTTGCAGCCCCGCGCATTTACCCACAGTACCACACCAGGACTCCATATGATGAACTACACAATAAACAAGTTAGACTTAAAATGCACCCTGATCAACTATGTAAACCTGTAATTTAAAAGAAAAAAAGCATAACTAATAATGTAGTTCATTGGCACATAATAAGCAATCAATGCCATTACTGCTACTATAGATGGTGGTGGTGGCTGTGTGCCGTGGAGTCGGTTCCAACTAATAGCGACCCTGTACAGGGTTTCCGAGGCTTGAAATCTTTACAGAAGCAGAACGCCTCATCTTTCTCCTGCAGAACAGCTGGTAGTTTCGAACTGCTGACCTTGCTGTTCGCAGCCAGATTCGTAACCACTACACTACCAGATCTACTATAGATACTGATATTTAAATAAACCATAACTTCCACTACCCTGCAACCAGAAGTAGATGGTGCCTGGTTATCACTACCAAGTGCTCTGAAAAGGATCACATTAGCAAGTCCTGGATAGAGTGGGAGAAATTGTGGCACAAAACTCCAAATCATAAAATAGATCAGCCTTACTGGTCAGATAGAGACTGGGGAACCTCGAGATTACAGTCTTTGGTCACCCTTCAGATCTGGAACTGAACTCACCTCATGACTCAATTTTCAGCCAAGCCATAGACAGATATATAGGGGGAAAGCATTAGTGAGGTACACACACCATAGAATCGTTGACCAATTGGATTCCAAAAGGTAAAATTTACTCAAGGATAAAATTCAGAAGGGTTGGGAAAGAAGGAGAAATGGAAATAAGAAACACAGGGAGGATGTAGAATAAATTATGTTACATTGAGGGGACTGCAATCATTAAGATGAAACACAGCATATGACTTGATGAATGCAAAACTGATGAACTGCTCTGTAAACCTCAATTCACAATAAAATGTTAAAAAATAAAATAAAATTAACCACAACATCAGCAATGGAAGTATTAAATGTATTACTCAATGAAAATGATATAATTTGTTAGAATCTTTTTAGGTTTCCCTCATGTATTGTTAAGGAGCTCTGGTAGCATAGTGGTTACGAATCGGGCTGTGAACCTCAAGGTCAGCAGTTTGAAACTACTACCTGTTTCACAGGAGAAAGATGAGGCTTTCTGCTCCTGTAAAGATTTACAGCCTCAGAAACCCTGTACAGGGTTGCTATGAGTCCTGTTACCGACTCCAAGGGCATAACATAATGGTTAAGATCTCAGATTTGGGACTCAAAAGAATCCAGTTTATATATGCCAGCTGGAAAAACATATGCAAATTACTTAACCTCTCATAAATGTATGTTCAGTGTTTAGAAAGCGCTTGAGAATTCATGAATGGTAGTGTTTATTATTTAACAACAACAACAACAACAACAACATGTATTGTTAGTTGCTGTTGGGTTGATTCCAATGCATGGGGACTCCATGTGTGTAGGATTTTCAAATCTGTGACCCGTCAGAAGTAGATAAGCTTACTTTACTTCTATGCTTCTACTCATATATAACATAGATAAGAGCAGTCTACTTCAAAAGAGAAAATTATAACAATATAAGAAGTTTAAAACATTACCAAAATCATAGATGTGTATTTGGTAGGAACTCCAACACTTTGGACATAATTATTGCGCAAAGCTAAGTCCCATGTGATTTTAACCCAGGTGGTTGCATTTCTCTGACCTACGTGTACTTTAGAGGAATATGTAAAACAGTAGGTTACATTTCAGTTGATGCTTTTGGTTGTCACTTTGAAGACCTAATATTTAAGTCATTTATTCCAAGCATATACTTTATAAAAGATAGATGTACCATGGTGAAAATAAATGACATGTGTTTTGGTAACATGGCTCTTCTCAATGATAAAATTTAAGAAAACGAATTACAAAGGGACTGTTTTCACAGCCAGGGCTTCAAAAGTCTCCAGTAGTCAACAGGGCACAGGGGCTAAGAAGTAGAAAGAGTAAAGGAGATTTTAAGTCCTCACTTTTCTACATACTAGCTGTGTAGCATTCGGAAAATTATATAACACTTCTGAATTTCAGTTTCCTTTCTTTTGTGAAGAAAGAATAATAAAATGATGTCTGTAAAGGATCTACCAAAAGAAATTAAAAGCAAACCACTACTACTGAGTAGAGTCTATCTCACAGAGGGTCTACAGGATAGAGAACTATTCCATAGTGTTTCTGAAACTACAAATCTTTACAGAAACCAATGGACCCACCACTCTCCGCAGAACAGCTGGTGGGTTCCAAACACCAACCTTTTATTCAGCAGCCCAAAGTTTAACTCACCGCACCACCAGGGATCCTTTTCCCATAACACCTAACTCTAAAAATGTTCGCTATAATATACAATGTAGTGGTGGTGTGCCGTGGAGTCAATTCTGACTCACAGCGACCCTGTAACAGGGTTTCGGAGGCCGTAAATCTTTACAGGAGCAAAAAGCTTCATCTTTCTCCCAGGGAACCGCCGGTAGTTTTGACCATGAGGCTAGCAGCCCAACTGGTAACTACTACGCTACCAGACTCCTTTTAATATATAACGTAGGAAACTCTTTTAGAATTCTTTTAAGTCATTTTAAATTCATCTCATTTTTCAGAAAAAGAACTAGAGATAAAGTCTTTACCAAAACATTACCCAGTGGCATACATGAACACTAACATTTTATTTTATTTATTTATTTTAAACCAACATTTATTTAATCTGCAATAACTATCATAAAACATCTCAGAGAACATACGTTGTGAAAGCTTCATTTTGTTTTGCACCACGGTAGTAAGAGTAGAGGTTGAACATTCCAATCATAAAGGCCACAAACACCATAATAAATATCACCATGAACTTGAAGATGTCTTTCACTGTTCTTCCCAGCGATATTTGTAGAGGTCCAAAACTTTCATTTGCTGGTAAAATGTAAGCTATTCTGGAGAAACTTAAAACCACAGCAATTGCATAAAGACCTTCAGATATAATTTGAGGATCAGATGGGTCCCACTTTATCCTGGCTAGGAAAAACAAAACAAAAGGGCTTTGGTGAGCTGAAGTTATTTATTCAGATAACTTCTTTTTCTGAGAATGAAATATAATTGCATCAACTATCCAGTTCCTTAATGAAAGTCTCATTATTAAAAGGTTTCTTATGTGTCAGGCACATTTGAACTTCTGAATTTACTCAGAAGACAATCCTTTTGGTTGCTGACAGTTTTCTCCAAGGGCATAACATAATGGTTAAGATCTCAGATTTGGGACTCAAAAGAATCCAGTTTATATATGCCAGCTGGAAAAACTTATGCAAATTACTTAACCTCTCATAAATGTATGTTCAGTGTTTAGAAAGCGCTTGAGAATTCATGAATGGTAGTGTTTATTATTTAATCTTGAACTATATTGAAAAAGAAGAGCAATCCATGCCATTCTGGCTTGTAGATTATTTATTTAAATATATGAGATGCCATTTATATTGGTCATTAAAATAGGTCTAATTTTATCATAAAAATCAAATCATTATTTACTTATGAATTTTTTCTGGCCTTATTATGTTAGGTCATCAAACACCCAGTAAACAAACTATTATGAAGAATGATATAAAGCTGTACCCGAAAGAGAAAAAATAGGATTAACAATTTATATTTGCTTATATCCTGAGAAATGGAATTAGGAAAGGATAACATGAAATTAATAAAAGGAGTTTCCTTGTTTATATGCCTTTGATGATTATAAAAAAGTACTGAATATAAATAGATAACTTTAAAATGTTTACATTTGGTGTATTTTTTAAAAAGTTAAACTGCTGTCCCAGTTGAGAAGAAAGTAGAAACAAAGAAAGAAGGATCTGAAGAAGCAGTGATGATATAAGCTTTGTTTTTTTTTTTGACTAAACTCTTTTTGTAACAAGTCCAATAAACACTGACCTTGCAACAAATGAATGAATGCTGTGTTGTTGTTATGTGTCACTAAGTTGAATTCCTACTACAAGTAACCTTATGATACAGAATAAAATGTCCCACAGGGTTTCCTGGTTGCAAATCTTAATGTGAGAAAACAGCCTTATCTTTCTCCCACAGAGAAACTTTTGGATTCAAACTGCCAACTTTTCAGTTAGCAGCCAAGCACATAATCAACAAACACCAAAATTAAAACTAATAGTAAATTAGGATAAAATGTGATATAGTCAACAAATCCATACAGGTACCAATTAAATGTTAATGGACTTCTTATCAGATAATTTAAAATATCCCAGAGAAATTTGTTTTCCTCATTCCAGATTTATATAAGGAGATATTTTCACTAAACAACTAATTGAACCCATTTCCATCACTTAATCAATTTCTTGGAGAAATGGAATGATCTATCTGATATTAAGTTAGAATGGATAACTGGGACCTGGTCATTTATATAGGAGTCTTACCTGGTCAGCCACTTGCTGCTCCTGACCTCTTTATAGTCTGATCCATTGGTTTCTAGAACTTAGAGGGTTTGTTGTTGAGTTGTTAAGTGCCATCGAGTCGGTTCTGATTTATAGCTACTCTGAGGGCACACCTGACTGATTCTGGGGTATGGTATCAGTGAGCTCATTGGTTAATAGACCCAAACCATGTCATCAAATCTGAACCTTACTGATATTAGGTGACAATCTGACCTCTACATTAACTTTTTCTCAACTAGTTCAAAGTTTGATTAAGAGATGGTATTGTTATTCACTGGGGGTCCTTTCAAAGTTCCCAGTAATAATTTCTTGCTTTCAAATAGTCTGTATGTCTTAAATGGAAATGGTACTTAAATATAAACTCATAAGAGAAAAACAGAGAGACAATTGGGAATTAGCCAATGGATCCAATAGATAAAAGAGAGGATTCTTGTGATAAAGAGTGGCTCTCAGCCAGTGTAGAAATCAAAGGAAGAAACAAGAAAGCATTCTTCTTCAAATACAGGTACTTAGAAGACGCTACAAACTGGCCAACAAGTTTATGAAAACTAAGCAGAAACTAAATTGCTACTGACATCTGCTTTATAAGAAAGTTTTGAATTCTTTATTAACTCACCCAAATTGTAGTATTTCACATTGTCTCCCAAGGTAACTTTCGTCAAGTCCTTCAAAGTATCATTTGCATCAATGATGCTTTGGGCTTTGGAAGCATGCCAAAATGCCATGAATCTTGCAATGAATGATGCTGCAAAAATTGCTAACATCCCAAAGTCAAGCATATTCCACAACTCAAACAAGTACTCTTTGGGGCCTTGAGTCCAAATTTCTTTACATTCAGCCCAAATCATTCCTGTGTTAGAAAGGGGTTAAAATGCCAAGTCAATTTCATGCCAGCCTTAACTCTTCAATGAAATACAATAAATATGAAAAGTCTAACAATCTAAACCCTTCAAAATGTGGCTCTAGCCTTCCTATTCCAGCACAATTCCCACATACCCACAAATCCAAGCAATATAAATGTATTTATTTCCGGAAAACAATTAACAAGATTCATGTATAACTTTAAAATAACAAATGCTCTGTTGACCTATTAATTCTAGACATAAAAATATATTAAAAGTATGTTTGTGGTAGAATCCACTTTAAGAACCCAAGCAGACCAATACGAAGAAGAAGAAGAGGAAGAGGAAGAGGAAGAGGAAGAGGAAGAGGAAGAGGAAGAGGAAGAGGAAGAAGAAGAAGAAGAAGAAGAAGAAGAAGAAGAAGAAGAAGAAGAAGAAGAAGAAGAAGAAGAAGAAGAAGAAGAAGAGGAAGAAATAAGAAATAATCATGGAACTTCACAGATGGAGTAGCATGCAGTCATTTAATTATATTTTATTATTTACCATAAGGAACTCTGGTAGCATAGTGGTTATGAGTCAGGCTGCTAATTTCACAGTCAGCAGTTTGAAATGACCAGCAGTTCTGTGGCAGAAAGATGAGGCTTTCTGTTCCCGTAAAGATTCACAGTCTCAGGAATCCTGTACTGGGTTGCTATGAGTCGGAACCAACTCCAAGGCACATAACCACCACCCTTTACCATGGTACAAAGGCCTTGAGAATGTGTCTCACAGATCTCCAGTTACAGACATTTTAAGTTACCAGGGATTTCAGCTACTGAACTCTGAAAACCATTGGTGCTTTTGCCCCAAAGCCATGCTCCCCACCAGCAGTTTCTAGTTAGTGACTGGACTCACTCATTCCTAGGAGACAGGAGACTCTTTTGATGGTTGACTTGGTTTAAGGACTTCCTGATGGTCTTGGGAACTTTGTTTAGATTCAATGGTGACCTAAGATGCTCTTTACCCAACCTTTCTTCCCTCTCACATCCCCTTCCCCATTTTCTCTTACAAGCATTCTTCTTTATAAAATTATAATATGTTCAATCCCATTTGTGCATCTGCATCTTGGACAACCTGGACTAACACATGTTTGAAAATGTTTATGTCATAATGCTAAGTTAAAAAAAAAATCTTCTAGGACTTTTTATTTAAAATAAACACAGTAAAAGAATAGCTGTTGTTGTTGTTGTTGTTGTCAGGTGCCATCGAGTCGGAACCGACTCATAGCAACCCCATGCACAGCAGAACGAAACAATGTCC
>NW_006408526.1:9118057-9119947 GCF_000296735.1 Chrysochloris asiatica
CCTTTGCATAGTCAATAAAGCATAGGTAAACATCTTTCTGATATTCTCTGCTTTCAGCCAAGATCCACCGGTAGATTTTTTATTTCATTTTATTTTTTAATTTGTTATTTTTTTAAGTTTTTATTATAAATTGTGTGATATTTTACATGGGAGAACATCAGTTTTACACGATCTCCTCTATGCATCATCACTCAAATGTATTTGCTTCTATTCCCTCTTGTTGTTTTGTTGTTGTTGTTGTTTTGGGGGGTGATTAGTAGATGTTTTAACACATTAATAGTAGTTCTTTCTTGCAGTAGAATTATTAAAATATGACATAATCTTTCTAACATTTAGTATAATATTTAAGAGGACATGTTTGGCACCAGAATACACAGATTTGAGACCTGGTTCTTACTCTTACTAGTTCTGTAATCTTTGGAGAGGTATTTAACCATTCTAAAACTCAATGAGTAAAATAGGTATAATAATAGGCACTGTGGGTTAATGCACCAGACTGCAAAGCTGTTTGAACTGCAACATTAGCGGTTCAAGCTCATTGGCTCCTCCTTAGAAACCCTATACAAGGTTGCTATGGGTTGGAATCCACTCGACGACACTTAACAACAACAACTTCATAGGGTTGTTATGAGACTTAAATAATATAAAGTATATAGCACAATGTCTGGCAGTTGGAAAAAATAATAAGTTTGTTGAATATTTACTACATTAAATATCCTATAATTGGTATGTATCATCTTTCTTAATTTGAAGAATGCTACATGCTGCTCCTTGGAAACCCTATATGTGGCCAGAACTGACTCGGTAGCACTTAAAAACAACAACTTAAGTGAAAAGAAATTAATTTACCCTTATTACCTCTTAGATACCCCATACACTGCCATTGTACTGCCTCCTAGAGCCACCTAGAAAAATACAACTCTAAGAACTAATCAAGCTTACCAGATAAAGAAAGGTTTCACAGTGTCCTACTTAAAAAATCAATTTTCTCACCTTTCCCCCAGCAACCATACATTCTCTCAGCATTTGTCATAAATTTCTATTATGGACCCTGCCTTCTGTGTGAATGGCTATGGAGCTTCAGGGATTACAAAAATGCTGTGGTCCCTGTTTGTCAAATTTACAATGTGTTTTTCTCAAAATGAGCACTCAATGAAGCACAGAGGATGTGGTTTCATTACTTATTTTGAATTACTTAAAGAGTGAATTAAGATTGAATTTACATATGTTTAAATGGATCAAATTTAAAACAGGCAATTGTGTGTGTGTGTGTATAAACACACACACCACACCCCCACCAACAACCCCCATAAGAAGGTATGCAAAAACTGAAGGCTGCTTTCATTTGATGGGCCCTGAATTCCTGTCAGACCCTCCAACAGGAAATAAGGATATTTATGAATAATTGAAGCATAAGGATGAAACGCACTGCTGTTGTGACAATTCGGACTCATAGTGATCCCATAGGACAGAATAGGACTGCTCCTTGGACTGTAAATCTTTATGGGAGCAGATAGCTTCATCCTTCTGTGGAGCAGCTGCTGCACCATCAGAATTCCAATAGGAAATAAGGAGACTTTTAAACTAATACAGTCTGTTGTTGTTGTTGTTAGGTGCCATCGAGTTGGTACCGATCCATAGCGACCTTATGCACAGCAGAACGAAACATTGCCCTATCCTGGTCCAACCTCACTACTGTTGCCATGTTTGAGTCCATCGATGCTGCCACTTGGCCAATCCATCTTGTTGGGGTCTTCCTCTTTTTCTCTAACCCTCCACCTTAAAAAACATGATATTCTTCTCCAGGGATTGGTCTCTCCTGACAGTATGTCCAAAGTATGAGAGATGAAGTTTGGCCATCTTGGCCTACAAGGAGCACTCTGGCTGCAC
>NW_006408526.1:9121077-9134081 GCF_000296735.1 Chrysochloris asiatica
GTTCTCCAGCATCATTTCTATCACCAAGTCCAAATTTTCCAACTACTAGTCCCTCCTCTTTGCTCCCTACTTTTGCATTCCAGTCACCAGTAATGAGCACCCTAGGGTACTGCTATTTATAGTTTAAAATCCCCACATGTTCTCCTACTTGTCTGGCAAGCAGGGACCCTCTCAGAGGGATGAATAAGTCTTATTAAGTCTAGGAATATTATACTTTTAAAGACTGCTCATTTTATTGTTGCCTTCTTAGCATATATCTCAGCACTGGATCTTCGAAGTGGATCTGATGGTTCCATTTCTAACCTTTAGAGCAGTATAGAGTTAGTCTGTTCTCTCTACCTGTAAATACCGTGAAAACAAAAAGTAGAGAGAGAAAACCTGTGTACTCATTAAATCTATTTATTCTCCTTTCCCAGATGATGCAGGTTTACCAAGAGGCTAATGACATTTATTCCTGCATTGCATAGGCTCCTTATAAAGCTTGGTTTGGTCTTTGTTTTCACTAAAGAAATCCCTGCTGTCGAGTGGATTACAACTCACACCAACCCTATATAGGATTTGCAACACTGTAAATCTTTTGGGGAGGAGACAGCCTCCTCTTTCTCCTGTGGAGCAGCTGGTGGGTTTGAACTGTCAACATCATGGCTAGAAGCCCTATAAGGGCTCCTTTTTCTAAAGAGGGGCTTTCAAATAAATAAATTTCAAGCCCCACAATACCTGGGTCCCACCCCAACCTCTACTTAAGGCCATTGTTGTTGTTGTTAGGTTCCCTCCAGTCTACTCTGACTCATAGAGACCCTATGCACAACAGAATTAAACAGTGGCCAGCCCTGCACCACCCTCACAATCATTGCGACACTTGAGCCCATTGCTGCTGCACTGTGCCAATTCATCTCATTGGTGGTCTTTCTCTTTTTCTCTTATTCTTCACTTCATCACTTGATGTCCTTCTCCAGAGACTGGTCCCTCCTGATAATATGTCTGAAGTATAAGAGATGAAGTGTCACCATCCTGGCTTCCAAAGAGCATTCTGGTTGTACTTCTTCCAACACAGATATGTTTGTTCTTCTGGCAGTCCATGGTTCTTTTAGTATTCTTTTACAACACCATAACTCAAATACATCAATTATTCTATGGTCTTTCTTTACATTGTCTAACTTTCCCATGCAGATGAGGCTATTGAAAATGTTATAGTCTGGGTCAGACATACCTTAGTCCTCAAAATGGTATCTTTGCTCTTTAATACTTTAAAGAGATCTTGTGCAGCAGATTTGCCTAATGAAATATGTCATTTGGTTTCTTGACTGCTGTTCCCATGACTGCTGATTGTGAAACCAAGCAAAATGACATTGTTGACAAATTTCAATCTTTTCTACATTTATCATGATATCTTTATTGGTCCAATTATAAGGATTTTGGTTTTATTTACCTTGAGTTGCAATCCATAATGAAGGTTGTGGTTTTTTATTTTCATCAATAGATATTTTAAGCCCTCTTCACATACCACAAGCAAAGTTGTATCATCTGCATATCGCAGGTTGTTAATGAGTCTTCCTTCAATCCTGATGCCATGTTATTCTTCATATAACTCAGCTTCATGGATTATTTGCTCAGCATACAGATAGAAAAATTATGGTAAAATACCAGAAGAGGGATGATGGCAGAATAATGAAGTTAGCTGATGACACAGGGAGGTATGCATGGGTTAAAGGGGATAGATGTAGATAGTGAAAAATTCACAACCTTGGAACAACAGTGTTCTGTGTGTAGATACATGGATTGAGATATAAGCTAAATGGTAATTGAGGAAGACTGGGATATATATATTTATATATCCCACAAAATATAATTTTAAAAGAGAAAAAAGAAATATTATTTGATGGTTGCCAGTGGTGGCAGGGGAGGGAGAGTAGTCATTGGCTAGAGAGTTGTTGTTGTTGTTAAGTGCTGTCAATCAGTTTCAACTCATAGCGACCCTACATAGGGTTTCCAAGGATCCCAGGGTGTGTTTGAACCACCAACCCTACAATTCAAACTGACCTTGCAGTCCTGTGCATTATCCTGTAGCAGCACATCAGGAAGGTAATATCCAAGAAGGGGAAGGGCAATATACTAGAAGAGGGAAGTTGGCAGAAGAATTACGAACACAGGTGAAGACACAAGGAGGTATGCAAGGACTAAAGGGGATAGAGGTAAATAATGACATATATATATTGTGTGTGTGTATGTATACACACACACACACACACACACACGTCAGCAATGCCCTCTTTGGAATCTGACTTGAATGTCTGGCATTTCCTAATCAGTGTACTGTTGCTGCCGTTTTAAAATTATCTTCAGTAGAATTTTAATTGTGTGCGGTATTAGTGATATTATTTAATGATTTCCACATTCCATTGAGGCACTTCTCTTTGGGAATGGGCACAAATATAAATCTCTTCCTATTAAGTTAACCAGATATAAATGAGTGAGCCCCTCCAGTGTTTCATCAGTTTGTTGGGACATCTCATTTTGTATTCCATTAATTCCTGGAGCCTTGTTTTTCACTAATGCCTTCAGTGCAGCTTGGACTTCTCCCTTCAGTACCATCAGTTCTTGATCATATCCTACGTCTTGAAGTGGTTGAACACTGACCATATCTTTTTGATACAGTGACTCCTTGTATACCTTCCTTCTAATTTTTATATTTTCTTCATCATTTAATATTTTACTCATAGAATCCTTCATTATTTCATGTTGAGGTTTGAATTTTTACTTCAGTTCTTTCAGCTTGAGAAATGCTGAGCATGTTCTTCCCTTTTGGTTTTGTACCTACAAGTCTTTGCAGATTTCATTATTATATTTGACTTTATCTTCTTAAGCTGCCCTTTAAATTTTTCTGTCCAAATCTTTTAGTTCCTCGTTTCTTCCTGTTGCTGTAACATCTCTATGATGGAGAGCAAGTTTCGGGGTCTCTTCTGGCATCCATTGTTGCCTTTTCTTTATTTCTTGTCTTTTTAATAACCTTTTGCTTTCTTCATGTATGATGTTTTTGATGTCATTTCACAGCTCTTCTGATCTTTGGTCTTTAGTGTCTAATGCATCAAACATTTTGAGATAGTCTCAAAATTCAGGTATGATATGTTCAAGATCACATTTTGGCTCTCATGAAGTTGTTTTCATTTTCTTCATCTTCAACCTAAACTTGCATATAAGCAATTTAATGGTCTGTTCCACAGTCTGCCCCTGACCTTGTAGTTGCCGATGGTATTAAGCTTGTCCATCATTTCTTCCCATAGATGTAGTTAATATTATTCTTCTGTATTCCATCTGGTGAGGTTCATATGTATAGTCTCCATTTATGTTGTTTAGAAAAGGTATTTGCAATGAATAAATCATTGATCTTTCAACATTCTATCATGCAATCTCCAATCACCAAAGCCATATTTTCCAATTACTGATCCTTCCTCTTTGTTTCCAACCTTCACATTCCAATCACCAGTAATCAATACATCTTGAAGATGTGTTTGATCGATTTCACACTGAAAAAGTTGGTAGAATTCTTCCATTTCACCATCACTGGCTTTAGTGGTTGTTGAGTGCATAATAGTGATATTAACTGGTCTTCCTTGTTCTTGTTGTTAAGTGCTGTTGCGTCAGTTCCAACTCACAGCGCTCCTGTAGCGGATTTCCAATGAATGACTGGTAGCTTCAAACAACTGACCTTGTGGTACAAACTGACTTTGCTGTCCAGTGCTTATTCTGCAGCACCACCTTGTAGACGTATGGATGCTGTCCTATTGCAGACAGCATTATACTTCAAGACAGATCTTGAAATGTTCTTTTTAATGATGAATGTGACACCACTCCTCTTGAGTTTGTTGTTCCTGGCGTAGTAAACCATTTAATTGTCAGATTCAAAATGACTAAAATAAATCCGTTTCAGTTTGCTAGTGTTTAGGAAATCCATCTTTATGTGTTCAATTTCATTTTTGACAACATCTAATTTTCCTAGATTCATACTTTGTACATTCCATGTTTTGATTATTCATGGATATTTGCATTTTGAGCACACCTCACACTTTGAGTTGTGCTTCGTCAGCAAATGAAAGTACTGAAAACTTTACTCCATTTGTTTAATCAAATTCTATTTTGAGGAGGTAGCTCTTTCCTTGTCATTTTTTGTATGCCTTTCAGCCTGAGGGGCTCATATTCTAGTGCTATATCTGATAATGTTCTGTTGCTATTTATTTTCATCTTATGGTAGTATATTTGACAATATTTCACTGTTATTTATAAGGTTTTCAGTGGCTAACCATACAGAAGTAGTCTTCCTCTCCTTCTTCCTAGCCTGTCTTATTCTGGAAGTTCCTCTAAAACAAGACCACCATGGGGGTTGATGTTTAAAATACTAGTGGCATAGCTTCCAACATCACAGCAACATACAAGGCACCACAGTAATGATGAGCTCACAGACACTCCAGGCTACACTTGCCCAACTCCCTCAACTGTCTTTCTAGGTCTTCTGCCTGCTGTCTTTGGGATGCACAGGATTTTGACAGTTGCCTCTTAAGCATGTTGCACACAGAGTCATGCACAATCCTACAGATGTGGTCAGAACAAATAAAAAGCAGTGGGCTAATTATAACCCTTGACTGCTGAACTCTGCTTTTGATGAAAATTCAAGTCAGGATTGCATTTATTTTTTTTTTCAGCAGCTCACATTGGGCATTAAATGAAAAGTGCTTGCTAGGACATTTTCACCTGAAGTGGTTTCTACAGGTAAGTGTACCTGTGTCCCAACAATGCCCCCTCTCCTTGGCTTGGCTTCACCATTTTGTCTTGTCAAGATCTCCTTGATTATTAATATTGTCATTCAAGTTTTCAGTCAACTAAAATTAGATAGATTTGTTTGCTGTGACCAATCTGTGAATCTTTTTCCTGAAGGCAACATAATATACACAACATTTGAACTAAATAGGCCACTTCTTATTAATATTGCCAGAAGGTACAACTTTCTTTCAAGAATAACTTCAAAAAGGAAAAAGAAAAGAAAAGGGGGGGTGGGGAAAGAACTACTAGTTTCAGTATTGAAACAGGAGTCTAACATATGTATCAGCCATCTGTTCTGAATTGTTAACTGTTTTGCCTTTAAATAAACACTGTGAGAAAATCTCTGAAGTCAAATACAAAGGTTAACAGATCAATAATTCCAAGGGAAATATTTTTATCTATAAAATCAAAGGTTAATTTAATATTTACAGGGTAAATGTCTAGGTTAAAAAGGGAAAACTTCTAAAGTTTATATTTAAAATAATATTAGTATGTTGTTGTTGTTGTTGTTAAGTGCTGTCGAGTTGATCCCGACCCATAGCAACCCTGTACAGGGTTTCCAAGAAGCAGCTGGTGAGCTTGAACCACCGACCTTGCTGTGCAAACAACTTTACAGTCTGATGCATTAGCCCATGAGAATAGTAAATTCTGGTAAAGAATAACATGGGTATTAACTACATGTAATCCTTCATATAAAATTCATTATGACTGTAATGTAATCATATCTCATTTAATATGTCTTAAGTTGTTGTTGTTAAATGCTGTCGATTTTGTTCTGACTAATAGCAACCCTGTACAGAATTTCCAAGGCTTTAAATCTTTGAGGGAGCAGAAAGCTTCATTTTTCTCCCTCAGAGTGGCTGGTGGGCTCAAACCCTTCCCAGTCTAGTGCTTATTGTATGGAGCCACCATGGTCCCCATGTCTTTAATGGGATTTAGCAATTTTATACAAATGATTCTTCCAGGTCCACTCATGGCAGAGGCAGCAAAACAGGAATAGACCTGAATTTTCTAAATTTGGATGAACTGGAATGATAACTGGAATGAGAGAAATTACTGGTCAGTGTCCTGCTAGATTAGAAAACAAGGGCAGTATAAGTGTTACACAGCAACCACACTGGGTTTTTCACTCAAGAATGGCAGCTGACCATGCAGCTTTGAATGTGTGTTTCTCTGGGCAGTCCTCCAATAATATTCTCATGTATCAGGCTCCTGAAAGTGCTCACTATACATTTTCTAAGTCTTCCATTTCAGGGCTTCAACCCATAATTTTGCTATTCTGTTTATCATTCAGATCAACTAATTTGGGAAAAAAATGGGTTTGTTCTAGCTTCACTTCATCAGTCATGACTGAATCAGTTCAAAATCCTGATATAAACTTTTAGTGAAAAACTTAATAAAATCACTTTATTTATCTGAAATTTATTAAACACTTCTTTTGGCCAATAACTGTGCTACATACTTTATGTACGCTGTTGTTAAGTGCCGTCAAGTCAGTTGCAACTCACAACAACCCTGTGGTGGGTTTCCGAGAAGTGGCTGTTGAGTTTGAACTGCCAAACTTTTTGTTAGCAGCCCAGTGCTTATCCTACAGCACCGCACTAGAACTCTATCTTATATATACTAATGCATAAAAATATTAACCTCATAGCATTATAATCTAACAAAATAAAGGCAATACCGAGTGACAACATCCATATGGTTAATTTTGTTTTTTAAATTAGGTAGTTGAGGTGAAATGTAATTTTTCTTTATAGTTTTATGGCATCAGGTAAATATCAATTACACTAGAAAACTGATAGTAAAAAATCAATGCTGTTGACTTATCTAAGGTTTATCATTACTTTAGTGATGACATTCACATTTCAAGTCACTATGCATATCTTTCCAAGGATCATATCAAGATTTGGAGTGATTCACAAGTTTTGAATAACTAATGAATTGCTGTTAAAGGACTTTACAATTTGGCTAGTGCTTCTTAATATTTCATTAGATCATCCCATGAGTCCCATTTTAGACAAGCCAAGAGGGAAGTGATATAAAACTGATTTTAGATGGAGTGGGGGTGAGCAAACTCATAGAGTATCAAAAGTTATTTTATGATGATCCCCTGTACCTTATTCTCTTTATACCTAGAAATATTTCCACCCTAGAATATTTCATGCATAGTCAAGGCCTAAAGTATCATCTGGAACTGAAAGTATATTTATATCCCAGATATAAAATATCTCCCATGTTTATATTTTCTATTACTTGGTGGACATCTTCACCTGGAAGTCTTGTGGTCATTTCAAAGTCAGTCATACCACAAGCTTATTATCAGCTTCCTGTGTCCCCAGTCTCAAACCTAATCTTCCTTCTATATTCTCCATCTTAGAAGACTGCTGTCACTCACCTACTAATCCAACCCAGAATCCATGGCTCCCCCCCTCTCTTCCTCTGTCATTTCAAGTGCAATAAATCAGAAAAATCTTTGGAGTTTATCTTTTCATTAGCTCAATTATTTCTTGACCTCTAGACTCACTGCTCTTCTTAGCCACCCTCTAGCTCATAACCGTGATGGCATTTCTAAAATGTGATCTACGTGCTTCATTAACAGCTTAAATCGTCCACTTGTGTTCTCCTCACCCTTTTCATTTATCATTGACAACCACAAATGCACCACCTCTCTAGCTGTGCCTAATTTATAGTTTGAGTGTGTCAGGTGTTGGTACCTAACGTTATTATGCCTTGTAAAGTCCTTATTCCCCCAAGCAGTCCATCTAGTTAGCTTTTCCTATCTTCAGAATCCAGTGTACATCCCACTCTGCCTATGCTATATTTCACCTTCCTCAAAGTTACATGTCCAAACTGTTTGTTCTCATAAGACCCTAACACCTCAATTATAGGTTTTGTCATTGTTGCTGTTGTTAAGTGCCACTGAGTCACTTCTGACTCATAGTGACCCTATATAGGGTTTCCTAGGAGTGGCTGGTGAGTTTGAACCACTTATCTTGTGTTTCAAACCGTATGGTCTAGTGCATTACCCTACAGTGCCACACCAGGACTCCAGGTATTGTCATAGTTGGTTTTAACTGATGATTTACTTATTCACTTGCTCTTCTAGACTCAGTTTTCCTGAGGGCTAGGACAGTGTCTCATTCACTTTAGTAGCTTCATTATAAATAAAGGAATTCACTGCTACTGAGTTGAACCCATTGCCTTGGAGTCCATCCGGACTCAGAGTGACCCTGGAGGACAGAGTAGAACTGCCTCATATGGTTTCCAAGGCTGTACTCTTTAGGGAGGAACTCTGGTAGCATAGTGGTTATGAATTGGGCTGCTCATCTCTCAATCAGCTGTTCGAAACTACCAGCAATTCCAGGGGAGAAAGATGAGGCTTTCTGCTCCCATAAAGATTTACCACCTTGGAAACCTGTACAGGGTCGCTATGAGTTGGAACTAATTCCATGGTACATAACCACAACAACAATAACTCTTTAGGGAAGCAGACCACCACATTTTTCTCCAGTGGAGTGGTTTCTAACTACTGAATTTTTAGTTAGCAGTAAATTGATTTAATCTCTGCACAACCAGAGTTCTTTGCTGTTGTTACTCATTCATAAATATTTGAATAAAATATCTTTGCAATTTACATTATATTTAATGACGAGACATATGCAAGATGGATTCTAAGGACAAATGGTGTAGTACTTAAGACTGAATTCCTTCTTTCACTTTGTTGTTGTTGCCACTGAGTCTGTTCTATTCATAGTGCAGAGCAGAATGGCTCCATTGGGTTTTCAAGGCATGTAAGCTTTCAGAAAGGAGTCCTGGTAGTGTGGAGGTTTAAGCATTATGCAGCTACCTGCAAAGTTAATGGTTCAAACCCATCAGCTGCTAATTGGAAGAAAGATGAGGCTGTCTGCTCCCATAAAGATTTAGAGTCTCAGAAACCCTAAGGAGCAGTTCTACTCTGTCCTGTAGTGTCCTATGAGCCAGAATGGACTCGATGGCAGTATGTTTAATTTGATTTGGGCCCTTTCCAAAGCAGACTTCCAGGCCTGTCTCCTGAGCTACCTCTGAGTGAGTTTAAATTGTCACCCTTCTATCTAGTAGTTGAGCATTTAACTACTGGTATTACCTAGGGACTTGTCCTTCACTTACTAGCTGGGAAATCTAAATCTTCATCTTTACATAAATCTAGTAAAGTAGATGTTACAAATTAGGAAACTGAGGTACAGAAGGATGACATGATTTGATGTGTATAAAATGCGTTGAACAATTCCTGATACATAATAAATCTTCAATAAACTAGAGTGACAATTCATTTCAATTGCTGTTAAACCTCAATATAAAATCATGGAGCTGTTTTTAAGTATGAAGTCACTGTTCTTCCAAAATATAAATGACATGTTTTTTGGTTACTGGTGAAATTTGATAAATAGTATCCTGTTGATTTTCTTGGAAATGCAAAAAGCCCATGGACTATGTGAAGACTACGACACCAATAATCAACACAAGGAAACTTCTGTTGACAGTACAAAGGAAATGATGGTGTGTGGTGCATTATGCCACGCGGCCCACATTTGTAAAACTGATGGTGTGAGGGAATCAGTGTCATTCAGTCCAACTGCAAAGACTGCAAAAAGAAATGATGACAGAAAATCAGCCTTTACCTATTACCCAGGATATAATGAGCATCTCCATCCATGAGAAGCAGGATGTTTTCATCCTAAACAGCTGTTTTGCATTATCTGTGCTGGTTTCATTAGGAAGGAGTTTGGTGCCTTCAAATCTGTCAGCTGCATTCATGACTAGCAATCCCAGAAAAATGGTGAAGGAGGCGGCGTGTGCTACAAACTTCATGAATGGACCACGCATTATCTTCCCCATCTGCCACAAGAAAATCAACTTTATTTTGTATACTTTACAAAATGCACACACAGGAATAAACATCTGCATACTCCAATATTCTCTTAAAATAGTTATGTATACTTATATATTAATAATAGAATAATAATAATTTATGCTGTCATAAAATTTCAGTCACATTCCTTACATATCAGTATATGTATCACATATACTGATACATTCATTAACAAGTATATAAATTAACTTTCATATTAGATAATATTTAAGTCCTTAAAACATACAATGTTGATGACAAAATGCATAACAGTATCAGCATTTATTGATATGAAGCGAACTAGTAAACTGGTCATGAAATATTGAGGAAGCAGCTATAAAAGCATGAAACTGCATTTACTTTGCATTGCATAGATTATTGTTGATTATGCTTTCTTCATTGTCATACTTATTCCATTTACATGGGTACAATTCAGCATCAGCTGATGCTGTCTTGGTGTGCTGTAAATGGTGTGAGTAAAAGTCAAGAGTTCTAGGAAAGAACTCTCAACTAGAGGCAGGGCAACACCGGTTCCCATTGTATTGGACCAATGTCCAGGATGACACTGAATTTAAAGTCTAACCTAAAAAGTTTCTGGTCCCCAGAACCTGAATGAATATGAATAAATTACCTATGTCGTATGTAAATCAGACTCTTTATATAAAATATAAGGACACTAGAAGCTATTGTTTCTTTGTAGTGCAGGATTCATGCATTTCAATCCCAATGATTAATTTCAGTTTCAATTCATGCATTTTAGCCCCAGCAGAAACCCAAAAAAGCCAAACTCATTGTCAATGAGTGAATTCTAACTCACAGTGATCCTAGTGACTCGGAGACAGAGTAGAACTGCCCATAGAGTGTCCAAGACTGTAAATCTTTACTGAAGTAAATGCCACAGCTTTTTCCTATGAAGTAGCTGGTAGGTTTCAAGTGTCAACCTTTTGGTTAGTAGCTGAGCATTTAACCACTGCACCACCAGGGAAGGGAGGGTTAGGTGTAGGTCCAGGATGTGTCTCTGAAATGGTAAGCAAAACTCAATACATGTATGCAGTGTTTCTTCTGGGGGAGATTGCCCATAGCTTTAAATAGCTTTTCATATGAGTTTTATTATTGGAAATTTTTATAATAAAAATAGTAATATCACTGACACTTAGCTGGTACTTTTATGTGCCAACTACTGTTCTAAGTGCTTTCCTCATGTTAACTCATGTAATCTTTACAACAATCCAAAGAGGTAGTTGTTACCAAAATATTCATTTTGAAGATGAAGAAACCAACGACAGATGGCTAAGAAATTGTTCAAGATCACATAGTTAATAAGTGTTAGAGCTAGAATTTGAACTCAGGCACTCTTGTTCCACAATTTATTCCTATAATCTCTATGCCGTACTTTTGTTTGTTTTACAAAGCAATTTCATATTTCCATATTAAAGTGTATGTTGTTGTTGTGTTTAAGTGCCATCTAGTCGGTTTTGACTCATAGCAACCCTGTGTAGAGTTTCTGTGGAGCGTCTGGTGAGTTTGAATTGCTAACCTTGCTGTCCAGTGCAATATCCTACAGTGTCACACCAGGACTCTATTAAAGTGCACACATATATAAATTCTTTTTTAAAAAAGGGTTTCATTAATTATAAGAGTGGAATACTATTTGAAAACCTTATCTGGATCCTAGATGCTCTAATGAAAAGAATGCAATCAACGTTCTCTGTTCCTGTTAGCTTTATTAGTCTATATGATTTTCAAAAGTTACAAAAGTTAGACTTTACTGTTGGTATTTAGAATCTCAGAGTAAGGAGAATATGTTGTTGTTGTTGTTAAGTGCCGTCGAGTCGGTTTCAACCCATAGGGGACCTGAACAGGGTTTCCGAGGCTGTAAATCTTTACGGGAGCAGATCGCCTCATCTTTCTCCCGTGGAGCAGCTGGTAGTTTCGAACTGCAGACCTTGCTGTTCGCAGCCTGATTCGTAACCACTACGCTACCAGAGCTCCTTATAGTCTCCTCTAAAGCTAAAGGAATGCAGTGGCTCTGTAGGGTAGCACTGGACTGCAAACCATAGACCAGCAGTTTGAGCCCACCACACGCTCTACAGGAGAACGAAGAGACTTTCTGCTCCCAAAAGATTTAGTTTCGGAAAACCCTATACCTAATCAACATGAGTTGGAACCCATTCAACTATAATGAACAACTCGTACAAGCTAAAAGAGGTTTTTATACGTTTGTAAGCAATAGATCTATCTTTTTGGATGTATTGCAGAGGTAATTCAATGTTACTTTAGAAAAGTCTGCTATGAAAATAGTTTCTAAATAACACACTTGTGTAAGAAATTAATTTCTAAAAAGGATTGTCTCAATACACTGATTAAACAAGTGTCATTTTAAAAATTTTGGTTTGAACAGAACTCTTAATCAAACGAGGGCAAAGTTTAAACAAATGGGAGACAAAGCAAGTTTAATTTTATGGCTTTTTTTCCTATTGTTCTTAGCTATTTTTTTTCCTTATTAAAACAAGCAATTAAAAGATAAACATTAACACATCTTGAATTTCTTTTTCCTTCTTGTTTAATACATATAATTATAATTCCATAATGTTTTATATATTGATTTACATAAGGTTTCTAAGATTTCTAGTGGGTTTGAACCTCCAACCTTGCAGTTAGCAGGACCCCAATCGTGAAAATATGTTGCAAGATTCAATGTCTTCCTCATGGGAAAGCAAGTATTACCACCAATAAGAAAACTAAGGGTGGGATGTTGTTAAGTATCATTGAGCCGGTTGCTGTATAGGGTTTCTGAGGAGCAGCTGATGGGTTTGAACTACTGACCTTGAGGTGAGCAGTCCAGTGCTTGTCCTATAGTGCCATATCAGGACTCCTAGGCAGATATATCACTTAATCCCACCACCACCCTGGTCTGATTTATGGGAGATTCCCACGGACGTGGCATGCAACATCTTTTATCTTACAAGAGATAAAAGAAGAAAGATGAGAAGGACGGACCTACTGTCAATAAGATAAAAGAGCTGGGATTGGAGTGAGACCTTTGGACCTCAAGTACTGTGAAGCTCCTAGATTCAGAGGAAGACGCCATGGAATGTTGGGCCTATAGATGCTTAAAGGAGACACAGACCTTTCTCCAAAGCTGGTGCTCTGAAATCAGATTTAGCCTGCTAAACTGTGAGAGAATGAATTTCTGGTTGATAAAGGCATTCACTTGTGGTATGTCTGTAATACTAGATTTAGCAGAGTAATTAGATAACTAAGACATTCTTTCTCTTTCTCTTTTTTTTTTTTTTTTTTT
>NW_006408526.1:9134181-9151875 GCF_000296735.1 Chrysochloris asiatica
GGATCTGACTCGACGGCACTTAACAACCACAACAACAACAACAGCTCCCACACCCCTCCAGGGATACCACCCACAAGGGATCCTTGCAGTGCTGGAACTTCATTAAGTTAATATGACTGTATTAATGGATACTTGAACATAAACAGGTGATAAAAGTGCAGAGAACTTAAATACACACAGACACAAATTAGTGCAAGTAAAACTAGATAAATCTAATGTCTGTGGACTGTATCAATGTTAATGACTTGGCTGTGATTTTTCCAAATGTCTCTATTAGGGGAAACTGTGTAAACAAGTGGTCTATATTATTTCTTTTAAATGCATATGAATCTGCACTTATTGCCATAAAAATTTGAATTAAAAAGAAAAGCCAATTTCACTAGGGAATGTCCTTAATGAAGCAGTGAAAATTATTAGCTTTGTTAAATGTCAACCCTGGGTAAATGCATTTTAAATATTATGTATAATAAAATGAAAAGTGTATAAACACATCTGCCACATATTGAAAATATGGTGTTATCTCAAAAAGGAAAAAAAAATCTGCAAAGTTTTGAAATGTGTGCTTAACTAGCCACCTTTTATCATGGAACATCATTTTTACTTTCAAGACACACAAAATGTGCCTTTTCAGTCTTGGGTAGTTGGCAAATATTTTCTCTAAAAAGAATGAAGTGACCCGTCACACTAAAAAATCAACTGGATATCATTTATCTCTCATAATAAAAATCCAAGCTTTCGAGAGAAAAATTAGAATTTGGAAAACTGGTATCTGCCATTTTGAGCTTAACCGCTTGATTTATGGTGATATTAATGTTTCTTTAAATATTGTATAATTAAACATGATTTTTTTAGGATAAGCACTAGACTGGGAACCACAATGTTAGTGGTTCGAGCCCTCCTACTGCTTTCTGGAGAAAGATGAGGCTTTCTGTTGTCGCAAAGATTTACAGCTTCGAAAAGTGTATATTGGGTCCCTGTGCATTGGAACTAATTTGACAGCACTTCATAGCAACAACAATAATGAAATGTGTCAACATTTAGAAAATCTTAATAACTTAATAAACCAGTGTTTCCTAAACGAACAATGCATGATATTACAAAATCATACACATTCAATGGATTTTAATGTAGTTGAGTATACAGGTTTATTGATAGGGTTTCAGATTCCACATTGGAACTAAATTTTTTTTTTTTAAGTTTACAGGGTAGATCATCAGTTTTACATTCAACAAATCATATACTTTGTTCATTACAATGATTAGAATTGTACCATCAATTAACAGTATTTCTCTCTATTCATTTTTGCTCCTGTTTTTGTTTGTTTGTTTGTTTGCAACTAAACTTTAAAACACTGCCACTTGTTGAGTTTTGGTTGTTTGTTTGTTCCAGTTTGAATTGTTGCTGTTTTGTTTGAGGGGATGGGATCATGCACAAAAGTCAAAGCTCTTTGGAGTCTTCAGTGTAAAGGACGTCTGAGACAACATCATTTGAGAAACCGTAAAAGGGACTGGGGTTTGAATCATAGATCTATTCTTTACAACCTCGATATTGGGCAGGTTTTTCAGTTTCACAAGCCTACTTTCTCATGTATGAAATAGAGATGGTAATAATAATACTTACTTCATAGGTTTGTTGTGGTGATTAAATGAGCACCGGGAGGACATTTAACTTAATACCTGGTCCATAATAAGTGTCTGAAAGACGTTGACTCTGACTCTCAGTATCATGATGTGATTGTGGTTAAAATCCATTACTGATTATAAAAAACATCAATAGTGACAGTTTTAATCATTTAAAGATACATACTTATCTTTTTCAGGATGGAACACCACTGCAGGCATTTGTAGCCGAAGTTGCAGAGCAAATAGTTGGCATTGCAGTGATAAGAGACGAAATGGTAAATTGTGAAATAGATACTAATTTCTGTTTTTTTTTTTTTTGATGATGCAATCTTTTTTTTTTTTTTTTTTGATTGTGAGTAGTGAATCCATGAAACATTTGTCTGTGGTCTTACAACAGTGGGCTCAGACTTAGCAATGACTATAAGGAGGGCACAGAAATGGACTGCGTTTGTCTCTCGTACACCTGGTCACTATGAGTTGGAACCATTTCAATGGCACCTACCATCAACAACATTCTTCCAAGAAGAATACGAGGTAGCGTTAAAGGACACACAAAATTCAAGAGAGGATAAATTCAAGTTGTTGTTGTTGTTAAGTGCTGTTGAGTCCCTTCCAACTCATAGTGACCTTTTATAGGGTTTCTGAGGAGCAACTGGTGGGTTTGAACTGCTGACCTTGTCATTCACAGTCCAGTGCTGAGCCTACAGAGCCACATGAGGAGACATAAAAGTTAAAAAATAATAATAATAAAAGAATCAAAGGTTTGGATATGTAAAACAAGGTTGAGAATAAAACTAAGCACTTAAGAATGGGTCATAAGACTGATAGCTCTGGAATTTGAGAGCTATCCAGAACCCATTCTAAGGCAGTGTTCCTCAGGTAGTGTGTCTGATCAGTGCTTCAATCTTGACCTGGCTTGCCTTCCTTCTGCACTGAGCTACTCTAGCCCAACGTAGTAAGTTTACTACCCCTTTATTTTATTCAAATAGTTGGGAGGAGAAACAAACCAAGCATTTTGTTGCTTAGTAAGAGTTCCAGTTTGGGGTTTGTTTATTTAAAAAAAAAAAAAAAATCAAGTAAACAAATAACAGAGTTGGTTGACAGGAAACTAAGGTGGTATCTTTTGATCAACATATGTTTTATTTCTTATGACAAAAAATTGAAAGTTGTGTTTCTCTTTAATTTTTTTTTCTTAATTTGTTTCATGAAGAGAGAGTTTGATATCTCTTAATGGAACATAGGAACAGAAATAAGTTATTCATTTAATAAAATGTGTCATTTAAATGTTCTACACTGCAAACAGACTTCTTACATATCATACTCTTTAAAAGTGTTTATTGATGACCAAATACCTAATTACCCAACACTATATAAAATGTGGTGCAGTTTGAACTGCAAGGTTGGTGGTTCAAGCTCACCAGCTGCTCCTCAGAAACCTTGTACAGGATCACTATGGGTGAGAAGGACTCAACGGCACTTAACAACAACAACATATGAAAAAGAAAAAGGGTGAGTCCATTAGAAGTCCTTGGGTGGTGCAAATAACTAACATGCCCAGCTACTAACCCAAAGGTTAGAAGTTCAAGTTCATGTCGAGGTACCTCAGAAAGAAGGCCTGGTGTCTACTCCCAGAAAACCAGCCATTTAAAGCCTTC
This sequence comes from Chrysochloris asiatica, assembly GCF_000296735.1. NCBI lineage: Eukaryota > Metazoa > Chordata > Mammalia > Afrosoricida > Chrysochloridae > Chrysochloris > Chrysochloris asiatica. Next base: position 9,137,459 of record NW_006408526.1, read on the forward strand.
TGTAGCTCTGTTCTAAATTTACATACATGGAGTTGCTTTGAGTCAATTCAATGGCAAATGGTTTATTGTTTAGCTTACAGTAAAAGGATTTGAAATCACAGTATGGCCACTTTTTATTATTTGAGTTACAGTACGAAAAAAACAAAAACATAGCAAAAACAAGTAAGAATAGAAAACTTGCTGAAAGTGGAAAAAAACAAATTTGATGAAAGAAAACCAAATTTAAGCAGAAACAGGATTTTAGTCAAGGTGCATAAGCCTGCAATTTGACTGAGTTTAGTTATCATGGGTGTGTTGGAACTTTTCAAGATTTCAAACAGAATTTTAAATAAAAGCTTCAATTCAATTTGCATAATCTCCCTCTCCCCACCTACAACAAAAATAATTCTGTAACATATATATGATTGTGTGCTTTACTAAAGGGTGAAATTGTAAAATAGATTTTATCATCATGCTTCAGAGGACAAATAATAAAATATATTTTCAACATCAAAGAAAAAAAAAAAAACTTTGACAGTGTCCTTTTAATTTCATTATTTGCCTCAGTGTTCATAAATGAAAATGGGAAACAGATAACCAGAAAGAAACATGGCCAGGGAAAAGAAATAATGAAGGAAATTAGGTTAACTGGAATTCAATCAAAAGAAAATAAACATGTAAGTCTTTAATTTTCTAAGCCTACATACTGCCAAAGAGTTTCTATCAAAACATCAGACACTCTGGAAAGCATTATGGTTTAAACTCATTGGATATGGGAAGGGAGAGCTATTCAGTTTAGAAACCTGTTATAATTTAACAGGTCACAGAGTAATAACAGGGAAAATTAAAAACTCCCATCTTTGAAATTCAGTTGAAAATTCCTGAAGACTTAGGGAATGTGAGTAGGACCCATACTAAAATGTTATATACAAAGATGCAGCCTATGTTCTAGCAAAGAAAATATAGACATTTTTTCTCCCTGACATCTGTCATTTCTATGAAAAAGGAAGTAGAAAGAAAAATGAGAGCTATCCAGAGGGAACTCTATGTTACACATTTCTGTTTCTAGGATATCTCACTATTTTTATTTTACTTTTGCTATCTATATTTTATTTAGGAGTACAATGTCTCCATACGATAAGCACTGAACTTAAAAGCACAAGGTTCGTGATTTGAGTCCATGAGATGCTATGCAGGAGAAAAATGAGGCTTTCTGCTCCCGCAAAGATTTTAAAAGCCTCAGAAATCCTATACAGGGTCCTATACAGGTTAAGTAACTAACTCAAAGTTACTTAACAACAGCAGATTTTATTTAAGGGGTCCTGATACCATAACAGCTGGGCTGCTAACTGAAAGGTTGGCAGTTCAAATCTACCAGTCACCATGAGGGAGAAAGATGAGGCTTTCTACTCCTGTAAAGACTTACAGCCTCAGAAACCCTGTACAGGGTCACTATGAGTCAGAACTGACTCAGTGTCACACAACCACCACAACCCTATTTTATTTATATGAGGTATATTTTGTTGTTGTTAGGTGCCAAGGAGTCAGTTCCTACTCAAAGAAACCCCATATACAACAGTAGGAAACAATGCCTCATCCTGCATCATCCATGTAACCATTTCTTTGTTTGAGCCATTGTTGCAAACACTATGTTAATCCATTCTGAACCTTCTATAAGGAGAACAACCATTTTCCCCAGTTTCCAGCACCTCCCATCATTACCAATAGAAGTAATCATGAGGTTCACACTATAGAATAGGCTTTTCTACAACATAGGATACTTACAAGAGTCCCTATATGACAAAAACACCAAATATGTGATTTAGAAAAGCTAGACAATGAAAAACAAAGACCAAAGAAGAATGTTGTTGTTAAGTGTCATCGAGTTGGTTCTGACTCATAGCAACCTATATAGGGTTTCTGAGGAGCGGCTGGTGAGTTTGAACTGCCTATCTTGTGGTTCAAATTGACCCTGCGGTCCAGCGCATTAACCCGTATTTCCACACTAGGCCTTTTATTTATGTTGTTGGGAAAGGATGTTGAATGGGCTTCCAAATGAAAAACAAATGTATCTTGAAAGAAGTATAGCAAGAATGCTTCTTAGAAGAAAGGATGAAAAGACTTTGTCTCATATAATTTGGACCTGGTATCATAAGGGACCAGTCACTGGAAAAGGATATCATGCTTGGTAAAGTAGAGGATCATTGAGAAAGAGGAAGACCCCCAACGAGGTGAATTAACACAGTGGTTTTAACAATAGGTTCACACATAGCAACGATTATGAGGTTGGCCAATGACCAGGCCTTGTTTTGTTCTGTTGTACACAGGGCTTCTATGAGTCAAACCAACTTGATGGCACCTAACAAGCAGAAGCAGACACTATTTTGGTAATGATAGTATATGTGTTATGTGGTTGTTGCTGTTTTTGTTAAGTGCCATTGAGTTGATTCAGAACCATAGCGACCCTGTAGAGGGTTTCCAAGGAGCGACTGGTGAGCTTGAACGCTGACCTTGCGATTCAAATGACTTTGCAGCCTGACGCATTAACCCACAGTGCCACACCAGTGTCATAAATGTGTGAAAGTGAGCTCAATGTTTAAGAATGGCAAGTGATCCAACTATAATTTGTATACAAACTAGATTATCCATGCTACTTCAGTCACATAACTTTATGTTTCGTTCTGTTGTGCATAAGGTCGCTATTGGTCAGTACCAACTCAATGGCACCTAAGAACAACAACAACATAGGAGTTGATTGTTATGAGTCGGAATCAACTTGATGGCAATGGTTTTATAGCAGTTGAAATCTAAGAAGAACCAGAATGATGACTTCAAGAACATGAAGGTTAAGGCTGTTGTCAATAAAGACAGACAAACTTTCATGCCTCTTGGTTCATTCTGCTGTGCATAAGGTTGCTATGAGTCGGTACCGACTTGATGGCAGCTAACAACAACAAAAACAACAGAAGAATGGGTCAATATTTATCAGATTTGAAAAATTACATCCTTTTGAATGTCTTCTCTTCACAACCCCCGGCAAGATAGTTTTCTCTTTAAAATATATGCTACCTTTACTTTCACGCTACAGTAAAATAAATATTCTTCACTAAAATAATACATTAGCATTACATGACTGTCTATTATTTAAGATACATTTTTTGTGTATCATTAACTCAAATAAATGCAAAATGAAAACTTTCATCTCAAATATTTCCTGGGGTAAAAATATCTGTTCAATGTATTGCATGACCTCATTAAAATATATTAAAACGCATATGGCTTAGAGAGAGGATTGGAAGGAAATATACCAAAATAGAAACAGAGGTTTTCTTTCACACATTAGTAGTATGGTTAATAGTATGACTTTTCTCATCTTTTCACTTTTTTCTCTCCTGTATATTTCTTATAGAAATCATAAAGATTATTTAATTCCAATTATGATTTCCCTGAGGATTTTTGGGAATAAAAGTTCCCTTGCTTAACTGGCTCTAATACATAGAATTAGTCATGCTCTTAGAAGACAGAGGATCGATCAGGTTTTATAGACATACCTTGCTGCATGGAGCAAACCAATAAATGAGTGCCAGGAAGGGCAGACCGATAGCAACAGCGAGTACCACGAGGAACTTGACTGCCATCGTCTGTTGCCGTAAACCAGAAAGATTCTCATACCAGATGGAGAGAAGCTGCTGTTGGCAGTTTGGATGAGCTACAAACTAGCAAAGAAATGGCAAAACGTTTTAACAGCTTGATTAAATAAAGATTCAATATAAACTTCATTTGTGTTTTCTAATATTTAGTTATGTGGTTTCTCATGGAAAAATATTGTGAGAATTAAAGAACAAACATAAAATATCTAGTCAAGATAGCAGGAGATTCTAAACAAATTTTGCATAATTTAGAAGATTCCAATTCATCAAATTTCCCCTCTATGACTAGTGGGCTTTATTTCAAAACACAGGAACACTTTCAAAAATTAACATTCTAAAAAGATTCATCAATGCTTTACCAAGTACTTTATACTTATCTAATGTTTTCCCATCTAGTAGATGTGATATAAAGATCCTGCTAATCCAGATGTCTAAATATTAATTTTTAATATGTCACCTTTCCTTCACTGACCTAAAACACCTCACTGATTTTATATTTGCATATGTATATGAATCTACTTCTGAAATAGCAAATCTGTTTCACTGATCTCTGTTTTTGTTCCTGTGCCACAGATGTTTTCAATTCAAAATCTTTATAGTAAAATCTGAAGCCTTTACCACATTTTGTTTTTCTGAATCAAATTTTAATTTTTCTTATATACTTACATTTTGCAAAAAAATTTTACACATCATAGAGGACTGAGTTATTTAATATACAAAAAACTATTTTACCCCCCAAGTTGTAAGTGATATTAAAAGATAAGTTACACAAAGAAATGATAAATGATTCTAATGATGATTAACCTCTAAGATAATCATCAATACAAGATACAATTTTTATCTTCTCAGAATTGATTATATCTATTGTGGTGGGGAAAATAAATTTTCTCACACACTGTTGGTGTGTGTACAAACTGGTACAACTTCACCAAAGGAGAATTCAGCAGATATATTTTGGGGAAAAAAATGATGTAGCAATTCTATACGTATGAGGGGGGTTCAAAAAGTTAATGGAAAAATGGAATTAAAAGATAATGGAATGTTTCCACAAACTTTTTGTACCCTGTCATAGGAACTATGACTACAAATAAGATTCATTCACATAAGAAAAATAAATAAGGAGGCGCTGTGGGTTAATGCGCCAAAATGCAAAGCCATTTGAACTGCAAGGTTGGCGGTTCAAGCTCACCAGCTGCTCCTTGGAAACCCTATACTGGGTTGCTATGTGTCAGAATCGACTCGACGGCACTTGACAACAACAACAACAATTGCAGACTCTTGTATTAACTAAAGTGTAAAGCACAATAAATAATAATCTGATCCAATAAATATAATGATATAACAATGCTGTTGCTCTTAGTTGCCATTGAGTCTATGCGTTACAAAGTAGAACTGCTCCCTAGGAATTTCTTGGTTATAATTTTAATGGGAGCAGATTGACAGGTCTTTTCTTCAGTGGTTCCAAATGTAGCCTTTGAAAAGATAACATGGGTGTTATTGACTGATATGTGAAGATGTCCAAGATACAAATTTGTGGAGAGAAACATGGCAGTGTTTAACTATTCTCCATTAGGATCTCGGGAGACAAAAAGGAGCATGACTACACTGCTTGAAAATTTACCATAGGCATGTTTTATTTTTATTGTAAAACCTAGCTTTTAAAAAACTTTTAAATATATTTATACATTTTACATAACTTTAGAATGTAGCCAATTGGAGATACAACAGGATGAGGAAGATTGAAAGTATTCTGAAGTCCTGGTGTGTTGCTGTGGGTTAATGCACCAGACTGCAAAGCCGTTTGTACTGCAAGTTCGGTGGTTCAAACTCAGCAGCTGCTCCTTGAAAACCCTATACAGGGCTGCTATGGTTTGGAATTGACTCGACAGCACTTAACAACAACAACAACATAGACACTAGAGGAGTCCTGGTATGACACTGTAGCATAAGCACTGGATGGCAGAGATGGGTTTGAGTTGCAAGGTCAGCAGTTCAAACCCATTAGCTGCACTCAGAAACCCTATACACATGGTTGCTATGAGTAGGAATTGACTCGATGGCACTTGACAACAACATCAGTAGGCCCTGGAAAGGATTAAGATGCACTAAAGAAAGAACTGAAGGATTTGGTTCCAAACTGGACTATATATTTAAAAAATGAGAAAGTGGAGTTGGGGCTTAAATAATGATATGGTACTGCAGAATCACCATTGTACTGCAAACCACAGGATCTGCAGTTCAAACCCACCAGCTTCTCCTCAGGAACCCTATACACAGTCACTGTGAGTTGTCACCAACTCAACAGCACTTAACAACAAAAATCATATAATAAGTGCTTCCTAATTTGGATGTACAAATTTATTGTGATATCATTATTTAAGTCAAGAAAAGTGGCAATTACTGCAAAGTTCTGTATGAACAAGTCTAAATGTTAAAGATTAGTATTTATTGACTTGATGGCACTAACCAACAACAACAGGTGCCTCATACTAGGCTCTTAGGATCCGTTATATAAAATGGTGGTGGTTATGTGCTGTGGAGTAGGTTGCAACTCATAGTGACTCTGCTAGGGTTTCTGAGGATGTAAATCTTTATGGGAGCAGAAAACCTCATCTTTTCCCCATGGAACACCTGGTAGTTTTGAACTGCTGACTCTGAGGTTAGTAGCCCGACTGGTAATCACTACACTAATAGAGCTCCTGGCTGCTACAGTATAAGTATTCATTAGAAAATCCCAACTCAGTCTAATGATATCAACCTTTCATGTGTATTTAGCACCAAGACAATTCGAAGTAATGTAAATGGGGCTTCATGCCTGACCTTACTTTTTTCACTTCATATTTAATGGCAAGTTTTAAACGGCTGAGATTTGGGCGACCATGATCTCCACCATTATGTCGCGTCTCAACATCCCCATTCAAAATGGCCTCTACTTCTTCGGTATTTCTGCACAGATCAAGGAGTCCAACAACAAAATCTTTGCACTGCATTGACAGTTTTTTGTAGTCGTTCTAGAAAGACAAAACAAAACATAAGACAGCGTAGAAGTACTGTATATTCTATATAGTGGGATTTTTCAGTGACTTGAAAACTTGTATGCTTCAAAAGAAAAAGTCAAATTTTATTGTTTTTTTGTTTTTTTTTTAACATCTTCCTATTGCTGTTCTGTGAGTGACCTCTACAAAATCAAAAGGACTGTATCCATATCCTAAGAAAATACATCTGTTTGAAGCATAATCTAAATTATCAAAATTTTGTGTGGCTATGTCAAATCCACCTGTTGATTAAGAATAAATATGAAACAATCCATTTTTCCCCTAGCACAAGCATTGTCATTGGCATACAATATCTCTTTTGTACCCATAACTTCAGCTAGAAACATATTATGAGAGCATCTCAGAAAGTTTGTGAAAAAATTTCATTAACTTTTCATTGTATTTTTCCATGCACTTTTAAAGCCCTGTCATGCACATTTGATAGCTTTTGGGAAAACTTGATGGGGATTTGATAAGCTTAAGAAACAAAACTTTAAGAGAGATGCTAGAGAAAAGCAAACAGATATCTATATGACAATGAATGATTGAGGAACTTTTGTGCCAAGCAAATAGTTAACAAATAAGATGAACATATAAAGTATGCAAATTGAATATTATCCCTTCAGGGGAAAAAAGTTTAATTAAAAAGCTTCTTCTCTTATAGTTTCCTGCTGATGACCTAATATTACATTTAGAAAAGTCAGAGAGTGCAGGTCATATTCAAATACCAAAAATCTCATGTATTTAAAAATTCATCTGCTCACATCTTCATTTGAGTCTTTCTAATATTTTCTTCCCATTTATTTTCTTGTCCTGAAGCCCATTTATAAACCAATGTTAATCAAGGAGATCTATAACCTAGAGTTTGTTATTGTTCCAGATAGTTTATAATTAATCATTTAATATTCACAGTATTATTGCTCACCTAGATTAATAATGGTACATTCAGGGTCAAAATTAGGCTTTAAACCTGAATCTGCCTAGCTCCAAACCCCCAGCCTTTAAGAATTGTGAAACTTTTGTCTCCTCCTTATAGAATTTTTCTCTCTTCTGTTTTTTGAAATACCAAGAGAGAAGCAGGTCAAATGTGAGTACTCTTTCCATTTTGCACATAAAAATACTAAGATCCCCTGAGGTCACACAGCTTCAGTGGTAAAAAAAAAAAAAAAAAAAAAATCAAGGCCAAACTAGTTACAATAAAATCTAAGCTGACTCATGGTGGCCTCATGTGTAAAGTTGGCGCTTCAACCAAGCTGTGCAGATTCAAAGTTATTTGCCCCTCCCATCCTGACGCCAAGGAGCTCTGGTAGCGTAGTGGTTACGAATCGGGCTGAGAACAGCAAAGTCAGCAGTTCGAGACTACCAGCTGTTCCGCGGGAGAAAGATGAAACGTTCCGCTCCCGTAAAGATTTACAGCCTCGGAAACCTTGTACAGGGTAGCTATGAGTCAGAACCGACTCCACGGCACACAGCCACCATCCTGAAGCCACTTGTTTGCTGGAGAGTGAAAAACTGCCTTGGAAGGAACAAGAGAGGATCGTGGAGAAATATGTGTGGTTCCAAATTTCTTGGCATAGACAAGTGAGCACCTTCAGGACTGCATCAGTTTGTTGAATCATTTCAATTTGTATTCCACCAATTCCTGGAACCTTGTTTTTCACCAGTGCCTTCAGTGCAACTTGGACTTCTTTCAGCATGATAGGTAATTGATCATATATTACCTCTTGAACATCAACGAATTCTTTTTGGTACAGTAACTCTGTGTATATTCCTTGTATCTTATTTTGATGCTTTCTGCTTCATTCAATATTTTGACCATTGTTGTTGATGTGGTTGTTAGGGTCATTGAGTCAGCTCAAACTCATAGCAATCCTACGCAAAACAGAATGAAACAATGCCTGGCCATTATTTTGCCCATAGAGTCCTTTAATATTGCAATCTGAGGTTTGGCTTTCTTCTTCAGTTCATTCAGCTTGAGAAATGCTGAGCGTGTTCTTCCCTTTTGGTTTTCTAACTCCAGGTATTGGCACATTTCATTATAATACTTGACTTTGTCTACCTGAGCTGCCCTTTGAAATTTTCTATATAGTTCTCTTATTTCATTACTGCTTCCAGTTACTCTGGTTTCTTTGCATTCTATAGCAAGTTTCAGAGCCTCTTCTGATAGCCATTTTTGTCTTTTCTTTCTCTCCTTTCTTTCAAATAACCTTTTACCTTCTTCATGCATGATATTCTTGATGTTATCCCACCACTACTCTAGCTTCAGTCATTAATGTCTAATGTGTCAAATCTCTAAATTTAGGTGGGATATAGTCAAGGTCATATTTTGTCTCTTATGTTGTTGTTAAGTACCATGGAGTTGGTTCCGACCCATAGCGACCCTGCACAGGGTTTCCAAGGCTGTAAATCTTTACGGAAGCAGACTGCCTCATCTTTCTTCCACAGAACAGCTGGTAGTTTCGAACTTCTGACCTTGAGGTTAGCAACCCGATTCATAACCACTATGCTACCAGAGCTCCTTGTCTCTTATGGGGCGCTTTAGTTTTCTTCAGCTTCAGTCTAAACTTGAATATGAGCAATTGATGGTTTGTTCCACAGAAGGCCCCTGGCCTTGCTTTGGTTGATGGTATTGAGCTTCCCTATCATCTCTTTCACAGATGTAATCAGTTTGATTTCTGTCTATTCCATCTGGTGAGTTCCACTTATGTTGTTGAAAAAAGGATTTTACAATGACTAAGCCATTGGACCAGCAAAATTCTATCTTGTGATCTCCAATATTGCTTTTATCACCAAGGTCATATTTTCCAACTACTGATTCTTCCTCTTTGTTTTGAACTTTCTCATTCCAATCACCGATTCCACCATCATTGACTTTAATGGTTCATGAGTAAATTTGAATAATAGTGGTATTAATTGGTCTTCCTTACAGCAGTATGGATATTATTGTATCACAAACACCATTGTACTTCAATACAGATCTTGAAATGGTATTTTTGACAACGAATTTGACAATGAATTCCTCTTCAATTTGTTATTCCAAGCATAGTAAACTATATGACTGTCTGATTTTAAATGGCCAATACCTGCCCATTTTAGTTCACTAAGGCCTAGGATATCAATCTTTATGTATTCCATTTCATTTTTGACACCTTCCAACTTTCCTATATCCATGCTTCTTACATTTCATGCTCTGATTATTAATGGATATTTGCAAGTTCTTTCTTCTCATTTTGAGTTGTGCTCCATCAGCAAATGAAGGTCCCAAAAGCTTTGTTCCATCTACATCATTAACGTCATCTGTACTCTGAGAAGTCTGTTCTTCTCTAGTCATATTTTGAGTGCCTTTCAATTTGAAGTGCTCATCTGCTGGCATTATATCACAAAATATGTCACTGTTATTTACAAGGTTTTCAGTGACTATTCCATCACAGGTAGTCTGCCTTTCCTTCTTCCTAGTCTCTCTTAGTTTGGAAGCTCCACTGAGACCTGTCTACCAGGGTGAACTTGCTGATCTTCAGAATGCTGGTGGCATGACTTCCGCATTACAGCACATGCAAACCACCACAGTAGGGCAAACTGACAGGCACCAGAACTCAGTAAGAGTTTTAAAACAGACACAACAGGAGAATTCCTCTACCCATTCCCCTTCTGAAAGTCAGTACCATGTACATATCTATGCAAAGATCCCAAGGAAGGCTTGTAGGAGCTAAATATCCTCCAAAAGAGCTAGTTAACTAGGGTGTCAGGAAAGAAGATAACCCCTGATGTATATAAGTGATGATTTTAGGAGAAATAAAAGGAAATATTATTTGCTGATGCAAAGAATCTAAAATGTAAATAGATTCAAAAGGGTTTGAGGCCATAAATCATAGGTAGTTATTGAGATATTAAAAGGAAAAGGGATTTGAGGGTACACATTTGCTGACACTAAGACTCATCTATCAGTTTCTCATGCTGTTGGCATTTGTGTGTTGCTGCAATTCTGAAAGCTATGGCACCAGTGTTTTAAATACCAGCAGGATTATCCATAACACAGACTTCAACAGAGCTTCCAGACTAAGATAGACTAGGAAGAAAAAGAGGTCAACTACTTTGGAATGTTTTGTTCAACGATTTCAAGAGGTAGCATATGATCAAGAGACAATGGTACTGAAGGAAGAAGTTTAAGCTGCACTAAAGGTATTGTTGAAAAACAAGGCTCAAAGAATGGATGGAATACAAACAGAAATCTTTCAACAAACTGATACAGCACTGGATGCACTCACTCATCTATGCAAAGAAATTTGGAAGATACCTACCTGTCAAATTGATAGAACTATCGATGGCACTATAAGATAAGTGCTGGACTGCTCACTGCAAGGTGGACAGTTCAAACCCACCAGTCACTTAGTGGAGAAAGATGAGAATTTCTTTTAAAGATTTATAGCCTCAGAAACCCTACACAGATTCTATGAGTAGGAATTCACTCCACTACAGCAGTGGGGTTTTTGTTTTTATTCTGTTTTTGGTACCTTTACAAAAAAGTCCCCACTCTCACTCACCTGCATACTGAAATAAGGGAATCCCACTTTTGACATTAATCCAAATGTGAAGTAGTCTCAGGGACTTCCCTTCTGTTAAGGATGAAGTTTAGTGATAGGATTGTATCATGCTGACTCTAGAGATGTTTGAATTCAGATGCATGATACAATGTGGTAGTAAGAACAAAGACATTATTTGTTTAATATACTTAACTCTTCTATTCCCCAACAACTCTTAAAGAAAGTATCCCTTGACTAAGAGTCAGATGATTGCTGAAAAGAAAAACACCAGTATAGAACACTAAAAATTGCTTTATCATGTTTTTAAAGGTAAGTGACTCTTTTCAGCTGTATTCTTACAATGTATCATTAGCTAGAAACTAAAGTATCTAAAGTGGGAAAAACAAACTAAAGTATCTAAAGTGGGAAAAACAGAAAAGGTGAGTAAGATTCTTTTAAATATAATGAGAATGCTTCCCAGGACTCAAACTTTCACAAAACATTGGCCTAAATCTTAACAGCATTTATGTGATTTAAGATTCAGTGTGCAATTCAATAAGATAGTTATCAAATCATATCATGAAATATTTATTCCAATTATAGTCAACCCTCTATGAGTTGTATTCCTTTAAACATCTTTAAATTTATATATCCTATTAACAAAAACTACAATAATGTTTATTGTCGTGCTGATTTCTTTTTAGAAGGATATACCTTTTCCTCTCATTAAATACATGGAAAAAGTGTGAACATGATTACTCCCACAAGAAGTACATTTCCAATAAGAATTTTATGTAAAATATTTAAATTTCACTTTTCAAAATGTATATGTATTTGTGCTATAATTTTACTCAATTTGTGTAGTTTTGACCAGATGTACTATTGATAATAGTAATGATAATGTTTCCAGAACATTTTTAATATCTAGAGTTTAATGAAGATGCTTGGTGGGATAGAGGTTACATGTCCAACTACAAATTATAAGGTTGTTGGTTTGAACCCACTAGCTGCTCCATGGAAAAAGATGTGGCAATGGGCTTTCATAAAGATTACAACCTTGGAAACCTTATGAAACAGTTCTGCTGTGTGCATAGCATCACTATGAGTTGGAATCGACTTGACATAATGGGTTAGAAGAAGAACTTTATGATCATAGGAAATAAAAGAAATTCTAAAATTTTTATTTATATGTTGTTGTTTCTGGATGCCATTGAGTCGGTTCTGACTCAGCAACTTATGTACAGGAAAATGAAATACTGGCCGGTCCTGCACCAACCTCAAAAATCATTGTTACACTGTTGACATTGTGCCATCTTGTTGGGCGTCTCCTTCTTTTTCACTGATCCTCCACTTTACCAAGCATGATGTCTTTCTCCAGGGGCTGATCCTTTCTGAAGTTTGAAAGATGAAGTCTGGCCATATTGGCTTCTTAGAAGAATTCTGGTTGGACTTCTTCCAATGCAGATTTGTTTCTGCTTCTGGCAGTCTATTGGTACTTTCATATTCTTCTCCAACACCATAACTCAAATGCATCAATTTTTCTATGGTCTTCTTTATTCATTGTCCAACTTTCACATGCATATGAGGCTATTGAAAATACCATGGCTTTGGTTAGCGGCACTTTAGTCCTTAAATTGACATCTTTGCTTTTGAACACTTTAAATAGGTCTGGTACAGCAGATTTGCCTAACCTAATATGTTGTTTGATTTCTTGACTTCTGCTTCCCTGAGTGTTGATGATCCATGAGTGTTGATTCAAGCAAAATGAAATCTTTGACAGCTTCTATCTTTTCACTATTTATCACAATGTTATTTATTGGTTTTTATTTTATTTACATTGAGGTGCAATCCAGACCAGAGGCTGTGGGCTTTGATCTTCATCAGTAAAAATTTTAAGTCCTCTTCACTTTCAGCAAGCAAGGTTATATCATCTGCAAATCACAGGTTGTTAACGAGTCTTTCTTCAGTCCTGATGCCACTTTCTTCTTCATATAATCCACCTTCTTGGATTATTTGCTCATAGTCTAGACTGCATAAGTATGGAGAAATAATACAAGCCTGAAGCACACCTTTCCTGAATTTAAACCATTAAATGTCCCCTTGTTCTGTTTGACTGCCTCTGTATCCATGTACAGGTTCCACATGAGCATAGTTAAGTGTTACGGAATACTTGTTCTCTGCAACATTATCCATTAACTTGTCATGATCCACACAATCGAAAACATTTGCATAGTCAATAAAGCACAGGTAAACATCTTTCTGATATTCTCTGCTTTCAGCCCACATCCATCTGATGTCAATAATGATATCCCTTACTCCATGCCCTTGTCTGAACCAGGCTTGAACCTCTAGCAGTTTTCCATAAATGTACTGTTGTAGCCATTTTTTAAATTATCATAAGCAAAATTTTACTTGTATGTGATATTAATGATATTGTCCAGTGAGGGTAGAGTCCTGATGCAGCACTGTGGGTTAAGCAACTGGACTGCTAACACAGTTGGAGGTTCAAACCACCAGCAACTCCTCAGAAACGCCATACAGGGTCATTATGAGTTGGAACTGACTCTAACACACTTAATTAACAACAACAACATATGAGCATAGGTAAAAAAAGAAATGCTGCTATTAGGGTTCCAATTATATGCAGAGTATATATATATGCAGAGATTTATTCAAAACAAAACTTTTAAAAAACATGTCTCTAATAGTGGATGGTTCTAGACAAGCTCGCTCAATAATATTCTTATCTTAGTCTCTTTGGGGTGCTTTTAAAAAGAGGTCCAATTAAAACAGTGGCTTCTAAGGGGGATCTACTGGGTCAGGTAAGTTCAAGGCAGATAGCCTGTTCTTAAGGATTGCTGTTGTTAAGTGCCATTAAGTCAGTTCAGACTCAGCAACTTTGTATAGGGTTTCTGAGAAGTGGCTGGTAGGTTTGAAATGCACACCTTTTTGTTAGTAGTCCAGTGCTTACCTTACAGCACCACAGCAGGGCTCCCTTTCTTGGGATTACAAAGGGCTAATCTTGATACATTTTCTATAAGGACACAGGATGATCATAGTAGCTTATTAGAAAAAAGATGAAAGACAGTGGAAAACTGCATTGGCGAGGGAAAGACCTTGAGATTTGCATAGATAATCTTTTTTTTTTTTTTTTTCCCATCGTGACAATGCACCTGATCATTCTTTGAGGGTAGCAAGAGTTGTCCTATGAGAATTTCATTGGGAAACTTTAT
>NW_006408526.1:9151975-9159498 GCF_000296735.1 Chrysochloris asiatica
ACAATGCACCTGATCATTCTTTGAGGGTAGCAAGAGTTGTCCTATGAGAATTTCATTGGGAAACTTTATCCCATCCACCCTAAAGCCCTGATCTTATTAGAAAAAAGATGAAAGACAGTGGAAAACTGCATTGGCGAGGGAAAGACCTTGAGATTTGCATAGATAAAATTTTTTTTTTTTTTTTTTCCCATCGTGACAATGCACCTGATCATTCTTTGAGGGTAGCAAGAGTTGTCCTATGAGAATTTCATTGGGAAACTTTATCCCATCCACCCTAAAGCCCTGATCTTGCCCCTTCAGACTTCTTTTTATTTCCCAAAAGATCATATTTGGAAAATATTTAAAAGGAATATTGAAAATGAAAAGGAGCACATTTTGAGTCCCTCAACAATGCCACAATAGTCAGTTTGATGTGGGGTGTATTGAAGAAGGAGTCCTGGTGTGGCGCTGGGGGATAAAGCACTGGACTGCAAGGTTGTAGGAATCACAAAATCAGTGGTTCAAACTTATCAGCTGCTCCTTGGAAACCCAATACAGGGTTGCTATGAGTTGGAACTGATATGACGGCATTTAACAGCAACAACATATCGAAGAACAGAAAATGCTTCAGAGAATGGCTTTTGACATGGAAACATTGCCTTATGAATTGTATAGACCTAGATAAGTCAAGAAACAATAGTTTCACATTTTGTTGTTTAATAAAGGTAGCTCTGACTTTTTGACTTACCGTCATATGCATACATAGTACATAGGATAAGAGTTGTTTATAATAGTCTTTATATATATAAAAAAAAGCTATTGGTAGTACAGTGAATTATTAATATGACTCTTCTAGAGTTTTGAGACTGCCACAAAATGATTGGGTAGGACTACGTAAATAACGTGTTTGAGGCATACCAATGAGATTAGACTGCCTAATAATAATGCAAATAGCATACATGGAAACTTTTCAGGGGTACAGTCATTCAAATAATATGTATAGAACCCTAATGAGGGAATTAGATTGCCATCTCGATGTATTTAAAATGAGTTAATTCCAGCAGCTCCTGTGGGGAACCTTACAACTCTCAAGAATGAAAAGCCAAGAGGGTAGCACATTCTTTGGATCTGGTGTCCCTATGCAGACTATTTCCTTAGACCCAGGAGACAGAGGCCTTTAACACTAGAGAAGGAGTGAGACTTCAAGAAGTATTGTCAAGCATGGCAGAGAAAATGTAGCAGCAGAAGAAGACTGGCATGAGACAGCATGGTGGGCACCCAAGGCCTCAGAGTGAAGCAGTGGGTGGGTGAGTTGACCCATGGAGGGAGACAGCTGAGCGCCTTTGGGCAGGAGGCTTGCTGGTGGAGCGGAGTGCCTCCAAGCACTTGTTGTTAAGAGCCATCTAGTTAGTAGCAATCCTGTATAGCATTTCCCAGGAGTGACTGGTGTGTTTGAACCACCAACATTGTGATTAGCAGTCTAGGGTTTAACCTACAGCCCCAGGTCAGGACTCAGGGCTAGAAAGCTATAACACTGGCTTGAGCATATCAGAAGTCAGATTAAGGGACCACGGGAAAGGTCTGCCTGTGAGTATGCTGGAGAACAAGCTGTTCTGATCAAGAACTGTAGCCTGCTGTTGGTGGTAAATAGTGTTGAGTAGGTTCCAAATCATGGTGACCCCATGTAGAGTTTCAGAGAAGCCACCTTTGACCCACCAACCTTTTGGTTAGCAGTTTGGAACTCATTCACAGTGCCACACTCTCCTAGAAACCCCATGACTGTGAGAATGGTCTGTATGACATTGCAATGCATTTTGTTGTTGTTATTATTTGCCTTACAGTCATTTCCAACTCATAGCGACCCTGTATAGGGTTTCTGAGGAGCAGCTGGTGAGTTTGAACAGCCGACCATATGGTTCAAATGGACCTTACAGTCTGGTGCATTATCCCACAGTGCCAACAAAGAAATAGTGCTGTGGGAGAAAGGCTGTTGATAGAATTAGTAAAAAAAAAAAGGTTGGAGACAGGAGGCAGGTCTGATCTTTACCTCATAGGAATCAATTTTGGACTGATGATCTTGTCCCACTCCTACTCCTTGTGAACTAAACTACATTTACACTATGATGTTAGGAATCAAATTTGTGGAGAAAAATGGATATCAAACAGAAACTCAAGGAGAAAAGAAAAGACGTATATATATATTCTGAATGTTAAATAAGTGCTTGTTCACTTGTTTTTGAAATAGGTAATGTTATTGTTGTTATTATTAGCTGTTCTCCAGTCCATTACAGCCCATGTTAACATCATGCGTTAACATGAACTTCTCCATGGGTTTTTCAAGGCTGTGAAGAAGCAAACGGCCAGACCTGTCTTCTGAGGTTTCTTACCTGTCTTCTGAGGTTCCTTTGGGTAGGTCTGAAATGCTAACCATATGGCTAGTTGTTGTTAAGTGTCATCGAGTTGGTTCCAACTCAGAGTGGCCCTATATAGGGTTTCCAAGGAGCAGCTAGCAAGCTTGAACTGCCATCCTTGCGGTTCAAATTGACCTGTGGTTCAACCTGTGCTTGCAGTCCAGCACATTAACCTGCAGCGCCACACTAGGAGTCCATTTGGCTAGTAGTTAAATACTTAATCATTTACTCCACCCTGAGATGGTAGACATCATATGCTTTAAATGTATCCAGGGGATTTAAAATGCATTTAAATACATTTCAAATGTATCCAAATGCTTAAATACATTTGAAGGAGTGATTTAACACTTTCATATATTAATGTTGAAACTATAGCCTTTAAAAATATTTAAATTTGCAAAAGAAAAAAAAACAGGTATCAAACTTTAACTTTGTAAATAGAAAAGAAAAAAGGAATTTGAAGGGAAGATTCCTTGCTACTCTAAGGGGCTTAACAACTGAAAGAACAGAAAGGTATATGTACCAGCGTGCACATAATAAATACATCAGCGTTTTGTTCTTGGTTGCAGAACTAGGACTAGCTTTAAAGTTTTTCCCCATATTTAGACCATTATTTTATAAATTTCATAGAATGATTACACATTATTTTAAAATAAGAACAATTAGTTGTTTCTAAACGGTAGAAGCAACAGATCTAGCAAGAGAACTCAACCCAGAGATGCTAATTTCTCTAGCTCTGTCAGGTCTCACCTTCCTGTAAACTGAGGCTGGAATGTGGGGACAGGTTTTCTATTGTGGTATCTATGGTGGTAAGAGAATGTGGTTTCCATAAGGGTTTACACAGAAAGATAATAGCGGCTCTTCCTCAGATGTGACTGTTCTGACCTCAGCAGATCAAGCTAGTTTTAGAGACTAGAACATACGATTGAATGTTTTCTCTCTGGTGATGAAGAAAACATAATGCTTTTTTGTTTCATGTTTGTAATGACTTAATTTAACAAACAACAACAACAACAAGGACCCTTCTTGTACAATATAAAGACCTTTTAATTCAAGTTCTAAGTCAAGTTTCCATTTATAAAAACTATTGACTTTCAAGTTCTAGGACACACATTTTAAAAAAAAACAGGTGGTGGTGGTTGGATGTCATGGAGTTGGTTCCAACTCATAGCAACTGCGTTTAGGGTTTCCAAGAGCCCTGATGTGGAACTGAGGGCGAATGTGCTGGACTGGAAGGTCTATTTGAACTGCAAGGTTGGCAGTTCAAGCACAACAGTTGGTCCTTGGAAATCTTACACAGCTCTGAGTCAGAACCTACTTGACAGTACTTAACAACAACAATAACATAGGGTTTCCAAGGCTATAAATCTTTATGGGAGCAGAAAGCCTCATCTTTCTCCTGCGGTGCAACCGATAGATTCAATCTTCCGATTGGCAGCCTGACTCATAACCCACTATGCTATCAGCGCTACCCTTTTATTTCTTGTGATCATACAGCTCAAGGTATTAAAAATATTCTGGAAAAAAAGAATTATTATTATTATTAGTAGTAGTATACTTAGTCAAAACTACGTAAGTTGAACACAATTGTTCAAAATAGCACAAATATCCACACATTTTAAAAAATGAAATTTAAATATATCATGTAAAATTCTTATTGGAAATGCATTTCTTAGTGGGATTATTTTGCAAATCACTCTGCTAGCTGAATCAGACCTGATTAAAATGAGCTGATAATTTAGTAAAGGAGAAATGTATATCATGAATAGCAATAACATAGAACACCCGAATCACTAAAAGATAGGTCAGATATCTGTGGAGGCAGTTTCAAATTTATGGGCATGATCTTGGGCTAGGAATCTGAGCTTTCACCCTTCCAAATGCAGCACAAAACATAATGGCAGCATCTGATACCTTCTATTAAGAGACTGTTCAAAGTTCCAACTAAGTGCCAACTTCTTTCTTATCAACAAGTCTTTGCTTTTGCTGGTCCCTTGTAGGTCAGCAGTTCAAACCCACCAGCCACTCCATGGGAGAAAGATGAGACTGTCTGCTCTGGTAAAAACTAACAGTCTCAGAAACCCAAAGGAGTAGTTCTACTTTGTCCTATAGGGTCTCTGTGAGTCAGAATGAACTCGAGTCAGTGAGTTTGGGCTCGGCTTAAAACATGACTTTCTTTATTTTCTTCCTTCCAAAAAACCCTTCTCAGTCTATCAGATCTGGCTGAAATGCCATCTTATTCATAACTTCCTTGAAATCTAAACTTCATAAAATGCGGCTGTCTCTGAACTCACAGGGCACATTGCTTATAGCATTATTTTGTACTGGCTTCATTTTCTTTATTCTATATGCCTTTGTCTCTCAAGTCAAACTGTAACTACCTTAAATTTAATTAATCTTTCTGACCTTAGCAGCATCTAATGCCATGCTCTGGATATTGCGGTTGTTCTTAAGTACTGTGGCATCAATTCCGACTCATAGTGACCCTGAAAAGGGTTTCTGAGGCTGTAAATCTTTACAAGAACAGAAAGCCTCATCTTTCTCCTGAGGAATGGCTGATAATTTCGAACTGCCGTCCTTGAGGTTAGCAGCCTGATTCGTAACCACTATGTTGTTACCAGAGCTCCTTATGCTCCGGATATAGAAGTAGTGTTTTATAGGACAAAGAACATAAGGTTTTAGAGAGTGGCACATATGGATTCTAATCCCAGGTCTGTCATTTACCTTGACCTTCACTTTATTTAACCTCATTATGCCTCTGTTTCTCCATCTGAATAGAAAATAGCATTATTATCTTTCAAGATAAGATATGGTAAGAATGAAACATATTAAATGTAAAATGTCTGGTATATAGTAGATCATCATCACTAAATGTTAACAATCACAAATTTAACTACAAATAAATATATTAAAGAATGTGTTGAGCATACATGTAAAACGAGCTAGTGTACACATTAGCTAGCACAGTTCTGAGTATATCCTGAAAGCCTGTAAGTGCATCATGACTTTGACATGTGTCGTTCCTATTGTTAAGGACCTACCTTGAACTCTTTCTCAATGTTGGCCAGTACTGCCAGCTCATTGCTAAGTTGTAAGGCTATCATGACTGGATCCTCACTGGACAATGACAGGTAAGCAGGACTTGCTAGGCCTTTGTAGGCATTAATCCTAGATCTCGAGTGGCTAAAGGAGTCATGCTTCTGTTTCTGGTTGCATTCACTGCACTTGCAGAAGTAATTATGAGGCCGTTCAATCCGAGCTCCCTTCCGTAGGAGGGTGTGCACAATTTCATATTCCTGGCAATGGGCAGCCAGGATGATTGGAGTCACATCATGGGAGAACCGTGTCCCATCTTCATCGTAAGCATAAAAATCATCCAGCTGGAGTTCAGACTGACTGGGGCTGGTGGCTAGCCTCTTGCCCTCAGCAAAAGCTGGGTGATTAAGAATTGCTTCCACAATCCGAACGTAACCTTTACTAATGGCTAGAAGCAAGGCATCCCCAACTCGAGAGAGGTTTTCTTTCTTGAGAAGAAGTTCTGTAATTTCCAGATGCTCGTTGGCCACTGCCAATTGCAGGGCATTCTGGCCCATATAATCCACACAGTTGACATTGAGTGAGAGACATTCTTCTAGCATCTTCCGTACCACTGGAATGTTGCCATACTCAGCTGCATCTAAAAAGCGTTCCTCCTCAATAGATAGGCTTGTTGAGCGATCACTAAACATGTAGGCTGGCCCTCGATTCGCTAACCTTCTCCCTTTCTCACGGAGAATTGTCTGCCGCCGGTGGGCCAGTCTGTTGTCGGTGCCTCGGCTGCAATGGAATGGAAAGATTGTGAACAAATCATATTAAAAGCATTTTAGTATAGCAAATGATCTGCCATTCATCTAATGCAATCTTCAAGTATATTACAAGGTTGTCTCATTTCTAGACCAGCTCTATTATAAACAGAAGATGCATTTGTGTGTTAATGGATTCCAAGAACTTCTCCTTTAAGCAAGTCAAGCACTTTGCAGGTTTTGCCACTCCATTTTGAGGTGGGGACTATTGCAGTTCCCATAATCACTCTATGATTTCACATTTCATGTAATGTGTGTTTTTCAATCATCGATTAGTACAGATATAAGCAATTCTTTTATTATACTCACCCCTTGGCACCAATATAATAAAGAGTGTGAGAAACATAGAAACAATAGCAAATTCACTCAAATCAACACACTTTTATTGAATTCGTGCTGTGCCAGGGTTGGGGACTATATTAGCCCTGGGAAACCCAATGGGGAAAAAACAGAAACTTTTCTGTCCTTGCAAATCTTATAGCCTAAAGGAAGAGATGGGTACATTCTCTTCTGGTTGTTGAGTGGTGTCAAGTCGGTTCTGACTCATATCAACACTGTATAGGATTTCCAAGGAGCTGCTGGCGAGTCTGAACCACCAACTTTGTGGTTCAAACTGACCTTGTGGCCCAGTGCTTTATCCCATAGCACCACATTCCCTTGTTGTCAGCCTTTAATCGCCATGATAAGCCTATAATGAAGGCAACTAGCTTAGATTCTAGGTGACAGTGACATGCTGAAAATGGCAGGATGACTAGGAGTCCGGTTAGACTATGTTCTGGGAGAGTACAGCAGGAATAAGATGCAGGTGGGAAGCTTTCTCTAGCAGAGGAATCAACTCAGTGCAAGAGTATTTGTTGTTTTTGTTGTTAAGTACTGTCGAGTTGATAGCAACTCTGTATAAGGTTTCTGAGGCTCTAAATCTTTACAGGAGCAGAAAGTCTTGGAGTGGAGCAGCTGGTGGGCTCAAACCACGGACATTGTGGTTCAAAGTCCAGGGCTTACCGTACAGAGCCACTGTACTCCCTGATGCAAGCGTATGCTTTTGTTACATGCCATCGAGTCGGTTCTTACTTATAGCCACCCTGTAAAGGGTTTCAGAGGAGTGACTGGAAAGCTTAAACCACCGACCTTGCAGTTCAAATGGACCTTGTGGATCAAACCGACTTTGCAGTCCACCGCATTAACCACAGCGCCACACCAGGATTCCAATTATGGTGTATTATGTGTCTCTTAATACAAAGGAAAAGGGGATTCTCACCTGATCAAAATGATTCAGTTGGATATATATATA
>NW_006408526.1:9159598-9172994 GCF_000296735.1 Chrysochloris asiatica
ATATATTTGTCCTTTGCCTTATTAATGTATGCCTTTATGTGTTAAAGCATTATTGAGTTTGATAAGCTCTCATTAAAATTGGAGGTTCAAACTTATCACTGACTGGAAATCCGAAAAGGACAAAATGGTTGGATCAGATTACAGGGGATGCTGGAAAAGAAGGGGAAAAGGTGTGATGGTGAGGGTTCTTTCCAATACATAAATTTCCTAAGAGTCATCCCTCTTAAAAGACTGTCGTAAACTTACCTGTAAGAAATTATATGTATCCAAACATCCCACAAACTATCTTCCCAAGGCTGTTGTTGTGAAGTGCTGTCGAGTCAGTTCCAACCCACAGCAACCCTGGATAAGGTTTCTGAGGAGCAGCTGGTGAGCCTGAACCACCAAACCTTGCAGTTCAAATGGCTTTGCAGTCTGGTGCATTAACCCACAGTGCCACACCAGGACAGGGCTAGAGAACCTAAAATACTTTATCTATTAGTTCTTTTGCATTTTAACACTATATGTTCAGGCAATAATGTCTGTACAATGTGATATCCATCAATAGAAAAGAAATTACTAAAATTTCAGCATTTCACAAATAGATTATGGTTCTCCAAGGAGCTTGATCCTCTGGACCAATAAACATCATTCTTATCAACAGAGAAAAGATTGAAGATGTCAAGGACTTCATTCTTCTTGGATCAACTATCAGCACTCAAGGAAGCAGCAGTCAAGAATCAAACAACATATTTCATTGGGCAAATCTGCTGCACAAGACCTTTTGAAAGTGTTGAAGGGCAAAGATGTCAGCGTGAGGACTAAGGTGCGCCTGACCTAAGCCATGGTATTTTCAATAACCTCATATGCATGTGAAAGCTGGACAGTGAATAAGGAAGACCGTAGATGAATTGATGATTTTGAGTTATGGTGTTGGAGAAGAATATTGAAAGTACCATGGGCTGCCAAAAAACAAACAGATCTGTGTTGGAAGAAGAGCAGCCAGAGTGCTCCTTGGAGGCCAGGATGGCCAAACTTCGTCTCTCATACTTCGGACATTTTGTCAGGAGGGACCAGTTGCTGGAGAAGGATACCATGTTTGGTAAGGTGGACGGTCAGAGAAAAAGAGGAAGACCCCCCAGCGAGATGGATTGGCAAAGTGTCAGCAACAATGGGCTCAAGAATGGCAACAGTTGTGAGGTTGGGCCAGGACCAGACAGTGTTTCATTCTGTTGTGCATAAATAAGGTCACTATGAGTCAGTATCGACTCGATGGCACCTAACAACAGCAATGAGGAGCTTGAGGAGTATGCTGCATAGTCACAAATACTTTTCATAGATTTCCATTCAGAAATGATTACTTTATACATCCATCTTACATTCAACACCAAACAAATTGTCATTTTATTAACAAGACAACATCGCAAAGTTTAAAAATGCTGTGAAGAGTTAATAGCTGGGCAAACAGTATGATACTAACGATTTTTAACATAGGTTTTTAGTTAGTATACATACATCTTTTATAAATAATGGAATAATTTCTACAGCTATTTTGTTTTGTGTGACTATTATTTTGTTTTTAATCTCATTTTTATTTTTATCAAAGATATACAAACATATATCCTAAGGACTCTTTATAAGAATTGTTATAAGAATCAGCAATTTCTTGTCCCTCATTTTTTGATCCCTTATAGAATATGGACTGCTAGCCACAAAGGGGCAGTTTAAACCCACCAGCTACTTCTTGGAAACCCTATACTGAGTCTATATGAGTTAAAACTGACTCGACAGCATTTAACAACAACAAAAATGATAAGTAATAAAATTTAACTCAACTCCTTTGGCTGGTTATTTTATCATTTATATCAATATATTGTCCAATATCATTAATATCTCATACAAGTAAAATCTTGCTAATGATAATTCAAAATTGGCTGCAACAGTACATTGACACAGACCTGCTAGAGGTTCAAGCCAGATTCAGACGAGGACGTGGAATGGGGAATAGCATTGCTTATGTCAGATGGCTCTTGACTGAAAGCAGAGAATACCAGAAAGATGTTTACCTGTGCTGGACTGCAAGGTCAGTTTGAACTGCAAGGTCAGCAGTTCAACCTCACCAGTTGCTGCTCAGAAACCTTTTACAAGGTCACTATGGGTCGAAACTGACTCAACAGCACTTAACAACAACAACTTCTTTAATAATTTTGTTTCCTGCTTTCTGTGTTGTTTCTAGAGTTCCTCTATTCTTTCATTGTCAACATTTTAAAAATATTTTCTTTCTATTTTCAACTTACTTATCCTTTTGCCTTACTGTCTGGGAGGTTTCCTCAACTTTTATCTTGTAAAAGTTCTATCTATAATATGTCTATAGAATTTTTATCTATGGTATGTCTATAGAGTTTTTTCTGCTGTTATGTGTTTCCTTCCTAAGAACATCCTTTCGTTATCTGAATATTTTTCATATGGCCTGCCTTCTTTCCTTCCTTCCTTCCTTCCTTTATTCCTTTCTCCCTCTCTCCCTCCTTCTCTCCCTTCCTTCCTTTCTTCCTTTATTCCTTTCTCCCTCTCTCCCTCCTTCTCTCCCTCCCTTCCTTTCTTTTTTTCTCTCTTTAAAAGATTCAATACCTTCTCTTGCTTCTTTGGAAAGATCAGTGATGAAGAAAAGGTATAAGATTAAGGAAGAATAGAACAGGTCAGAATTTTCAGGATATTTACTCCTAGATAGTTATATTTGTTTGATATGGGATTTATATTTTACATTCGAGTTATTCTTCAAATGATTGGTGATCCTTTTTATTTTTTGAAACATAAAAAGCACTTCTTAAGTCTTTTCTTGGAGTCCTGGTGTGGTGCTGTGGATTAATGCATTGGACTGCAAAGTAAGTTTGAACCACAAGGTCGGCAGTTCAAGCTCACCAGCCACTCCTCGGAAACCCTTTACGGGGTCATTATGAATCACAATCGACTCAACAGCACTTAACAACAACAACAATAAAGTCTTAGAGAGTCCAATTTAGTCTAATCTTGGTTTTGGCAAAAAGTGTTTCTTGTGTTAAGAGTGAGTTTCCACAAGAGTAGCATCATTTCTGAGTTAATAGAATGGAAGAGGTAGAAGAAACTGGAGATCGCCAAGGTTGGTTGCATGAGCCATCATCCATCAGCCTCCTTCCCAAGTTCTTAACTTTCTTCATTCTCTCTCTCTCTCACTTTTCTGACTTCTCATAACCTCTTTAACATTTCACTTCCTTTCATGTCTTCTGTATGTATTTTGTTTCTCAGTTTCTTCGTAGACAAGAGGAAGTTCAAAGATGAGGGGGAGGTGGGAGTCTACTGAATGTAGATAAGGCTTTGGAAAAGAAAAGGTATAAGATTAAGGGAGAATAGAACAAGCATACCGGGATTTATAAAAGTAAGACCAAAATACTGGGAGTGAGAACTTACAAGAAAAGTTCTCATGTGTAACCAAAAAAAGGATGCAATTTTGACAAAAATCATACCAGAAACCATTCTTTTCTTTTCCATCAATAAAAATGTGAGGAATAACTATTCCAGAGTATTTCTCAGGGGATTTCCAGGATTAATGAAAACTATGCACATGGAAAACACTTAAATTTGTATTTTAATTTTTTTAAACAACCACAGTAATAGGCAGATATTTGAATAAGAAACACAATTTGACTTTGTCATTTTCAGCTGTGATCCAGTAAGAAGATCTATTTTAAAAGCTAGGACTGTCTTGGTATTTAATGCAACTACCTTTTTATAGGAAGAAAGCATAACACTACATATATTTCAATTTTTAATCTGCTTTCTAAATTTTTATGTTTATGCAAAACATTGAAATTTATGCTGAGAGAAAATAAATATGGGCTGTGAAATTTTTAAGCCTAAAATTTCAAAGCCTACATTTATGACTTAAATACTTATTTATTTCACTAATGGCAAGTTCTGTATTGGTAAATTACTAATCCTAAGTCTATTTCCTATTTCCTTCTAAACTAGTGTGATTTACATACTTATAACTTCTATCTTCATAAAGGAACTGCAAAGACATTTCCATAAACATAGTTTTCTAAGTTTTAAAGCATATTTTTCTCAGTTTTATTCATATACAGTGAGCACAAATAATATTCATATACACTCACATGTTTCATATACATTTTTATTAAAAGGCATGGGTTATCATCATCCCCTCAGTAATTTTTAACAGAAAAGCCAGATATGGAATAGTCATACAGATATTTGACATTGCTTTAGGAAGATAGTCAAGGCTTGCACAACGAAGTTGTATCCATTGTATACGAACAAAAACAGAACAAACAAACCACTGCCATCAAGTCAATTTAAGTTTCAGAGATTGTGTATTTTTATGGGAGCATACAGTCTCCTCGTACTCCAAATTCATGAGTAGTGAGGTATAGTGAAAACTGTGTAAATGTTGACAAACCAAAAGCATGCTTTGTTGCTCTCCTCATCTTCTCAAACTGCAGTCTACAGAAGCAACAAAAGGCTCTGTATGTTAGTTTGTCACAAGTACTGTGCTAAATTCCCACATTTTAGTTTCAAAAGCAAAATATTTAAAACAATATTTTAAAAACCAACAGTAGAAGACTTTCAAGAATGACACTTAGTGCTACTAACTTCTATTACCTTCTTGAAAACAGATTTTTAAGACTGTACAGTAGATGTTTGCAATTGTAACCAGGAAAATTATCTATTAAAAAGAGAAACAACTCAGACCACAGCTCTATGTCAACAAAAGATTTTTTTATTTTTGCAAAAGGGCACATTTTGCAAAGCTAGCTCTTCTATTTAAGAAAATATAAAGATTTTTTCTTTATCCATTTAGTCATATTTAGCATGGCTGAAAGCTTAGTAATCTACATTTTCATGTCTGTATTTTTAAAATGTGTTTGATCACAATATATAAACAGAGCTTCTAAGAAAGACTATAATTGGCCACTGCACTCGGTCATGAAAATCAACAGTTTTTACATACCTCATATTCCTGTTTCTGTTCACTAGCGAGGTAGTGCCTGTTGCCCCAGATAGTGAGCAATGAAATAATCCATCTCTATTGAAAATGCCAGCAATGCAAATTAGCTTCTGAGTAAAACAGACCATGTGCTTGAGTACAGAGCATGTACAGTAATTTTTTCTACTTCCTGTTTGAATATGATGAACGTTTACCAAATGGAACTGCCTTAATACAAATTAAGCTCCCTATTAACTATCCCTACCAGCTATTCCGCGGGAGAAAGACGAGGTTTTCTGCTCCCGTGAAGATTTACAGCCTCGGAAACCCTATGCAGGGTCGCTATGGGTAGGAACGGACTCCACGGTACTTAACAATAACAACATTAACTATCCAATATAAATTTTATTTTTTGCTCAAAAAAATATCTAAAATATTTGAATTAAAATGCAATTCTATTAAAGTCCAAGTGCTAAAAATGTAAATGGCATGGAAGAGCCATAGAGTAAACTTGCTAAATTCATCCTATTATGTGAAGTATATTAATTTTTAATGCTAGCTGACTTAATGCATAGAAATATCACTTCCACACTAGGTTATACAGATATTTTCTGTATTTTGTAGTATTTTTATTGTTTTATTTCTACATGTTCTTGCTAAAAGCTGTCAAGTCAGTTCCAACTCATAGTAACCCTATACAGGGTTTCTGGGAGCTGTTGGTGGGTTTGAACCACGGTCTTTGAGGTTGGCAGTCCAGTGCTTATCCTACAGTGCCACAACAAGACTCTAAATTCATCCTAAGAATGTAGAATAAAGAATATTCCAGAATATACATTTTATTGCATGCACAATTACCCCTGGAAAAAATGAGACTTAGGTAATTAGAGATTAATAACTCACACAACTAGCAAGTTTTCTGAAAATGAAATTTAGAAAACTGTATTACAAAAAATAATTGTATTCAAATCTTAAGACAGTCTGTTTTATTCTACCTGCTTCATCTGTGGAGTGCCTGAATGATACAAATTGCTCAACTGCTAATCAATAGGTTGTATATTCAAATCTAACCAAAGGCACTTTTGAAGAAAAGCTTGGTGATCTACTTCCAAAAAAACTTATCTATTGAAAATCTTCTGGAACATAGTTTTACTCTGACACACCTGGGATCGCCATGCGTTGGAATCACATCAATTGAAAATTTTTTTAATTATTATTATTCATTTAATCTTTGGCCCTATTCCTTAGCCCTTCCTTCCAGGTAGATAAGCAGTAAAAATTACAGTGCTCTTTTGTTTTGTTTTTAAGTCTCATGAGAGCAAGGGATTTTTTTTTTTTCTTTTCTTTTCTTATTTGTCACAGTATCCCCAGTGCATAGCAAAAGAACAAATTGCAGCTATATAGAAGAGAACCGTTGAGCATATAACTCTTTCCTCCCAAAGAAATAAAGTTCAAAGACTGTTTGCTCCTCATTAACTCTACAGCAAATCATAATGATGTACAGACATAAAAACATGCATACTGGACTATAATGTGTTCTGGTGTGCATATGATATTTTATATTCATCACAAATAAACAACAAGCTTGACAGGAAACAAAGGAAATCGAAAGGCATCTTTTTAAATGATATATTCTGTGACTTGTCCTTTATGCTGAAATGAAGTGCTTCTTGTACTTAAAGGTCACAGTAATATTCTCTCATCTCTCCTATGCTCCCTGCCTATCCCTGACACTACACAGAGTGTGGAACACACATTTCTACAGTGCACTATTGAACGCTTTCAACTTCAGCTAATTGTCCAAATAGCTATTCTTTACTTAGATTCTGTTCGCTTTGATTTTCCCCATGGACTCTTCTCATTTCCTCAAATCCTACCTTTCCATTTGATCAGTCATACTACATCACACCACTGTTTTATTACTCCACAGGTGAGCCTATAGAAGCAGTTGGAACAGTTTGTCACTTTTTGTTGGAAATTAGCAAAAGTGTAACTGAAAAGTGTCCCATGCTTGTCACATACTTCTTGTTGTTTTTAATATCAGTTGACATCTCATTGGTGTACAATGGAAATCTAAGTGCATTGAATGTGGGAGTCAATGGGGCTGTTGTAGAAACATAACTTTTTAAAACATCTATGTCTGAAATGTAATTTTTTCTTCTCAGCTTCCAGTTTGTGGCATGCTTTATTTCATCTGCCATTTATTCCCTCTGCGAGATACTTTAAGGTAGAACTTTGAGCACAGGTCATTTAATTTTACCACTGTGGGTTAATGTGCTGGATTGCAAAGCCGGTTTAAACCACAAGGTAGGCATTCAAGTTCACCAGCTGCTCCTCGGAAAGCCTATACAGGGTCACTACCAGTCAGAACCAACTAAACTAGAGGGAACTTAACAACAACAACAATTTAATAGAGTATTCTTGGGGATATTTAAAAATTTGCATAATACAAGCAAAATATATCCCAATTATCCCATCCAAGGAAGAGATTTAAACCCTCTGAATCTATTACAAACAGCTGTCATAGTCCTGTGTATTACACAAACCTAATTTCCCCTTTCCAAAAGGAAACTCTTTATAAGACAGATTCTGGGTAGACAAAAAAAGAAAAGACAGTGCATTCACAATGGGTAATCTAAGGAGTGTAATGAAGGGATTTGAGGAATGTTTGGTCAGACGTTTAGGAAAACTCACATGGTGCAGTGCAGTACCCTAAGCTGAGCTACACTGTAGGTTTATGCTTGAAGGTGCAAAAGCAGTGAGTAGTTAGAACTTCAGTGAGGTCTCATTATAGCAATAGGTACTAGACAAAGACTCTGAGTTTTCATAGAGATTAACAGTCAACACCTAGGGACAGAGCCAGAGGAAACAATACCCTGACCTCCCTCCGGGTCCTCTACTATCCCACAGGGCCTCCCATTAGCTGAACCCAGTCCCCAAACTGTAAACAAAGAAGCCCATTGAGGCACCCACACAGAAAACAGTGTGTGAGAGTGGAAAGTGCACCTGGAGGGACAAGCCAATGGTACCCGACACTGCTTTTTTAAGTGGGTTTGACTTTGCCATGGTTAGCTCTGTCAAAAATTACTGATGAAGACATATGCACTGAGAAAAGGCTAAGTGATATATTTTTTTCTTATGAGTCACTGATGTGTCATTAGTTCTCACCTTTCTGGGTTTATTTTTCCCTCCTATAAGTTATATCAGGAAAGACACCCACATTGAATTTCAGGAAGTCCATTAACTTAAAAAAAAACAACAACCCTGAGTTTGTAACTAAGTCATCCATCTGCATTTTAAGTTGATGCTCCTATGAGGCTTTGGATGTAGAGCTCTGTTTCCAAGAATGAGAAGCTGAGCAGTCTGATGTCAAGCTGTTGACACAGTTAAGGGCCATCTAGTTGGTTCTGACTCATAGTAACCCTGTGTAAAGTTTCTGTGGATTGGATGGATGGTGGGTTTGAACTGCTGACCTTGTAGTTAGTAGTTCAATGTTTATCCTATAGCACCTCTTGTTTGTTGTTGTTAAGTGCTGTGGAGTAGGGGAGTAGGTTCCAAGTCATAGCGACCCTGCATAGGGTTTCCAAGGAGCAGCTGGTGAGCTTGAACTGCCGTTCCTGCAGTTCAAACCAACCTTGTAGACCAGAGCATTAACCTGGAGTGCCACATAGAAATATTCAAATTGTTGAGAAGAACAGATGCTGAAGTTGCTGATATCACACAATTCCCTGTGATAATATTGCTGAAGAAGTAGACTTCATTAGTAGGTCTGGAAGAGTTCTCAACTTCTACCATGGGGCTAGATTCAAATTCTCATAGTGTAGGTTGAAGTACATACATGTATAAATAGAAAAAAAAAAAAAAAAAGGTTGTGGTTGGGCAATGCAGTGCATAGTTTTTGTTTATTTAGAGACCAAAATTGTGGAACCCCTTTATTTGTTGATAGGGTATGACTTTACACACCGTTGTCAAACTTCAAACCCACAACCAGGATCTCAACAGTTCATTCATTCATTCAACAATTCAAATCGGAACAGTTCAAATATTTACTGAACATTTACACTACCATGTTTCAGGCAGTCTGCTAGGTGCATGGGATATAGAGCAGAAAAGAGAGAAGTAAACAAATATTACAGAGGGATAAATGCTTTCCAAGTGGAGTTAGAGTGTGTTATGGAAACGAATAACAAATGGTTTTCAAATCTATCTGGAGGTCAGGGAAAGTCTTGTGAAAAGATGTCACTTATTCTAAGGATGATAGATCTAGGAGGGAAGAGAGAAGAGAGAAGAAGCCCAACAGGCAGAGAAAGAACCACACTTGTGTAAGTCAGCAGGCTGTAGAAAATAGAAAGACCTCCATTAGCAATGGCGCTACATGATTCTTTCTCCCTATAGGATTTCTAGTTCCAGGTTCCATTAGCCTAAAGGTCTAGGACTCAGAGTTAGAAGTGGAGGCCTAAATTCCATTGTGGACTCAGTACAACACTTCTGGTACTTCTGTATGAGTGTAGGGTCTGGAACTCAGGATTCCAATGTAGAGGATTCATGCTTCAGAACTTCTGTCTCCAGGTCAAGAAGATTCATCCTGATGGATTTGGAGCTTATATAAATCAACGTCTTGTAATTGGAGTCCTGGTGTGGTGCTGTGTGTTAATGCGCTGGACTGCAAGGTCAGTTTAAACTACAAGGTCAGTAGTTCAAACTACCAAGCAGCTCCTTGGAAAGCCTATACAGAGTCCCTATGGGTCAGAACTGATTTGATGGCACTTAACAACAATAACAAATGTAATAATTAAGAACACGTTTAGGGGAGCTGAGAACTTAGGGATCTGGAATTGAGGCAACTCTTGGGAGTTATAATACTGGGAAGAACACAACTTTGACAAATGACAAGCTTTATTGAAAATCCTGACCCTGCTACTTATAAGCTGTGTCATCTGTCAGAGCCTCAGCTTCCTTGGTGGTTATGTGCCGTGGAGTTGTTTCTGACTCATAGTGACCTTGTACAGGGTTTCCGAGGCTGTAAATCTTTATGGGAGCAGAAAGTCTCATCTTTCTCCTGTGGAACAGCTGGTAGTTTCAAACTGCTGACCTTGCAGTTGGCAGCCTGATTCGTAACCACTACACTATCAGAGCTCCTTAGCTTGCAGGTAATATTACTTTGCAGGGTTATTATGAAATTGATGATTTGTGGAATTCAGCTAAAGATAACTAGGTGCCTCATTTACTATGAATTTCACTTCCTTTTAATCATAAATGTTCAATGTGAACCATTTGAAGATGTTCTGCTAGTAGACAAGATGGCAGCTAAATAGCAGTTAAATAGCTTCTCTTTCTTTATGTTATCTGTTAAATTTGCACCATCTGTCCAAAACAACACACTGCCCCTTCCTTTATTTTCTTCTTGCTTTTAATGTAATCCTGACTTAACTGGGCATTCTCATTGCCTTAGTTTGTTGTTATTTAAATCTTCAGTGTATTCTATGGTTTAGCCTTGCTGACAAACCTGCTGCCTTCAATTTGATCTGACTCATAATGACTCTAAAGGGCTGATGAGGTGTTTTTTTGTTTTGTTTTTTAATGTTTTATTGTAAATTATGTGGTAGTTTACATGGGAGAACATTAGCTTTACATTCATCCTATCATATATCATTACATTGCCATGGTTACAATCCCCTCCATGCATCATAAAACAACCAAAGGGTACACCCCGCAAGCCTGCCCCACAGTCGTCAGCACACAGCCCCTCTCCCTTTCTGGGTCTAGAGTTCTCAGCCACTCCATCTCTGCATGTCATCATCTCTGCCTCCATCTCTGGCATAACTGTTTCTCTGGGTAGAGTCCTGTACTCCACACTTTTCCCTTAATAGTCCCAGGGGCCTCCGCTCCTGGCCTGCAAAGTCAACCACTCCCTTCCTTTTGCTACAAAATGTCTACTACCTTTACATTTCCAACCCTCAAAGTCAGTCCTGATAGTAATTATTCACTATTGTTCCACATGAGTGCTATCCCCATCTCCTTTCATCAATCCTGCCCAGACAGATTGGATACTACTCAGTGGAAATTCTACCTTCCTCCGTGCCTTCTGGATCTAGGATCCCTCTTGAAAGCTTGTAAGCCAGTCACTTCTTACCTTTGTAGTCCCCCCATTATGGTTAGCCAATGTCCAATGTCCCTGTCTATCCTGTGTATTGAAGGGGTGGGAATGATCCTTGCTGTAAAGATTTGTTCCCTCTTTTGAGCTACTGCATTCATAGGTGTAGGTCAAGTTCATCAAATTGTATCAAACTACTCTTTTTTTCCTCTTCTTTCTTCTTCTAGTTGAGCTCTGATCATCCAGTCACTGAATCCAAGTCAAGTGGGTATTATCTGCAAGTGTGGGTGTTCTTGTGCATATGCCCTCTCTTCTTATCAGCTGGATGCTTCATTCTCCACTCTAGTCCTCTGTGGCTATGTCACAGACTCTGGGCCCAAGAGTCCCCAGGTCTTGAAACACTGCTGGCCAACCAGGTCTCCACCCAGGTCCACAGGAGTGTATTGAACTTAGGTGGACTTAGTTCACAGCTTCATCGCTGTTTTTCGGACACTTCCCCTTATCGGTGACCAACGTGGTCACCAAGGATTGGTGAGGTTGAACCACCCACCTTTAGGTTAGCAGCCCAGGGCTTAATCATTAAGCCACCAGGACTCATTAGTGTTGCCGACATGATTCTTAAAAGATATGCTGCATTTTTATAATCTTAGTCACTGATCATATATTTCCCATACCTTTGTTGTATATAAAGCCAAAGATCCATTGCCATATCGAGTCAACTGCAACTGAAAGCAACTCTATAAAAAATTTACAAAACTGTAAATCTTTACAGTAATAGAAAGCCTCATTTCCTGTAGAGTAGATGGTGAGTTTGCACTGCCAATCTTTCAGTTAAGAGTCCAATGCTTATCACTTAGTCAGCAGTTCAAATCCACCATTGGTTCCATAGGAAAAGATGAGGCTGTTTGCTTTCCTAAAGATTTACAGCCTTGAAAACCCTTATAGGGTCGTGATGAATCTCAATAGACTCAATGGCAGTGGGGTTTTGTGTTATAGATGTGTTTTTTAAAATCTGAACACCTGTGCACTCTAGTGCTGCGCACAGGTATAGGTATAAAATGTTTTATGGATCTACAGATGAATAAAAGGAGCCATAGTGGTGCTGTAGGACAATAAACATAAAGCAAAGAGGATCAAAGCAAGCATGAATAAAAAGAATCCCTGCTTCACGGCATTTTTAGGCATTTCCTTTTATTATACTGTCAGAATTATACATTTTATTAATAATCAAATGAAAAAACACTATATTATACATACTACATATGCCATTAGAGAGTAAAATCTTGGAAAGAAATGTATCTTTTGTTTATCCATTAAGCATGGCTGTTTAAAATATTCCTGCATCATTGAGGCAGTAAGAGAAGGTAAACAGATCATACTATCAATTAAACTGCATTTGCTTCAACTCCCCCACTAGATTACACTCTATTCATTTACGATTTCTTCTCCTGGAACAATGTAATCTAATTAATAAAACACTGGTTTTTAGATCATAGATTTGTGGGTATAAAAATATCATATCTGACTGTGAAAATGGTCACAGTACTGAAGAAATCAATCATTGCTTACATACTCACTTGATACAACTAAAGTCTTTTAATAATTTGCAAGCTCTTTTTAAAATGAACTGAACCTTTGAAACATAGGCAGTATTAGAATGCTGTATAAATAGTAAATTTTCCCAGTGACTCTCAAATCTATATTTTATAGCTTTACCTTTTATACCCTTCCAAACATCATAAGGAGTCCTGGTGTGGCGTTGTGGGTTTAATGCACTAGACTACAAAGCTGGTTTGAATTGCAAGGTTGGCAGTTCAGCTCACCAGTTAGTTGCTCCTCGGAATCCCTATACAGGGTTGCTATGGGTCAGAAACAACTCGACAGCACTTAACAACAACAACAAACATAATAAGGGAGTCCTGGTGTGGCGCTGTGGGTTAATGTCCTGAACTGGAAAGTCAGTTTGAACCTCAAGCTCACCAGTCACTCTTCAGAAACCCTGTACAGGGTGGCTATGAATCAGAACTGACTCAATGGCACTTAACAACCACAACATTATAAGATCAGATATTTTTAAGCTACACATTTCTTTTCCCTCATTCTGTGCTTCAATTCATACACACATTCACACTGATTTAAAACATAGATATTGAATTAACACAATCAACTTGTTGTCGACCTGATTTAACTGATGACTCTAGGACTCCCTCCAAAATGGGAATTTTAATATCTCCATTTCATGGGAAGCTTATAATTTTTTGTGTATTTTTGTTTATAACTTTTTTTTTGGGGGGGGGTGGTAAATTTATCTGGAAAGCAATTATGTCACTTACAGCCCTGGCATAATT
>NW_006408526.1:9173901-9175146 GCF_000296735.1 Chrysochloris asiatica
ACACTGCTGGCCAACCAGGTCTCCACCCGGGTTCACAGGAGTCTATTGAACGTTGTAGGACTTAGCTCGCAGCTTCATTGCTGTTTTTCCCCCACTTGCCCTTATCAGTGACAAATGTGATCACCAATCAGAGTGTGTATTCCCACTGAGTCTTAGTCTTGGAAGCGGGTGTGCTCTGAGGGGACCTGACCACTTGCCTTGATGTCTCCTGGGTCAGCAACTTGCTTATTCTTATAGTAATCAGTTGGTCTGCCTATATTGTTTTGTATTTTCCCTGTCAGTCTTTCTTTCAAGAAGTATCTTCTGTTCTTCTAGCCGCTCCAGGCTGGTCTGCTTGTCCTTTCAAGTGGAAACTTCCCACCTCTGAAGATTCTGGATGCTGTTCAGGATTCTACCTATAGTCTTATGTAATGCAAAGGCTCCACAGGAATCCTCCTTCACTGGGCACGTTGTAGCCCCATTTTAGGTATTCCAATCAGTTATAGGCAGAAGACGGACTTACAAGCTTTCTGTGGTGATACTTCTGGCTATTCCTTTTTCTCCTCCTCAAGTGTCTATTTTATAATGGTATGCAAGTGAAACCAAGATTCAAAAGGCAGCCAAGCATATTAACATTATTTCCCCCCTTTTGCCCATTCC
This sequence comes from Chrysochloris asiatica, assembly GCF_000296735.1. Classification (NCBI taxonomy): domain Eukaryota; kingdom Metazoa; phylum Chordata; class Mammalia; order Afrosoricida; family Chrysochloridae; genus Chrysochloris; species Chrysochloris asiatica. The sequence continues at coordinate 9,174,541 of NW_006408526.1, forward strand.
AACCATGTCTCAATCCCTGTATCCCAGAGCCCTGTTGTTCCAAGGTTGTGCATACATCATTACTTATCTCTGTCCCACTTAGCCCATGCAAACTTGCCTAATTGTTTTCCCATCCCCTTTGTTCTTCCATTCCCCTTCCCCTTACTGTATATTGCCCTCCTTCCTAGCACCAAAACTATCCTGTGTCTATTCCCTGCCCTGTGTTCCACCTTCCCCTCCTTCCCCTCACCCCACCCCCCACATACCAGGAACCAGCAAAGAATCCCCCATCCCTTTAGTATGAGTTATTTTTCTTAGTCTTTTACAGTAGTGGTCCTATGCAGTATTTCTCCTTTTGTGACTGACTAATTTCATTCAACAAAATGTCCTCAAGGTTCATCCATGTTATGTGGTGGCTTGCAGCTTTCTTGTTATTCTTCAAGGTAGCATAATATTCCATGTGTGTATGTACCACAGTTTGTTTATCCATTCTTCAGTTGATGGGCACTTAGTCTGTCTCCAATCATTCTGCTATTGTAAATAGTGCTGCTATGAACATTGGTGTGCATATATCTACTCGTGTTATGGCTCGTATTTTTTTCATGTTTTATTGTGAATTATATAATA
>NW_006408526.1:9176626-9204642 GCF_000296735.1 Chrysochloris asiatica
TTTGTAATTGTTTTTTCCATCTCTTTGAAGAATGGTGTTGGAATCTGGATTGGGATTGCATTATATGTGCAAATTGCTTTGGGCAGTTCTATAAACCTTAGCCCAGGTTAAGAGTTTATAGAATTTATAATCTTCATGAACCCTACTCAGCAGGTATTATTATTATTCTCATTCAGGTAAAGGTAATACAATGCATTCTCCACTTGATAATATTAAGTACCCAATAAGCAGTCATAATGTTATTATTAGTCTACAGTATCTTATGCTTATTTTTACTTGTCATAACTCAAATGTGCTTATCTACCTTCAGTGAAAATGAAATATGATAATTTGGTGGAATTTGTTTTTGAGTATACAAATTGTGTTAAGAAAATTGTAAGTTCATTATATATTTATCCCTATTTTCCTAGCTTTATAAATAAAACTATTGGATAAATATTTTATATTAAATCAATTTGACTAAGCTGGGAGGAGTTGACATTTACTTTGTACCAATTACTTTATAGATGTTATTTTGTTTAATTTTCACTGCAGTTGGGTGATGCTGGCTTCCTTATTTCCATTTCACACATGAAGAAATGTTCAGTGACCCTTATTAAATCCACATTACTGGGGGGTGGTTAGGCAAATGGTGCTAGTTTAATTATTAATCTTAAAGTTGTAGCTTTCTTCACCATACATAAGGATACCTGGTGGTGCTGTAGGTTAGGTGTTGGGCTTCTAAGAGAAAAGTCAGCAGTTCAAACCCACCAGTTACTCTAAGGAAGAAAGACGAGGCTTTATGCTACCGCAAAGCTTTTAAATGCCCCAGAAACCCTAAACAGGTTCACTATAGAATTGGAACCAGCTCGTCAGCACTTAACAACAATAACTGATAAATGGTAAAATCAGATTTCAAACTCGGGTTTCAAATAACACATTTTATATATTTTTTAATCATATTTATGTTGATGTGAAACATATGAATGATGACCAAAAAACCACTGCTGTTGAGTTGATTCCAATTCATAGCAACTTATAGAGTTTCCAAAACTATAAATCCTTATTAGGGCAGCTTCATTGTTCTCTCTTGGAATGACTGGTGGGTTTGAACCATTGACCTTTCTGTTAGCAGCCCCACACGTAACCCACAGCTGCACCAGGGATCCTTATGTATGGTGAAGAGAGCTACAACAAGAGAGTTTGTTGGTTCAAGCTCGCCAGCTGCTACTTGGAAACCCTATACAGGGTTGCTACAAGTCGGAACCGACTCCAAGGCACTTAACAATAACAACTACTACATTAACCCTATTTACCTAACCACTCCCTAGTCTAAAAATTTGAAGACCTTTATGTGTGTGCCTCTTTTGAATCACCTTCCCCTGCATCTCAACAACCACTACCTAACTTTTGTGTTAATCATTTGAATTTTTTATATAGCCTTTTTATCTTGCTAAACTCTAAAGAGTATCAGCTAGTTTTGAAACAGTGTGTACTAAGCACAAACCCAACAGCATAAGGAAAGGGAAGCATTGCTTCTATTAGACTACTGGTGGAAGATAATAAGAAACGCAGAGTGTGTGGTTCATTTTCTGGTTCCAGCTTCCCTGAGAGTTTATAAGGACCACTATGGGTTAATTAGAGTCCTGGTGTGGTGCTACATGATAATGCGCTGGACTGCAGAGTCAGTTTGAACCAAAAGGTTGGCACTTCAAACCCACCAGCAACTCCTCAGAAACTCTATACAGAGTCACTATGAGTTGGAACCAACTCAAAAACACTTAACAACAACTAACATGGGTTAGTTAGAGACTGTTCACAAATAAATCCTGGGAAACATGGAGCTCACTAGAGCTGAAGTATCTGCCAGGGCATCTGTTGCTTTCTACTCTGTACTAGGTGTTTTGTTGTTGTTAAGTGAAGTTGCGTCAACTCCAACTCATAGCAACCCTGTATAGCGATTCTGATGAGAAGCTGGTGGGTTTGATCTGCCGACCTTGTGGTTCACAGTCCAGCACTGATCCTACAGAACAAGGCAAATCACCCTGGAGGGGAGAGAGGGCTCACTCGCTTTATACTATTCCTGTTACCTTTAAGAATAAGATCATCAACCAAGGTCTTTTGCCTGTCTCCCTTTTTCTCTTTATCTTTTTAAATCAGTTAAAGAACAAAAACAAACAAAACCACTGAAAAGCTACATAGTTAGCTTTCAATAGTTGGAAAGCTATCACATGTGGACCCAAGGTTGTACTGTGTCTACTCCATTTGCAGCTATGCAATTTGCAGGGATGTGACCAATGAGGCTCTAGCTAAAATGGGAAATCCAAGACCACAGCCTTAGTATGTATGGGTTGCACCTCAACATAAAGAAAACAACAATCCTCACCACTGGACCAATAAATAATATCCATATAAATAGAGAAAAGATTGAAGTTGTCAATAACTTCATTTTGCTCGGATCAACCATTAACACTCATGGAAGATTCAGTCAAGCAATCAAATGATGTACTGCATTTGGAAAATCTGCTGCACAAGACCTTTTTAAAGTGTTGAAGAGCAAAGATGTCAGTTTGAGGACTAAGGTGCACCTAACACAAGCCATGGCATTTTCAATAATCTCATATGCATGTTAAAGTTGGTCAGCGATTAAGGAAGACCATACAAGAATTGATGCATTTGAGCTATGGTGTTGGTGGAGGATATTAAAAGTACTGTGGACTACTGAATGAACAAACAGATATGTGTTGAGAAAATACAGCCAGAATGCTCCCTGGAAACCAGGATGGCCAGACTTCCTCTCTCATACTTCAGACATAGTGTCAGGAGGGACCAGTCCCTGGAGAAGGATGTTATGTTTGGTAAAACGGAGGGTCAGATGAAAGTGTAAGTTCCCCAATAAAATGGGCTGGCACAGTGATGGGCTCAAATGTAGCAACAAATGTGAGACTGGCGCAGGATCATTGTGTTGTGCATAGGGTCGCTACGAGTCACTGACTTGATAGCACCTAACAGCTGGAGAGAATATCATGTTTGATAAGGTGGAGGGTCAGAGAAAAAGAGGAAGACTCCCAACGAGATGGATTGGCCAAGTAGCCGCATCGATGGACCCAAGCGTGGCAACAATAGTGAGGTTGGCCCAGGATTGGGCAGTGTTTCGTTCTCCTGTGCATAAGGTCGCTATGAGTCACTACTGACTCGATGGCACCTAACAACAACAACAGCAACAACAAAGGTGACTTCCTTAAAGTAAGGTGAAAAGAAAAACACAAGCTCAGTGAATCATCTGTTTTGTGTTACTAAACATGAAGCAAGTCTGGTTGGTTGATTTCTTTACTAGCTCCTATGTTCTTGATACTTAGCTTAGTACACACCATTTTAAAATGGTATAGAAAGATGAGAAGGCTAATTTTTATAAAAAAATCAAGTGATTAACACAGAAATCTGTGTTTATTATTGAGATGCCAGGGAAGGCAATTCAAAAGGGTCAAGTAATGGGCTGCTCAACAGAAGGACAGTTGTCCATGAGAGAAAGATGAGATAGCCTGCTCCCAATGATTTACAGCTTTAAAAACCCCACAGAGCACTTCTTCTCTGTCCTATAGAGTCATTGTGAGCTGGAATCCACTTGATGGCAGTGGGTTTGGTTTGACTTGGTATGCTTCGATAGCACATGAACAACAACAACAAAAAGTTTTACTTTTCCATAGAGAATTTATCCTTATCTTACCCATCTTTGCAATAAAAATTAACTCATCGGTCCCTATAGTGATCATGTAAACCATTTTTTAAATTAACTGCATTACAGGGCTATGTGAGCAAATTTAAAAGTGAGAATTTATGTCCAAGGTACCTATTCACTCTATGTACCTTATTATTGTGTTTTGCTACTAATTACTGAGTGACTGTAAGTTAGTTACTTAAATGGTTGAAAGTAATGTGCAAAAAGTATTATATAGCTATGTTCTACCTGAGGAGACTAAGGACCAAAGTAACTAATCCAGTGTTAAATAGCTGAACTTTTGACTCATTCATTCTGAGATATTATTACCTTAAAATAAATTAATTATTCAACACACTTTCTCGTTCTTCCAAGAGGGACTTTTCTGATGATGAAGAACAGATTTAACAAACAATATAGTATTCCCCATATAGTCTCATAGTTGGTTTTAAATTTATTCCCACGTAGACGATGGCATGATAAGAGTAGAAGAATTGGTTTAAGACAAAATCTTGGTTGGGTCAATATTCCTTAGCTCCTAGCTGAAGGCCAGAGTAGTGTTATAAACCATGAGTATATCTGGCACTTAGCTACAATGCTTAATATCAGTTCAACTCAAACAAAAGCATACTTTACTTTCTCTGGTCTTCTATTTCCTTGATTATAAAGCAATCTCTGAAGACCATGCCAGCTAATACAAGATTTGATTCTTTTTTTTTTTAAATAAGTGAAATATTTAGCTTCATTTTTTTGGTTGTTGCTTTGTGCTGTTTTTGTTTGTTTTTTAACTTTTGATTGTGAATTGAGTGAAGGTTTATAGAGCAATTATCAGTTCTACATGCGACAAGTCATACATACTTGATTTCATCTCCTTGATTGCTATCTACTCAATGTAACATCACTGATCCCACTTCCTTCCTGTGTTTCCTGCTTCCATTCCTCTTTCGTTCCCAACCCTTCTGAACTTTGTCCTTGGGTAAATGCTCCCCTTTTGATCCCAAATGATTGGTCATTCTGTGTGTACATATCTCTCTAGTACCATGGTTCCCCTAGACCTATCTATTACTATTTACCTTCATTTTCAGTAGCTTTGAGGATGGATGTAGGCTAAGCTGAATAATGAAGTTAGGTGAAAACTTGAGAGAAAATGATATAATATGATCTTCTCTCCAAAAGTTGTCTTTTCTATCTTGTTTTTATTCTACTTAATGTTACCCTAATTTTCCAGTTGCTCAGGAAACAAACAAACTTGATATCAGCCTTAACTTATTTCTTTGTTTCATGCCCCCAAACAATGAATCAGGCAGGAAATCCTGGTGAATCTAATTCCAAATTTATTCAGAATCTGAGCACCTCATGCTACCACCCTAGTCCAGACCATAGCATTTATATTCTGCAAGTTTTCATTCAGTATTCCTTGGTTCCATGTAGTCTCCTAACACCCACGAAAATGCATTTTTGCTAAACAACAACCTGAGTAATACAATTGATTCTTATTATTTGCAGTAGTTATGCTCCGTGGTATGGTGCTGTACGATAAGCTCAGGACCACAAGGTCAGTTTGACCCACAAGGTCGGCAGTTCAAACTCACCAGTTACTTCTCGGAAACTGTACACTGGGTCACTATTAGTTGGAAACAACTTGATGACATGTAACAACAACATAAAGTTATCACAAACACTGAATTAGTAAATACTTAATCATTTCTTTAATCATAGGATTAGTTTCCTATGAGTCTCTGGTGACAACATTTTCATCAAGAGATTAATACATAACCTTGCTTTACGTGTATTTCTGTTTAAAGACAACTGTATAGATATGAAGCCTGGTGATATAATGATTAAACACTCAGCTATTAGCCAAAAGGTTGGCAGTTTGAACCCACACAGCACAAGAAAAGACTAGGAGATCTGCTTCTATAAAGATCACAACCTAGAAAACCCCATGGGGCTGTTCTACACTGTCACATGGGGTCACTATGTGTCGAAAATTGACGTGAGGGCACCTAACAACAACAGTGTAGCATATATTGTTGATCCATTAACATTGAATTCACAGGCAGCAGCACTAGCTTATGCCTAACACAATTTGGAGTTCTACGGTGCTGTAGGATAAGCACTGGACTGCTCTCCTGTAAGATCAGTGGTTCAAACCCATCAGTCACTCCTCACAGGGCTGCTATGAGTTGGAACAGACTATACAGCACTTAAAAACAACAACACACATTTTCTCCATAGGCACATCACAACTTTGCACTGAGGAACACAGTACTATGCTAGGGGGTGGGAGAGCACATTTTAAAAATAAGAAAAAGTGGCATTAAACAAACCATAGAAAGGACACTTGTTTACACTATGAGAACTGAAGGAAGCAGAGTGTCCTCTTATTTGACCTCAACTGGGAATGTGTGCATCAGGTGCATTGTTGGGGGATCATAATTAAAAACAAAATCTCTTGCCAGCACAGAAAACTCCACAGAAGTAGAAGAAAGACAGTTTCAGAATTGAATAAACATTGAACCAGAATTTGATGAGCATCAAAGGCAATCCACTAAAGAGACTGCAAATACAGAAAGAAATCTTATTGTTTTATATAGTCAAGCAGTCACAACCCATTTTACACATGTTCTCAAGGCAAATGATTACCATTCTGCAAGTAAGAGGATTTGTCAGCACCATTTGTCATATGGTGGTGGTGGCTATGTGTCATGGAGTCAGTTCCAACTCACAGTGATCCTGCATAGGGTTTCCGAGGCTATAAATCTTTACAGGAACAGAAAGCCTCATCTTTTCTCCACAGAGAAACTGGTAGACTTGAACTGCTAATCTCGCGATTAGCAACCCAGTTAGTAATCCATTATGCTACCAGGGCTCCTATTTGTCATATACATATATGAAAAAAAACAACAACAAAAAAAAAACCCCACAGTCCAGTGCTTATATACAGAAGCACTGACATCCTGCTTACCTGTTATTGCTATGTGTCGTCAAGCCAATTCTGACTCACAGTGACCCTGTACAGGGTTACCAAGGAGCGTCTGGTGGATTTGAACTGCCAACCTTGCAGTTAGCAGTTCAGTGTTGATCCTACAGCGCAACATCAGAAGTTCATCCTAAATTCACCTAGTAATTGGATGTTGCTGTTGGTACATGCTGTCAAGTCACTTCCAACTCAATAAGTTCCTGTATAGGGTTTCCAAGGAGTGGCTGGTGAGTTTGAACCACCAACCTTGAGGTTCAAACCAACCTGCGGTCCAGTTTTATCCCACAGTGCCATACCAGGACTACTATACATGCTAATTGCCTTTATCCAAAGGGGGAAAATAATCAAGTCCTCACATTTTCATGACCAGAAGCAGGTTTGCAAATAGGAGTCAAGCACTAACTGAAGCTAGGCTGCTAGCCCAGCCCCCTCACCAGAGAACTGGGAGAAACAGGTGCTAGCTTCCTTGACTGATTACATTTCAAAGAGAGGACTTTCAGGTCTTTGTGAAAACCTTCATTGTTTGTAAAACTGGCAAAAAGCTTATTTAGCCTTTAAAAAAATATTTACATACTTCTCAAAGAGGAAGAGAAAGAAATTAAAATTAAGGAGCTCAGGTAGCGTAGTAGTTCCTAATCAGGCTGCTAATCTCAGGGTCAGCAGTTCAAAACTACCAGCTGTTCCACGGAAGAAAGATGAGGCTTTCTGCTCCCGTAAAGATTTACAGCCTCAGAAATCCTGTACAGGGTCTCTATGAGTCGGAACCGACTCCACGACACATAACAACAACAACAACAACAAACCTCAAGGTCAGCAGTTCGAAACTACCAGCGGTTCCGCGAGAGAAAAATGAGGCGTTCTGCATCAGTAAAGATTTACAGCCTCGGAAACCATGTGCAGGGTCACTATGAGTCGAACCCGACTCCACGGTACTTAACAAACAATAAAAGCAACAAAGTAAATGTGGAGTCTGGGTGTGGCGCTGGACTGCAAAATTAGTTTGAACTGCAAGGTTCGTGGTTCAAGCTCACAGATTGCTCCTAAGAAACCCTATGCAGGGTCGCTGTGGGTTGGAAACGATTAGAAGGCAATTAACAACAATAACAAAGTAACTGTGCTAAGAAAAGGAGTAGAGAAGTTTTGTCATCATACTTTTCAACAGGAATTGTTGTTGTTGTCAAGTGCCGTCAAATCGGTTCCGACCCATAGAGACCCTGTATAGGGTTTCCGAGGCTGTAAATCTTTACAGGAGCAGAAAGCTTCATCTTTCTCCTGAGGAACATCTGGTAGTTTCGAACTGCTGACCTTTAGGTTCGCAGTCCGATTCGTAACCACTACACTACCAGAGCTCCTTTTCAACAAGAATAACAGTCTTTTTTTTTTTTTTTTCTTCCTTTCTTTCTTAAAATTATATATATAAAGTTATACATAACTAGATAGATAGATAGATGTTATTGTTAAGTACTGTAAAAACTGATTCCTACTCATAGCCACCCTTTATAGGGTTCTCAAGTCTATAAATTTTTATTAAGCAGAGCCCCATCTTTCTCCCTCAGAGCAACTGGTGGGCTTGAACTGCCAACCTTGTGGTTAACAGCCCAGTATTTATCATACAGAGCCATTGTGCTCATCTACGTAGATAAAGATATTTTATTTTCCATCACATTCCAGCAAAGATTTGAGGTGGTAAGAATTTAAACAAAGAACTGAAAAAAAAGTATAAATGACTTAGATATTTTAATTGAAAAGTTAATTTTTTGCACAGAGAGAATCTCTTGAAGCCAATTAATACATTTCAAATTGTGTTTCACTGCTTTGTAAAAGCTAGAAAGTGTCCATAGAAATAATTAAACAACATATTACACACACACACACACACACATGTTCTTTTTGTTGTTCACAAATGCATGCAGACACTATTAGCCTAATCTGTAATATTAAGATTTGACCATCAAAAAGGCACACTGTGAAGTTAAGGTTTTCTTTCAGTGTTAGATAAGAGCATTTACTTTGCAGTCTAATCATTATGGGCATAAAATGATGAAGCAAAAGACTTTCCTTCATAAATTTTTTTAAGGGTCCTAAAGGCTTCTATTTCAATTCAATTTAGGAGTTTCAAGTTTTAAAAAAAATTTTGCAAAGCATATTTATCATACAATTAATGGTGGTGGTAGTTGTGTGCTACCAGAGTCAATTTCGACTCATAGCAACCCCGTATAGGGTTTCTGAGGCTGTATATCTTTGTTGTTGTTGTTAAGTGCTGTACAAGGCTTCCAAGGCTGTAAATCTTTACGGGAGCGGAAAGCCTCATCTTTCTCCAAAGGAACAGCTGGTAGTTTCGAACTGCTTGCTGACCTTGCGTGCGGTTCATAGCCCGACTGGCAACCACTATGCTATCAGAGCTCCTTATATCTTTACAGGAGCAGGAAACCTCATGTTTTCAAGAGTGACTGGTAGAGTCGAATCACTGACCTTGTGCTTAGCAGCCCAGATGGTAATCCACTACACTACCAGAGCCCTTTTAGCACAATTTAGAGGGAGTAATTTGGCAGAACCTTGCAAAACCAAGAAACCTCATTTGACATTTTCCAAAGAAGTACAGATTTCAGGGGGAAATAAATATATTGCAAGACATGAAAAACAAAAGAAATAAATTATTCTTCCTCCTGAAAAATTAGAGCTAATTAAAGTGTCGCATATTGCTAGGAATCTGAATGAGGTAATACATTATTAAGGACTGATTATCTTGGCACCTGCCACAAAATAAACACTCATTACATGTTATTACTCTTAATTTTGTTGTGGTGGTTATCATAATTTATATATAGTCTGTTTTCTCATAGAAATCAGTAAGGATGCAGGACTTTATATTGCATTTGCTATTGTGGCTCTCTCTTCACCTGTGCATATCGGAAAAATATAACCACGCATAAACAAGTATGAGGTGACTAATAAATGTGCCAATTAAATTATTTGAGCCAAATGGAATTTGAAAGAGTGAAGGTTTTTAGGGAGTCCTGGTGGCATAGCAGTTAAATGCTAGCTGCTGCTGTTCTTAGGGCAAAAGATTTCACAGTCTGCTTCTGTGAAATTTACCACCTTGGAAGCCCCCTGAGGAAGTTCTACTCTGTTCTATAGGGTTATTAGGAGTCAGAATTGACAGATGGCAGTGGGTTTGCCTTTTTGGATTTGGAAAGATTTTTATATGTTTTCTAGAAGGCTAAATTAATCTAAAAGTGCACAGGAGGGAATAATCTAAAAATATTACAATTGGCATCTGGAATTATGAAAATATTAATGATTCCTTCTAAGCCATAGATCATGGAAAATTCCAACTATGAGTTAAAAGAAATATTAGCAAACAGGAGGCATGAACCATGGGATAGTCTCTACTTTCCTCCTCTTAATTGCTAATGAATTAAATTTCACTTAAAACAGGAGTAATAAGTATAGTTTCTAAGTAATTCCCCTGCACTTTTAATACCAGACTTATGAATCCACAAGAGTTCATTCTTTGGCACAGAGGTGTACAGATCTAAAGGTTAGAAAAAGCTTCAAACTTCACTAAAAGCTTTAAAAGATCAGGAAGGATTAAAGGACTTCTCTTCCTGCTACATGCTGCTGAGGTAGGAAGGAGTAGGATAGTGCACATAGTCTAATAACTGGGAAGGATGGAAAGGCATAGGAAATGAAAATTCAAGCTAATACCAGGGCGACATCCTGACAGTGAAAGTCCCTGCTTTTAGAACATTCTAAGGGAATGTTGTTTCATTAAGAGAATCAAATAGCCTGGATAAAAGCATGAGTATGCACTGGGCTGCCTTTAGTCTTTTAAACAGGTCTTACGCACTCCTGGTGTGGCACTGTAGGATCAGCACTGGACTTCAAACCACAAAATTAGCAGTTCAAACCCATCAGCTACTCCTTGGAAACCCTATACAGGGTTGCTATAGGTTAGAACTGACTCAACAGCACTTAACAATCAAATAAGATACCTGGTGTGGTGCTACAATAAGCACTGGTCTTCTAACCACAGGATTGGAAGTTTAAACCCACTAGCTGCTCCACAGGAGAAAGATAAGGCTTTCTGCTCCCATAAACCCTATACAGTGTTGCTGAGTCGGAATAGACTTGACAATGAGTTTGATTTTTGATTTTTGAATGTGATATACCTAGTGTTTAGGGAGTGTGTTGGCTCTGTAGGATAAGCATTGGATTGAGAACCACAAGATTGGCAGTTTGAGCCCACAAGCTACTCCTCAAGAAGACGATGAAAACCCTTTCTCCTCTTGCAAAGATTTCCAGCCTGTACAAGGTGGTTATGAGTCAGAACTGACTCAATGGCACTTGTATTTAACAACAATACCTAGTATATAAAAAAGTTTTGTCTTAGTACAAAATAATCTGAGAGCAAGGTAAAAAAATACTAAAGATTAGACAGAATAGAATATTCTATAGAATTTAATAACCTCAAAATTATGAAAGAACATAGAAACACTTATTCATTTGTAAACTATTTATGTAGTGTACTGCTCACTATGTATGTGCCCTGGTGGCATAGTGGGTCACACATTGGGCTACTGACCACAAGAGCAGCAGTTTAAATCTATCAGTCCCTCCAAGAGAGAAAGAGGAGACGTTCTGCTTTCATAAAGATTGACAGTCTCTGAAACCCTACATGAGTTGGAATCGGATCCATGGCAGTGGGGTGTATGTGCCAGATACAATGCTAAGCATTATTTTTAAATTAACATAATTATGTCTCATATCAACTCTTCAAGGTTCATACTGTTAGTATATCCATTTATAAAAGGTCATATAGCTGGTACCTGGAAGAGCTAGGATTTAACCACAGAAAGTCTGGCCTCAAAGGCTACATTCTTAACCTGTTTAATGCATTGTCTCTTATCTTGGTAGTCATCTCATGTTACTGTTTCTAAATATGAAAGGAAGGTGCAATCCTTCCTTTCTTATGCTATCTCAGTGCATAAAAACGAACTCTGTCTTGCTCCCTCCTGCTCCTTCATTCTAACTAGCTGTCTGTTGAGACCTTCATTCTTTTCTAGGCATTAATTCCACCCTGAATTTCAGCCCAACATCAAGAGCCAGCCCCACCAGGGAACTGAAGATTCCATAATACATTGATTTCTGGTGAATGACGACCTACTCCTACTCCCTGTTTGATGGATTGTAAGGATCAGTAAAATCTTCCTGGAGGAATTGATATTTAAGCTGAAACCCAAAGGAGACTAAGAGGTAGTAAGTAGCAGGAAGAGGGTGTCCTAAGGTGGTATAAACTTAAATGCTAGATTACTAACTGAAAGATTGTAACCCAGAGACACCTGATAAGGCCTTTAAAAGGTCACATCCTTGATGGGATGGTTTTATTCTATAAGCCATGAATCAAAATCAACTTGAGGGGCAACAAACAACAGCAGGAGGAAACAGTATTCTAAGAAAAGGAAATAACTGATACACTACTCCGTGTGGTGCTGTGGGTTAAAGCATCAGACTGCAAAGCCATTTGTACTGCAAGGTCGGCAGTTCAAGCTCACCAGCTGCTCCTTGAAAACCCTATACAGGGTCGCTATGGGTCGGAATAGACTTGATGGCACTTAACAACAACAACAAGAAGAAGACTTTGGCATATTTGAAGTTCAAAAAGAAATTCACTAAGACTGGAGAATTAGAGTTGAAGGCGAAGAATACCTCTTATGACCAATGTGCTACCACTGTTCAGGCCCTTGTAACCATTCTTAGGATTTCTGGAAGAACAAGGAAGAATTTTAAACATGGAATGTCCTGGTCACATTACTTTATAGAGATCATTTTGCAATGAGAGAAATGGATTGGAGGGTAGCAAGGGTAGATGTAAGGAGACCAGTTAGTAGATTGTTGCAGTATTCCAGGTGAGAGATGATGGCACCATTAGGATGAGGAGAAGTGGATGGATTTGAGAAATAAAATTTGAAAGGTAAAGTCATTAGCATGTGCAGTTTGACGGACTGTCAGAGTGAGAAAGACTTAAAGATCTTAAAGTGTTAAGTGCATTTTTCCAGGTTTCTAAATTGAACATCCAGCATTTTAGTAGTACCATCTACAATGGCAGAAATAGGTGTTTGGATGAAACAATGCGGTCATTAGTGTTACTTCCTTTGTTGTTGCTGTTATGTGCCTTGGAGTTGGTTCCAACTCATAGTGACCCTGTAAAGGGTTTCTGAGGCTGTAAATCTTTACAACAGCAGAAAGCCTCATCTTTCTCCTATGAAACAGCTGGTAGTTTCGAACTGCTGACCTTGAGGTTCACAGACCGATTCGTAACCACTATGCTACCAGAGCTCCTGTTACTTCCTTTAGACAAGATAAAATTCCAATTCAAATCCAAATTCAGGACTGCAGAATCATTTTATTAAATGATTATTATATTATATATGTACTTCTTTTCATCTGCACCAAAAATCCTGATTCTCAAGTACACAGGGAATGATAGAATATCCCGTAAGCATTTACTTAATTTATCCCACATTATACACACACAGTCTCTTAATAATTCAAATATCTGCATAAATACTAAAAAGAGTAGGCCTTTTTGCATATGTGCTTTTCATTCATTTTTTTTTTTTTTTTTGGTGGCTGTATTATATTCTAGCTGAGCATGTTGTCATTATATACTCTACTCTCTTACTTTCAACCTCATTTAGTTTGAATTCTATAAGTAACTATATTTACAGTCTGTACCATTTTATACTTAAAGTTCAGTTTTGCTAAATATAAAACCCCTGACTTACATTTATTTCCTTGGGATTCTTAAATGTCACTCCATTTTCTACTGGCATAAAAAAATACTGCTGTCTGAAATATCTGATGATAAACTCATTTTTTTTGCCTTTATAAATCACATTTGCCTAGTTTCCAAATTATTACTTTTTCTGTCAAGTGCAATAATTTTACTATGTTGTTGTTGTTGTTGTTAGGTGCCATCGAGTCGGTACCGACCCATAGCAACCTTATGCACAGCAGATGTCTTAAAGTTGGTCATGACTGATATTCCTAAATACTACTCACGTACTCTCAATGTTGTTGTTGTTAAGTTCCTTCTAGTAGATTCTGATCCATAGCGACTTTGTATAGGGTTTCCGAGGAGTAGCTGGTGAGCTTGAACTTCCAACCTTTAGGTTCAAATTGACCTTGCAGTTCAAATCAACTTTGCAATCCAGCACATTAACCCACAGTGCTACACCAGGACTGCAATATATAGTGCTTTGTTTATAATTTAAATATATACAAAGTTTAGCAAAGTTTTCTTGAATTATAACTGTTAGTATTTTTTCTGTTCTTTTCTTTTAATGAAAGAACTTATACTGAATTCAATATTTTAAAGTTTACCCTACTTCAATTTAAAATTTCTCTTTTTATAGGTGTCCTATTCCTCTTGAAGCACTCTCTGTGTTGTTTGTTATCTCGAGTGAAATTAATTTATTTCCCCTTCATTTCTTATAACTGAATTCTGTGACCTCTTTTTTGAAATCTTCCCATTCTGATTAAGATTTTTTCTTTCATGTGTTATTCATATCTTAAAAGCCCTTTAAGCTTATTTGACATTAAAATCTATGTCTAAATTTTTTGTTGCCTTTTTTATTTGAAATTAATTTCCTTACTAGGATAGGCACTCAATAACAAGGTCAGTTTGAACCTCGGGGTTGGCAGTTCAAGCTCACCAGCCGCTCCTCAGAAACACTGTACAGGATCATTGTGGGTCGGGGCTGACTCGAAGGTACTTGACAAAAACAATACTTTTAGAGGAGTCCTGGTGTAGCACTGTAGGGTAAACATTGGACAACTAACCACAAGCTCAGCCTTTCAAATCCTCAGTCAATCCCAGAAAAATTCACACATGGTAGCTATGAGTCGGAACTGGCTTGACAACATTTAACAAAACTTTAGAAGGGAGCATTGATGAGCCATGAACTTCTGGTGTGGTGTTGTAAGATCAGCACTGGACTCTGAACCACAGGGTCAACAGTTCAATCCCACCAGCTGCTCTTGGAAACCCTATACAGGGTGGTTGTGAGTCATAACCAACTGGATGGCATTTAACAACAACTGATCAGGTTAACTTTTCTAAATTCACAGTGCTCCCTCTTCTGTCATCACAACAACAATTGTGAAACTAGTTTGTTTTGTTTGTTTATATTTGGGATTTGGAGACATTTGAATAACTATGCATTTTTTGCTGCCAGCATCTTTCCAGAATAGTAGACCTACTCCAGACATATTTGTTGTTGTTGTTAAGTGCCAATGAGTTGGTTTCTGTATAGAGTTTCCAAGGCTTTAAATCTTCAAGAGAGCACTGTTTCATCTTTCTCCCACAAAGCGGCTGGTGGACTTGAACTGTGGACCTTATGGTTCTCAGTCCAATGCTTATCATATGGAGCCACTGTGCTCCCAGATATATTAAAATTTTCTTATTAAATATTATTTTTAAAAACTAGGACCTATTTTATCTTCCAGTGGCAGCTCACCTTGCAAACAGATTTAGTAGTATATTTCTCTATAAAGAGAGATATTTTAAATTATGTCTATCTATCTATGCCCTAGGTTATCTGTTTGGGGAACATGTGAAATGTGAGACCCACCTGTGAATTACAAGTTCATTGTTAGTGAAGCTGCCTTGATGCTGAGGAATTCATTGACAAAATGTTGGAGGCAGCAGTCATTTGGGGACAATCATAGACATTTCAATTGGATCATTTATTTTTATTCTGTGATTAATTATAGATTTGAAATACTAAATCAGTTTTAAGCCTCCAGCTATGTCACACTATAGCAAGGAATTGAATGAGTTACATAAGAATATGAAAAAGTCATTCCAAATAACTTTAGTTCCTATTAGCACTAAGCAATACCAAAAAAAAATACCCTTTGCCATAAGTTGATTCCAACTCATAGTGATTCTATAGGACAGATTAGAACTCTCCCTTGGGGTTTCTAAGATTTTAAATCTATAAAGAAGACGACTACCACATCTTTCCCCTGCTGAGCAGATGGTGGGTTAGCAGCCGCTGGTTAGCAGTGGAGCATTTGACCACTGCACCACCAGGCTTCTTGCACTGAATGATGCCTGTGTGTAAAACTTCCTGTTTTCTAGGAAATGCTACAATGATTATCAGCTGTGGAAATGAAGCAACACTTTTGGGGTACTCCAATAGAGGATTGCCTAATGTCTCTGCCCTCCAGAGCGATGGGAAGGATATGAGCAGAGCAAGAGCAAATGATGACACACAAAAACAATGCAGGATCTAAGAAACAGTCTGAGAACTAAGTAGACTTAGGTACTCAGAGTAGACAGCTTTACATATTTTTACTGTTTTTAAAGATATGGAGAGACTATATAGGTTTGGCAGAGGGTAGTTCTACATATGTATTTTTATGTGTTAGATATATACTCATGTTTATAGTAGAGCAAGTGGGAACAAAGTTATGAAAACTTCTTGGCCATAACCAAACACCTTGAGGGAATGAGTCACTGGATTTGGGGGTCTAGGACCACAATCTTAGGGGATAGCTACGTCAATTGGTGTAACATTGTTCCCAAAGACAATGTTATACATCCTACTATGGTAGGTATGACTGGGCTCTTAAAAGTTAGCAAATGGCTATATAAGGTGTAAGTATTGATCGCTTCCTGTACAAAACAAAGAAGAGTTAAGAAAATCAAAGATTAATGGACTACCAGAACCTCAGCCTCCATGACTCTGAGACTAGAAGACATGGATGGTGCCCCACTATCACTACCAACCACTCTGAAAGTTATCGCAATAGAAAGTACTAGATCAAGTAGGAGAGAAAAATAGCAACAAAACTCAAAATCACAAAAAAAGGCTTACTGATCTGATAGAGACTAGCGGGAGCCCTGGTACTATGACCAACAGACACTCTTCAAGTCTAGAACTAAACCCACTCTCTGCCAATTTCCCAAACAATACACATGCCTATAAGAGAAACAGTAACAATGAACCATACTAGACTGAAGGGCAGTATTTGTTAAAGCTCAGAAGGCAGGAAGGGGCAGGAAAGGACAAATGTAAATGGAAAACATAGGGAAGACATGGAAGAGTGCTCTCACATGTCATGAAACAAAAAGTGTATGAATCATTGAATGGAAAACCAATTTGCTCTGAAACTTTCACTCAAATCACAATAAAAAATCTTTTTTAAAAAATTAACACACAAAAGAAATATTTGCTGTTACTCACAGCACATGTTAAAAGAATTTCAACTATTTTTATCATAGGTATTTTCCCAAGCTTATGTAATGTCGCTGGAGAAGGGTATCATGCTTGTTAAGTTGCAGGGTCAGAGAAAAAGAGGAAGACACCCAACGAGATGGACTGGCCAAGTGGCAGCATTGATGGACTCAAGCGTGGCAACAGTAGTGAGGTTGGCCCAGGTTCGGGCAATGTTTCTTTCTGCTGTGCATAAGATCGCTATGAGTCAGTACCGACTTGATGGCACCTAACAAGAACAACATGAAATGTTAAATACTCACATACATGCTTGAAGTATATTGAGATTCATCCTTGTTTAATTCTATTGCCATATGTAACATGAAAAAGACATCTGAGGCAACTGAATGTGTGTAATCAGCCATAACCCTCCTCCAACATAAAGATGGTAGAAGAAATTTGTATCACATAATTGAATATGAAAGATAATTTTGATCTCAACAGATAGTGGTGATGGTTATACAGTAAGATGAATGTAGTTAATGTCACTGAATTATACATATAAAAATGGTAAATTGGCAAATGTTTTGTTTGTTGTATATGAGGAGGCTTCAAAAAGGCTTTCATTATCTTTCATTCTACTTTTCCATGCCCTTTTTTGAAGCCCCCTCATATATACTTCCACAATAAAAATTATGATTGGAAAATCCAGATGAATCAGGTAGAATCATTTCTTTGCTCTGAAATACTGAAGAGAATTTTAAATGAAATAAGTAGAGCTAAGAATCAGAAACATTTGGCTGTAGTCCTAGTTTCACCATGATTGTGTTATTTGTGGAGTCCATTTCTTTTCTGAGAGTTTTTGTTTTCACATCTGTGGAACAGGAGCACATAACCTGTTGGTGTCACACAGAAATGGTGTTGTTGTTGTTGTTAAGTGCCGTCGTTTTGATCCCAACCCATAGCGACCCTGTGTAGGGTTTCCGAGGAGACACTGATGAACTTGAACTGCCAACCTTGCAGTTCAAACAGCTTTGTAGTCTGGTGCATTAACCCACAGAACCACACCAGGACTCAGTGAGGAGCAAATGCAACAACTTACAGAATAATATTTCAGTAATTACAAAATGCCATATAGATGTAAATTTTTAACTTTAAAACAATCTTTTGAAAGTTACTTATTGAGTGGGTGAAACAAAATCAGTCTATGAATATACCTACACAAGCCACCATAATGTAACTGACCCAGATGTAAAATAATTTACCTCCACAAACATGTATTTTATTAGTAGGAGAAATATACTATTGCTCACATGGACTGAAACATGATTAGAAAATCTGAGGCTAAGAGATATTTTTGTAATTTTATCAATTCCAGATAGAAGTCTCTTTGATAGATGAAAGCAGTTTTTCATTTTGTTTTGTTTTCTATTATGAAAACATGTCAAAACTTTTCAAAATATTCAGTTTCCTGGCAATCCATCATCAAATTATATGAGGTCTTTTAGCAAAATGGGCAGAAGAGTTCTAATGTTTTAATTAAGCACAGTTTCTTCTTTGATTGATTATATTTCTCTCAGCCTACATGAGACAGTAAAGTTGGGCCTGTGGAAAGATGAGTGGACAATTTCTAATTAGAGGTTCCACAAATGCCTCCTTTGCCATTGGAGGATATTGGGCTTTGGGATATCTTTTTCAATGTCAATTCCATGTTAAAGTAAACCAGTATTACCTCATTGTTGTTATTAAGTGCCCTTGAGTCAGTTCAGACTCATAGTGACCCTCATCAGTATGAGCCACATCAGGACTCATTCTTAATATTTA
Source organism: Chrysochloris asiatica (assembly GCF_000296735.1). Taxonomy (NCBI): domain Eukaryota; kingdom Metazoa; phylum Chordata; class Mammalia; order Afrosoricida; family Chrysochloridae; genus Chrysochloris; species Chrysochloris asiatica. The sequence goes on from NW_006408526.1 coordinate 9,195,357, forward strand.
CTTAAGAATTAAAGCTCAAATGGTACAAATATGCATGCTAGGGGAGTACGGATGTAGAATATACCGCTGGATTGCTAACCACAAAGTTGCTTCAAAATGACCAGTCCCTCCTAGGAACCCCTATACAGGGCTGCTATGAGTTAGAACAGACTCAAAAGCACGAAACAACAACAATTTACAATAATTTTAACACACCTAAAGTGAGGACCTCAAACAGAAATTCTTCAACTAAAAACCGCCTATGCAATTTCTATTTCTTGGAAAATAAGCTTTGTGTGGAAGTCTGGAGTATCTGGAAACATAAGGCAATTCTTGAACAATTTATATGGGACCAGCAATTTTCAGGTTCAAAATGTTGACTGGTTAGTATATTCTGTATTAGAAGAGAAGGGATCCTTAGATTCTTGAAAGAATTGAAAGACAATTTTTAAATTGGAACCATACTTGTGCTTAGTTTATTTATGATATCTTGAGCTACAGTGCATTGCCCATTGTAATTTCAAGAATATAATCAGTTGGGATATAGAGTGAAATAGAATTGTCGGATCTATTGGACATTTGTCTGGGACACACATCTAAATATGTAGTAAGTTATAATCATAACTAAGCTGTCAATTAACTCCTCATGCCTGGGAAAATGTACATTGTTCCTTCTCATTACTCTCACTGATGAAGGTAGTGTCCTTAAATGAGAATTTAAAAATATATCCTTCTGGGATGGGCCTGGTTTTGCTGGGTATTCCTTCAAGTTTATCTTGTGCAAATACTGATTTCAATGAGCTGATGGTGGAAGTGGGTAGTTGTGTGCCACTGAATTGGTTCTAGCTCATAGAGACCCTCTTGTATAGGGTTCCTGAGGTTATCAATCTGTATAGGAGCAGAAAGCATCATCTTTCTCCTGTGGAGCATCTGGTGGATTCAAACTGCTGACCTTATAGTTAGCAGCCCAACCCATAACCCACTACACTATCAGGCCTTTTTAAATGGCTAAACAAGAAGCTTTAATACTAACTTTGGCAATGATAAAGAGAACCTAGAACTTATACATGGCTGGTGGGAATGCAAAATGTTACAGTCACTTTGAAAATCATTTTGGTAGGGTTTTTTTTTTTTTTCTTTTTTTAAAGTTTTTATTGTGAACTTAGTGATAGTTTACATGGGAGAACATCGGCTTTACACCATTGTTTCATTGCAATGATTACAGTCTCCTCCATGCATCATCATTCAACAGTATTTGCTTCCATTCCCTCTGGTTGTTTTTTTGTTTGTTTGTTTTTGTTTTTGTTTGAAGGGGGGTAGTTTCTTATAAGATTAAATCGACATTTATCCTGTAACACAGCAAATCTCACTCCTAGGCAGTTCTCAAAAATAAATGAAATCATATGTTTATTCAATGATCTGGATGCTAATGTTCATAGCAGATGTATTAATAACCACGAAAACCTGTGAACAATCCAAATATTCAGTATCTGGTAAACTAATAAACAAATTGTGGAACATTCATACAATGAAATACTATCCATCAACCAATAAAAATGAATGAACTACTGAGATGCACAACAACCAGAGACAAAAACTACTCATATGTAGATTCCATTTACATGACATTCAAGAAAAAGCAACGCTACAGGGACAGATAACTGATCTGTGGTATCTAGGGCTTGGGGACCAGGAAAAAGAAATGACTGCCAAGAAACAGAAAAACACTGAGGTGATGAAAACGTATTATATCTTGATTTTGGTGATAGTTTCATGACTGGATACATGTCCCCAATTCATTACATTGTATATTTAAGAACAAAGAATTTTATTGTATGAGGAGGCTTCAAAAATTTTGTGGAAAATTCCAAAATCTTTTACTTCCACTTTTTCATGAACTTTTGAAATTTTGAAGCCCCCTCATTTATAAATGATAACAATAGTATTTTAATCAGTACCAGTCAAATCACTGAGAGCCTTAAATATATTTTTATATTTTTTGTTTAATTCTTGCAATAAATGATCACATAGACAATAATATTTTCTTTTCAACAGATTATATGTTATTGGGATTTTTAAAGTGAAATGTTTGAAGTAAAATCAAATTATTAGAACTTGTTTGGATCCCACATATCAATGTCAAGTCCGACAAGGATAAAATTGAAAGCACGTATTTATGTAGTGCTCTTCAAATTAATAGATACTGTTTGAACTTTTTCAGGAATTGTGGGTAGTCAACTACTTACTTCAAAAAAGTTTGTGGAAACATTCTATTATCTTTTTTTTTTTAATTAAATGTTTTTATTTTGGATTGAGTGAAAGTTTACAGGGCACATCATCAGCTTCACATTCAACCATTCATATAGCTTGTTTCGTTACATTGATTATTATCCCCTCCATATATCATCAGTTAACAGTGTTTCTCTCTATCCTCTTTAGCTTTTTTTTTTTTTTGGATGGGGGGGATCTATTATCTTTTAAATCCATGTTCCATGAACTTTTCGAAGCCCCCTCATATGTAGAAACTCTGTTCTGAGTAATTTGTTAAATTTGATTCATGAAGCTCACTTAGCCATTTAATTATGTGACTTCTAAAAGAGTTAAGGTTCTGAATAAGATATAGGTCTATATTACCTTTATACACATGTATCTCAGCCATATGTATTCATAATATTACCATCATATCAAATAAACAAAATTTGTAATGCTCACAAGGCATATCAGTTTCTGTTTCATAATCTATAAAATAGCTTTCTTAAGGCATAGAGTCAGCTAATGTGCCTGGGTGTTTTGACTACAAACCAATATTCCTTTAGCTATATCAAGGAGTCTCCTGATGAAAACCAAACAGTTGGAAAAGTAGTAATCCTTAGCACGGATGCATTTCTTTCAGCTGAACTATGCTGGTGTGGTGCTATAGCATACACACTGGAATGTTAACTGAAAGGTTGGCGATTCAAACCCACCAGCCACTCCTTGGAAATCTTATGTAGGGTTACTATGAGTCAGAACCGAGTCAGCAGCACTTAACAACAGCAAGAACAATACTAATATAAGGAATCCTAATGTTGCACGGGATTTCTAACTACAAGGTTAGCAGTTCAAACCCACCAGTCACTCTAAGGAAAACAGATGAGGCTGGTTGCTCTTATAAAGACTTGTTGTTGTTATTGTTGTTAAGTGCTGTCGAGTAGATTCCGACACATAGCAACCCTGTATAGGGTTTCCAAGGAGCAGCTGGTGAGCTTGAACCACTGATCTTGCAGTTTAAATGACTTTGCAGTCTGATGCATTAGCCCACAGCACCACACCAGGACTCCTATAAAGACTTATAGTTCCCGAAGTCCTATTCAGGGTTACTATGAGTTGGTATCGACTAAATAGCAGTAGTTTGGGTTTGGTTTTAATTGTATACTGATTTATTCTTGTTGCTGCTGTTGTTGAGTGCCACCGAGTCAGTTCTGACTCATAACAACCCTGTATAGGGTTCCCAATAGTGGCTGGTGAGTTTGAACTGCCCACCTTTCTGTTAGCAGTACAGTTATTATCCTACAGTGCCACACCAGGGCTCTTGTACTGATATTGTTGCTGTTAAGTGCCATCGAGTCGATTCCGACCCATAGCGACCCTGTATAGAGTCTCCGAGGAGGAGCTGGTAAGCTTGAACTGCCGACCTTGCAGTTCAGATGGCTTTTCAGTCTGCACATTAACCCACAACGCCACACCAGGACTCCTTGTACTGATATAGTTCAGCTAAAAGCTAAGAAGTTTTTGTCTACTACTTAAAGTAATTTTTAAGCAAATGATTGGAGATCTTTGCTAATTGTGTTTCCCCCTTTAGCAACTACTTCCATCCATTTGCCTATGCTTATGAAATGAACTTTATTTTCATATTACTACTAAAAAGAGACATCCATTTTATCTGACCTTTTTACCCTTGCAGCATCTAGGTGCCATCTAGCTTTTGCACAGAACTTTTCTGTCTGTGATGATCAGCCTGAAGATTGATAGACCTTTTATGACTTTGGGTCATAAAGAAGAGGAGAAAGTGAAGATAAATTATTTTGGTTTACAGGAAATAGAAAAGTACTGGCTCTGGTTTCATATTTTGGAACCCTTTGTACTTCAAAATAGGTGAGGAATAGATAAAGGCAGCAACTTCAAAGCTTTCGAGGGAACACAGAGATTCTCCAATAACCACTTACAGAATAAACACAGACATGTATAGATCACTGAGTGAATGACATGACCAAAGAAAGCTGCCCTGAGAAACCAGAGTTGGAATACCAGTTCTGCTACTTGTTTTTGTTAGGTGCCATCCAGTTGATTCTGACTCCTACAATCTCTCTGTACAACAGAATGAAACATTGCCTGGTCCCACACCATCCTCACTGTAGTTACTGTATTTGATCCCATTCTTGCAGCCATTGTGTCAGTACATCTTGTGGAAGGTTTTCCTCTTTTTCATAGACCATCTGTTTGACAAAGCACAACGTCCTTCTTCAGGGACTAGTGCCTCCAGATGACATGTCCAAAGTATGTGAGACAGAGTCTTGCTATCTTTGCATCACATGATAATTCTGGCAACCCATTATAAATTCAATATTCTTCACCAACACCATAATTCAAATGCATCAATTGTACTGTGGTCTTCCTTATTCCTTATACAACTTTAACAAGCATATGAAGCAACTGGGAATACCATGGTCTTGGATCAGTCACACCTTAGTCCTCCCTTGAAAGAAGTCTTTAGCAACAGATTTCCCACAAAGCAGTATCATTTGGTTTCCTGACTGCTGCTTCCATGGGCATTGGTTATAGATACAAGTCAAATGAGTAAAATGATATCTTTGACAACATTTCTCTTTTCTCTGTTTATTATGTTATTGCTTATTGGTCCGGTTGTGAGGATGTTTGTTATCATTATGTTGAGGTATAGTCTGTACTAGACGCTGTACTCTTTGGTCTTCCTCAGTGCTCCAAGACCTCTTCATTTTCAGCAACATATTGCGGCTGTTAATCACTCTTCCTCTAATCCTGACACCACACTCTTATTCACATAGTCCAGTTTCTCAGATTATTTGCTCAGCATATAGATTGAGTAAGTATGGTAAAAGAATACTACCCTGACACACACTTTTCCTGATTTTAAACCCTTGTTATGTTCAAATGACTATCTCTTGCTCTATGTGCAGATTCTGCATGAATGCAACTAAATGTTCTGAAATTTCCTTTCTTTCTAATACTATCTGTAATTTGTTATGCTCCATACAGTTAAGTGCTTTTGCGTAGTCAATAAAACACAGGCAAATGTCTTTCTGGAATTCTCTGCTTTTAGCCAAGATCCATCTGATGTCATCAGTGATATTCTGTCTTCTTATGTCCTCTTCTGAATTTGACTTGAATTTCTGGCAGTTCCCTTTTCATGATTATATTCAGAAAAAATTTTACTTGTGTTAGATATTAGTAATTGTTGTTGTTGTTAGGTGCCATTAGTCACTACCGACTCATAGCAACCCTATGCACAGCAGAATGAAACACTGCCCAATCCTGGGCTGTGATTCTGGAAGCTATGCCACCGGAATTTTAAATACCAGCAGGGTCATCCATGGTGGACAGGTTTCATATGAGCTTCCAGACAAAGACAGACTAGGAAGAAGGAGTGACGAGCTACTTCCGGGTATTTAGTCACTGAAAATCTTATGACTAGCAGAGATATTAGTGACACGGTTTGATAATTTCTATACTCTTTTGGATTACCAATTTTTAGAATGGGCAAAAATATGGATTTCTTCCAGTATGTTGATCAGGTAGTTGTCTTCCAAATTTCTTGCATCCATTTGCTGAAACATCTCAATTGATAAAAGCACACTTTGTTTTATTGTGCTTTATTGATTTTACTTTTCAAATATAGTGACTTGCAAATTGAAGGTTTGTAGCAACCCCACATTAAACAAGTCTATAGGCAACATTTTTCTAATAGTGTATGCTCACTTAATGTCTCAGTCACATTTTGGTAATTCGCACAATATTTCAACCTTTTTCATAATGCTGTTGCACACTTAATAGACTACAGTATTGTATAAGCATAACTTCAATGTGACTGGAAAACCAAAAACTTCATTAGACTCACTTTATTAGGACATTTGCTATATTGCAGTGGTCTGGAACTAAACATGTAAGAACAACAAGCTATGCCTGTATTGCATCAATTCCTGGAACCTTACTTTTCACCAGAATCTTCAGTACAGCTTGGATTTCTTTCTTCATTACCATCGGTTCTTGATCATATGCTTTTTCCCGAAACAGTTGAATGTCACCCAATTCTTTTTGGTACAGCAACTCTATGTAATCCTTCTATCTTCTTTTGATGCTTCTGTGTCATTAAAAATTTTTATCTATAGAATCCTTTAATATTGCAACTTGAGGTTTGATTTTGTCTTCAGCTTTTTCAGCTTAAGAAATATTGAGCATGTTCCTCCTTTTTGGTTTCCTATTCCAGATCTTTACATTTCATTATAATACTTCACAACTATCCAAATTTACACACACTCACTGATTCCAAGGATGAAGAAATTGAGATATTTGTCAACTTGTGCAGTCTTGAAGTTGTTCAAATATGCAATCAAGCTGCACTGACAATTAATGGTGATTGGAATGCAAAAGCTGGAAACAAACAGAAAGGACCAATAATGAGAAAATATGGCCATGGTGATGGAAATGGTGTCAAAGATTTTACAGGACATATAACTTCTTCATTGCAAATTCCTTTTCCAGCATCATAAATGGTGGCTATACCTCACCAGATGGAGTAAAAATACACATGAGACAAATTATCTGCATCTGTAGAAAGAGACAATGGAGAAACTCAATATCAGTCAGAACAAGCTAGGGGCTAATTGCAGAATGGACCATCAATGGCTCATATGCAATGTCAAGATGAAGCACTTGAAAATTAAAACAAGTCCACGAGGATTCATATGATAAACACTGGATTGAGGACCACAAGGTCTGAGGTCCAAGCCACTCTGGAGGAGAAAGATGAGGCTTTTTGCTCCCATGAAGATTTAAAGGCTCAAAAACACTATACTGTGTCTTCATGAGTTGGAACTAACTCAACAGAATTTAATTTTAAAAAACACACAATGTGAACCAAAGTATTACCTTGAGTATATCCTACCCTTTAGAAATCATATCAAAAATAGATTTTTGATGCATCGATCACTGAGGACTGAAGACAAGAGGAGTTGTGAAGTGTCATCAAGGACATAGTACACAAAGAAAGCAAAAGGTCGTTAAAAAGATAGGCAAGAGAAAATATCAAAATGTATGTAAGACTCTGAAATTTACTCTTATATGTAGAGTAGCTAAAGCAAATTCAAGAAATGATGAAGAAAAAGAAGTGAACACAAGTTTTCAAAGGGTAACTCCAGAAGACAAAGAAAAGTACTGTTTTTTAAATTAATCAAAAAGTAAATAATTTGCTACTTAGTAACTGAAAATTTAGACATGTTACTTAGCCTTCTTGAGCCTTGTTTTATTTCTTTTTACTCACAAAATGAGAATATATACTTTGCAGAGCTGATTTGATGATTAGATTGGATTTATATAAAGCATCCATGGCACCATTTTCAGAGTAGTGGATTTTCAAAAAAAAAGTAAAGACCAGAGCTATATGAAAGATGTCTGATAAAATTCAACTTCCATTCGTGGGTTTGTTTTTTTTTTTAAAGGCAAATTCCATAACAAACCAGGAATAGAAGAGAACTTTGTTAGCCTAACAAATCATAGAAATTAAAAAAACCAAAAACCAAAAAACTAACAAATACCTAGAAATCCTGCTTGTTGTGGCACTGTGGGTTAATATGCCAGATTCCAAAGCCGTTTAAACTGCAAGGTCGGTGGTTCAAACTCACCAGGTGCTCCTCGGAAACCCTGTACAGGGTCGTTGTGGGTCGGAATTGACTCGACGGCACTTAACTACAGCAACAATAGTAGCTGAGAAACTCTTGAAGCAAAACAAGTTAGAAGAATTTGCCTTACCAAATACCAAGGCTTATTTAAGATGTTGGTAATTTAAAAAAATGTAACATTGACAGAGGGATAGCAAAAATAGACTATAGAACCTAGAATGGTGGTGGTTATGAGCCGTGGAGTCGGTTCCAATTCATAGCGACCCTGTATAGATTTTCTAAGGCTGTAAATCTTCACAGGAGCAGAAAGCCTCATCTTTCTCCCGTGGAACCATTAGTAGTTTCAGAATGCTGACTGTAAGATTAGCAGCCCTATTAAACCACTACGCTATAGTAGTCACACCAGGACTCCAAAATTTTTATAGGTCTGTTTATATTACTTTATTCTAGATTCTATAAGGAGCTCTGGTAGCGTAGTGGTTTTATTGTCAGTATTATTCTTAAAGTGCCATAGAGTAGGTTCAGACTCATAGTGACCTTGTATAGGGTTTCCGAGGAGTGGCTGGTGGGTTTGAACCACTGACCTTGCAGTTCAAACCAACCTTGCAGTTGTGTGCTTATTTACCAAGACTCCAAATATTTGTTGTAAGTAGTAATAAATAGGGAGAAAAGGTAGTTGAAAACTATATGATTTTATATAGCTAACATCATTATAAGGTGATACATTATATACAACATAAGCAGACATTAAGTACAAGCATATGTACTCCATTCCACATTTAGAAAAATGTACCATTATCAAAGGTAGCACTTCTTAATAATCCACTTTGATGTGTTTCATTGTTTTCCTTGAAAAAATAATGTCTGTACTTAAAAAATAAAATGATATGTTCATTGGTGTAATTGATTAAATTTTGCCCCCACCCCAAAGAAATGTGGAAGTCCTACCCCTATACTCATAAATAAGACTCTTTTGTTTTCTCTTGTTGTTTTAGTGAGGCCATACTAGAGTAGGATAATTCATAACCCTTACTAATTCTGAGTGGCCTCTTATAAAGGAGAGTACAGACATGAATGTGCACTTGCTTATGTGCACACACCCAATGAAATACAGCTGCCACCGGAGGGACCATCTACAAGCAAAGCATACCAAACATTCCTGGCAGACACCAGAACCTAAAAGAAGGGGCTCTGGAAGGAAGTGACAGGTCTTAGGACCTGCTTTAGACTTTTAGTCTCTAGCACTGTCAGAAAAGATTCTTCTTCTTTACTGCCAGCCACATGTGATATTTTCTTGTTATGGAAGCACAAGGTAACGAAGGAAACTGGGTTTGCCTCATAACGTGGGACCAAAGATGATTCTTATATTTTATTATTTTGTCATTTTAAAAAGC
>NW_006408526.1:9206118-9209751 GCF_000296735.1 Chrysochloris asiatica
ATCTTTCTCCCGCGGAGCGGCTGGTAGTTTCGAACCGCTGACCCTAAGGTTCGCAGCCCGATTCGTAACCACTACGCTACCAGAGCTCCTTACTTGGTTCTAAATAGTTTTTTTCACCTTCTGTTTCAGTTGTTTACATGTCAAGAATCAGTGGTTCAGGAAGCATTGTGGCCAAATAATAAAACTTTAGCCAATCAATTTTGGCACCCACAAAACAAAATTTAGGTGAGCCAGAAACTTAAAGATTTGCATTTAGGACATCTTTTATTCTATCTACTTAGGTTTGTTTATTTGTTCCTCAACTAAAAAAGAAAGTGTTGGGTAATGTTCCAACAACAAATTCCAAAAAAAGTTAGCCTTAACTCTCAGATTATCTAATTTTAAACAAAGTAAAATTTATGTCTAATTAACATCATAGACGATTCAAACTTTGCAGATTTTTTTCTACATTCTCCACTTGCTTTTCTGTTTGTTCTGAGTCTATATCTTACTCCAGAGCAAGAGGATCCGGTTTAATTCTGGATTGTAAGCAGAGCCTAGAGCAACCTGTGTAAGTGAAATGGCACAAGCATGAATGATAGTTACAAACATTGTAGGACTTTATCAAGTGTTTGTTTGTTTTTCCATTTCAACTAAGAAGAAAAGAAGTGAAAATTGGAGCAAGAAATTGTCCTTTTTTTCTAAAAACAGAAGAGAAACTACATTGTATTCAGCTGACGTGAAAAGAGAAGCTTCCTCAAAGACTGAGATTTTAGAAATTCAGAAGCAGAATATCAAGTTGGACATTAAGATAGAGACTGCAAGGTGAAACATAATGAAAAAGAGAATGTCTGTCTCTTTCCCTCTTTGACTCAACAATTGGCACTCAAGACCATCAACCTGAGCTAGTCTTGCCCAGTGTCAAGACACTCTAGATAGTGAAGTTTGGAATTGAAAAATACTTAGGGCCTATATCAAATGCCCCTCCCCACTGAGTTGCACTTTTTCTTATAACTTATAGCGGTCGGATAAGCATTGGGTTGCTAACCTCAAGGTCCACATTCAGCCTCCATCAGTTGCTTTGCGGGGGGACTATACATAAAGATTTGCCAGGTCACTGTGTGTCAGAATTGATGCTGTGGCAGTGGGTTTTGGTTTCATCTTGTATTTGCTCACTCCTTTGACAGCTTGTTTTGTTGGTTTTTTTCCCACTTGCTTTTACTTTTTTGTTTTCCCCCTGACTATACTTTATAATTCTACCTCAAGTTCTGTCCTACTGGGTGCCATGTTTCAAACTGGATGAATACAAAATAATTAAGATGACACAATTCGCTTAATCCAAATTATGGTAATTCTTGTCACCTTCCCTATCCCTATAGCAGACACTTCCGATGGTAAATTAACCTAAACCATGTAATATTCATGTCGTGCTTTTCATTAGAATCTAGAATCTATCTAGACTGTGTTCCTAATAATTTCCAACCTTCTTCCTTCCAAATCAGCTGAGAGCCCAGCATGCATTGTGTCAGATCCACTAAGACTTATGATATTCTACCACATCTGGGTGAAAAAGCTCCTCTATTATATTCATATCTCCTATGGCTCCCCTTGTTAGTTCTAGAAGAGCATCTGGTCCCATACAATATTCTTTTCACAAAAATATACTTATTATTAATAAAGTTCTAAAGACAAAGTCCAGCAAAAGGTTGTACATAGAGGAAAATAAGATCATTGCAAAAAACATGCAAACAAATATTTATTAGGTATTTCACTGTACTAGGTGCTGTTGCAAGTGTCCATAGTTCAGTGAGAGAAATGTTCACAGGGGTACTTTTTACATTTAATTTAAATGCTATATAAAAACCAAAACAAGTCCATTGTCAAATCAACTACAAACTCACATTAATCCCACTTGTTGTAGAGTAGACTTTTTTCTTAGGATTTTCTTGGCTTTAATATAAGCACTCAACCATGGACCAGCCCTGTGGTGCTTAGGATAAAGCACTTGACCTCAAAGTCAGTTTGAACCACAAGGTCAGAAGGTCAGACTCACCAACTGCTCTTTCGAAACCCTAAACAGTGTTGCTATGTGTCAGAACCAACTCAATGACACTTAAGAACAACAAGAACACAAGAAACACTAGACCTTAAAGTCAGTGCAAACCGTAAAATAGACAATTCAAACTCACCAGTTGCTCCTCGGAAACCCTATGCAGGGTCACTATGAGTTGAAACCAACTCAACGGCATTTAACAATAACAACAACAATCTTTACAGAAGCTGATTGCTGAGCCCTTCTTTCGTGGCACCACTGGGTTTCGAACCCTCACTATTTAGACTGGTTGTTGTTGCTGTCAGGTGCCATTGAGTCGGAACTGACTCATAGCAACTCTGTGTAGAGTTTCCAAGGAGCAGCTGGTGAGTTTGAACCTCTGACCTTGTACTTCAAACCAACAGTCAGATTATATAGTCTGGTTATCTTAGAGAAAATGCTTCTGTTCTTTAGTAATCAGGAAATAGTTTTTCCATATAAGAGCATATTTTCAAATCAACTTCTATAAATAAATAGTTCCATTTCAAACTTCCTGGAAGTGTGTATTTAATATCTAATCAGTAAATACATTCACTAAAACTACTAAATGAATTAAAGGGACTGAATGGATATCATGAATTGGCACTCAGTAGACAGGACATACTTTAAAGGATTTAAGGGGTAAATTGTAATTATGGTCAATCTAGAGTGACAATCTTAATAACAGAATATTTTTATAGTTTGTCAAAAGGAAAGTCAAAATATATTCTGACTGATTTGACCACTTAAACTATTTTTCTTTCCTTTAACATAATTTTCCATTGTACAAAAATTATTTTAGTGAAAACCTGATTTACCAATTTCAAACCGAAAGTAAACTATTATTACCTTTACATACAGTTTCAAATCTGATTTTTTTTATCTGTAGTTCTAAATAGTTTCTTAATAGTGGTAAAATATATCTGCCAAAACATTTGCCATTTTAACCATTTTTATAATTCCGTGGCATAAGTTCCATTCAGCTTACTCTGCAATTATCACCAATATTCATTTTCAAACTTCTAAATTATTTTAAAATAAACTTTTCCCCCGAATTAGAAATCAGGATTTGGGGAGCCAGTACAAAAATGTCAATAAACTGGATACTGTTACTGCTATGATAATCGACTTGACTTTGCCACTGTACCCAGTAGTTTTGTCTTTTACCAGCATCCATAAAACTGTGACAGCCTATCTTGCTGGAATGCAAATGAAGTAAACTCTCAGACTCTTCAGTTTTTATGCCAATTAGATCATATTTATAGTTTATAAATTATATACAAGATCTACAAGGTTATGATTCACTTTAAATCAAATGAAGCCAGAGTCACTCAACGAACATTTTTCATTGTTTAGCTAGTCACCCCAGCTGTAAGAGACAAGAGAAATACACTATGTGGCAAATTCAATATAACACATATTTCAAGCATACAAGGACCTATATTTGAAAAATAACAGCAAAGGAACAGAACACAGACATTTCTAAACATTCACTATTGTTGTTGTTGTTGTTGTTAAGTGCCATCAAGTCGGGTCCGACCCATAGCGACCCTGTACAGGGTTTCCGAGGGTGTAAATCTTTA
>NW_006408526.1:9209872-9249438 GCF_000296735.1 Chrysochloris asiatica
TTTGCCAATTCTTTCAATGCATTTTGGACTTCCTCCCTGAGTATCATTGGCTCTTGTTCATATGGTACCTCTTGAAATGGTTGAACATTAATCATTTCTTTTTGGTACAATGACTGATAGTTGAGTACAAACCCTTTGCACCACCTATAGAGCTATGCTTAGTGCACACTGAAGTTCAAAAACAGACACACTGAACTCTGCCTGAATTAAAACTGAATTCACAGAGAAGATGACTTTTAATCTGTTTAAGTGAAAAGGGATCTAACAGTAACTAGGAATTAGCTTTCCAGTTAGATGGACCAGTAGAGGCAATGAAATTGATGTAGCAGTGTGTCATCTCAATAGGAGAAACTGGGGAGAGAAGATTGTTTTCCAATTTTCATACATTTTTTTCAAACTACTTTTACAATTATGTTATGCTTGGTTTACTAACTAGGCCCATAAGCTTATTTCCAAAGTTGAGAAACAAAGGAAAATTAACCTGTTTAAAAAAATAAGCCTCAGTATGCTGGAATCCTTAATGTTTCCCATGCCTACATGAATCTATGTGCAAGGGGGTTTTAAAAAGTTCATGAAAAAAAGGTAATTAAAATACAATGAAAAATTTCCACCAGCTTTTAAAGTCGTCTCATATTGAACATATATATATAGATTAGGGACATGGTGGGTATCCCCAGTGCCAGTGAGCAATAGTGACCTCAGTAATTTAGCCTCGGTCAGACAATAAGGAGAGGTAGATTATCAGCCTTTCCCTACTTCACACAGTGATGAAAATTAAAGCTTAAAAACAATATGAAATACAACCAATCAGCACAATGGTTTATTAACTAGACACTGAAGAAAGTTATTCCAAATTCCAGGCTAGTCCATCTTTTGAGCTTGATGCTCCCTCAATTCGATGGGTTCAAGTTGTTCCAGGCTGCATTAGCATTAAGTTCTCAATCCTAGATAACTCTAGGACAGTGTGGGCTGACAATAGGTCAGCCTTCAATAGGTCACTGGGAGGCAGCAGAGAATAGGAATATTTCAGGCTTTGGAGCTCATTCTCTGTGTCTCATATTTAATTGTACACCTGACTCTCCTTTTCAGTGAAATCCGCCTTTACCGATGTTTCAAAAACAGGATGCTTTAGGCATGATGTCAAGTGGTAGTGAAACGTGTGGGAACACTATTTTGTTTCCTATGTTCCAAACAAGTCTCTTTCCAACTTTCCCAGGTGGTATCCTACTCTCTCACCACTCTGTAAAGGACTTTTCTTTTGCTCTGGTGTTTTTATAAAGTCTTCCTCTTGGGTCTTCCTACCTTCCTTTTCCCATATGAGAAAGACCCCATGTGTCCAGTGTGCTTTCTCATGGTCAGAGGATGAGTGCCTGAGTTGATGTTTCCTGTTCATAGTCATTGATTCATTCACGGCATCAACTTTTTTCCTGTCTGTTATACCCCTGAATATGTTACATGACCTAAGGGCATGCAAAGTCTTAGTTAAATATGGTATTATTTTGCAAAAGGGGAGGTGAAATAAAAACATTTTATTTTCAGATGAACATGAGCACATTGCAGAATTGGATGCAAACCTTTAAAGCAAAATACATGTCAAGGAATATTTGCTCATTCTATGGAATTCTATGAGAACCAGTTGTTTTGTTTAATGGGGTTTTTATTTCCTGCTGTTGGGATATAAAATGTTAAGCATCTTATAAATATATATATATGTTTTATGTATAAACCCTTGAAAAGCGCTATTTCCTAAGGACCACTTTTCCAAGAAGTTATTATTATAGATTTTAACAGAACAAATACTGAGAAATAAACATAAAACCTATATGACACCAAATTTACAACAGTTTTTAAGTAATCAATAAAATGGTTGATTTCATTATGGTGACATATTAATGATCAAATTTTACTCTAATTATGAGTTTCATGAAAATAGATTTTTTATTTATTGTAAGTCTTTAAAAAAGAACCACAGTTTATGGATTTGATCTAGTCTACAGTCCTCTTGGACCACTGGTGTCTTAAAACTCAGAACATTTTACTCAACCTTATTTGTTATAATATCAGAAGACTTAGAAACCATGGTCTCTAGTACTTTGTGGCAACAGCTGGCCAGAGATAAATTCAGGCTGTAATTTTTATATAGGGCATCTTCTCAAGATCACTATGCCCCCTCCACTTCCTGTCTGCATCAGACTTGTTTTACTTGCTCACATTATTAGACTACGTTTTTGAGTTGGCAAGAGTGGTTCATTCAGTCATCTTTCGATTCATCAGATAACTTTCTTACTGTGTGCTGTGTACTGTTCTACAACTCATGGGTTTATTATACAGTTAAGCCCTGGCCCCTGCTCTCAAATACCCCAAAGCTCCATGTAACAGGCACAGAAACAAATTGCTATACTACTACTGTATGGAAGAACAATGACAAAGATCTACTCAGAACGTGACAGTTCTAAAGAGAAGCACTCCATCTGGAACATAGAGAAGAATCAGGAAAGTTTTCTGAAGGGGTGTGTCTGATTTTAAAAAGTGGCAAGTGTAATCTATACAGAGTATCAAGGTGCATGAAAGGTATAGTAGTCAAAAACATTGTTATATTCACTGTGAGTGCACCTAGACCTAAAAAGAAGGCAAAGAGAGTAATGTTGGAGAAGGAAAATGGAAGTCAGGTTATGGAAGCCAATTTACTGAGATGTCCCACAGTACAGCCTCAGATTATATTTAATTTTTTACAATGAGTTAATCTACATAAAACACATTAACTGACATTAACATAACTGCCACCCTTTATAGCTTGAATATTTTTGCTAATAATTCTAACTTTTAAATCTTTCTGAAATGTATTGCATACTCTTATTTGTTTCCTTTCTTAAATTACGTTCAGAATACTACATTTATTTCTTTTGATAACTTCCCAAACCCATTGCCATAAAGTCAATTCTGACTCACAGGGAACCTATATAACAGAGTCTACTGCTCCTTAGAGTTTGTGAAAACAAATCTTAACAGGAGCAGACAGCTTCTAGTGTCTCCCTTTGAGTGTCTGGTATGATAATATTGCTGACCTTGCAGTTAGCAGTCCAAGGCTTAATCCACGATATCATCAGGGCTACTTTTTTTTGATGACTGCTTGTTATCAAGTGCCGTCCAGTTGGTGCCTACTTATAGCGACCCTATGCGTTACAGGAGTCCTAGTGTGGTGCTGTAGGATAAGAACTGGACCACAAGGCCAGTTTGAATCACAAGGTCGGTGGTTCAAACCCACCAGCCATTCCTTGGAAACCCTATACAGGGTCTCTATGAGTCAGAGCTGACTCTACAGCACATAATGACTTAACGATGTACAACAGAATGAAATACTGCCCAGTCCTGCTGCATCCTCACAATTGTTCTTACGTTTGAGCTCATTGCTACTGCCACTGTGCCAAGCCATCTTGTTTAGGGTCTTCCTCTTTTTCCTTGACACTCAACTTTACCAAGCATGATGTCCTTCTCCAGGCTGGTCCCTCCTGATAAGGAACACTCTGACTGTACTTCTTCCAACACAGACTTGGTTGTTGTGTGTGTGTGTGTGTGTGGGGGGGGGTTCTGGTAGTTCATGGTACCTTCAATATTCTTCTCCAATACCAAAATTCAAATGCATCAATTCTTCTAACAGTCTTCCTTATTCACTGTCTAACTTTCACATGCATATGAGGTTAATGAATATATCATGACTTGGATCAGGGGCACCTTAGTCCTTAAACTGACATTTTTGCTCTTAAACACTTTAAACAGGTCTTGTGCTGCAGATTTCCCTAATGCAATATGTCATTTGATTTCTTGACTGCTGCTTCCATGAATGTTGATAGACGATCCCAACAAAATGAAGCCTTTGACAACTCAATCTTTCATTCATTTATCTTGATGTTATTTTATTGCTCCAGTGGTGAGGATTTTTGTTTCCTTTACACTGAGGTGCAACCCATACTGAAGGCTGTGTTCTTTGATCTTCATCAGTAAATATTTTAAGTCCTCTTTATTTTCAGCAAGCAAGGTTGTATCATCTGCATATTGTAGGTTGCTAGTGAATCTTCCTCTAATCCTGATGCCATGTTCTTCTATAATAATATATAATCCATCTTCTCAGATTATTTGCTCAGCACTCAGATTGAACAAGCAAGGTGAAAGAAAGTTGTTGTTGTTATGTGCCGTGGAGTCGGTTCCGACTCATAGCGACCCTATACAGGGTTTCCGAGGCTGTTAATCTTTACGGGAGCAGAAAGCCTCATCTTTCTCCTGCGGAACAGCTGGTAGTTTCGAACTGCTGACCTTGCAGTTCGCAGCCCAATTCGTAACCACTACGCTACCAGAGCTCCTTATTTTAAACCATTCAGGATCTCCTTGCTGTGTTCAAATAACTGCCTCTTGGTCTATGAGCACAATTAAGCACTCATGAGGAACCTGTACATTCTTCACAATGTTATCCATAGCTTATCATGATCCACAGTCGAAAGTCTTTGCATAGTCAATAAAGCACAAATAAATATCTTTCTGGTATTCTCTGCTTTCAGTCAAGATCCATCTGACATCAGCAATGATATCCCTAGTTCCATATCCTCTTCTGAATCTTGCTTGAATTTCTGGCAGTTCTCTGTTAACTTTTGAAGTAATTTTTTACTTATCTGTAACAACATTTTACTTACATGGTATCAGTGATATTGTTAGATGATTTCCACATTTTATTGGGTTACCTTTCTTTGGAATGGACACAAATATGGATCTCTTCCAATTAATTGGCCAGGTAGTTGGCTTCCAAATTCCTTGGCATAGATGAGTGACTACCTCCAGTACTGCATCAGTTTGTAAAAAGATTTCAGTTTATATTCCATCAATTCCTGGAACCTTGTTTTCCAACAATGACTTCAGTGCAAGTTTGATTTCTTCCTTCCATGCCATCGGTCCTTGATCATATACTATCCCTTGAAAGGGTTTAAAATCGACCATTTCTTTTTGGTACAGTGCCTCTGCATGCACCTTCCATCTTCTTTTGATGCTTTCTGCATCATTCACTATTTTACCCATAGAATATTCCAGTATTGCAAATCAAAGTTTGGATTTTTATTCCAATTATTTCAACTGAGTGTGTTCTTCTCTTTTAATTGTCTAACTCAGGTGCTTACACATTTCATTATAACACTTTCACGGTGTTTAAAATACCAGTGGTATTGTCTGCACCATCACAGCAACACAAAAGCTACAGCAATACAAACTGATAGATGAGTGGTTGTTTGATAACTTTGTTGTTGTTGTTAAGTGCCGTCGAGTCGGTTCCGACCGATAGCGACCCTGTACAGGGTTTCCGAGGGTGTAAATCTTTACAGGAGTAGAAAGCCTCATCTTTCTCCCGTGGAGCGGCTGGTAGTTTCGAACCGCTGACCTTAAGGTTCACAGCCCAATTCGTAACCACTACGCTACCAGAGCTCCTTGTTTGATGACTTAGGGTACCATTATTAATGTCCATCATTATACCTTGCTGCCAATAATATATTGATTCTATAGATGTATCTATGGAAACCTAGTAGCACAGTGTTTAAGCACTTGGCTGCAAACTGAAAGGTCAGTGGTTCAAATGCACCAGCTGTTCAGTGGAAGAAAGATGGGGCACTCTGCTTATGTAAAGATGTACAGTCTTGGAAACACTGTGGGGTAGTTCTATTTTGTCCTACACGGTCACTATGAGTTGATGACAATGAGTTTTTGTTGTTTTTTAATTATATAAGTACATCTGAGAACTACTGGATTTCTCCCTCTATGCTAAATTATATTCATTTGAGTAGTTCTTATTTTTAAAGAGAAAGATTAGGCAAAAATGCAGTTTAAAGTAGTGATCATCTCTTATAGTTTGTTGTTCCAGATACACTACAGACTGAAACTAAATGACCATGTTCATTAGAAATACATAATATTGAGATGAGTGTTATTATAACTGATAAGCATGAGCTTCATCCTAACTCATTTATTTACCTGGAAGACCTGCTCTTACCCCCAAGTTTTGTGCTGTTGTTGTTTTGTATTTTTAAATTGCTTGTTGACTCTTGCACAAGTGATTCTCATCCTTTATGTCCTTCTACTCTGCATCTCATAATCTGGTGGATGTCAGCCTAAAGAGGAGCTCTGCTGTGTTGTGTACAGATGCTATCAGTGGGGTTACAGACAGTTCTTACTCCTCTATGTCACTCAGGAAAACATAGAAGGATGCCTGTATGAAGAGGTCCTGGTGACAGCACTACACGTCAACAAAATGACCTTTAAAAAAAGTAAATTCCTTTAAAAGTGTGGTCCTTTAACTTTTATTATTAACTTCCTGGAACACACCCTTATCAATACCTGAGATACATCACAGCACCACAAAAAGGAAGTCATAGTTGCTTGGATGAACGAAGTGATAAATATCTTGAAACACTAAAAACTGAAATCTGCTTTGATTATGATGGTTCCTAATTCTGACTTATTCTTCCTTTTCTAACCTCCTAAAAATGGGCAAGTCAGAGACGGGAAGCAAAACAGACACAGATATTTAAAAATAAAGATAGCTTCTGAAGAAAGAAAGAGGTTCAAAAAGGAAGCTACACTCCAGTGGAAATCACCCAATTTGAATGGCATTTTCAGGATAGAGAATTAGCAATTATGTATTTTTGTTGTTGTTGTGATGTGCCGTCAGAGATTATGTATTTAGTACACATCAAATATGGGGCAGTACCTAAATTCAAGAAGTTATGACTTCACTATGAGTCACAGAATATTTCTAGGATAAATTTTACTGTAAATCACATGTTTTAAAATTATTTTTTTCTCTATTTTTTTTTCTGTTTACTCCTCTCTTATATGAAAATGGTTTTTTTTTTTTTTTCTGTACAAGTCACTTAAATTTTGCCTTACGTATATGTCTACCAAAAACCCTAGTTTGCATAATAAAATAATCTTAGCTATACTCAAATGTGTGGAGTTACTTATCAGTGTGAGTTGAGACATACTAGGAAAAATTTACTTTGTACTATGATTTTGGCGAGTGGATCTTAAAAATATCTTGTCCAAGAAAGCATCTAGAATTTAAGAGTATAAATTCTGGAGTCAAATTGTTTAGGTTTGCATCTCAGCTATGCCAATTGTTTAAGTGGCTTTAGAAAAACTACTTTATATTGGGCTTTCATTTCCTAATTGGTAAAATGAAAACAATAGGACCCACCCACACCACCCTGGGGGCTCCCATATATTTTTTTTTAACTCAATTAAGTGGAGTCAGTCTGAGTCATAGATCTCTACTGAACAGAGTGGGACTTTACAGGAGCAGACCACCTCAACTTTCTTCCATGAAGAGGCCGGTAGATTCAACTGCTGACCTTATAAAATCTGTTGCCATCAAATCAGCTCCAACACACAGTGACACCATAGGACAGAGTAGAACTTCCTACATCACTTACATTTGTCTCCCACAGAGTCTCTAGCTTGGTTGGAACTGTACCACCAGAGCTCCTTCTATAGGATTTGTTGTTATGTGCCGTGGAGTCGATTCCGACCCACAGCGACCCTGTACAGGGTTTCCGAGGCTATAAATCTTAACGGGAGCAGAAAGCCTCATCTTTCTCCCGTGGAACAGCTGGTAGTTTCGAACTTCTGAACTTGCGGTTTGCAGCCCGATTCGTAACCACTACGCTACCAGGGCAAACCCAAATCTATTGTCGTTCAGTGCATTCAGATTCATAACAACCCTTTAGGGCATAGTTGTTGTTAAGTGCCTTCCACTTGGTTCTTAGTGTGCCCATAGGGATAACAAGATTGTAATATTTACAGAAGCAGACTGCCATATCTTTTTCCTCTGAAGCACCTAGTGGGTTTGAACAGCTAGCCATTAGGTTAGCCATAGAGTTTGTAACCACTGTGCCAGCAGGGCCTCTTTCTATAGAATTGTGGTGGTGCTGCTGCATACCATCAAGTTGGTTCTAACCTACAGCAACCCTGCAGAGGGTTTCGAAAGCTGTAAATCTTTAGGGAAACAGCCTCATCTTTCTCCTTTTGAGTGGCTGGTGAGTCAATTTGCTCACTTTGCAGCTAACAGCCCAATGGGTAACCCACTAGACTACCAATGCATCTTAAACGAGCCATATGAGACATAAAATATATATATAATAATAAATGCAGTGTGTGAGACTTTTTAGATTCTAATTTAAAGAAATTAAATTCGTGGTAATTAGCCACATTTCAAGTACTCAATAACAGTGACTGTCATATTGGGCAGAACAGGTATAGCATATTTCTACCATTGCAGAAGTTCTATTGGACATAATAATAGAGCTGTGTTAGAAAGTAATAATAATGACAGAGATCTCAGGGCGTGGGATAAGGACAAGAATGTGCTGACTCGGGCATTAAATGTTTACTAAGCGTTTACTTTGGACAAGATTCTGTGAAGTACTTAGAATGTTGTATGCCTGTTAACATGGACCTACAGCATTGGGAGAGTGCTGATGAGGTAGGCAAGTAAGTTTAAGGAGACTTCAAGAGTGAGTAGATTTTAGGTATGAAAACATTACAAATTATTGAAGTTGTTTATTGTCTGTCTCTTTGACCGAATCTAGGTAACATCAACGAAGGCCTTCTCTGTCTTTCTCACATTTTTAATTTACCAATTCACTTTTTACTATATAATAATCTGTAGGATAAGCACTAAACTGCAAACATCAAACTTGGCAATTCAAATCCACTGGCTGCTCTTTAGGAGAAAGATGAGGCTTTCTGTTCCTGCAAAGAGTTTGGGCCTGTGCATGGTCACTATGAGTCAGAACTGATTTAAAGGCATATAAAGGCATTTAGTCAACAACAACACAAAAGTAGATTTTCACCATACATTTGTTGATAATTAATTTAACAAATAAAGTATAAATGGAATGAAGATGGTGAGGAGGAAAATATCTGAAAATGAGGCTGGGGGGAAAAAGAAAGAGAAAGGCAATCTAGATGGGAGAATACTCTGAGAGTCTCCTTTGTTGTTGTTGTTAAGTGCTGTCGAGTCGGTTCCGACCCATAGCGACCCTGTACAGGGTTTCCAAGGGTGTAAATCTTTACGGGAGTAGAAAGCCTCATCTTTCTCCCGTGGAGCGGCTGGTAGTTTCAAACCGCTGACCTTAAGATTCGCAGCCCGATTCGGCTACCAGAGCTCCTAGCAACACTGAATTATCAGAGCACAATGTGGGGAGGCCAACAGTGCAGAGAACATACAGCAAAGGTGAGAGCAGAATGGGCTTCTTATCCTTTTACCTAGGAAGGATCCATTTCATTTTACATTAAGTATTTTCTTTCTTTGTTCCATTTTCTACTTGTATCTTTCAAGTCAGGAAAACATGATCTGATAGAGCAAACAGGCTCTGTGCTTATTGCACTGAGTTATAGAAATACAAATCATTCTCATATACAAATCAAGACTTGAATAAACTTTTACCATCTCCAACCACCCTCCCTCATGTACATATCTAAAGTGAGGGAAACATTGTGGTTCCATCTATAATAATAATAAATTCTGCTATTAATTTGCTTTCTGACATGGGAATATAATTTAGGTAGCTTATAATTTCTTCTTCAGGAGGAACCAGTCCCTGGAGAAGAACAACATGCTTGGTAAAGTGGATGGACATTGAAAAAGAGGGAGACCCCCAATGATATAGATTGGCACAGTGGCAGCAGCAATGGGCACAAGTGTAGCAGCAAATGTAAGGATGGCACAGGACTGGATGGTGTTTCATTCTGTTGTATTTAGGGTTTCTGTGAGTGTCAAAACCAACTTGATGGCACTTAACAACAACAATATAATCTATTTGCAGAAGTATTCGATACTAAAAACAGTGCTATTGAGTATGCAAAGGCATTTGGATGTGTAAACTGTAACAAATTATGGGTAACACTGGGAAAAATGGAAATTCCAGAACAATTCTGTGGTCATGCAGTACTTGTACGTAGACCAAGAGGTAGTTGTTTTAACAGAACAAGGGAAACTGTGATTTAAAACCAGAGTTGTTTCCTTTCACCATTTTCAACCTGTATTCGGAGCAAATAATCCAAAAAACTGGACTATATGAAGAAGAATGCTGCTTCAGAATTGGAGGAAGAGTCATTAACAACCGTGCTTGCAGAAAGAGAACTTGAAGTACTTACTGATGAATATCAAAGACTATAGGTTTCAATATGGGTTATATCTCAACATAAAGAAAACAAGGTCCTCACAACTAGGCTAATAAACAACATCGTAATAGACTGAAATGGTCAGATTTCCTTTCCTTGGGTCCACAAACAACACTCATGGAAGCAGCAGTCAGGAAATCAAATGATATATTTTATTGGGCAAATTAGCTGCAAAAAATTTTCTTTAGCATGTTAAGAAGTAACTGTAGTTGGAATCAACTCAATGGCAGTGGATTTTGGTTTGGATATGGCCTTAGAGTTGATGAAATACATTTAAAAGAGATGAAACAGTTTTGTTTACAAACGTTAATTTTCACAACAAGTTGACAATCTCATCCTTTTCAACGATTTAAATTTAAGATGAAAATTATTAGGGATTAAGGGGCATGAAGGAGTCCTGGAGTGACACTGTTGTATAAGCACTCAACCTCAAGGTTGGTTTGAACCACGAAGTCAGAGGTTCAAACTTACCAGCCACTTCTCAGAAACCCTATACATGGTCTCTATGAATCAGAACTTACTCCATGGTGCTTAACAACAACAAGGAGCATGAGAGTATATAATTGTTCAACTTTTTTAGGGATAACACAAGCTGAAAATCTTCAAGACCACTACTTTAGGTATATTCCAAGGAGTGATATTATTGAATTATAAAGTATTCTTATGTTTACCTTTACTAAATTTTGACCTTTTTTTCTTAATGAAGTTGTGTACCCATTTGGCATCCCAGCAACTGTGTATAGGGTTTCAACCATCAGATAAAATTTCCTTTTTTCCACCAATATCATGGGTATAAAATTATATGTCCTTTGTTTTGTCATTTTCAAGATTACTAGTAAAACTAAGTTTGATTATTGGTTATTTGTTTTTCTATTGCTTGGGGATATGTTAATTTTTCAGAATATGTATACATTGTCAGTTTTATAATATATACTTCATTAAAGTCTCACACCTTCCTGAACAACACAAGGACATTAGAATATTTTGAGTCTGATAACTTCTTACCATCTTACTTGATAAAATATGTTAGCTTGTCCTTTTTTGTAACCCACAAATTAGGCATTATTAATTATACTTTAGGAAAATAATTATTTAAATGTATCTACGTATTTATCCATTTTATTGCTCACCATTATTTTTTTATTTCAGCCTTCTACCTAGGATATTTTTCTCTCTTTTAAGGTGCAGTACATCCTTTATGGAGTCCTGGTATGGCGCTGTAGGCTAATGTGCTGCACTGCAAAGTCATTTGAACTACAAGGTCAGTGGTTCAAGTTCACTAGCTGCTCCTTGGAAACTCTATACAGGGTTGCTGTAGGCCTGAACTGACTCAACAGCACTTAACAACAACAACAACATCTTTTTTATAATCTCATTTACTGTATGTATGTTGGTGATAAATTCTATTGGTTTTATTTTTCTGAAAACGCCTTTATTTTAAATTCTTTCTTTAAAGAGAATGTTGCTGAGAACAATTTTAACATGATCCTGACTCAATGGCACTTAACATATGTATCATTCTGTTATCTTCTGTCTTCTAGTGTTGCTGGAGAAATTTGCTAGGGGGGGTGGAAGAGAATGTCTTTCCTTGATAGGTGATCTGTATTTATCTCTCCGGTTGTTTATATATCTTGCAATGAATTTGGCAGTGCAATTTCACTTACTTCTATGTAGTTGTGGATTTTTATTTCTTTAATTCTGTTTGGTGTATATTGTGCCTACTCTGTCTGTAGCATCGTGTCTTTCATCAATTCTAGTGAAGTTCTCAGGCATTAATTAGTTTTTCTAATTACTTCTTTAATTGCCTTCTTTTTATTCTTGCTTATGAAATATTGATTACATATAAACTTGTCTATCCTATTTTAACCTCATCTTTTAAGCTTTCTCATATTTTACATTTCTTATCTCTCTGTGCTACCTTCCAAGAAACTTCTAATTTCTATCTTAAAGTTCATTAATTGTCTTTGTTGTTGTTAACTGCTGTCAAGTTGGTTACGACTTATAGCAACCCTGATAGGGTTTTGTAGAAGTGACTGGTGGTTAGCAGTCCAGTGCTTATCCTACAGTGCCACACCAGGACTCCAGTTCTCTCTTCAGCTATATCTGTTGTTGTTGTTGTTAAGTGCCACTGAGTCAATATCTGACCTACAGCCACCCTGTATAGAGTTTCCAAGGAGAAGCTGGTGAGCTTGAACTATTGATCTTGCAATTCAAATCGACTTTGCAGTCCAGTCCTTTAACCCATCGGCTATGTCTAATCTTCCACAAATAACTCTGAATTGTCATTTATTCTTTTATTTAAATATATTTTTTATTTCTGCAAGTTGTATTTGTTGATTTTGTTTATTTTCACATATGGTTGTTTAGTTTTGATAGTTTCCTTTGCTTGCTCATTTTGGGGATTCCACCTATTATCTCTTTACGTAATTCATGTAAAGTTATCTTATGTTCTTTACCTTTAATCCTTATGTTGAAGTCCTTGGGGATTTAATAAAATTGTTCTTTCTACTGACTCTCTCTCATAATGGCTGCTTTCTTAGGGTAAATATGCACTCATAATGAAAGAGCACAAATTTGTAGACAACCTAAGAACCAGTAATTAGCTGGGGAGTCTCAGGTACAAGTCACAGTCTTATCAGCACCTGGCTTTAGAAACTCTGCCTTTCAAGAAAATTCTGTTCACTACTGGAGTCCTGGTGTGAAACCACAGGATAATCACTCAACCACAAGGTCGGTTTGAACTGCAAGGTCGACAGTTAAAACTCACCAGTCCCTCCTTGGAAACCCTATACAAGGTCGTTGAGTCGGGAATGACTCAACAGCACTTAACAACAACAGCGTTCTGGTGTGGCGCTGTAGGATAAGCAACTAGACCAATAGGTCCCTTTCAACCACAGGTTGGAGGTTCAAACTCACCAGTCACTCCTCTGTAACCCTTCTAATGAGTTAGAACCAACTCAATGGCACTTAACAATAACAACTTCTTTGCTATCAACCTAAGATTGGTAATGCATATGCATATTCATGAAGATCACCTAATCTTTTAATTATGTGATTAATGGGTGGTGCTGCAGAATAATGCACTGGACTGCAAGTTCAGTTTGAATTGCAAGGTTGGCAGTTTGAACTGCAAGATTGGTGGTTCCAACCCACTAGCCACTCCTTGGAAGCCGTTTACAGAGTTGCTATGAGTTGGAACCGACTCAATGACACTTAGCAACAACAACATAAGACATAAGATATATCTAAGTAAGATATAATTCTGCATTATCTTTATACACATATACCTCATATGTATATAGTTGTAATATTAGCATCATACTTGAACTAAAGAAAACTTCTAATGTTCATAAGGCACACTGGTTTCTGTTTCGTAATCCATTAAATAGCTTTTTTAAGGCATATAAGCTGTTGGTATATCTAGGTCTTTGACTGCAAACCAATATTCTGTTAATTATATCATGAAGTCTCCTGATGAAAACCATGGTTGGATGAAGCAGTAATATAGCTTCAGCACTGATGGACTTGTTTTAGTTGAACTATACTGAAGCTCTGGTAAGGATAAGAACTGAACTGCTAACTACAAGGTTGGCAATTCAAGTCCACCAGTAACTCCATGGAAACTCTATACAGGGTTGCTATGAATCAGAGACAACTCAAAAGTATTAAAAGCAACAATGTATATTCAGATGTTGTGTTGAAGCTTTCTGTTACTCCATATAAGCACAGAAATAAAAAACTATGTTTTAAATAGAAGAATATAATGTTTTATGGTAAGATGACCTCCAATATTATCTACCAAAATTCTATTTTTGGAGGCACAATTTCAAAAAAGTATTCTTTAAAACCTCATTAATATTCAGGAAGTGGAACTGTTAGGTGATAATAAATTTACATAATAGCAGAAATTTCACCCTTTGGGGGAATTTTGCCCCATACATTCTTGAGTAATTTGAGAAAAGACAAACTTCCTCTATACTTTCTGAAATTACAGAACTTGAAGATCACATTAAGTATGCTGAGAAAGATCAACATATGGTTAAAAATAAAAGTCAATTTCCTTTATCCCCTACTTTAAATTTGAAATCACTGTTCTATGTTTTTATATAAGAAACCACTAGCACCACGAGGCTCTTGTTTTTAAGTGTCATTGAGTTAGCTCTGACTTACAGTGACCCTGTATAGGGTTCCCAAGGAGGAACTGGTGAGCTTCAACTGCTGACCTTGCAGTTCAAACTGACCTTGCAGTCCAGTGCTTATCCAACAGTGCCACATCAGGACTCCTAGGTATTTAATGAGCATTTGATAAATTGTTGTTGTTAGGAGCCATCAAGTCAGTACTGACTCATAGCGACCCTATGCACAACAGAACAAAACACTGTCCGGTCCTGAGCCAACCTCACTATTGTTGCCATGCTTGAGCCCATTGATGCTGCCACTCACTGGGGGTCTTCCTCTTTTTCTATGACCCTCCACCTTACCAAACATGATATCATTCTTCAGTGACTGGTCCCTTCTGACAATATGTCCGAAGTATGAGAGACAAAGTCTGGCCATCTTGGCCTCCAAGGAGCACTCTGGCTGCACTTCTTCCAACACAGATCTGTTGGTTCTTTAGGCAGCCCATGGCACTTTCAATATTCTCCAAGGACACCATAACTCAAATGCATCAATTTTTCTACGGTCTTCCTTAGTCACTGTCCAGGTTTCACATGCATATTTTGCTAAATTAAAAACACTATTTTCCAATTTTCTGTGATATCTGGTTTTTGAATCCTTGTTAGAAAAAGGAATTTTTAATATCATAGTTATGTGAATTTGTATGACTAAATAAATAATGATGGTTTCTTGATTGAGATTAGGTCTATTTTCTAGCTATGGTTTTCATAGTGAATCTAAAGCAGCTGGAACAATAGGATTCCAAAGCTGATACATATTAATATCATCTGGGGAAGTTTCTGGGCTCGATACCCAGAAATTCTGATTCAGTTGAAATCTAGTAAGGCTTGTTGTGGTGTGTTGTCAGCCGTCCTGTTTGGGGTTTCCAAGAGTGGCTGGTGGGTTTGAACTGTTAACTTTGCAGTTAGCAGTCCAGTTCTTATACTACAGCACCACTCCAGTGCTCAGTAAGGCTTAGGGAGTCAATCGTTCTAAAAAAATCAACCAGGTGATTCTGATGCATAGCAAGATTTGGAAACCATTGATTTAAACATGTCTTAATCCATGTCACCTGGCATGTACATTTAGATTCGAAGTTCCTAATATTTTGTCTGTGGTCTCATCACTGAATATTCTTCAGTCATATCTCTCTTTATGATTTTCCAGTGAGAAGTGTATCAGTTTCTTGTGGTAAGAAATAAGATTGGAGATAACTTTAAAATTCACCTGGGGATAAAAGGAACTGTCATCCAATTTGAAAATAATTGACCCAATTTCTAGGAGACAGATTAAAATGAAAATCTACTAGATCACTTTGACTGTAAATTTTGCCCAGGTACAATGTGATTCAAATTAAAATTTTGTTATGAATAACTTGTAAGATTTAGATCCTCTTTCTTCATTTTCTTGAAGAAAGATGATCTAAATATTAAGTTGGGTATTCATTTAAATATTTAAGAGTTTCTTAAATAATGAGCTTTGATCTCAGAAAGTTCAGTTTTCACAAGCCATTTCAAGTTAAATTAAATAAAATTCAAGTAACTTTTCTCTTTCTATTTTAATAGCAAAACATCTCCATGAGAATTCTATTAAAATGACAAAAGAAATAAAATGTTTATATTAATGTTTTCTTGTTTATAAAATTATTTTTAAATGCTGAATAAGCAGGATTTTAGGAATGAAGCATATACCACAGAGCTATCAAAAATGTATCGAATAATCTGAACTGCAAGAATATAAAGCTTCAATACTGTAGTGTTTCTGGAAAAACTAATATGAAAATATGGTATTCAAAATGCAAACTCTCAAAATGCCAAATGATCCCCTAAAGGAAACAATTGTAGAGCTAAGGCTAACCCATTGAAATCACTTGTATAAGGGAGGCATTGAACTCATTCAACCATGAAATATACATTATTTACAGACTCATTTCCTATCTTCTTGGAGCTATCATTCTGCTGGAGGGAAAGAGTACAAAACTTCAAGGGTCAAAAACAAACCAACGAACAACACAGTCAAATCTGAGTTGAAATAGTGGCTCCGATACTTGAGAACCATAAGATCGATCTTGGGCAAGTTACTTTACCTTTCTGAACTTCGCTTTCTTCACTTACTAATAAAAATTATATTAGCTACATCACAGGTTTGCTTTGAGGATCAAATAAGCTAAAGTCAATAAAGCGGCATAGTCTTATCTATGTTTGAAAGTCAACTAGTGAATGATGTCCAAACCTCTTAACTTCTAGACAGATCACAGAAGGTATTATTTCCTTTGTAATCTTTCTCTACTATTTATATTAACTCTAGAGCACTGAACACCATTTTTCATTGACTTTATGACACATATTTGTCCTACTTTATCTTCTTTGAATTGAAATATATCTTATAAGTTAAGCCATCTTGTAATTGCTGTCAGTCATTACTGTAACAATTTTTATTGTCAGTATATGTATAAGCATTAAAAACAATGGCATCCAGGGTTTCAGAATGCGTTTCAGTGGCTTGAAAATACATACAGGAAACAGTAGGGAAGCATTTCTTATAAACCTAAGAAATAAATGTGTGTGAGTATGTCTGTACTTGTGTATATGTAAGTTAGGGAGGTCAGGGAGAACAAAAGAAGCAGAGGTGACTCCGATCAGTTTAGCAGCATTCTAGAATAATTAGTCAATTTTTGTTGTAATTAAGTGCCATTGAGTCGGTTCCTACCATAGTGACCCTGTATTGGGTTTCTGAAGAGTGGCTGGTGAGCTTGAACCACCAACCTTGTGGTTCAAATAGACTCTGCAGTCCAGTGCATTAATCTGCAGTACCACACCAGTATTCCAATTAGTCAATTAGCCAACGGTGATGGTGGTGGTGGTGGTGTGCCATGGAGTCAGTTCCAAGTCATAGTGATCCTATATAGGGTTTTCAAGGCTGTAAATCTTTACAGAAGCAGAAAGCCTCATCTTTCTTCCATGGAACAACTAGTAGTTTCAAACTGCTGACCCTGAAGCTAGTAGCCATATCGTAACCACTATGCTGTCAGATCTCCTTCTATATCTCTATATAATTACAAAGTTAGTTTAATTGCCTAGAACCAAAAGCTTTTTGATCAACCATGGCTTCGTTTGGTTCTTCAATGAAATGCATCACCTGTGTTCTTTTTGAACAATATTGTGTAGAAAAACATGAACACTGGAAACTCTGGGTTGAAGAGAAAATGAAGACAGTCCATTCCAGAATGTGAAAGAGCTGTAGGAATACCTTAACTAATTCATTTTCTTATATTTCCTTTTTATATGTTTGTAAGAGTAGCATGATTCTAATATATATCTAATTAATTATAAAGAGATAGTTCAATAACTTTAATAAAAGAACATAAACTATCAGGATAGTGGCTACTGTTACTGAACATTTTGATCAAAGATTCTATAGCAGAATCCTGATCAAAAAGGATAAAATGTAGAGCAGAAATTTAAATTCTTAGGGAATTCAGACTTTCTGGAAACACTGAAGTGGATGAACCCCCAGAACTGTTTCCTTAAGATTATTGTTAAACCCTAAATTGACAATATCCCCTGAAGCCTTCTTAAAACCAGTTTAGCTTAAAAAGTAAAGAGAGTCTACCTTGAGCACTGTGCTCTTTAAAAATCTATCTATGTACAGAACTAGGAACACAGAAAAGGACCAGAGAGAAATGTTGTGTTGCCAAGTTTCACTATCTACTCTAAGCTGCCGTCTTCACTGAGACCTTCCCTGAAGAGATTTGAGGGTTCCAGGTCCATTGTGGAAAGTGAGTTATCCTGGAGCATCATCCTTACTTCACCAGGTGTATAGATTTGATTTTGAGTATTGAGTAGCAGGGACATGCTAAAAGAGAGTGTTAATTTTTAAGGAAATTTGTTTGATTGTCATTGCATTATGCCTCTACTATGGAGGTCCTGATACTGGGACATGAATATTTTATATTAAATCACTTCCTACTGATTTTTGTTGTAATTTTTGGAGGTGGGTTCTCACAGATTCAGTTTTGACAATTGCCCATAATTGTACACAATAAAAGTTGTGTCTATGGATTTTTATAATTAAAAAAAAATCTATCTATGTTGTTTGTTATTGTTAAGTGCTGTTGAAGTGGTTACAACTCATAGAGGCCCTGTATAAGATTTCCAAGGAATGGTTAGTGAGTTTGAACCACCAATCTCATGATTTAAACCAACTTTTCAGCACAGTGCATTATCCTGTACACCACATCAGGACTCCAAATCTATCTACATAGTATCCAATTCTTCAACCAAAATATTAGATAGAAAACTTAGTGGGCAGTAAATTTATGTTAATGGAAAGGAATGAATAAACATGAAATTAAGGAATTTGTGAAGATAGACCACACTGCCTGGTCCTGAAATGCCCTACAAGAAAGCTGTTCTTGTAGAAACCACCACTGACTGAGTGGTAGTGGGGATTCTCACCCTACCCAAGGATCAGCCATTCATAGTTACCATGCTTCAACCTACATAATGCAGAATTCCATTTCAATGGGGCTAACATTGTAATGGGAAGTCCTCGTGTGGCACTGTGGGTTAATGTGCTGGACTGCACAGTAGGTTTGAACTGCAAAGTCAATGGTTCAAGCTCACCAGCTGCTCCTTGGAAACTCTATGCAGAGTCGCTATGGTCAGAACAGTCTTGACAGCACTTCACAACAACAACCTTGCAGTAAGCAGCCTAACACTTGACCCACTACACCACCAGAGGTTCTTATTTAAATATGTACATAGGCATAAATGTGTATGGTATGGGTAAGTAGGTACATATGTGTACACAGATAGGTAGAGGCATGTGTATATGCCAGCATGTATGTTCATGCGTGTATTGTTGTTGTTACGTGCTATCAACTCAGTTCTGATACGCAGGGACCCCGTATAGGGTTTCTGAACCTTATAAATATTTGCAGGAGTTAGAAAGCCTCACCTTTCTCCTGCACAGCAGCTGGAGGGCTTGAACAACCGACCTTGTAGTTAGTGGTCCAGTGCTTATCCTACAGAGCCACAGCGCTCGACATGTATGTATATCCATATATACATGGAGTCCTGATGTGACATGTAGGATGAGCACTGGACTGCTAATCACATCATCGGTATTGAAAACTCCACATCTGCTCTTTGAAATCCTATACAGGAAATCCTATACAGCACAGCACTTAACAACAAAAACAATTCAATTAATTGTCCATAAAATGTTTATTTTACATCACAATGTGGTGAGTAGTGTTTGCGTTTCAAAAACTTGCAAGTGACCATCTAAGATTGGTCTCCACTCATCCAGTATAAAGGAAAAAGAAGAAAACTAGACTCCAAGGAGAAAGTAGTCTACAGGACTAATGTTGTCAAGTGCCATCAAGTTGGTTCTGACTCACAGAGACCCTATATAGGGTTTCCGAGGAATGGCTGGTGAGTTTAAACCATCAACACTGCAGTTCAAACAGACCTTGTGGTTGAGTGCATATCCTACAGCGCCACACCAGGACTAAAAGTCTTCATGAATCACAGCCTCATCTACCCTGAGACCAGAAGGACTACTTGGTGCCTGGACACCACTGCTCACTAATCGGATTAGGGCCACAATAAAAGGATCCTGAGAGAATGGGAGCAAAACTCAAACTCTTAAATAACCCAGGTTTACTGGATTGGTTGAGACTAGAGAACTCTCCAAGACTGTCTCCCTGAAACACTCCCTTAAGGTCATCTTTTAGCTAAATAGCAGATTGAGTCATAAATAACGAATATCACCCATAAGTAATAAGCTCTTTTAAGAAAATAAGAGACCACAAGCAAAAACCAAACTCACTGCCATTGAGTTGACTCTGACTCAAAGCACCCTTATAGGAAACTTGAGGCTCTTCAGGGTTTCCAAGACTGTATATCCTTACAGTAGCAGATAGTCTCAACTTTCTCCCATGGAGAAGCTGGTGGGTTAGAACCACCAACCCTATGGTTAGCAATCCAAGACTTAACTCACTATGCCTGCCACCAGGACTCCATGTATGAGACTAAATGGTCAAAAGTTATTCCATAGCGAACATAAGAAGTTAATAAGGGATGAGGGAAACTAGAGTATTGAGAAAAACACAATCTGAATGACATAAATAAGAATGATGATACATTGTTAAATATATATATAATCAATGTCATGAATAATTTGTGTATAAACTTAATTTGTTGTATAAACCTTCACCATAAATATAATAAAATATTATTTAATAATAGTTGTTGTTGTGCTGTTGTTAAGTGCCATCAAGTCCTTTACCACTCACAGTAAACCTGTACATATGTACAACAGAATGGTTAATAAATGAATGTCTCGAAAGCTTTGCTCCTTTGATGTCATTGTGGTCAGCCATACTTTGAGGAGGCAGCTCTTCCCTAGTCATATTTTGAGTCCCTTCCAACCTGAGGGGTTCATCTTCCTGCACTATATCTGACAATGTTCCGCGGTTTTCCATAAGGTTTTCAGTGGCTAATCATATTCCAAAGTAATCTTCCTCATTTTCTTCCTAATTTCGTAGTCTGGAATCTCAGCAGAAACTTGTCCATCATGTGTGACCCTGCTGGTATTTAACATACTAGTGGCATAGCTTCCAGCATCCCAGCTGTGACTGTATGAAAGACAAGTGGTAAATTTAATAATAGTGATAATAATATAAAAAAGAAGAAATGAAACATACGGCTTGTCCTTCAAGAGAAGTTCAGATTTTCAACAGAAAGAGAATTCAGGATGTTGAGCAGACTTGTTGCTGCTATTCATAACATTTCTTCATGTCTTTTCCTTTGCCACCTGTAACATGCCTGAGATATAATGAGCACAAAACAAGGAATCTTGGTTCAGTGGATCAGAGGCAACCTGTGGCTCCCTAAGTACTTATGAAAACTAATAGGAGCACCAGTGATGAGTATGCTCCCCAGGAGCACCATCCACAGTGCATCCATCTAAGCCTGGCTATACATAAGTATATAGATGTTGAGAGAATAGGAAAACTCTGCGCAACATTCCAGCTCTTCTGTCCGTGAGTCCCAGCTTGCACTATTTTAAATGTATAGTTTGGCCCACTTGAAAACATCTTGCTGTCTGTGTAACCTTCTGTTACTTAACATTTCTAGATTTTAGCATTTTCATTTATAAAATGGACATAAAAAAAATGAACACATCAAGAAGCTATTCTGAGAAGCAAATATATTTGTTTGATAACTAGCAAAGGAGCTGCTAGAGAATATCAAAACAAATGTCAGTCCTCCCAAATATATGTAAATGTTTTGGAAAAGTCCTAAAGAAAAAGAGCAAATTGCAATGAAACAGAAATCATTCTTTGTAACATTGTTTCTCCTCTTAGTCCTGGCTGAGTTACTTGAACTGAGTTACAACCAAATCCCACATATCTGAAACACTTATTTTCATAGGCTGCTCTGAACAAACTGACATTCTAAAAGACATGTGATTCCATCTATTTCGATGGCTTAAAGAGCCTTGAACAGCATACCAAAATTTAGATGCCAAAGTTTAATTGAAATTTGGCATAGAGATGAACACTTCCCGATGTATTGAAAGCTAACAGAAGATTCCTAAACAAAAGGCAATCACAAATGGTAATTACATCCAACTGGATCCAATTATATTTAGCATTTTATATGAGAGGGGAAAAAATAAGAATAGACTCAAGAAATGCTTTCCTTTTATGAATTTTACTTTCTTCGATAAATTATCTTATGCAGTTACTTCTCATAACTCAAGGAACATAATTGTCTAGAAAAATTTATGTAATGTCTTCCTAACCACAAACAAACATTTGGTTACAGAATAAATATGAGCATTTAAGTACATCTGGCAATAACTCCACAACCTAGCATGCTGATCCCCTAAAATGAATCATGATAATAATTTGTCACCAAAGAATGTTGATTACTTCAAGCCAGGCAAGCTTAAATGATTTCTGTCATGCATAGCACAACCCTTCAAAGTGATTACTTGTAAGAAACCCACCATTAATCCAAGTGGTTAGGGGAAATGTTGATTCCCAAATGGAACAGGGGAAAGTGTCTAAAGGTGATTGCTACCCTTGCTTTTTATCTGTGTGTGTGTGTTTTTTACCCTTGATTTTTCCTGGGGAGTAGTTTCCAGACAGCAAACCTTTATCCAAGGTCCAGGTCCTTAGATGCTATTTCAAAGGACATAATAGATACTAGGATTCTTTCAGAATTCTAAACTCGTCCATATATATAACACTATAGGGTAAGAATTAACCATAAGATTAGCGGTTCAAACCCAAGAGCCACTCCTCAGAAACCATATACAGGGTTACTATAAGAGTCCTGGTGTGGTATTGTGGGTTAATGTGCTGGACAGCAAAGCCATTTGAACTTCAAGGTCGGTGGTTCAAGCTCAGCAGCTGCTCCTGTAGCGTAGTGGTTACGAATCGGGCTGCGAACCTTAAGGTCAGCAGTTCGAAACTACCAGCCGCTCCGCGGGAGAAAGATGAGGCTTTCTACTCCCGTAAAGATTTACACCCTTGGAAACCCTGTACAGGGTCGCTATGGGTCGGAACCGACTCGACGGCACTTAACAACAACAACATACATAAAGGATTTCCAAATAAATTCAAGGGATCGTTTTATTACACAAACATCAAATAATAAATTAAATCAATCAAAGAGCATTTGTTATATTATGATTTCTTATATATCTGTGTTGTTGCCGTTGTGTGGCATTAAGTCAGTTTCAACTCAGAGCAACTCTGTATAGGTTTCTGAGAGCAGCTGGTGCATATTGAACTGTCAGCCTTTCAGTTACCAGTCCAGTGCTTATCCTATGATGCTACACCAGGACTCTCTCTACGTATGTTGTTGTTAAGTGCTGTCAAGTTGGTAACAACTCATAGTGATCCTGTATAGGGTTTCTGAGGAGTGGCTAGTGAGTTTGAACTGCTGACTTTACAGTTCAAGCCAACCTTGCCATCCAGTGCTTATCCTACAGAACCACACTGTTGTTGTTGTGTTGTCGAGTCGGTTCCGACCCATAGCAACCCTTTATAGGGTTTCCTAGGAACATCTGGTGAGTTTAACTCACAGCGCCACATGAGAATCTAATAGACCCACACTCGTACTCTTTTATATGGTGTGTAAAAGGTGATATTCACATCTTACAAGTTGGAGGACACTCATTAGTCTGCCTAATTTAAAGTACCCCGATGACACGTTATCAAAAGAGCCTATACCTTTATTCCTTATTAGAATAAATATTTTTAAAAGGACCCTTTCTTTGTTGAGGAATAAATTAATTAGTAACTTCTGGCGTTGCAGGATAATGCACTGGCCGCAAGGACGATTTGAACTGCAAGGTCAGTGGTGGTTCAAATCCACCAGCCGCTTCTTGGAAATCCTAGACAGGGTCACTCTGAGTTGGAACCAACTTGAAGTCACTTAACAACAGCATTTGCAGGAAACTATGCTCTGGAGAAAGATGAGGCTTTCTGCTCCCGTAAAGATTTACAGCCTCGGAAACCCTGCCCTGTACAGGCTCGCTATGAGTCGGAACCGACTTCACGGCACTCAACAACAAACAACATGCTCTGGCAGTGTAGTGGTTACAAATTGGGCTGCTAATTTCACTGTCAGAAGTTCAAAACTACCAGCTGTTCCATCGGAGAAAGATGAGGCTTTCTGCTCCTGTAAAGATTTACAGCCTCGGAAACCATGTACAGGGTCACTATGAGTCGGAACCAACTCCACAGCAAATAACGAAAACAATATGCTACATATTGGATGATGACAGATAACCACACTGCTGGAGGTCTTGCGGTCTAAAAGGAAGAAGAAATATGTGAAAAAATAATTGTAAAAATGGTATAACAGATGCTTGAATAGACATCTGTATCAGACAAATAAGGAAAAAAACTGGAGAGATAAAAAGCTTGTAATAATTTAATGTGATTCATAGGCTTAAGTTTATACTCTAATTTCAATCTTAGACTTCTTTAAGAGAGTAATGCATTCTATCAGCACATACTGAAAGAAAAAAATTCTATTTGAAGATCTGACTTTTATCTATAAGTAACTGTGTACAGGTGACTGGGTTTATTTTGTCTTTAAAAAAAGAAAGTTGGATCTAGGGGATCTTATCTGTGTTCACTAACCTTAGGTTAATTTTTTAAATCAAAGGTCCTAAGTCTGAGTACATCCTAGGTTCCATGAATGGATAATCTAAAATTCAGAAATAAATGAAATTTTTAATGGATTTATGACTATTAAGAAAGTCTTGTTTTGTTTTGTCATATGAAATAGGGGATATCTATGTTTGAAGATTTCTTATCAGTAACAAGCACCATGTTGTTGTTGATGTTGAGTGCAGTCGAGCTGGGTCTGACTCATAGTGACCCTGTATAGGGTTCCCAAGGGGCAATTGGTGGCTTGAACTGCTGACCCTGAGGTTAGCAGTCCAGTACTTATACTACAGTGCCACACTAGGACTCCAACCTTTTTTTGTTGTTGTTGTTATGTGCCGTGGAGTCAGTTCCAACTCATAGCAACCCTGTACAGAGTTTCTGAGGTTGTAAATAGTAGCTGGTAGTTTCGAACTGCTGACCTTGCGGTTCACAGCCCAACTCATAACCACTACGCTACCAGAGCTCCTGGGGACTCCATCCTACTTTGCAGAAACTACTGTGTTAAAAACTGCAATGTAAACAACATATTTTGTATAAAAGAACAACATAGTTCTTACAAGCTATGCATTATAAAACTTACATCAAAATGCATTATGAGTGCATTTCTACTTTAAGTAATTAAAAATTTTAAACGTAGTGCTTCAAGTATGAACAAGTATGTGAAAGGACACACTCCCAATGTACTTCCTTCCTAATTCCAAACCACATAACATTTCCCTGCTCTGCTCTCTTCACGAGCTCCATATGAACAAATTAATGTATTGGAATTCTCATCTTTTCTAAAAATTATCCATAATTTGTCATGATACAATCAAATGCCTCTGTCTTGTCAACAAAACACAACTGGTATTCTGTACAATCAGCCAAGATTTTATCTGACACCAGCAATGACATCCCTTGTTCCATATGCTCCTCTGAATGCGGCTTAAATTTCTGGCAGTTCCTGGTCAATGTTCCACTGCAACTGCAACTTTACTTGCATGTGATATCAGTAACATTGACAATTGCCACGTTCTGATCGCTCACCTTCTCTTGAAATTGGCACAAACATGGATCTCCCCCCTTTTTATCAATAGTTCTTACAATCCTCCAGTTTTTATTTAATTGTCCTTTCAGAAGTAGGAATGTGTTGGTTCCAACTCTCTGTTTCATCTAGGACCAAAGCCTTAGTTTCTTTCTCTATATATACATGGACAACAGCCTCCAAACCCTTAGTTGGTGAGAATCATAACTTCCAAAGTCAACCACAGCATCAATTCAGTCTACACTTTGGCTTTTATTTCTTTGCTTTTGGCACATGGAAATTCCTTTTATTTCTTGCAATATTGGATAATGTTTTAAAGCCATTTTCAATATTTTATCCAGTATTCCTATGTTTGTAAACAAGGTTTTAGATCATCTCAGTCTACCGTGTGGCCAAAGCTGTAGTTTAGAAACCATTTACTGTTTCATTATGCATAATAACTTAATCACTTAGTGCTTCCACAAGGTTGGCAGTTCAAACTCACCAGCAGCTCCTTGGTAGAAAGATGAGGCTGTCTGTAAAGACTTACAGATTCGGAGACCCTAAAAAGCAGTTCTACTCTATCCTATAGGGGCACGAGGAGTATGGGTGACCCTGATGATAGTGGATTAGTACTTCCCAAGAAAAAAATTTAGTTGGACTGTGGTTCAGATGTTGAAAATTTAGAAATCCATGACATTATTTTCTTCCTCATGTTCAAATGTTACGACTAGGAACATATTTTCTAAGTAAATGAGAAAACTGATACACCTCCTGGGATTTTAGACAGGACATGGACCACATCTTGCTAATTACTATTGCAAATTGATCTCAAGGGAGTGAGTAATTGTTTCCAAGTAAAAAGCTGACAAAAAGAGAAAATTTGAATATTTTTCTGAACTTCATTTCCAAATGTTTCTATTTACACTATTAAGACCAAGACCTGGGAACATTTTAATTGCTCTCAAACAAATTAACCTAGCACAATAATAAAAGCTGCATAAATATATGCAAAGATCTTTCTACATCATTAAGCTTTGAAATAGATCTTTTTAGTAAAAATCATAGAAGTTACTCCACAAAAATGGCAACTTACAAAACTTTGGGATGTTATAATGCAAAATTCAATTTGAGGAAAGATAGTCATCTCATGTGTTCCAGTATATCACTGTAAAATAAGCACTGGATTGCTAAATACAAGAATACAAGGTCCACAGTTCAAACACACCAGCTGCTCCTTGGGAACCCTGTACAGTGTCACTATATGAGTTGGTATGGACTCAGTGGCACTTAACAACAACAACAGCAACAAAGTATACAAATTGCCTCTTTCAGGCAATTCATCCCACTTTGCAAAAAAAATATGAAATTGTTTAAGTCACAATTGTCAAAAGCATTTGGAAGAATTTATTTATACTCTCACCAGAGAGAAATAATTTTCTTTAACTCATTCTCAAATTATAGGTGTGAAGTATTTTTTGGGGGGCTGAATTTTTTGTTACTTGATTATTAAACTGGGAAAGAAAAAAAAAAAAACAGCCAAAAACGAGCCTTAACAGAGAAATGAAAACTAAATATAGAATCATTTGAACATAATAGAGTCAAACAGGCCCAAACACTGATTTGGGACTTGGTCTATTCTTAAATTTAGTATGATTCGGTTGACGTTGACACCAGGATGCTCACTATGAATTGAAATCATAGTAAAATCATTCTGCCCCTCTCTCTGCTCCAACAATTTATAGTGGTCTGCTTCACAACAACAACATAACAATCTATGGGTATAAATTACTACAAAACAAAAATTGTTAAAGGTGTTGAATGGGAACGCATATACATATGTATGTTGTTGTTGTTGTGGGGTGCCATCGAGTCGGTTCCGACCCATAGCGACCCTGTATAGGGTTTCCGAGGAGCAGCTGGTGAGCTTGAACTGCCGACCTTGCAGTCAAACGGCTTTTCAGTCTGGCGTATTAACCCACAGTGCCACATACATGTAAATATTTCCTGGGTTTTCTTGTTCTTCATTCCCTCTTTGTGTAGTTAGTTCCATTTGCTATTTTACATGAAACTAAATAATTATAAACTACTGTAATAATGAGTAATCCTGAAAATGTTGATGATAATAAGTAAAAATATCCATAAAGGTAAAAATGATTCATAAAATGTAGATAAAACTTTAAAAAATAAATGTGTTATTGATAAAATTGTAAAAAAAAAAAAATTTATAGTGGTCTGGATTTTTGAAGATAAAAAAGTTTATTCTATAAATAGTAGATAATGTAAAAGTGTAAATAAATCAATTTGGTAGTAAACAACATTTGAAAGAAGCAGTGGTAAAAGTTTTCAGTACAACTTTGAATTCTAACTTTATTTCTCTATCACTACTAATATTGGAATCCTGGTGTGGTGCTGGTGGCTAATGCATCAGACTGCAAAGTCATTTGAACTGTAAGGTTGGTGGTACAAGCTCACCAGCTGCTCCTTGGAAACCCTATACAGGGTTGCTATAGGTCAGAATCGACTCGACGGTACTTCACAACAACAACAACAACTAATATATAGGGAAGCATGGTAGCTCTTTAGGTGGCTTTGTATGGTAAGCACTAGACTGTGAATCCACCAGCCACTCCTAAGGAGAAAGATTAGACATTGCGCTCCTGCAAAGATGTACAGCCTTGAAAATCC
Source organism: Chrysochloris asiatica (assembly GCF_000296735.1). Classification (NCBI taxonomy): domain Eukaryota; kingdom Metazoa; phylum Chordata; class Mammalia; order Afrosoricida; family Chrysochloridae; genus Chrysochloris; species Chrysochloris asiatica. The sequence goes on from NW_006408526.1 coordinate 9,238,138, forward strand.
TATACAGGGTCAAACTGAGTTGGAATGGGTCTAATGATACATTTTTTCACAGGATTATAACTTGTTAAAATTGCTTAATTTAGTCTTCAGGTAATGTTACCTAATAGTAGATTTTAAGCCTTAGACAACAAAAAACACCACTTAAAATTTAAGTATATATCCCCTGACAAAGCAAATTTGAAAATGGTTACATTCAGAATATCTAAGACTGGTTTATTTTTCTTTCTAGTATTATTTTTATCATCTGCCTCCTAGCTTGTCAGAGTGTCCTAGGCCCATCAACCAGGAGTATCAACATCATCTGGGAGATTGTTAGAAATTGAGAATCTCCCTGCTGCACCTAAGGTCTGAATTAAAGTCTATATTTTATCTAGATCTCTAGGTAATTTGTATGCATATTGAAGTTTGAAAAGCCCTGTACTATTATGGTGGTGGTGGTTACGTGCTACAGAGTCAATTCTGACTCATAGTGACCGTGTATAGGGTTTCCAAGGCTGTAAATCTTTACAGGAGCAGCAAGTCTCATCGGTGTCCTGGAGCAGCTGGTGGATTCGAACTACTGACCATGTGGTTAGCAATCCAGCTCATAAACCACTATGCTACCTAAGACCCTTGCACTATTATAAATAGGAATAACTTCTAGTTTAACGTTCAGTGTGGGGTGTTGTTTTTTTTTTTTTGAAGTGATAAAAATGTTCTGAAATTCTATAGATATTAGTAGTGCTTGCACAATTTTATAAGTAAATCCACTGAATTGTAAATGTTTAGAGTGTAACTTTTAAGGTAGATGAATATCTCAATTGTTTTTTTCTTTAAAAAAAAAAAAAGGAATAATAAGCTATAGTCAATGCCTTAGAAGTCCGTAACTCACTGCTGAATGGAATCAGTTTCAAGTTTTGGGGAGATGAACCTTTTTCTAGTGTCCAACTCTTATTACAAAAAAGGTAACCTCAGTGAGTCTTGGCTCTGGCAGCTCTGGCCAGTACCCCTAAGGCCCACCCAGCCAACCCAAGAATCTGCTAGGCACCCGCGGGGTACAACCCCCACCCCCTAGAGTTAGTTAGCTAAGAAATGCTATCCTTGAGAAACCGCAAGTGTGACAGGTCAGGAAACTGAACTACCCAATTAAGTAAAGGAGACAAACGATAGAAACTATCTACCAGCTGCACATGTGGTCACACGCCTGTGGAGGAAGGGAGACTTTTTTCTTCTTCCCCATTCCACCATCCACCCTTCCTCCTACTCCCAGCAAAACAGCAGACTCAAAGTCTCACAAGTGCCACTACAAATGACCCTGTCGTTCAACAGTTCAATGGTCTCCCAGTTTGTACCCATTACGGTCTTAACTGCCTTAGGAAAAGCTCCGCGCCAACCGGTGCCAAAGCCTAGAGGGTCTATTCCTCTGTCTCAACAGCCGAAGGCTAGAAAGAGGGTGTCTCGGAGACCACCAACCAGGACCGAGTCCCACGCGCATCTTCGAACTTTCCAGTTGTTAGGCGGACAGCGGACCTGTGCTTGCTACCTTAAGGGCCCAGGCAAGCAGAGCCTGGAGACTGCTCCGCGCACTGGCTTCCTCGTTTCCCGACGCACGGATGCGGAGCCAAGGACTCCTTGAAGTCATCTCTCCCCGAAGGTCTAAGAGTCATGGTGACACCAGTTCGAAACAACCCCCTGCCCAGACTATGCCTTTTGCACAAATACCTTGGGTCTCTGAATGGCGCAGAGTGACATCTGGGCTGAAAAAAAATGGACCTGACATCTTATCACCTGCGGGTCTGAGCACTTGGCTGTCTCACTCTCTGGGAAACATACCTATGCACACTCATCAAGAGCAAACCCAGACCCAGACTGTTACGCACCTCACTAGGGCATCAAACCACACACTCGTGCGGACCTACTACCACCGTTGTCTCCGGAGCCCACGCGTGTTCAGACACGCCCGCGCGGACCCCCGTACACTCCTGCGAGCGCACAGCTCCCCGCGGCTCACCAGCGCCCGCCCGCGGAGCCCGCACTTACATGCAGGGGTAGTAGCCATAGGGGAGCTGCGGGCAGCCATCGTCTCCCAGCTCCGAGTCCATGAGCAGATAGTCCTGGCTCTCGTTGCGCCGTGCCCCGGCCCGGGCCGTGGCCACTGGAGAGCCTCCCCTCCGGGGTTCGAACACTGGACTGTGGCTCATGGCGGGAATGCAGGACTGGCCTGGATCCCGCTCTCGGGCGGGAGGCGCCTTGGCAGCTCCTGTGAGGATCTGGCTCGGAAGGTGCTCTCACCCGCCTGACTGGCCCGGGGCAGACAGATGCCCAGTGGACGCGCTTCGAGCAGGGGGTGCAGACTGCCGGCAGTCTCGAAGGACTCTGCTGGCCGGGAAGAAGCCACCACTCAGGGGACAACAATGAGAGCTTTAACTTGAGCGTGTATGGCCAAGGGGACCGGAGGAGGCTGCCCCTCCAGGACAGAGAGCACAGGCGGGGCCACGGTGGCAATGGAGCCTGAGAGGGAGACTGAGCTGAAGAGTTACTATGTCAACCAAGACTCTCCAGCCCTCTGCTCCCGCCTTCTTCCCCCGCATCCTCCGTCATGAACCCCACCTTTAAAGGGATCAGAATGACGTTCTAGAAAGCAACCAAAGCCTGTCCTGTAGCCACAACTTTTCAGAGCTAGGGTGGACATAAACTAGGAGGAGCCGGACACTCTTTTTATGGCTTTACCGCTTCCAGGGTCTTCTTACACAAACTGAAAACTTTCTAGGAAGCTTCACATAAGCCAGACTCTTGAAGAAGCAAGAAAACCTGTGTTTTAAAAGGGACAGGGTTGTCTCCTAACTTTCTCCAGGCTGATTTCGTTTTCTTGGGGCATTTTCTCCCCTACTCGACACCCCTAAAGTTATTACAACTCTTTATTTTAAAATGAACAATGTTCTTTATCTGCCCAGATGTTTCCAGTTCCTGAGCAAACCAACAAAACAGGCAAGCATTTTCTAAGGATAGCTATATGAATACATTTTCCGGTGTCAGAAAAAAACCTTCTTTACGTAACTGTGATTCTGATACCATGAATGCAACAAGTATTTATCTTCTAGATGTTGCCCACATTTTCAAATTGTGCTTAATTTTGACTAGCTTTAAAATTCTGATTCATCTAGCTACACTTGAGAAGTAAAAGTTTCTCAACACGGATAAATCAGTGTAGTAGAGTTGGTTCCCCAAGCAGTAATCAATCAGGAATCTACTCATTCACTTATCAAGCATTCAGTGATGCCAAGTGTGCCCTGAACACTGTTTTAGGATTCAGAGGTGAGACACCTGACTGCTTTCATAGAAGAGAAGGAGACAGAGATTAAATAGGCAAATAAGAAAGTGTCAGACAGAGACAAAAGCTACAGTGAAAATAAAATAAATATATGTTGTCATAACTGGCAACAATTCCTTCAGATTAGATGATTTTAGAAGAGGACTCTTCAAGGAGGTACTACTCAAATGGGGACATACAAGACAAAAGTCAATCATGAAAACATCAGGAGCCCAATGCAGTTGGATAGAAGAAAGTCAGATAAGCAAAAATCCTGTTGGTGACGTTACCTTTGCTGCCCATGAACAGGTGGGGAATAAAATGTGAGCAAAAGCAGGAAACTTGAAAGAGAGGGGGAAAGGCCACAAACTTTGTCTTCTTCAAACAAAAAACCTTTTTCTTTTGCCAGTACACTAAGAACTGGAGTTATTAGAGGGCAGAAGTCATTGTCTCCCCAGAACCCAGGATTCTGGGTGGAATGAAAGAATGGATAGGTGAAAAAGTATTTTTTTTAAATAAAGTAATTTTCTTAGCCACCAAAACAACCTTTATCTTCAGAAATCAAACTTGATCTTTCTGAAGTCTTTTATTTCTGATTTCTCAACATGTAAATTCATATTAGTTCCTAGTAACTATCATAACTCCTGGTGTGGTACTGTGGGTTAATGCACTGAACTGCACAGTTGGTTTGAACCACAAAGTCAGCATTTCAAGCTCACCAGCTGCTCCTTGAAAACCCTATACAGGGTCACTATTGGTCTGAACCAACTCGACAGCACTTAACAACAACATACATAACTACTGGTGTGGCACTGTAGGATCAGCACTGGACTGCGAACCACAAGGTCAGAAGTCCAAACCCATCAGCTGCTCCTTGGAAACACTGTATAGGGTCCACTATGAGTTGGAGTCTGCTTGACGGCACTTAATTACAACAACAACATACAGCAACAACATACAGTGACTGGAACCCTGGTGTGGCGCTGAAGGTAAAATAGGTTTGAAAAGCTGCTCCTCAGAAACACTGAATCAGAACCAACTTGAAGGTACTTAACAATAACAATATATAGTTACTAGAAATTGTGATTCCTGGTGTGGCACTGTAGGTAAGTTGTTGTTGTTGTTGTGAAGTGCTGTTGAGTCAGTTCCGACCCATAGTGACCCTGTATCAGGTTTGCAAGGAGCAGTTACTGGATCATTAATCACAAAGTCGGTGTTTCAAACCTACCAGTCACTCCTTGCAAACCCTATGCAGGGTTGCTATGAGTCAGAACTAACTCAGCAGCACTTATTAACAACAACATCCATAGTAACCAGATATTCTGCTTGAAATCTATTTGTCTATTGTAATTGCTATCTATTTGTACTCAACAGCTTTGATGCTTGAGGGAATTTGTTAATAAATGTTTAAATAGTGCCAAGGTAATCAATTTGAAGATACAAAATATAGGAAATAATGCAGCGGGAAAATAATATTCAGATGTTTTCTGCCTGACTTAAGTTCTATGAGTTAAAGCAAATTAGAAAACATGGATGGTGTTAATTGAAGTGTTAGACTTTTTAACTTAAAAAATTTTTTGAGAAAATTAATTTTGTTGTTGTTATAATTGAGCTATTTCTACTTTTCCTTCTAACACTGTTTTTCATTCTCACGTAACAGCCTTCATACTGAAAAAAAATATTGCTGTAAACTTATGTTGTTGTTAGATGCCATCGAGTCGGTACTGACTCATAGCGACCCTATGCACAACAGAACGAAACACTGCCCGATCCTGGGCCAACCTCACAATTGTTGCCACGCTTGAGTCCATCGATGCTGCCACTTGGCCAATCCATCTCGCTGGGGGTCTTCCTCTTTTTCTCTGACACTTCACCTTACCAAACATTATATCCTTCTTCAGAGACTGGTCCCTCCTGAAAATATGTCTGAAGTATGAGAGACGAAGTTTGGCCATCCTGGCCTCCAAGGGGCACTCTGGTTGCACTTCTTCCAACACAGAGCTGTTGGTCCTTTTAGCAGCCCATGCACCTTCAATATTCTCCTCCAACACCATAACTCAAATGCATCAATTCTTCTATGGTCTTCCTTAGAAGACTGTCCAGCCTTTGCATGCATATGAGATTATTGAAAATACCATGGCTTGGGTCAGGCGCACCTTACTCCTCAAGCTGACATCTTTGCTCTTCAATACTTTAAAAAGGTCTTGTGCAGCAGATTTGCCTAATGCAATATGTCATTTGATTTCTTGACTGCTGTTTTCATGAGTGTTGATAGTTGATCCAAGAAGAATGAAGTCCTTAACAGCTTTAATCTTTTCTCCATTGATAAGAATGTTATTTATTGGTCCAATGGTGAGGATTTTTGTTTTCTTTACATTGAGATGTAATCCATACTGAAGGCTGTGCTCTTTGATCTTCATCAGTAAATGTTTCAAGTCCTCTTCACTTTCAGCAAGCAAGGTTGTATCATCGGCATATCGCAGGTTGTTAATGAGTCTTCCTCCAATCCTGATGCCATGTTTTTCTTCATATAACCCATATAAACTTATAGTGTGATGTTAACCTATCATTTTCAGGACAAGACCTTTTTTACACATTATTTGAAATATAGTTTGGACTGAGCAAATAAATCCTAGTACTATTTAGCAGTTCAAACTCACCAGCCACTCCTCAGAAACTCTACACAGGAACCAACTCGACAGCACTTATCAACAACAACAATGAGGAGTAAAGATGCCTCCACCTTACTAGAGGGTATGATTCAGTCACCAACCTTAGTTTTCCTTGGGGGCATGGTCTGAGTTCAATTTATAGGACTGCTTTGGAAAAGTTCATTCTTTTGTCCTGGATCTTATATCTGGTTCATTACAGCTAACCTCCAGTCCATGGGACATTTAGTCCATCACCTGACCTGATCCACCAGCTCCAGGAGCCTCATGTCAACAGCACATCATCTGACATTCCGATTTGGATTCTTTAGCTCCTAGGACTATGTGAGGCAGGAGAATCCTCTAAACTGATCTCTGAACTATGGATTTGGGTTTTGCCAGCCTCCAAAATTGCATGAGCCATTTCTTTAAGAGTTGTTAGCTCTGTGCAATATTGCAGTGTGGTGTTGAAGAACCCTGGGACATGAGGAAGGGGGAGGAGTGGGGATTAATATCTAGGATGATGAAGTAGTTAGTATAACATGGTGTAAAAGTCAGGCATTTGGGATATCTTTAGCCTCCACCTCATAGGGACTACCCTCTTGAAGCTCTTCCTAAGGGAAATTATTCACGCACAACTAAAAAAATATCGACTAAAATTTATTAGAATTGTCTTTAAAATATTTTTTTTTAAATGTATTCCATGCTGACTGATATGTCATTGCACATTATACCTACCCATTTTTCTTCTGGTGAACATCTGAGCTGGTTCAAGTTTTTATTTTATTAATAAGACTGCTATGAATATTCTCATACATGTCTGTTGCTAAACAAATTTTTGTTTATATTAGATAAATACAAAAAAAAAAAATAGAATGGCTAAATTATAGAGTAAATTTAAGTTTAGTTTTAACAAAACTGCTTCCAGAACTCTAATCAAAATGGCTGTAGCATTTTATATTCTCACTAAGAAGACACTTCTGAGTAGTCAACCTCTTTGTTAGTAGCCAAGTTCTTAGTTGTTTGCACTGCCCAGGGAGAGATAGTCATAGACGCATTGATGGTTGTGGTGTAACGGATTCCTTTTGTTTGGTCCTTTAGAGGAACAGCTTGGAGGATTTCTTCCTTAGGTCCTGAGGAGTTCCTTTTGTCCTAATTTTCAGTTCCAGATGGTTTGTTACTTTTGTCCAGGTGGATTGACATTTCTTGGCTAAATTATAAACAACTTACTAGTTTGTAATTTCTTGTCTGGCCCTGGGCTGGAACCTGTCCTATGATCGGCCTATTTTATGCACTTTGCAGGAACTTATCAATATATTTATGCAAATTAAGTGACTATGGCCCACAGAGATGGTATTGATCAGTTTGTGGTCCTGGTGGGAAGACTATGCCATGAGAAAGAAAAAGAAAAGGAAAGTAAGACTAGAACTGCAAAAGAAGACACTACTATACATCTTACAGACATTAAGAAATCAAGAAAAAATATAAATGAAGTCAAGCCTATAAATACAAAAGCTGAAAATTTCCTAGAAAAATAAATACATCTTACCAAACTAATACAAGAAGAAATACAAATTCTTAATATATTATTAAATAATTGAACCAGCATTTTAAATTATCCCACAAAGAAAATCTCAGTACCAAATGGTTTCAGTGGTATAATCTACCAAATATTTCAAGAAAAAAATGACTCCAAACTTAATCAGGAGAACATTAAAAGAGGATATACTTTGCAATATTTTTTACGAGCTCAGCATAGTCTAAGAGAAAATCTAGACAAAGTAAGAAAATAAAATTGCAAGTGAATCTCATTTATTACAATAAATGTACAAGTCCAAACATGTATGGGCAGTATATAAATACATGGAAATCATATATATCATTAGCAAGTTCAATTTATCCCAGGAGTCTAATGATTTAAAATTTTTAAATCAAACAAGTTATTTTCCATATTAATAGTTTAAAGAAGAAAACTCAAATGATCATTTATCTCATAATTTCTATTTTTTATTTGAATTATAAGTAGATAATCAAGATTGTGGGTAAAAAATTTTTAAGGTAATCCAGATTTTTCACCCATTCCTCCTTCTATACCTTGGCCATGTGACTATGCAGCTCCTCCCACTAAAGAGAAGTTGATTTCCTCACTTGATTCTGATGTTAGCTCTATGACTTGTTTGGCCAAGGTGTATTAAAAGTTGTAGAATCTGTGAAAGCTTGCAAATGAACTGCTTAATTGCTAACTCATTGGAAAAGGCTTCCCTGACATAAGATACAACAGGTTCCAACAACATTAACCCACAGCGCCACACCAAGACTCCTGACCAAATGTAGCAGTCAAATTTTTAAGTTGATAATTTTATATGGCCCACAAATGATGTTATAAATATCTAAATGGCCCTTGGAAGAAAAAGTGTTCTCTACCCATGCTGTGTGTGATGCTGTGGGGCCACCATGCTCCCTTTGCTAATGATTATGCAATTGCTAATGATTAAGACAATAAAGGATTTAAAAAGTCCTGTTTTGGCACTGTGGGCTAATGAGTCAGACTGCAAAGTCATTTGCACTGCAAGGCAGGTGGTTCAAATTCACCAGCCGCTCCTTGGAAACCCTACATAGGGTCACTATGGGTTGGAATCGACTCAATGGCACTTAACAACAACAACAAAGGATTTATAACTGTAGTATGGTAATTTAGTGTGCAATAAAATTCACTTATAGTCAAATAATAGATTTGCAGTAAAAGCTGGATTATAAGAACTACTTCCAAGGAAGTGACTCAGTATATACAGCAGACTTCTTCATACTACATAGATGATTTCATAGTGGCTATTAATGGAATGACTAGATTTTTTTTTTCTCTCTCTCTTAAAGTACAACAGGAGAAATAGCTTGCCTAACTTAACCTAAGTTAGTCTAGCCTATATTTAGTCTGTGATTTTGTCCTAGTAGGCCCAAGGGAAAGAACCATAGTGGTGCGGTGGTTAAACACACGGTTGTTAACCTACTAACTGAAAGGTTGCAGGTTCAAATCCACCCATTGGCTCTGTGGGAAAAGGAAACACCCCACCCCACCCCCATTGTACAATGGTCAAAATCCTCAGCTGTTAATCAGAAGGTGGGAGGTTCCAGCCTAACAGCCATTTCATGAGAGAATGGTGTGGTAGTGTGCTTCTGTAAAGATTTATAGCCTTGGAAACTCTTTGGGGACAGTTCTACTCTGTCCGTTAGGGTCACTATGAGTTAGAATAAACTGAATGACGGTGGGTTTTGGTTTGGGGTTTTTGTTTTGTTTTGTTTTGTTTTCCTTAGGCCCATGGGAATTGAAGGGAAATATGGATAGAGAAAATTTGATTTTTTCCCAGCTGAATGATACTGAGATAGTCCTAAAATACATTTTTAAAAGGCTTTGCTTTCCAAATATAACTCAATTTCTGTCAGTCACAGAGAAAATAGAAAGGTGGAAAGCTTATTTTTGTAACACAACATTTCCTCCAGTTAGCCCTCTCCAATGTAGCTACTGCCCTTTACTATAGGCAGTAAAATTAGAAATATGAAATCTATGAGTAAATTAAGCATTTGTAAATTAGGTGAAACACATGGTTTGTTCAGTTTGGGGGAAAATTCTCTTAATTTTATTTGTCTAGATATCAGATATTCTTTCTACATTAACTCATAGCAGCCACATGTGTCAGAGTAGGCTGATTTTTCAGATGTACATAGCCAGGCCCCACATTTGTCATTGTGTTGTACTGTGATGGCTTGCATGGTGCTGTGATGCTGAAAGCTATACCACTGGTACTTCCAGCAGGGACACCCAGGGTGGACAGGTTTCAGTGGAGTTTCCAGACTAAGAACAGACTTTGTTTGCTAAGTGCCATAGAGTTGGTTCTGATTCATAGTGACGCTACATAAGGATTCTGAGGAGCAGCTGGTGCAATTAAATTGTTGACCTTGCAGTTAGCAGTCATAGTGACTCTGTATAAGGTTTATGAGGAGCAGTTGGTAAGTTTGAACTTCTGACATTGAGATTAGCAGTCCAGTGCTTATCCTACAGCTCCACACCAGGACTCTTAGAACAGACTAGGAAGAGGAAATAGGCAGTCCACATCTGAGGAATGAGACCCTGACAACTTTATAATGAAACCTTGTCTGATATAGTGCTGGAAGATGAGCCCCTCAGGTTGGGAGGCACTCAAAATATAACTGGAGAAGACCTGCCTCCTCAAGGTAAAGTCAACCTTGATGATGTGAATGGAGCAAAGCTTTCAGGACCTACATTTGCTGATAGGGCACAAATCAAAATGAAAAGAAACCGATGCAATACTCATTAATGATAAGAGAATCCAATGTATGAAAACTGAAAATTGTCAAAAATGAAATTGGGGCAGAGCTTAATAGCAGAAAGGCTAGAGGTGCAGTGAAGTTCATTTTCAACAATACCATAGAATACCAGGTGAAGTGGGTTCAGGGAAGAGCTCCAAAACTTTGAAACACATAGGTAGGAATATTTTAAAAGTTTAAAGTCTTATAGCTAGTGGAACTTGTAGCAGAAGTAAGAAATCACATACTTTTGAATCTGCAGGACACAGCACCCTAGAGCTGACAACTTGGGCCAGACCAAGCAGGAGAGCAATCAGATCCACCACAGAATAATGCTGTGGGAACCTCGGAGCAAAGGTGGACAGTACACTTTGTCAGTTTTGCTTTGTTCTGATTTTCTTTTCCTTTTTCTTTATTTTTTTTGTATCTGTTCATTGCCCACCCACTGTTTGCGCACCTCAATTCTGGTGACTAGAGGAGGTGCCTGACCGAGTGGACACCCCCCACCCCCACCATTGGTGGGTTCTTCTGCCACACACGTGCCCAGATACTCTCAACCCAAGAACCAGACCTGAACTGTTTTTTTTTATAGGGAAAAGGCCAGAACAAGGGATGTGGAGCTGGAAAGAGAGTTTAAAAGAAACATAAAGACTGAAAATTTAACTAAATCCTGAGGGATAGCATAACAACCAAAAGTAGCATCTTGAAATTTATCAGACAGCCTTGAAGGCAAGAATCTGAAAGAAGACATTAAAGCCATACTCATATTAGGCTACAGATTTTTTTTCTTCTTCTTCTCTCCCTCATTTCCCCTTTCTGCAATTAGAGACTACAGTATCCAATCTAGTTTTTTTGGTGGTGTTGTGTGTTTTTTTTTGCTGTTGCTGTTTTTCTGTTTTATGCTCCCCCTTTTACCTTTGGGGGACTCTTTCTCTCCCTATATTATCCAAGAAGAGACAGCAACTGCTGCTATATAGTCAAGCTACAATCACACTCTACAAAACACCAAAATCCAGGCAAGAACCAATACCAACTGCCATA
>NW_006408526.1:9251049-9256662 GCF_000296735.1 Chrysochloris asiatica
GGTTTGCATGGGCTAAGTGGAATAGAGGTAAATAATGATGTGTGGACAACCCTGGAACAACAAGGCTCTAGGATAAAGGGATTGAGACATGATTGGAATGGGCAAAATGGGGGAAATAATGTTAAGCTGTCTTTTGAATCTTGCTTTCTCTGGCATACCATTGTAAAATAAACACTTGAGGGGGAGAGAAAGGAATAGCCAGAAATATCACCAGAGAAAGCTTGTAAGTCCATCTCTGCCTATAACTGATTGGAATATCTAAAATGGGGCTACAACATGCCCAGTGAAGGAGGATTCCTGAGGAGCCTTTACATTACATAAGACGATAGATGGAATCCTGAAGCCCATCCAGAATCTTCAGAGGTGGGAAATTTCCACTTGAAAGGACAGGAAGACCAGCCTGGAGTGACTAGACAAACAGAAAATACTTCTTGAAAGAAAGACCAACAGGAAAAATACAAAACAATAACGACAGTCCAACTGATTACTACAAGAACAAGCAAGTTGTTCGTCCAGGAGACAGCAAGGCAAATGGTCGTGATCCCCCAGAGCAAACCCCCTTCTAAGACTAAAACTCAATGGGAACACAGGAACAGACATGTGCTCTCATTGGTGACCACATTCATCACCAATAAAGGGAAATGAAGAAAAAACAGCAATCAATCTGTGAGGTAAGCGCTACAACATTCAATAGACTCCTGTGAACCCAGGTGGAGACCTGGTTGGCCACCAGTATGGCAAGACCAGGGGACTCTTGGGCCCAGAGTCTGTGACATAGCCATAGAGGACTAGAATGGAGAATGAAGTGTCCAGCTAATAAGAGAGGGCATATGCATAAGAACACCCACACTTGCAGATAATACCCACTTGACCTGGCTTCAATGACTGGATGATCAGAGCTCAACTAGAAGAAGAAAGAAGAGGAAAAAAAGAGTAATCTGATAAAATTTGATGAACTTGACCTACACCTATGAAAGCAGTAGCTCAAAAGAGGGAAGAAATCTTTACAGCGAGGATCACTCCCACCCTCTCCATTCACAGAATACACAGGGATAGGCAACTTGGGCATTGACTACACAAAATGGGGAGCAGGGTACAAAGGCAAATAGCAACTGACTTACAAGCTTTCAAGAGGGAGCCTAGATCCAGAGGGTGCAAAGGAAGGTAGAATCTCCACTGAGTAGTATCCAATTTGTCTGGGCAGGGCTGATGAAAGGAGATAGGGATAAGTCTCTTGTGATACAATAGTGAATAATTGTTATCAGGACTGACTGTGAGGGTTGGATATGTAAAGGTAGATGTTTTGTAGCAAAAGGAGGGGAGTGGTTGACTTTGCAGGCCAGGTGCAGAGGTCCCTTGGACCATCAAGGGAGAAAAGTGGAGTGCTGGACCCTGCCTATAGAAACAGCGATGCCAGAGATGGAGGAAGAGAAGATGATGTAGAGAGATGGAGCTGCTGGGGACTCTAAACCCAGAGAGGGAGAGGGGCTGTGTGCTGATGGCCGGAGGGGCAGGCTTGCAGGGTATTCCCTTTGGTTGGCTGATGATGCATGGAGGGGATTGTAACCATGGCAATGAAACTATGTGTGATAGGATGAATGTAAAACTAATGTTCTCCCATGTAAACTATTACATCATTCACTATAAAACATTTGTTTTAAAAAAAAGTACTTGAAACCATTCTCCTCTGAAGGAGGATCTGAGGGCTTCATTTCCTTAAGGGCCAATAGGAAAGTCACTGGGTTAGGGCAGACAGTGCCTGGGTTCTAGATCTCCTTTATCACTATCTGGTGCTCAGAGACTGGCAGACAGTAATTAAATGTGATTTTGAGGAAGTTTTTTTTTTTCTTTTTTTTAATCCTTTGCTGCAAAAGTAATATCTTGGATATTCTGATTTCTAAAATCCTGTTTTAGAAATGACATAAGCTAAATGAAGAATTATTTCCAGAGCTCATTCCTAACTGCTCACTAAAACCCTTTTGAGCAAAAATAAATAATTAACCCTAACTCTCAAATATATTTTAATAATCTTCTTTTCTGTTATCTAGATGTGGCAAGAGGAGAATTCAGTGACAACCGCCTCAAAGTTCCATTTTTCTAATTTAGAACTCTCAGCAACTTTCTATCAAATATTCAACGTGTGGTCTCTTTTCTCAGGTATTACTTATATGTTCTTTTCATAAAAATTTGAGCATGAACGTATGAGCTCTGGTACAGAATTCCAGCAAGAACCCCTTCTATAACAAAGATACAGGAGACCAAATGAAACAGACATAGAGGAAAATCCTAGAACCCTGAGCTTGAGAGGAAAGCTTAGAGAAGTGAATTGAATACCTATTGTGAGGAGAAGCTGAACACGAGCAGCCAGGTAAGGAGACTGGTGAACACACTTCTGGCTAGACGCGATACAGTCATCTTGAACTTTTGTGAACAGCTTTGGAGAGACACACAGATGGTGACTGGGCAGCACAGATTCACATGGTGAAGGAAAAGGTGCAATTTCTTCTTTCCCAAATTTCTCTGGGGATCAGAGTTGGGACCAATCCCCACCTTCATCTACCTCCAGCAGAGATCCTGCTCTTCATGGGATCAGAGCCTCAAGGTTGTGACCCAGTGTGAGACAGATGCCAGCTTTGCTGCCTGGGACCCTGGATTCAGACAGGTTTTTCTTCAAAACTACAGAACCCACAGGCTCCAGGCCAGAATTAGACTAGCAGGAACCCTCAGAATCAGTCACCCTGATGTCAGCAGCCTTCTGATTCTGAAAAACATTGAAACTGACAACTTAAAGGGCCTCCAAGAATTACTTCCAGATTGGGTGTCATGAACCTAGATAACACCTAGGCCTATAGGTACTCCATCTAGGGCTGGAAACTAAGCTGTCACATCCCTCCTCCACCTGCCTTATGAACTCCTTGACCAGCAGAACCTCCGCTTCCCCTCCTGCCCAGAGTTTTCTCCTCTCTGGGTCCAACCACTGCAGTGGTTTTTCGTTTATTTTTCCTTTCATCAAGTCATTGTTTTTGTTTTATTTTTTTCTTCGCTTTCTTTCTCTCTTTCCCTTCCCTTGATTTTTATCCTTTCTATCTCTATTTGTGTTTTTCCTTCTTTTCATCTGTTTCTCATTTACACCCTCTTATTCTATTTTCCCTTTTAATTTTTATTTACTACTCTCTGCACTGTGGGTTAATGCACCAGACTGCAAAGCTGTTTGAACTACAAGGTCAGTGGTTCAAGTTCACCAGCTAGCTGCTCCTCAGAAACCCTATACAGGGTCGCTATGGGTTGCAACCAACTCGACGGCACTTAACAGCATCAGCAACTCACTAGACTCTTTCTCTTTTAATTTTCTCTCCATTTTTTTCTTTCTCTTACTTCTATATTCTCTCTTATTTTTTGCTGGTACATCTCTATTTTCCTATCCCTCTTTTCTGTTTTAGTTCTTATATTCTTTTTTCTTTTTGCTGCCCATTTTTCTTTTTTCTACTTTACTATATTCTGTTTTCACTGTTGTTTGCTAGTTTGTTTGTTCTGTTTTGTTTTCCTGTATGTGTTTCCTCCTCTTGCTCTACCCAATGGGAGGCAGAAAGCATGCCTATACAGCAACACAACAAGAGAGAGTGGTTTAAACAAATGACCAACTTGCAGAGCCAGACAATGTTTCTAAAGAAGAAAAGGTAATAGAACTTCCTGAGAAATAATCCAAAAGAATGATATTTAGGTACCTTCAATGGAATGACAGAAAGATCAAGGAAAACAAATAGAACACAGAAAAAAGCTTTAGAAGAGTTTAAGAAAACACCACAAGAACAAACAGAAAAAAATAAACACAAATTTTGAAACAATAAAACCCCTGAAAATAGGAATTTAAAAGACTAATATTAAGATCTCAGAATTGGAAAATGCATTAAAAGTGCAAAAAAGTAGATTTGAATCCATGGAATCCCAAATTAGTGACCTTCAAGACAAATCTTTCTATACCAGTAAGCTCAAAGAATAATTAGGGGAAAAAAAGAGTGAAAAAATCTAAATAAAGCCTGATATTTATGCATGGCACCATGAAGAAGAATAACTTATGATGATCAGAATTCCAGAAATGGAAGAGAAAATAAAAAGCACAGAGAAAATTGTTAAAGAGTTTCTGGAAGAAAACTTCTCTAACATGAAGATAACCATTCAATACACTAACAAACCCTAAACAGGATAGACCTCCAAAGAATATCACCAAGACTTATAATAATCAAATTTCTAAAACCAAAAGCAAGAAAAGTATTCTCAGAATAGATTTAGAAAAATGAAAAGTTACCTACACAAAAGAATTAACAAGACTAAATTCTGATTTCTCAGCAGAATCCAAGAAGGAAATGCAATTTTACAAAACTGTGAAAGAAAAAATATTTCAACTAAGAATCGTATACACAGCAAAGCAGGCCCTCAGATATGAGGGTGAAATTAGGACATTTTCAGATAAACAGAAAATAAGGGAATTTGTAATAACCAAATAAACTTTATAAAAAATTCTAAAGGGTTTTCTTTGGACTAAGAACCAACAACAGCAGACAACAACCTGAGAGTAATATATATGACAACACCACCTAGACTTCATATGGCAACAACATATCAAAGAATTTAATACAAGAAGAAGACAAATAATTCAACTTAAAAATATACAGAGGTCATGAACAGACACATTGCTAAAGAAAACATTAAGGTGGCCAACAAACATTTGAAGAAACACTTGTGATCATAAGCCATTAGAAAAATGGAAATCAAAACAACAATAAGATACTATCTTATCCCAGCATTGATAACAAAGTTAAAGAAAAAACAGAAAACAACACTGTCAAAGTTGTGGAGAGACTGGGACCCTCCTATAGTGCTGGTGAGACTGTAAAATGGTACAACCACTGTGGAAAATAGTATGGTGATTTCTCAAAAACACAGAAATAGAAATACTATATAACCCAGCAGTCCCTCTACTTAGCATATATCCTTAAGAAATGAGAACCAAGGTAAGAACAGATATATGTACACTGATTTTCATCATAGCATTATTCAAAATAGCAAAAAGATGAAGACAGTAAAAATGCCTAGCAACAGGAGAATTGTTAAACACTTTAGTACATACGCATATAGGACTACTACACAACACTAAAGAATAATGATGAATCTGTGAAACACCTCATAAAATGCATTAACTTGAAGAGCATTATGCTGAATGAAATTAGTCAATCACAAAAGGACAAATATTGTATGTGAACACTGTTGTAATGAGTCAAGAAAGCGTTTTCTTGCTAAAAGACATATTCTATGATGGTTACCAATGGTGAAAGGGAAGGGAACATTATTCACTGGATGGAAGTTAGGCACAACTTAACCTGAGGAATTATTGTTGTTGTTATATGATGCAGTTGAGTCAATTCCTGCTCATAGCACTGCTATGCACAACAGAACGAAACAGCCCAGTCCTGCACAATCTCTGTTATACTTGAGCCCATTGCTGCTGCCACTATGCTAACCCATCTCATTGGGGGTCTCCTTTTTTTTACTGACCCTCCACTTTATCAAGCATGATGTGCTTCTCTAGGGACTTTGTTGTTGTTAAGTGCCATC
>NW_006408526.1:9258022-9265697 GCF_000296735.1 Chrysochloris asiatica
TTCTTGGCATAGATGAGTAAGTGCTTCTAGCGTTGCATCAGCTTATAGAAAAATTTCTATTTGTATTCCAAAAATTCCTGGAGTCTTGCTGTTTACCAATACCTTCAGTGCAACTTGGACTTCTTACTGTAGTACCATCAGTTCTTAATCATATACTTCCTCTTGAAATGGTTGAACATCAACCATTTCTTTTTGATATAGTGAATCTGTATAACCTTCCATCTCCTTTTGATGCTTTGTGTGTCATTCAATATTTTGCCCATAGAATCCTTCAATATTGCAAGTCAAGGCCCATATTTGCTTTCAGTTCAGAAATACTGAGCTTGCTCTTCCCTTTTGGTTTTCTAACTCTAAGATCTTTGCACATTTCATTATAATACTTGACTTCATCTTCTCAAGCTGCCCTTTGAAATTTTCTTTTGAGCTCTTTTACTTCCTCATTTATTCCATTCACTTTAACACCTCTATGCTGAAGTACATCCTTCTGACATCCACCTTGCTCCTTTCTTTATTTCCCCTCTTTTCAATATTCTGGTTCTCTCTGACAATGCTTCACTACTGCTTTTTAATGATATTTTGCTGTCTTCCTATGTGATGTTCTTGATGTCATCCCACAGCTCTTCTGATCTTCTGTCACTAGTGTCTAATCTATTAAATCTGTTCTTGAGATGTTCTCTAAATTCAGGTGGTATATATTCACGGTCATATTTTGTCTTCCATGGCCTTATTTTCATTTTCTTCAGCCTCAGCCTGAAGATATGAGCATATGAGCAATTGATGGTGTGTTTGACAGTTTACCCCTGTCCTTGTTTTCACTAATGATATGGATGTTTTCCACCATCTCTTTCCACATATGTAGTCAATTTGATTCCTGTGTATTCTATCTGATGAATCATATGAGGCTGATGAGCTGGACTGGCACAACAGCCACATGCTGACAATTATGAGGATGACACAGGACTGAACAATATTTCATTCTGTTGTATATAAGTGCACAATGTGCAAGAGCCTACTGGCCAGTAGCTATCTATCTACCAGTCTGCAAATATCCCCAATTAGACAATGGACAAATCGTTATCAATACATGATCAGTTATAATAGATAAAACTTATTCACTTAAAAAGTTGATTTAAGGTAGAAATTTGGTGTAATGTTTTTATGTATCAAAATTCATTGGCTTAGATGTTATAGTAAAGTTCACATATTCACTGATTTTTCAGAAAGAGAATTACACTAAGTATCATAAGGTACTAGGCATAGTGCTGGGCTCAGGATGCACCTGATTTTTACGATTGTTTACATATATAAGGTTACAAATCCTGCATATCAGATCTTTTACATTTGTCTTATTGCCACCGAGTCTGTGGTTCTTGTTTTCACTCTTCTCTCCATGTGGGCTTAGAACACTTCACACAGTTGGACTATGTTTAGAAAATGGGAGAATTGAAAAAAGTTAGAAGTCAGACAACCCAGACAGTCTCCACTTCATTCTGCTTTAAGCCTTTCAATATATTTAGGTCTACCTCTTCTCTCCCTGAAGCAACAAAGAATAAGCAAGGATGACCTTTATTATTCTGCTTAAGCAGAACCTGATTTTTCTTTGAGTGTCCTTCTGAGTATTTATTGAACATTCCCCTCTAGTCCTATGATCCCTTTTACCTGGATTTGCCTGCTCACATCCACCTCAGTTTGCCTTTTCATATACATAATATCAATATTTAGAGAAGACTTTAATTTTTCTTTCTCTAAAATGATGTTATATATTCCATTTACAAGTTAGAGTCCTGGTGATAACTAACATAGATGTTAGGAAAAATAAGAAACACATTCTCCACAAAATGATGAAAAGACATATAGTTTCTGCTCTGTACAGTAGTAGACAAAATGAGCACTGTTAGGATGGTTTAAGAGAAAGTAAGAAAAGAGGATGATTCAGAATGTCTGATACAATTTCTGTTCATGACTGAGCACCTACAAACAGTTTTGGAGCAACTTTCACCTTTTCCATTCCGTTTTTCACTTCCTAAAATAATATAGCTACCAATTATTGAGCAATTGTGATATACAAGTAACTATATGTACTAGGCATATTCTCCTGATATTTTTAGAAACTTGACTGAATTTGTCAGATAACTAAACAACAGACTTAAGATTTCTAATGCAGAACTGAATGAATTCAAAGTCCATGATCTAGGATACATGACTCCTCTGCATTTTCTATTCCAATTAAAATAATATTTTTTTTATGATGAGCTAATTAGCATAGTGTGATCTACATAGAATGAAAATCTTTGCAATAGGAGTTGGTGAATGATTCAATGGACTGTTTCATTAAGCTGTTGAGGTAAGGGAAGAGAAGAGCAAAGAGACTAATAAGATATTACTGACGAGAAAAATCATTTTCATTCTCCAGTCTGCCTTTTCCTTCTATTTCCACAACTACAAATTGGGGCTTGGTTTTAGAGATTGGCCTTGACTCCTCACGCCTGTTAGAAGATGTGTTTGTGTCAAGTTGACTAGCCCAGCATTCTCAGTGGTTTACCAGTTAAGATGTAATTACTACTTCCATGATGAAACATAGTATAATAAATCAACCCCATGATATAATTTGATGTTATCAGCCCTAATCTAAGGTAATAATCCAGTGTGTTATAAATCCTGAGTTCTAAAATATTAATGAGGTTAGATGCAATCGACATGATTAGGTTTTTCTTGAGCCAATCTCTTTTGAGACATAAAAGAAGTGAGAAGTGAACAGAGAAAGAGGGACCCACTGCCACCAAGAAAGAAGAGCCAGGAGTGGAGTACAATCTTTGGACCTGCGATGTCTGCACTGTGAAGCCCCTGGATCAAGAGGAAGATTGATGCCAAGACACACAGAGAATGCCAAGGAATGCTGGACCTACAGATGCTGAAAGGAAAAGAGGACTTGTCTCCAGAGCAGTGCTCTGAATTCAGACTTCTAGCCTCCTAAAATGTGAGAAAATCAATTTGTATTTGTTTAAGCCATTCACAAGTGGTAGTTCTGTTATAGTAGCACTAAAGCACTAAGACAGAGGGCATATGTATTTTAGTGTTTCTCGATTCTAATCTGCGATGAAGTTTTTAATGATCTCAGTTAAAAGAGGAAAGTAAACACAATGTTTAATGAATTTTACATAATTAAAAGTTATGCTAGGTCAAATAAAGATCATCAGTAAAAACCCAAAACAAACATGGTAGTATGATTGGCTACTACAAGAATAAGCAAGCTGTTCACCAGAAAGCCATCAAGGCAAGCAGTCAAATCCCTTCATGACACACACCCCCTCCAAGACTGAAACTCAAAGGGAACACATGAGCAGGCATGCAAGCTTGCCAGCTACCATATTGGTTTACTGGTGAGTGGAAGAGGGGGAAAGGCAACAATGAAGAAATTGGCTGAGTTCAAACACGTTCCATAGACTCCCATTGACCTAGAGATGAGAGAGAGAAGAGGAAGGGCTGATTAGTCCAAAGTGAGGTAAGACCTGGGGACACCTGAGCCGATAGACAAGGACATAGCCACAGAAGGCTAGAGCTGAGAGTAAAGCATCCAGCTGATATGCAGTGAGGGGAGATGCACAAGAACACCCAAACCTGCAGATAGTACCTATTTGACCTAGCCTTGATGGCTTGATAATCAGAACTCTACTAGAGGAAGATAAAAAAAGAAAATATTTTTTTATAAAGGAAATGAGTATAAATTGCTACAATTTGATGAACTTGACCTATACTCATGGAGGTAGTAGCTCAAAATACTAATGATACTTGATACACATCAAGTATCAACGCTATCCCCTCTTATACAGGGTAGATAGGGAAGGGCCACTTAGACATTAGCTACCTAAAATGAGGGAGCAATAAAGGCATGAAGTGACTGGCTTACAAGGTTCAAGAGGGAATTTAATTTAAGAGTGTGTGAGGGAAGATAGAGTCCCCATTGAGTAGTTTTCATCGCATCTAGACAGGTCTGATAAAAAGAGATGGGATAAGAGTCTTATGATTCAATAATGAGTAATTGTTATCATGACTAATTCTGACTGTCACAAATGTAAAGGTAGAAGTTTTGTAACAAAAACAAGGGAGTAGTTAATCTTACCTCCAGACACAGAGGACCCTAGGACCATCAAGGGAGAAGAGCACAACTGGAATGTGGGAACTTATCCAGAAAAGCAGCAACACCAGAGATGAAGGAAGAGATAGGAACTTGGAGAAAGGGGCAGCTGAGAACTCCAGATTCATGGAAAGAGAGGGACTGAGAGCTGGTGGCCAGGAGGCAGACTTGCAGAACATGCCCTTTGATGGTATAAATTATTACATATGCCTGAGTGTTAAAAAAAAAAAAAAAAAGAGCTAAAATGAATATAGAGAAATACTGTTAACTGATGGTACATGGAGGGGATTCTAATCATTGTAATGAAGCAAAGTATATAATTTGTTGAATATAAAACTGATGATCTTCCTGTAAACTTTCACTCAATTCACAATAAAAACTAAAAATAAAAAAGTTAAGCTTAGGATCGTTATGAGTCAGAACCTACTAAATGCCACCTAACTACTATAATACTCATTAACATAATCTAATCCTTCCTCATTAACACACAGAGGTCAGGATTTACAGGACATCACAAGTATATAATTTCATTAGAGCATACGATGGGGGATGATGACATCATTACATAACAGCCCAACAACATCATTATGTAATAGCCAAACCACTAAGAATCATAGCCCAGCCAAATGTGCACTTATCTTATTGTTATTGTTTAGTGCCATTGAGTCTGTTCCAAGGAGCAGCTGGTGAGTTTGAGCCATCAACCTTGTGATCATCAGTCCGGTACTTATCCTACAGTGGCACAGGGCACTGTATTCAATCCATAACACTAATATTTTCAAAATTATGGTATTCTAAAACATTGAATAAAAAATGTAAAAGTATTTTTTAATCTTTTTTGTTTTGCTTTGAGGGCTCAGTAGATAAAATTTTTGAAGTTCTAAAATTTCATATCCTCAAGTCTAACTGAAGCAAGGCTCATGAAGATTGTTCTAGCACACAAGTGTAGGGCAGAAATATAGGATTCAAAGAGATGGGTAAGAAATCATTGCAGTAATCCAGCAAGGAGTCAGAAGAGCCTGTAATTATATCGTGGCAACAGAAAGAATGGTATGTTGTGCCAAGGGGAACAAACAAATAGAAGAAAAGAATTGTTAAAGGCATGTATTGATTGTTCTAATTAGCTAAGCAGTTGTAGTGCACCTAGCCAACTGCTTTGAAATTAAACCCATAGCTTCAAAGTCAGTGAAACTTCTACATTACCGTTAGGGAAGTACTCCAATGTACACACCTACTAAGAATCAGACGAACAGTATCACTGCTTTATACACACCTTCTCCCATCAGAAAAAAAAAAAAGCCAGAAGGAGTTACAAAGACTATGGCTCCAGCTGCTGCATGCTGTTGAGTCAGTTCCAACTCATAGCAACCCTGTAGAGTTTCTGAGACTATGAATCTTTACTTGAACAGAAAGCCTCCTCTTTCTTCTGAGGAGTTGCTTGTGGAATTGAACTACCGACTTTGTAGTTAGGAACAAGTCCAAAGTGTATTCCACTATGCTACCAGGACTCCTAGAGTCTAAGTCTTTTGTTGTTATTGCTAAGAAGAGACATATTAAATAACTAACAGCACCACACTTAGTAATCAACAGTGACTATTTCTTATCCTTTCAACCCGATTTTCTAAAATTATGACCAGTTAGTCTTAAGATCAGTAGCTTGAATCTAGCAGTCACTCCATGGGATAAAGATGTGGCTTTCTGCTCACGTAAAAATTTATAGCCTCAAAAACTCTACACAGGGTCACTATGAGTTAGAATCGACTTGACAGCACACAACCACAGCCACCACCACTATTGACTTAAGGAGCCCTGATGGGGTGCTGTAGGAAAGGCACTGGACTGCTAACTGCAAGGTCAGCAGTTCAAAACCACCAGCTGCTAGTTGGAAATCCTATACAAGATTGCTATGAGTCTAAACCGACTAGATGGCATTTAACAACAACAACATTGTCTTAAATTTATTCACCCTATGACTCCTCTGGCCGCATGACCTTCTGTCTCCCTTCCAGTGTCATCCCTCCATGTAGTACACATCCTGCATACCCCTATTCCTACCCTCCACCCCATCAAGCACACATATAATCACAGCAAGTGCTTATGACAGTGCTGCATCTGTTTGTCCTTAAAGATTTTACCCTTCTTCTGGTGTGCCTATAATTCATAGAAGGAACAGGGGAATACGGAAATGAACTCTCTCAGTTGTGCTTCCCAGTTGTGCACAAACTGGTATCCAGCTTACCAGTTGGATATGTAAGATATTCACTGGAGACAGAAGGGGAGAAGGAAAGGAGAAACAAAAATACTTCTTGACCTTGTGCTGTGCCAGTGGTTCCTTCTCCAACAGAAGGGGTGGCTTCGCTGTGATTCCCTCCCCCTCTCAAGGTAAGGGTGGTAATGGATTTTTGTTGTTGCTAATCTTTGTGCTGTCTCACTCTCCTTTGTGATATTTGAAGATTTTCTATCATCTGTGTTCCTTATTATGATCCTTACATTTCCTGCTCAAAATACTCAAAGTGGTTTCTATTTTCCTGGTTGGACCCTTATGAGCCAGTGCTCAAAATTGAGTTTTTCACTATGTTCCAACCACCATGTTGATGTTAAGTGCCATCAAGTAAGTGAGTGAGTCAGTTCCAACTCATAGTGACCCTATATAGGGTTTCATAGGAAAGGCTGGTATGTTTGAACCATGAACCTTGCTGTGGGCTTATCCTACACCAGGACTAAGTATTTTATATTCATTATCTTATTTAATCCCCATAATAATCCAAGGGGTACATTTTATTTTGTTGTGTTATAGGTAAGGACCACCACTTGTCTGTCAGTTTTTCATACTGTGGTGACTTTTGAGTTGCTGTGATTCTGGAAGCTATGCCCCTGGTATTTTAAATATCAGCAGGGTCACCCATGGTGGACAGGTTTCAGATGAGCTTCCAGATGAAGACAGACTAGGAAGAAGGAGTGACGAACTACTTCCGAATCTTTAGTCACTGAAAATCTTAAGAATAGCAGAGAAACACTTTCAGATATAATGCCAGAAAATGAGCTCCTCAGGTTGGAAGACAATCAAAATGTGACTGGGGAAGAGCTGCCTCCTCAAAGTAGAGTTGACCGTGATGATGCTAATGGAGTAAAAGCCTGTGGGACGTTCATTTGCTGATGGGGCACAACTAAAAATAAAGAGAAACAGCTGTCACCATCCACTGAAAATAAGAACATGAAAAGTACAAAGTATGAATCTAGGAAAATTGAAAGTTGTCAAAAATATCTTAGGCATTAGTGAGCTGAAATGGACTGGTATTGGCCATTTTGAATCTCACAAACACATGGATTACTATGCCAGGAATGACAAATTGGAGAGAGATGGTGTTGCATTCATTGTCAAAAAGAACATATCCAGATCAGTCATGAGATACAATGCTGTCTGTGATAGGATAATATCCATGTACCTACAGGGAAGTCCAGTTAATACTACTATTATTCAAACGTACGCACCAACCACTAAAGCCAGTGAGGATGAAATAGAAGAATTCTACCAACTTC
>NW_006408526.1:9267357-9275281 GCF_000296735.1 Chrysochloris asiatica
GACCAATAAACAACATTCTTATCAACGGAGAAAAGATTGAAGTTGTCAAGGACTTCATTCTTCTTGGATCAACTATCAACACTCACAGAAGCAGCAATCAAGAAATCAAACGACACACTTTCATCACTGATAAGGGGAAGTGAGGGAAAAACAGCAATAAAGCTATGAACTAAGCCCTACAATGCTCAATAGACTCCTGTGAACCCAGATGGAAACCTGGTTGGCCAGCAGTGTGCCAAGTCCAGGGGACTCTTGGACCCAGAGTCAGCGACATTGCCACAGAGGACTAGAGTGAAAAGTGAAGCGTCCAGGTGATCAGAAGAGAGAGCACATGCATAAGTACACCCACACTTGCATATAATACCCTCTTGACCTGGCTTCAACGGTTGGATGATCAGAGCTCAAATAGAAGAAAGAAGAAGGAAAAAGAATAATCTGACACAATTTGATGAACTTGACACACACCTATGGAAGCAATAGCTCAAAAGAGTGAACAAATCTTCACAGCGAGGATTATTCCCACCTCTTCCGTATACGGAGAGGACAGGGATGGGCAACTTGGACATTGGCTACCCAGAATGGGTTGGGGGGCTTCAGAGGCAAGAAGTGACTGGCTTTCAAGAAATGACAAGCTTTCAAGAGGGAACCTAGATTCAGAGGTCGCGGAGCAAGATAGAATTTCCACTGAGTAGTATCCATTCTGCCTAGTCAGGGCTGATGAAAGGAGATGCTGATAGGTCCCTTGCGATACAATAGCAAGTAATTATTATCAGGAACAATTGTAAGGGCTGAAAATGTAAAGGTGGAGTGATTAACCTTACCTCCGTTTTGGCAAAGGGAGGGGAGTGATTAACCTTACAGTCTAGGAACAGAGGTCCCTGGAACCATCAAAGGAGAAGAGCAGAGAATGGAACCCTACCCAGAGAAGCAGTAATGCCAGGGAGGGAGGCAGAGACGATGACGTGGGGAGATGGAGCGGCTGGAGACTTTGGACCTGGAGAGAGAGAGAGAGGCAGTGTGCGGACGACAGGGGGGCAGGCTTGTGGGTATAACCTTTGGTTGATCGATGATGCATGGAAGGGATTGTAACCATGGCAAGGAAATGATATATGATGGGATCAATGTGAATCTGCTGTCCTCCCATGTAAACTATCACATAATTCACAACAAAGAATTTAAAAAAATAGTCCATAAATTCAAAAAAAGAGAAAGAAATCAAATGGCATATTACATTAGACAAATCTGCTGCACAAGACCTTTTGAAAGTGTTGAAGAGCAAAGATGTCAACTTGAGAATTAAGGTGCGCCTGACCCAAACCTTGATATTTTCAATAATCTCATATGCATGTGAAAGCTGGACAGTGAATAAGGAAGACTGTAGAAGAATTGATGCTTTTGAGTTATGGTGTTGGAGGAGAATATTGAAAGTGCCATGGGCTGCCAAAAGAACCAACAGATCTGTGTTGGAAGAAGTGCAGCCAGAGTGCTCCTTGGAGGCCAAGATGGCCAAACTTCATCTCTCATACTTCGGACACATTGTCAGGAAGGACCAGTCACTGGAGAAGGATATTATGTTTGGTAAGGTGGAGTGTCAAAGAAAAAGAGGGAGACCCCCAACAAGATGGATTAGCCAACTAGCCGCATCGATGGACCCAAGCGTGGCCCAGAATCGGGCAGTGTTTTGTTCTGCTGTACTGACTTGATGGCACCTAACAACAACAACAACAACAATAGGTAAGGAGGAGTTCTGGTGTGCTGCTATGAGAAAATACACTGAGCAGCAAGGTCGCTTTAAACTGCAATGTCAGCAGTTCAAATTTACCATCTGCTCCTAGGAGACGCTATGAGTCAGAACTGACTCCACGGCACTTAACAACAATTTAGGTAAGGAAGAGAGTGTTGTGGCTTTAGAGGTTAAGCACTGGATTGTGAACCATTGGAATTTGTCAATTCCAGCCTACCAGCTGCTCTTAGAGAGAAAGACATGTCCTTCTGCTCTCATAAAGATATACACACTTAACAACAAAAAGTGGGTAAGGAGACCATTTAACCTCTCTAAGCCTCAAAATCACACACTTAGTGAAAGATCCATGACAAAGTATAATTATTTTTTTCATTTATTTATCTACTTACTTCATAAGCTCTTTAGAATCAGGGTCTACAAGTATTCTTCTATTGTCTTGTCCATGTTATTTGGCATAGTTAGGAACACACAGATAGACAAGTCAATAATGCTAATGATTTTTTTCAGAACTATTTAGCCACAGAAAATCCATCTTTAAGAGCATGCTTTTACTATTTTGCTTACTTGTTTTCTTGTCCTGTTAGACGTAGAAAGACTTACCAGGGAAGAGAGAATTAGCAGTAGTGAGGATGCACATAGAAATGGTTGGTCCTAGGAAAGGATGACTACCAAGATTCACATCAAGTAGCAAGGAGTCATGGTTCAAGAAACAAGGGTATGTTTGATTTCAGGATGGCAGAGCAGAGACAGGAATAGCAACCAGACAGTCGAGATATATTCTGGATAACCTCTATCTGAGATGAGCTCTGTAAGACACAAAGCAGAGATGAATTCAAAGAAACAAAGCTGGGCAGGAATGAGAAAGGAATGTAAGTCCCAGCCAGCTGGCTTGGATACAGTACAAGACGCCTGATGGAGTTCAAGGATCTAACAGAGGGAGAAAAATTCTGAACCCAAAACACTAGACATACTGTATCTCCATTTGAGTGGCCATTCATTATTTTTGCTACTACTCTATCACTAAAGAACTTAATTTCCTCCAATACTCCAGTTCTGTGGTATGAAGTTCTGGTGTGGGTAATATTATATGCAGTACAGCTCCATTGGATCAAAAAGTCATCTTACATATGGTAGCTGGTTTGTAGCTACGTCTGAGCATGGGAGTTGAGAGCATCTACTCTATGGGTAATTAGATAAACTTCTATTAAATTTACTTTCCCATTTAGAAGAAATGTGGCAGTTTTCCCAAGATTCTCATAGTTGTTGACATCCATTAAGCTGGCACGCAATAGGGGAATTGACCAGACACTCCCTCCATTTGAGTGGCCGTTCATTATTTTTGCCAAAACTCTTTTCACTAAGCAACTTAATTTCTTCCAATACTTCAGTTTGGAGTATTGTCCATTCTTTGCCCTCTTGGCTTTGCCTTTTACTTTTTGTTCTTTTTCCCATCATGATAATAATTTTCAGCCTTTTCCAATTTAAGAAGAAAGGTAAAAACTTAAAGGAACTAGTTTCACAGAGACAAGGAAATAATTTGAAGGAAGGAGAGGTCAACAGAGTCAAAATCAGCAGAAAGGTTTAATATGAAAAAGTCTTATTGGATTTGGTAAGGTATGTATTATTGGGAAACTTTACCAGATTTAAAGAGAATAGGAGAAGAAAGGACATTAAAATACATTCTTTACTAAGAATGAATGGAATGTGTATATTCCTCTTTAAGGATCTCTGCTGGAAAAGAAAAACAGAAAAGAAGGGAGTTAATAAAAAGAGGATTGTTGTTAGGTGCCACCAAGTCGGTTCCTATGTATAAGAGTCCTGTGACATTCCACAATCATTGCTATATTTTATTCCATTGTTATAGTCACTATATCAGTCCATCTTGTTGGAGATCTTCCTCTTTTTTCCTATCCCTCTATTTAAACCAGCAAGATTTTCTTTGTCACAGACTGCCCCTCTTTAAAAAAAATGTATGTGAGACACAGCCTTCCATCCTTGTATTCAAGGAACATTCTGGCTATACATTTTTCTGACATTGTATGGGTCTTGGTTGAAAGCAGAGAATACCAGAAAGATGTTTGCCAGTGCTTTATTGACTATGCAAAGGCTCACAATTGTGTAGATCATGACTGGCTATGGGCAACATTGTGGAGAATGAATATTATGAAACATTTCATTGTGCTCATGAGGAACCTGTATGTAGACCAAGAGTCAATTGTTTGACAACACCTGTACAAGAACAAGACAACTAACCAATTTAAAATGGGAACAGGACATGAACAGACACATCACCAAGGAAGACATTCAGGCAGCCAACAAACATATGAAGAAATCGGCACAATCATTAGTCATTGTTGTTGTTGTTAAGTGCCGTCGAGTCAATTATGACCCATAGCAACCCTGTATAGGGTTTCCAAGGAGCAGCTGGTGAGCTTGAACAACCGACCTTGCAGTTCAAATGGCTTTGCAGTCTGGCGCACTAACCCACAGTATCACACCAGGACATTAGAGAGATGCAAATCAAAACAACAATGAGATATCATCTCACACCAGCAATAACAGTGAAATTCAAAAATTCAGAGGACAATAAATGCTGGCGAGGATGTGGAGAAACTGGGACCCTCCTACAATTCTGGTGGGAATGCAAAATAGTTCAACCACTCTGGAAAACAGTGTGGTGCCTCCTCAGAAAGTTGGAAATAGAAATACCATATGATCCAGCAATTCCTCTACTTGATATATACCTATAAGAAATATGAGCCATAATGCGAGTAGATATATGCACACCAATGTTCATAGAAGCACTATTCACAATAGCAAAAAGATAGAGATAGCCTAAGTGCCCATTAACTGAAGAATGGGTAACTCTGGTACATACACACAATGCTACCCTGAAGAATAACAAGTAAACCATAAGCTACCACATAACATGGATGAACCTTGAGGACATTATGCTGAATGAAATTAGTCAGTCACAAAAGGACAAATATTACATAAGACCATTATTGTAAAAGATTAAGAAAAGATACCCATACTAAAGGGGGGGAGTCTTTGTTGGTTGTCAGTAGGGGTGCAGTAGTGGGACTTGGGGGATGTAGAAGGAGGTGACAGTAGAGCACAGGGTAGATGGCAGACACATCATAGTTAGGGTGTTGGTGAGGGCAGTACACAAGAAGGGGTAGGGGTGAAGAACAAGGTAGACAGGGGAACAAGGTAGACAGGTTTGCATGCGGAGACTTTGCAGTGTATAGAACCTTTGGTGGAATCCTGAGCCCCATCCAGAACCTTCTCAGTTGGGACATTCCCACTAGAAAGGACAAGCAGACCAGCCTGGACCAGCGAGAGTGACAGAAGATACATCTTCAAAGAAAGATCATCAGGAAAAACCCAAAACAAAAAGGGTAGTATGATTGGCTACCAAGCAGTCAAGTCTCTTCAGGACAAAACCCCCTCTAAGACTGACACTCAAAGGGAACATGTGAGCAGGTATGCAAGCTTGCTGGTGATCACACTGGTATACTAGTGAGTGAAAGAGGGGGAAAGGCAGCAATGAAGAAATGGGATAAGTTCAACCACATTCCATAGACTCCTATTGACCTGGAGATGAGAGAGAGAAGAGGAAGGGCTGGTTGGTCCAAAATGTGGTGAGACCTGGGGACCCTTGAGCCCATGGACAAGGACATAGCCACAGAGGGCTAGAGCTGAGAGTAAAGCATCCAGCTGATAGGAAGTGAGGGGAGATGCACAAGAACACCCAAACCTGTAGATAGTACCTATCTGACCTAGCCTTGATGGCTTGATAATCAGAACTAGACTAGAAGATTTTTTTTAAAAAATTTTTTATAAAGGAAACAAGGGTAAATTGCTACAATTTGATGAACTTGAACTATACTCATGGAGGTAGTAACTCTAAATACCAACAGAGAGGGAAGGAGTCTTCACATTAAGTATCAATGCTATCCCCTCTGTATACAGGGTAAATAAGGATGGGCAACTTAGACATTGGCTACCTAAAATGAGGGGGCGATAAAGGCATGAAGTGACTGACTTACAAGGTTTCAAGAGGGAGGTTAGTTTAAGAGTGTGTGGAAGAAGATAGAGTCCCCACTGAATAGTTTTCCTCTTGTCTAGATGGGCCTTGTGAAAAGAGATGGGATAAGATTCTTATGATTCAATAGTGAGTAATTGTTCTAATGATTAATTATAACTGTTACAATTGTAAAGGTAGCAGTTTTGTACCAAAAATGAGGGAGTAATTAATCTTACCGTCCAGAAACAGAGGACCCTAGGACGAGCACAATTGGAATGTGGGAACTTAAACAGAGAAGCAGCAACACCAGAGATGGAGGCAGAGATGGGGACATGGAGAGAGGGAGCAGCTGAGGACTCTAGATTCATGGAAAGAGAGGGACTGAGAGCTGGCAGTCAGGAGGCAGACTTGCAGAATATGCCCTTTGATGGTGTAAATTATTGTATATGCCTGGGTGTTTTTTAAAGAAGGAGCTAAAATGAATAGAAAGAAATTCTATTAACTGATGGTACATGGAGGGGATTCTAATCATTGTAATGAAACAAAGTATATGATTTGTTGAATGTAAAACTGATGATCTTCCAGTAAACTTTCACTCAATTAACAATAAAAACTTGAAAAAAGGGTCAATTGTTTGAACAGAACAAGGGAACTCTGAATGGTTTAAAATTAGGAAAGTTGTGCGCCAAAGCTGTATTTTTTCACAAAACTTATTCAATCTATTTGCTGAGCACACAATCTAAGAAGCTGTATTATATGAAGAAGAATGTGGCATCAGGATTGGGGGAAGACTCATTAACAACCTGCAATCTGTAGACCATACAAGCTTGCTTGCTGAAAGCAAAGAGGGCGTAAAATACTTACTGATGAAGATCAAAGACCACAGCCTTCGGTATGGTTTGCACCTCAATGCAAGAGAACAAAAGTCCTCACCACTGGAAAAATGAATAACATCAAGATAAATGGAGAAACAAAGATTAAAAGATTTCATTTTGCTCAGATTAACCATCAACACTCATGGAAGCAGCAGTCAAAAAATCAAACGATATATTACATTAGGTAAATCTTATGCACAAGAGCTCTTTAAAGTGTTGAAGACCAAAGGTGTCAGTTTGAAGACCAAGATGCACCCGATCCAAGTCATGGTATTTTCAATAACATCATTTGAATGCGAAAGTTGGACCATGAATAAGAAAGAATGTAGAAGAATTAATGCATTTGAGCTACGCAATTGGAGGAGAATCTCTGCTGAAAAAGAAAAACATAAAGGGAGTGTGTTAAAGGGGACTGCTAAAAGAACAAACAAATCTGTGTTGAAAAAAGTACAACCAGAATGCTCCTTGGAAGCTAATGGCCAGACTTCATCTCTTATAGTTTGCACATAGTGTCAGGATGGACCAGTTCCTGGGGAAGACTATCATGTTTGATAAAGTGGAGGGTCAGAGAAAAAGAGGAAGACCCGCAATGAGATGAACTGGCACAGTGACAGTAGCAATACTCTCAAGCGTAGTACTGATTGCCGGAGGGCACAGGGCACAGGGCAGGGCAGTGTATTGTTTTGTGGTGCATAGAACCGCTATGAGTTGGTATCGGCTCGATGGTACCTAACAACAGCAACAACTACCTGTACTTCTTCCAAAACAGATTAGTTTATTCTTCTTGGAAATTCAAGGTATATTCAATATTCTTTGCTAACACAATAATTCAACAGCATCAATTCTCCTTTGGTCTTCCTTATTCATTGCCCAGCTTTCCCATGCATGTGAGCCAATTGTAAATAACATCACTTGGGTTAGGCACATGTTAGTCCTTAACTCCTTAAAGAGTCTTTTGCAATAAATTTGCCTAATACAATGCCTTTTGGTTTCTTGACTGCTGCTTTTATGAGTATTGATTGTGGACCCAAATGAAAAGAAATCCTTGCCAACTTTTATTTATTTATTTTTTTATCATGATGTTGCTTATAAATCCAGCTGTGGGGATTATTTGTTTTTCTATATAATCAGGTGTTTGCTGTTGTTGTTAAGTGCCATCAAGTTGGTTCCGACCCATAGCGACCCTGTATAGGGTTTCCGAGGAGCAGCTGGTGAGCTTGAACTGCTGACATTGCAGTTCAAACGGCTCTGGAGTCCAGTGCATTAACCCACAGC
>NW_006408526.1:9276126-9277846 GCF_000296735.1 Chrysochloris asiatica
GACTGTGTATTCCTTTCACCTTATTTTGATACTTCTTGTATGGAATCAATCCTTCAACATTTCAAATTGAGTCTTGGAATTTTCTTCAGTATGTTCACCTTGAGAAATGCCATATATGTGGTTCCCATTTGGTTTTCTAACTCAAGACCTTTTAAATTTCATTATAATGCTTTAGTTTATCTTCTTGACCTGTACAGTAAAATCCTCTTTTCTGCTCTTTTGCTTCATAATTTCTTCCATTCTCTTTAATTTACATTTAAGAGCAAGTTTCAAAATATCTTCTCACAGTCATATTAGTCTTTTTTTTTCTATTCTGTCCTTTGAATGACATTTGGCTTTCTCTATGTATGATGTCCTTGATGTCACCCCATAACTCATCTGTTCTTCAATCATTAAAACTCAATATATCAAATCTATTCTTGTATTGATTTCTAAATTCAGGCAGTGTAAGCTGAAGCCTGTACTTTGGCTCTCATGGACTTGTATGTAGAGGAAGATACATAAAATAATTATTGGAACATAATCATCTTCAGGATGCTACCAGGCCCAGGCAGATTTGTAAATCTTGGAGTAAGGAAGGATAGCTCTTTCTTTAAGAAAGGAGGTAAAAGTTAAAGATGAGTATGATGAAAAATACCATGATAGATTGGCAAAGAGCAATGGAGAAAGATTAGACCAGGTTCCTACAAATGCTTTTCACTATATTTATGTCTTATTAGTAGTACCTTGGTGGCCCAATGGTTAAGCATGTGGCTGTTAATCAAAAGGTCAGAGGTTCAAATCTATAAGAATTTCCATGAAAGAAAATACCTGGGCCTAGGAAACCTATGGACCAGTTCTGCTGTGTTCTATAGGATCACTATGAATCTGAATCAACATGACAGTGAACAACAGTCATTTTAGTCCAAATACTGATGATAAAAGTAGCTAGCATCTGTGCAGGCTGATTGTTTGTTTTTCTCAGGTTCACTTGCTATTCTTTTTTCCCCTATGCTTTGCATAGTAGTGAGTTACATTTCCTAGCCACAACTATGGTGGCTTGTATGTTGCTGTGATTCTGGAAGCTATTCCATGGATATTTTAAATACCAGCAGGGTCACTAAAGGTTGACAGGTTTCAGCTGAGCTTCCAGATGAAGACAGACCAGGAAGAAGGAGAGATGGACTGCTTCCAAATATTTAGTCACAAAAAACCTTAAGAATAACAGTGGAATACTTCAGCACCAGAATATTGAATAGTGAAACACTATGAAGAGCACCAAATATTGTCAGATATAGTTTGTGAAGATGAGCTCCTCAGGTTGGAAGGCACTCAAAATACATCTAGGGAAGAGCTGCCTCCTTAAAGTGGAGTTGACAGTGAGGATGGGAATGGAGTAAAGCCTTCAGGACCTTCATGTGCTAATGGGGCACAACTCAACATGAAGATAAACAGCTGTAAGCACCACTAATAATTGAAACATGGAATGTGCAAAGCATGAATCTAGAAAAATTGGAAATTGTTGAAAATGAAATGGAATACACAGACACTGATGTCTTAAGCATTGGTGAGCTGAAATGAACTGATATAGGCCATTTTGAATCTGACAATCAAATGGTTTACTATACCAGGAATGACAAATTGAAGAGGAATGGCATCACATTCATCATCAAAAAGTGCTGGGGACAGCATACGCAGACCCTGGGTTGATCAGTGGCAGCCCCATTAAACCACCTCTGAA
>NW_006408526.1:9278411-9282949 GCF_000296735.1 Chrysochloris asiatica
ATATTTCGTCTCTCTCTTTCTCTATCCCTTTCGCCGCCAGATCTCCCTTCTTCGTGACACCCACACTTCCTTGTCGAGGCTGGACCCCGACATAGGACCTCAACAAAAAAGAACATATTAAGATCTGTCTTGAAGTATAACACTGTCTGTAATAGGATAATATCCATACACCTACAAGGAAGACCAGTTAATACCACCATTATTCAAATATACACAACAAACACTAAAGCCAGTGATGATGAAATTCAAGAATTCCACCAACTTCCTCAGTCTGAAATTGACCAAACATACAATTAAGATGTATTGGTAATTACTGGTGATTGGAATGCAAAAGTTGGAAACAAAGAGGAAGGATCAGTAGTTGGAGAATATGGCCTTGGTGATAGACATGATGCTGGAGATCACATGATAGAATTTTGCAAGACCAATGACTTCTTCATTGCAAGTACCTTTTTAAAACAACATAAAAGGTGTTTATACACATGGACCTCACCAGAAAAAAAATACACATAAATCAAATTGACTATATCTGTGGAAAGAGATGGTGGAAAAGTTCCATATCATTGGCCAGAAAAAGGTCAGGGGAAAATTGTGGAACAGACTTTCAGTTGCTCATATGCAAGTTCAGGCTGAAGCTGAAGAAAAATAAAATAAGTCCACGAGACTCAAAATATGACTTTGAATATATCCCACCTGAATTTAGAGACCATTTCAAGAACAGGTTTGATGTATTAGACACTAAAGATTGAAGACCAGAAGAGTTGAGGGATGACATAAAGAACATCATACAGGAAGAAAGCAAGAGATCATTAGGAAGACAAGAAAGAAGGAAAAGACCAAAATGGAGGACAGAAGAGAATCTGAAACTTGCTCTTCAGCTTAGAGATGCTAAATCAATGAAGATTTGAAGAAATGAGGCAGTAAAATAACTGAATAGGAAATTTCAAGGGGCAGCTCGAGAAGACAAATAAAAATATTATAACAAACTATGCAAAGACCTGGAGTTAGAAAACCAAAAGGGAAGAACATGTTCAGAATTTTTCAAGCTCGGGGAACTGAAGAAAAATTCAAACCTCAACTTGCCATATTAAAGGACTCCATGACAAAATATTGAATGATGCAGAAAGCATCAAAAGAAAATGGAAAGAATACACAGAGCACAGTACCAAAAAGAAATGGTTGATGCTCAACCATTTCAAAAGGTAGCATATGATCAAGATCCAATGATATTGAAGGAAGACGTTCAAGTGTGTTGAAGTCACTGGCAAAGAACAAGGCTCTGGGAATTGATGAAATACAAATTGAAATCTTTCAACAAATTGATGCAGCATTGGAGGCATCTATGCCAAGAAATTTGAAAAACAACTACCTGGCCAACTGTCTGGAAGAAATCCATATTTGTGTCCATTCCAAAGAGAGGTGACCCAACAGAATGCCAAAATCATGAGACAATATCATTAATATTGAATGCAAGTAAAACCAGGTGATATGATGTAGTTTAATGCACTGGACTTCAAAGTCAGTTTGAACCATAAGGTCAGCACTTCAAGCTTACCAGCCGGTCTTCAAAAGCACTATATAGGGTAGCCATAGGTCAGGACTGAATTGATGGCACTTAAAAAACAACAACAACAACATAAGATAATACAAAAATTATTGCAACCATACATTGCCAAAGTACTTCCAGAGGTTTAAGCCAGGGTCAGAAGAGAACATGGAATAAGGGATATCACTGTTGACATCAGATAGATCTTGGTTGAAATCCTAAAAAGATGTTTGCCTGTGTTTTATTGACTACACAAAAGCTTTTCACAAGCTATGGGTAGCATTGCAGAGAATGAGTATTCTGGAACACTCAAATATGCTTATAAGGAACCTGTATACAGACCAAGAGGCAGTTGTTCGAACAGAACAAGGGTACACTGAATAATTTTAAATTAGCAAAGGTGTACACTAGTGTTGTTTTCTTTCACCATGCTTATTCAATCTGTATGCTGAGCAAACAATCTGAGAAGATGGATTATATGAAGAAAAATGTGGTGTTGGGATTGGGGAAAGACTAACTAACCACCTGCAATATGCAGGTGATACAACCTTGCTTGTTGAAAAAGAAGGGGACTTAAAATACTTACTGATGAAGATCAAAGACCACAGCCCTCAATATGACTTGTACCTCAATGTAAAGAAAACAAAAATCCTCACCACTGGTCCAATAGACAATATCCATATAAATGGAGAAAAGATTGAAGTTGTCAAAGACTTCATTTTGCTCTGATCAAACATCAACTCTCATAGAAGCAGAAGCCAAGAAATCAAGCAACATATTGCATTAGGCAAATCTGCTGCACAAGACCTCTTTAAAGTGTTGAAGGACTAAGGTGTGCCTGACCCAAACTATGGTATTTTCATATGCATGCGAAAGTTGGACAATGAATAAGGAAGACGATAGAAGAGTTTATGCATTTGAGTTATGGTGTTGGCGGAGCATATTGAAAGCACCATGGACTGCCAAAAGAACAAATCAATCTGTTTTGGAAGAAGCCAGGATGGCCAGACCATCTTTTATACCTCAGACATACTATCAGGAGTGACCACTCACTAGAGAAGGACATCATGATTGGTAAAGTGGAAGGTCGTAGAAATAGAGGAAGACCCCCAATGAAATGAATTGAAATAGTGGCAGCAGTAATGACTCAAACAGAGCAAAGATTGTGAGGTTGGCAGAGGACTGGGCAGTGTTTCATTCTGTGGTGCATAGGGTCACTATGCATCAGTACCAACTTGATGGCACCTAACAATAACAACATACATTTCCTGGGATCTCTTCCTTTAACCCTTATGGCAAATTTGGGTCTTTGATGGTATTACAGAGTAAAATTGAAGGAAAAATGGAAAAGAGAAACCAAGGTACTTATTTTCCCCTTTCTTTCAGCTTCTAATGATGTCCGAAAGCCATTATACCTTTCCTATGACTCAAGATCGTACCAATCTGTGTTCCCAGCTCTTGCTGACCAACCTCATCTGACAACCTTATTTTGTCTTTTCAACTTTCCTATCTGCTCCTCTGAAGATTTAAGGCCTCAGAAACCCTCTACATGGTTGCTATGAGTCAGAACTGACTCCACTTAACAACATCTTATATAACCAATTTCTTGTATTAAATGTACTCAATTTGGGAGAACCAAGTAATTTCTTTTTTCTAAACTAAATCTTGATTGATAAAGCATCCATCACACTATATTATTTATATGACCACATTAAAGGTATAATTCTAGTGTTAAAGTACACTAAATTTAATCATGTATTTTCCTAGTAAACTTTATGAGAAATAGACTCAGTTTATATAGTCAAGTCTTTTCGAAATATAGACCAACAACTATTATTATGTTTTACCTTGTTCAAAGTCACTATTGATAAAAACTATTAGGACATCAGATACTGGCTTTTAAATTTTTAGTTTTCAATTATTTAATGTGGTGGTGGTGGTATGCCATGGAGTTGGTTCCGAATCCTAGCGACCATGTATAGGGTTTCTGAGGCTATAAATCTTTATGGGAGTAGAAAGCTTCATCTTTCTCATATGGAACAGCTGGTAGTTTCAAACTGTGACCTTGAAGTTAGCAGCCTGACTTGTAACTACTATGTTAGTTGCTGTTAAGTACCATGGAGTCAGTTCCAACTCATAGTGACCCTGCAAAGGGTTTCCAAGGCTGCAAATCTTTATGTGAGCAGAAAGCCTCATCTTTCTCCCATGGAACAGCTGGTAGTTTTGAACTGCTGACCTCGAAGTTAGAAGCCCAATTCATAACCACTACACTATCAGAGCTCCTTTTATAGTATACTACACTCAGGAGTCCTGCTGTGGCACCATAGGATAAGCACTTTACCTTAAGTTCAATTTGAATGATAAGTTTGGTGGTTCAAACTCACCAGCCACTACTCAGAAACGTTTAACAACAACAACACTCAAATAAAATGAAAAGTCTCAATATTGGTGCATAGTAATTTATAATGAAGAAAGAAGGAGAGACAAACTACTTCTGAATATTTAGTCACTGAAAACCTTATGAATAGCAGAGAAACACTGTCAGATATAGTGCTGGAAAATGAGGCCCTCAGGTTAAAAAATGCTCAAAATGTGACTGAGGAAGAGCTGCCTCATAAAAGTAGAATTGATGGTGATAACGCAAATGGAGTAAAACCTGTGGGAGTAAAGCCCTCAGGACCTTCATTTGCTGATGGGACACAACTCAAAATGAAGAGAACCAGCTGTAAACATCCATTAATAATTGAAACATGGAAGTATGAATCTAGGAAAATTAGAAATTGTAAAAAATGAAATGGAACACATAAACATCAATATCTTAGGCATTAGTGAGCTGAAACGATTATTATACACATTGATCTCACCAGATGGAATACACAGAAATCAAATTGACTACATCTGTGGAAAAGCTCCATATCATCAGCCAAAACAAGGCCAGGGGCAGATAGAAGCTGAAGAAAATGAAAACCAGTCTACAAGAGCCAAAATATGA
>NW_006408526.1:9284674-9295226 GCF_000296735.1 Chrysochloris asiatica
GAGCTACGGGCTGCCAAAAGAACCAACAGATCTGTTTTGGAAGAAGTGCAATCAGAGTGCTCCTTGGAGGCCAGGATGGCCAAACTTTGTCTCTCATACTTCAGACATATTTTCAGGAGGGACCAGTTGCTGGAGAAAGATATCATGTTCGGTAAGGTAGAGGGTCAGAGAAAAAGAAGAAAACAGCCAGTGAGATGGATTGGTAAAGTGGTAGCATCAGTGGGCTCATGAGTAGCAACAATTGTGAAGTTGTCCTAGTACCGGGCAGTGTTTTGTTCTGTTTTGTATAGGGTCACTATGAGTCAGTACCGACTTGATGGCACCTAACAACAATAACAATTATCAATGAGGTCTGTTTTTAGGAGTTAGTAAAAGAACTAATCACAGCAAAATTAGCTCTTTGAGCAAACTAATTATATGTTTCTTGATATGGAAAATACACAATACAAAGGCCTGGAGGATTTCAATTTTTTAGAGGAGAAATTTGAAAAGAAGGAAAGTACCAATAAGGAGCTACCAAAGGAGAGAGAGAAAGCACTCCATCTCTCTAGACCAGACATTAAGAGCAAAACTTGAAAAACTTTATATATGATGTCTCTTCTTTTTTTAATTTGAATTGTGTGATATGTCTTTTCTCCTATTCAGAAAAACTGTACACCTTACTCATATCTTTTATGTAAGTGACTGCAAAAAGTCCAATAGAAAAAAGCTAATCAATGAGGAGGCAGTTTTTAACTGTGTTAAAAATAATGTGTTTTAACTGAATATGTATGGCCCACTTTTGCTCTTCTGAATTTGAAGAAATGAAATGCAGATTAATAAAAGATTTTACTCATTCATTCATATGGTAATTTCTATGTTCCAAAATGTGGCATGTACACATGTGCACTGAACATGTAGCATTTGGAAAATTACTGTTGAGCATCAGATGGATCTTGGATAAAAGCAGAGAATAAGAAAAAGATGTTTACCTGTGCTTTATTGACTATGCGAATGTTTTTCAAGTGAAAAAAAAAAATTATTCACAACATTTCAGAAAGTGAGTATCACAGAACGCTTAATTATGCTCATGTGGAACCTGTATATTGACCAAGAGGCAGTCATTCAAATGGAACAAGGCTACACTGAATGGTTTAAAAGTAGGAAAGTTGTTCGCCAGGGTTGTATTCTTTCACCATACTTATTTAATCTGTATGATGAGCAAATAATCCAATAAAATGGATTATATGAAGAAAAACATGGCATTAGGATTGGAGGAAGACAACCTATGATATGCAGCAGATCCAACCTTCTTGCTGAAAGCAAAGAGGACCTAAAATACTTAGTAATGAAGTTCAAAGACCACAAGCTGCAGTATGGGTTGCACCTCAATGCAAAGAAAACAAAATTCCACCACTGGATCAATAAATAACATCAAGGTAAATGGATAAAAGACTAACGTTGTCAAAAACATCAATATGCTTAGATCCACTTTCAACACTCATGGAAGCAGCAATCAAGGAATCAAATGAAGTATTGCATTAGGCAAATCTGTTGCATAACCCCTCTTTAAAGTGTTCAAGAGCAAAGATGTCAGTTTGAGGACTAAATGCTAAGGTGTGCCTGACCTAAGTTATGGCATTATCAGCAGCTTCATAAACATGTGAAAGTTAGACAGTGAATAAGGGAGACTGTAGAAGAATTGATGCATTTTAATTATGGTGTTGGAGAAGAATATTAAAGTACCATGGATTGTTAGAAGAACAAACAAATGTTTGTTGGATGAATTAAAGTCAGAATGCTCCTTTGAAACCAGGATGGCAAGATTTCATCTCTCATAATTAGGACATATTATCAGCAGGGAGCAGTCCCTGGAGCAGTGCATTATGTTAGGCAAAATGGAAGGTCAGGAAAAAAAAAGGAAGACCCCAATGAGCTGGATTAGCATAAATGAGGACGTCACAGTACTGGGCAGTGTTTCATTTTGTTGTGCATAACGTTGCTATGAGTGGGAACCAAATAGATGGCACCTAACAACAAAAATGAAAAAAAAAAAAAAATTCAGGTAAATTTTGGATTTTATTGCATGAGGTTTTGTTGCAATCCTGGAACTCAACTCTGGTTCACACAGATCTGAGAAATCTGCAAGTGGGAACAAGATCACAAAGGGGATGATGGGAAGTATTTGTATAGCTCACTTTTTCCATGGCCTGACTAGGGGGAAAAATGATTTATTTATTATTATTATTTTATTTAAGATCACATTCCCCTGCAATTTGTCTGGCCATTCACATGCTGACCTTAGTATTTTAGATTTCTTTCTATGGCATCCAAGCAGTTCTTCAACATTAATTTTCTCATCAAAGATTTACATGATTTTTGTGTGGGAATCAGCTGAAGTATGGGGAAGCAGTGCCTTCTGAGAAAATGCTGCTGGACAAAGTTCTCACCCTGGGAACTTGACTCATGTTTTCTTAAATACGCAAGAAGCAACTGTCACAGACACAAAATATCTGAGACAAGCACATTCTCTTCCTGTGGTGAGCAACATAGAAGTTAATGAAAACCATGAATGTCTCTGCTTCAGAGACCAGAAATATCTCAAGACCTTATTATCAGCATACCTTTTCCTTGTTAGCAGATCTGCAGCTGAATCAGGAAGTTTATTTGTGAATCTTGACTCAGCATAAGGGAAGTGAGCCTGAACCTAACATATTTTGACAGTTCCAACTCAAAAGACTCTCTCTTCTCCATTGAATTCTGTGATGGAATCCCAGTGTGGCACTGTGGGCTAATGCACTGGACTGCAAGATTGGTTTGAAGTACAAGATTGGCAGTTCAAGCTAACCAGCCACTCCTCAGAAACCCTATAGAGGACAACTATGAGTCAAACCGACTCGACGGCACTTAACAACATAATCTATACAGAAGCAGATCGCTGGGGTTTTCCCTTGCAGAGACACTGAGTAGGTTGGAACCACCAACCTCTCAGTTATCAGCTGAACATTTAATTGTTACACCACCAGGGATCTTGATTATAGATTATAGTCAAGAACAGCCTATAGGGACAGTTCTACTCTATTACAGGGTGTTGCTATGAGTTGGAATCAACAGGCTCCAACAACAATACTTAGGAAATAATAGGGTTCCATAATTACATTCCTCAGATTACAACATGTGTATAATTGTGTTTTCCCCTTCGTTTTGGCCCTTCTGCTTTTCATTAAACTAGCCCTAGTTCAATATTGAATATTTGGATCACAAGGGGACCTGCACTAACGAATGATTATATTGATGATATCTGCCAGATGAGGACTTGCACACTTGTCCTGGCATTCTATTAATTTTTTGGTAATCTTATGATTTATGAATCACTGTATTACCAAAATAATGAAGTCATTGGTATATGAGTGTTTGCCATTTTATAGATAAGAGAAATGATGTAGGAATACTAATTTGCTAAAGCCATAATATGGCAAAGTTGGTTTCCAGTCTATTTGTGTCTGAATCAAAGTGGGAGCTCTTTCTAGTGCTTAACATGGTCTCTCTCAATGTCTCAGCCCTCACTGCTCTGGGAATGTTGTGACAGTTTCCCTCCTACTGTGTTAACAGTGGACATTTTCTCCTTCTAGCCTAAGCGATGACAGGATGCTCATAACTGCCCCCCAGATTTTCCTAATTCAGAAGGATATAACTTCAATCTGAATTCTTGAGAAATTTTCTAAATGTCTGCCTAGGAATGATATAATTATATTCTGCTCATGTAATATATCACTTCTGGCAAACTAATTTGTGTACTTTAGAGGTAACAGAGAAACACGTTCCTATTGTGGAGTATAAAGAATTATGTTCAGATCTCAACTCTACTACTTAAAAGTTGTGTTACCCAAACTCCTCAACTTCATCTGTAAAATATGTATAATTATATGAGGGTTTATTTTAGATAAATTCATGAGGTTAATATATTTAGATAAATTTATGAGGTTTAGTTCTATATGGTGCAATTAAGTGTATATGACTACTAATTGAAAAATTGGAGGTTTAGACCCACTACATCTCTTTAAAGTGTTAAAGAGCAAATATGTCACTTTGAGGACTACAATGTGCCTAACCTAAGCCATGGATTTCAATCAGCTCAGATGCATGTGCAAGTTGGACAGTGAATAAGGAAGACCAGTGAATAATCATAATGCATTTGCATTATGGTGTTGGTGAAGAATACTGAAAGTACCATGGATTGCCAGAAGAACAAGCAAATTTGGCTTGGATGAAGCACAGCCAGAATGATCCTTAGAAGTGAGCATGGCAAGACTTCATCTCTCATACTTTGAGCATGTTCTCAGGAAGGAGAAAATCATGATAGTATCTCTGGAGAAAGACAGGATGTTTGGTAAAGTGAAGGGTTTGGTGAAAGAGAGAAAGTTCCTCAAGGAGTTGGATTGACACAGTAGCAACAACAATGAGCTCAAAGAGAATAATTGTGAAGATGGCTCATGACTGGGCAGTGTTTTGTTCTGTTTCACATAGGGTCACTATGAGTCAGAACAGATTCAACTTCACCTAACCATAACAACAGAGGCACTTTGCAAGAGAGACTTGACAGTCTGCTTCCAAAGGTCACAGCCTTGAAAACCCTCTCTAGTGCAAATTCAGTCTGCACACTTAGGACCACCATGAGTTGGAATAGACTCAATAGCAGCTGGTTTGGGGTTTGGGAATGATTTAATTAAGATAGTGTATAGAAAACTCTAAGGAGCTCTGGTAGGTAGTAGTTACGAATTGGGCTGCAAACCGCAAGGTCAGCAGTTCAAAACTACCAGCTGCTCCGTGGGAGAAAGATGAGGCTTTCTGCTCCTGTAAAGATTTACAGCCTTGGAAACCCTGTTTCAGGGGCGCTATGGGTCAGATCCGACTCGACGGCACTTAACAACAACAACAACAATGAAAACTCTGGACATGGTTATGGAAGTATTAATAGTAGATATGGAAGTATTGATAATGATAATAATAAACTGTGTAAGACACTCATGTGTTATTGTTACAAAGATTTATTACATGAATTATCTAACTAGATCATTACAATATTATGAGATCAATATTTGTATTGTCTTCATCATGTACACAAGGAAATAGAAACTTGTAGAAGCTAAGTCATTTGTTCAAGACCAGGTTGGTAAGTACCAGAGATACAACAGAGTTACGTATCTTCAGATTCTAGATTCTCTGCGCGTTTTCCACTGCAACAGGCAGCACCACCAGTCACAGTCATTAATGAGAAATGTTTTCAGCATGGGTTATGATGTGTTTGATGAGGTCACTGGAAATTGTAGAGAGTCAGGATCATGAACTGTGGAGACTGGAATTAAGGTTACTATTGCCTAGAATGATGTTATATGCATTGGCACAATGACAGCAGCAATGAACTCAATCATAGCAATGGTTTTGAGGTTGATGCAGGACTAGGCTGTGTTTCATTCTATTGTTCAACAAAGTTTGTATAATCCTGTAGATCTGTTTAGTAACAACAATATGCCAAGTTCTGTGTCATGTACTTTCTATGCTATTTTTAATCCTCATAACTGTACATTAAGGTAGGTATTTATAATCTTCCTTTGTTGTTGTTGCTATGTGTCAGAACTGACTCAATGGCACTTAACAAAAAACAAAAAACTGGCAAGGTTTGGTCTTCCTTTGCAAAGAGACAGAGATAGAGAGGGAGAGAGAGGCTCAGTTTTTGTATTTATCCTTCTCTTTTATGTATAGAATATCACTCCAAAGACATTAGAATTAGCACCCACCCGACTCTGGTTTGTCTCCCTTATTTTAGCTGATAACATCTGCAAGGAAGACCCTGTACCCCAAAACAAGGTCACATTCACTAGTGCAGAGGTTAGGATTTGAGCATACCTTTTTGGGGTGACACAAATTCAGTTAATAACTACATTCCTAATTAACACAGACACCCACAGATTACTTGTCTGAATTTTAAGGAACATTTGCATTTCGGTACTATATGAGGATGAAATGAGATACCACAAAATAACACAGTGGTTTCACCATGAATTTACAGATTTAGATGGTGCAATTCTAACCTTTTTAAAACTTTTATTCTACATTATTACTACTATTATTACTTTTGTCTTATAAAT
The DNA here is from genome assembly GCF_000296735.1 of Chrysochloris asiatica. NCBI lineage: Eukaryota > Metazoa > Chordata > Mammalia > Afrosoricida > Chrysochloridae > Chrysochloris > Chrysochloris asiatica. The sequence continues at coordinate 9,290,803 of NW_006408526.1, forward strand.
GCTATATTACACTTCAGTCAGTGAAAATTTATTTTTCAAAAACTAACTCTTGTGCTCTTCCTAGGTCGGCGCTCTGTAAGAAAAAGAACGTGTTCAGTTCAAGCGCAAAGATTTTGAAGCCCAATGGCTAAAGTCAGATGAATTCGAGTCTGGTATTTCTCAGGCTCTTCTTAATCTTGAGATGAACTCAGACCTAAAGGCTCAGTTACGAGAGCCGAACATAACTGCAGCGAAGGAAATTGAAGTTGGTGGTAGTCCGAAAGCTATTATAACCTTTGTTCCTGTTCCTCAACTGAAGTCTTTACAGAAAATCCAAGTCCGACTAGTACGTGAACTAGAGAAAAAGTTCAGTGGAAAGCACGTGGTCTTTATTGCTCAGAGGAGAATTCTACCTAAACCAACTCAAAAAAGTCGTACAAAAAATAAACAAAAGTGTCCCAGGAGCCGCACTCTGACTGCTGTGCATGATGCAATCCTTGAAGATTTGGTCTTCCCAAGTGAAATTGTGGGCAAGAGAATCCGAGTAAAGCTGGATGGCAGCCGGCTTATAAAGGTTCATTTGGACAAAACACAGCAGAACAACGTAGAACACAAGGTTGAAACGTTTTCTGTTGTATGTAAGAAGCTCACGGGCAAGGATGTTAATTTTGAATTCCCATAGTTTCAGATGTAAACAAAAATGATTAAATGAGATACAATTCACGTAAGAACAAAAACAAAAAAAAAACTAACTGTTGTATCTATCACTAGCGTAGTGGTTACGAATCGGGCTGCGAACCTTAAGGTCAGCGGTTCGAAACTACCAGCCGCTCCGCCCGAGAAAGATGAGGCTTTCTACTCCCGTAAGGATTTACACCCTCGGAAACCCTGTACAGGGTCGCTATGGGTCAGAACCGACTCGACGGCACTTAACAACAACAACAACAACATCTCTATTAAAGATAAGTTTGGCCAACACAAATATAGAAGGAATGCAGAGAATGAAGTTGGGCCTTATCCAATTCTGGTAGTTAATTTATCTACGACTGACTGTAAAACTTAACACAAAGCTTTGGAATCTAAAGATTATTCCTCCTCTACTATTTTACTTGTAAAGGAGTAATTGTTAGCCAGTTCTATCATCACTCCTATGCATATTAATATACTGTCTCAGGAATGGCATGTGGTGCACCACTTTAAGAAACTATAAATAAGAGGATAAACAGGCAAGATTTCTGAAGTTCGTGTTATTAAGTATCGTGAGTCAGTTCAGACTCATAGCAACCCTGTACAGAGTTTTCAAGGCATGATTAGTGGGTTTGAACCACCGACCTTTTGTTCAAACTAAACTGTTGGTCCAGAGCTTATCCTTCAACATTACCCCAGGACTCTGAAGCTTGTATAGGTTACTGAAAATTAGTATTTTAATCTAGTCTTATTAAATCCTTACACAGTGAAAATGTCTCTGTATTCAGACTTTCATTATTTTCAAGTTCTTAGAAAATATTAAGGAGAGGAAAAATTGTCCAGTTTTAAATGAATGTTAAAAAGAAATGTTTTTAAGCATTCATTAGGTAATTTCTCCATATAAGTCGCTATACCAGATTGTATGTATAGAAACATTAAACAAAAACACCATCCCTGTCTTCAAGAGACTGTGATTTAGTTATGTGGAAGACCATACAATAATAATTACATAATTATGCCAACAAACACTCTGCAAAATGTGAATTCATGCAGAGTGCTGTAGTAGGGAGCACATCAGAGACACCTAACTAAGACATGTCTCTGGAAGGGTAGGATCAGGGAAGTCTTCCTAGAGAAGCTGACATAGAGCTAAATTTAAAATCTGGTACTGCTTTTGCCCATCAAAGAATGTAGTACAAGTATATACTACACAGGAAAAGCAGCATGTGTAAGAACATAGGAGACAGTAGTTTGGACAACATCAACGTGTGATTTAAAAGATTAGTATTGAAATCAGAACTACTTAGGAGAATGGCATAGACTGGGAAAAGACAGAAGATTAAGTTTACTGAGTCTGAGTTCAATCGAAAAATACTTGTGTATGCTGATGACATGCCCAAAGTAAGCCAGCCAAATTCTTGTCCTCCTCCCTTAAAAGGCTATGTTTCTTCTGAGACTTATCTGTTTGTTCTTCTGATAGTCCACAATATATTCATTATTCTTCACTGACACAACAATTCAAGTCATCAATTATTTTTCTGTCTTTCTCTTTCATTGTCCTACTTTTGCAGACATATGAGGTGATTGAAAAGTCCCTGGTTTGAGTCAGGTGCAACTTCATCATCAAACTGACATCTTTGCTTTTTTTGAACTTTAAAGAGGTCTTCTGAGGCAGATTTACCCAACGCAATATGTCATTTGATTTTTTTTCTTATCTTTCCTTGGACATGGCTATGATAAGTCTCATGAAATAATCCTAAGAGTAAGTGGATAAAATGGAGTTGAAAGAAAGATCACTAGAATGGAGAGGATCAAGGATCTCTGGAGATAGAGTATTCTATGGGTCATCATGTAGATACTGATTATCTCCCAGGATGGTGAAAGTTACTAGAGGTGAAGAGAAAGACTGTGATCTCAGTGTTGGGATTTAGAGTCTACTTTTGCTCCTAGAAGCCAAGTGCTACTGAAGAAAATTGTACAAGTAAGTTGATTTCAACTGGTGAAAATCCATGGACTTCAGTCTCAGAGCTCCTCAAAGTATGATTTCTAGTTAGAGCTCACTCCCAATCCCATCATAACGATTTTATACCTTTATAATTCAACTCTAATCCTTTATTATAGCTGATTCCTTCTCATCCAGATAATTTATTCATCTTCTACTGTATAGGCCCAAACTGAGGTCTGCAAGTAGTAAATACCTTAATTTATTTCTCCAAGAAAGTCAGCACCTCTGCTATACCTCTTTGTGTCTCAGTTTCCTCCAGTATAAAAATGAGGATAAACATCTGGAAATAGTTATAGGAAAACACACCAACTACTCCTTAGAAATCCTTTACAGGATTACTATGAGTTGGAACCTACACAATAGCACTTAACAACAAACTTACATGTCATGGCACATAACAATCAATACCTATTAGATATTATCACTTATATTATTTTTACATGCTTTTGTTTCTTAGGAAGTGTTTTTGCTGTTGTTAAGAATATACATAGAAAATCACACACCAATTCAAAAGTTTGTACAATTCAGTGATTTCGATTATATTCTTTGAATTGTAAAACAATTCTCACTCTCCTGAGTCATTCTTCCCTATCAACACAAACTCATTGCCCGCTAAGTTTCCTATCTAATGTTTTGAGCTGTTGTTGTCAGTTGGATCTCCTATAGATAGATAATTGTTTACATTTTTTGGGGTATTTAATGATCCTAACTTCTGCGTTCAAAACTCCATCTCTGACTGCCTACTCAGGGACCATACTTCATCATTTCTCTCTTCTCTGCTCTGTAACTTTCATTTTTTTCTCTTTGACAGTCTTTTCTTCTCAGCATAGAAGATAAATTTACTTACACCTGGAAAAAAAAGTCCTTCTTCCTTGTTTCATCCTCATTCCTGCAAGTCACCATCTTTCATTTTTCCTCCACTTCATATCAAGCTTCTTGAAAGTCATTCCAAACCTGCTGTGTTCACTTCCTTCCCTTGATATCAACCTATCATAATTCTACCCTGTCACTTGCAGAAACTGCTTTTGTAGAACTTCCTTATGATGTCTCAGATAGTAAACTTATAGATGATTTTTGGTTCTTATATTATTTTAACTCTCAGGAACATTGACATTGTCAGTACCTCTTTCCTTCTAGACATTCCTCTATTTTCATTCCTCCTGCTTTCTCTCTTTAATTCATTTCTCTCTATTTTATTTATAAATTATTTTATTCTCTCAGAATCTTAAATTCTTCTTGCTTGACATGAGTTGTTGTTGTTTTTAAGTGCTGTCGAGTCGGATCCGACCCATAGCGACCCTATACAGGGTTTCTGAGAACCGACTGGTGAGCTTGAACCGCCAACTTTGCAGTTCAAACGGCTTTGCAGTCTGGCGCATTTATCCACAGAGCCACACCAGGCTCCTGACATGAGTAGTAATAAATAAATATTTCTAGAACTAATAAAAATTACCTTGATAAGGATAGCATATTGAGCAATGTCTATTTCCTTTGGAGACTAAGTGTATTTCAGAATCAAGGGACAATTATGTCTAAGCTATGGACATAGTCCATGTAGGAAGCTGCCTGCATTAGTGTAGAAATTAGACCATTTATGAACTGTCTTTTCTTGTAGGACAAAAAGCCAATTAGCCTATAGAAAAACCAACAATATTTAATACTGTTGTTGTTGTTAAGTGCCTTCGAGTCGGTTCCGACCCATAGCGACCCTGTACAGGGTTTCCGAGGGTGTAAATCCTTACGGGAGTAGAAA
>NW_006408526.1:9306676-9307962 GCF_000296735.1 Chrysochloris asiatica
TTGACTACATCTGCGGAAAGAGATGGTGGAAAAGTTCCCATATCATCAGTGAAAACAAGGCCAGGGGAAGACTGTGGAACAGACCATCAGTTACTCATATGCAAATTCAAACTGAAGCTGAAGAAAATGAAAACAAGTCCATGAGAGCCAAAATATGACCTTGAATATATCCCACCTGAAATTAGGGATCATTTGAAGAACAGATTTGATACATTAAACAATTAAAGACTGAAGACCAGAAGAATTGTGGGATGACATCAAGAACATCATACACGAAGAAAGCAAAAAGTCATTGAGAAGACAAGAAAGAATGAAAGTTCAAAATGGATGTCAGAGAGACACTGAAACTTGTTCTTCAGCGTAGAGATGCTAAAGCAAATGGAATAAATGAGGAGGTACAAGAGCTGAACAGAAAATTTCAAAGATCAGCTCGAGAAGATAAAACTAAATATTACAACAAAATGTGCAAAGATCTGGAATCAAAAAACCAAAAAGGAAGAACACGCTCAGCATTTCTCAAGCTGGGAAAACTGAAGAAAAAATTCAAGCCTCAGCTTTCATTATTGAAAGATTCTCTGCGCAAATTATTGAATGATGCAGAAAGCATCAAGAGATAATGGAAGGAATACACACAGTCACTGTACCAAAAGGAAATGATTAATGTTCAACCATTTCAAGAGGTAGCATACGATCAAGAGCCAATGATACTTAAGGAGGAAGTCCAAGGTGCATTAAAGGAATTGGCGAAGAACGTGGCACCAGGAATTGATGGAATAAAAATATAAATCTTTCAGTACAGTGAGGTGGCACAGGAGGCACTCACTCATCTCTGCCAAGAAATTTGGAAGACAATTATCTGGCCAACTGATTGGAAGAGATCCGTATTTGTGCCCATTTCTAAGAGAGGTGACCCAACGGAATGCAGAAATCATCAGACAATCTCTTTGATATTCCATGCGAGTAAAATTTTACTAAAGGTAATAGAGAAATGGTTGCAAGCATACATTGACAGAGAACTTCCAGAGGCTCAAGCCGGATTCAGAAGAGGATGTGGAATGAGGGATATCATTGCTGGTGTTCAATGCATCTTGGATGAAGCAGAGAATATCAGAAAGATATTTATCTGTGCTTTATTGACTACGCAAAGACTTTCGATTGTGTGGATAATGACAAGCTATGGAAACATTGAGAAGTATGAGTATTCTGGAACACTTAATTGTGCTCATGAGGAATTTGTACCTGGACCAAGAGGCAGTTGTTTGAACAGAACATGGGAACACTGAATG
>NW_006408526.1:9308090-9312329 GCF_000296735.1 Chrysochloris asiatica
AACTGCTGACCTTATGGTTCGCAGCCCGATTCGTAACCACTACGCTACCAGAGCTCCTTACTAGCCAGGTATTATTTACTCTCTATATTTAGAAGAAAGAAAAAAAAATTACAACAGTACAAGTTCATTTACTATAAGTTCTTGATATTATCATTCTATTTTAGCTGGTTCATAAAATCAAAGTGTCAACTAATTCAAAGTTATAATATTTGGTTTCTGGTTAGGTGAAGCTTCGTGTACCCTTTTATAAATCCAGTGCCTTAAATGGGAAACAAAGACTATTTAATGTTTCCCAGCTGACAGTAGACTATGGTAAGATGTATCTATTTAGGGTATCTCAAACCCCTGATTAGCATTCATGGGACTTGTAATCATAGCACAGTAAATTTTAAATTGAAAATTCCCTGCATTTCTTTCCTCATCACAGTCTTTGTATATACACGTACAAGCAGAAATCAGATGTGATAACAAAGACAGTCAGTCAGCTTCTCTGTGTCTTATTACCATAGCCTTATGAACAGTAGAATCAGTATTTCTGGACTCACTCTATTCATTGAACTATAAATGGACTTACCACATCTGCTTCACTCATTGATTCATTCATTCATCTAGTTATTCATTTATGTTTTCACAAATGCTTTGAATGAGCTAAATGGAATCCATTTTGCAGTCTTATAGTCTGAACCCTAGTGAAATCCTTATTACAGACTCCCCAATTACATGTACATAATAATGGAATAGTTTCATGGAGTAGCTGACTCCTTTTCTTACTCTTACCTTTCTATTACAGATTTTGAAAACCCAACCAGTTGCTACCAAATGAATTCTTACCCAAGGCAGTTCCATGTCTGTTGGAGTAGAACTGTGCTCTGTAGAGTTTTCAATGGATGATTTTTCAGAACTAGATCACTAGCTTTTCTTCAGAGATACTTTTGGAAAGACTCAAATAAACAATCCTGTTAGCAGCCAAGTGCATTCACCTAGAGAAATGTTATTCCACAAGACACTTTTCTAATTTAGATCCTTAAATTAGAGCCTCTCATATAATCATGCTCTGAGTAATGTCACAGATTGGTTTTCCTAGAGAACAGACTCTGAGATGAAGTGTACAGTGCAAAATGTTTATTATGAAGTACCTTTGGCATTGTACTGTAGGATAAACCCTGGACTGTTAACAACAAGGTCGGTGGCTCAAACCAACCAGCCACTCCTCAGAAACTCTACCCAGGGTCACTGTGAGTTTGAACTGACTCGACAGCAATTAACAACAACATTTTTGGGATAAATATCCATGAGCTGAATGAAAATTAAAGAAAAGTAAGGAGTAAGAGAAGTCAGGCTGCACTGGGTGTAAGGACAGCATTGTTCTAAGGACACCAAATGGAGGATTTGGAGTTAGAATTACCCTTCAGAGCTTTCCCAAGTTGTGAAAAGATACTTTTATACCCAAATCATTGGGTGTAAGAGCCATCTTGGCTAAAGTAACTCTCTGCGGCCGAGGCAATCCTTGCCATGCGACAAACAAAAGTTGTCTATGAATAGCCCTCTTGGCAACACTGAAGGAGGACATGAGAAGCACATCCCATTGGTCACCACAACTCGTTCCCTCCATTTACCCCTTTGTAACCCACCACAAACATTACTTGAATATTAATCTTCCTACAGTTTAGGTTTGATCTTGACATTCTACTACTCAAAAATCATCCTAGGCTTCCATCTAACTAACAAATCTAAGACAAATTCCATTTTTCTAGCTGTTCACTGAAATGACCGCTCTAAGTTTTATCCACAGAAATCATTCAATTTAGTCACTATCCTCTGAGCTGGCTCAAGATCCTATTGTAGTAGATGAACAGTGTAAGTGTAGTGATGCTCAGTCTGAAAGGCATATTTGGGGAAGTTCTCTTTTCATGCTCCATGTCCTATGTGTACGTTTGCTTTCACTAATTCCTCTCTAATGCCATTTCCCTCAATTTCAAACTGGAAAAATCATTTTATTCTTTGTGACCTGGTTCATTATGCTATTTCTTCACATAATTCCTTATGTAGGTAATGACCAAGAGGCTTTTGTGTACCAGGATGTTTAAATATGTGATTTGTAAGGAGCCCTGGCTGTGCTTTGGTTAGACACCCAACTGCTAATAGAAAGATTGGCAATTCACATTGTACCAGTTGTTCCATTAAAGAAAGATATGGAAGTCTGTAATTGCGACTGTCACAACTATAAAGGTAGAAGTCTTGTAACAAAATCAAGGGAGTAGTCAATCTTACAGTCCAGAAACAGAGGACCCTAGGACCATCAAGAGAGAAGAACACAAGTGGAGTGTGGGACTGAGAGAAGCAGCGACACCAGAGAGGTAGTCAGAGATGGGGACATGGAGAAAGGGAGCAGCTGAGGACTCATGGAAAGAGAAGGGTTGGGTGTTGGCGGCCAGGATGCAGGCTTGCAGAATGTGCCCTTCGGTTATTTAAATTATTAAATATTCCTGAGTGTTTCTGTGTACATCCCACCCCCCAAAACAAATAAACAAACAAACAAACAAACAAACAAACAAACAAGGAATGGAAGCAAATGCTGTTGAATTGAATGACGATGCACGAAGGAGATTGTAATCATTGAAATGAAACGATGGTGTAAAGCCAATATTCTCCCATGTAAACGATCACTCAGTTCACAATAAAAACTTAAAATTTTTTAAAAGTTCACAATATCACTTGGAGGACTAAGGTGCTCCTGATCCAAACCATAGTATTTCCATTTGCCCCATGTAAATGCAAAAACTGGATAATGGATAAAGAACAGAAGATTTGATGCTCTTGAATTATAGTGCTGGCAAAGAATATTGCATGGATTCCTGGTATGGAGCTGTAGGACTAGTACTGAACTGCAAACCCACCAGCTTCTCCTCAGAAACCCTATACAGGGTTGCTATGAATTGGAACCGAATCTAGAGCACTTTACAAAAACAACCAGAAAAACAAACAAATCTCTTTTGGACAGATGTACAGCCAGAATGCTCCTTAGGAATCAGGATGGAAGGACTCTTTTGGACATGTTATCTAGAGAAGGATATCATGCTTGGTAAAGTAGAGGGTCAATAAAAAGGATACAGATCTTCACCAAAATGGATTGTAACAGTGGCTGTAACAATGGACTCAAACATAGCAATAATTATGAGGATTATTGGACCAGGCAATGTTTCATACTGTTTTGCATAGGGTCAGAACTGACACAGCAGCACATAACAACAACCTTACCACCGTCATGAATGCCTTTACATGTACAACCAGTCCTATTTTGTTTACTCTATTATTACTCAAGAATTTATCACTCCAAAATCTTATATAAGTTATCTATTTTTAAAATTGTTGTCTTCTTATTTGATAGAATGTCATCTCTGAACAAGCAGATTTATTTTTGTCTTTTTTTTTTAATAGAAATGTCTGGCAAGCTGTAGGCACTCAATAAATGTTTAATCAATGCATGGTAGAAAGCAAAAAAGAAAAAAAAATGATATGTACGTCTGCTTCTATAAAGGTTACAGTACTGGAACCCTACAGGTAATTCTACCCCATCCTGTAAGCCCACTGTAAGTCAGGATCAACTTGTGGGCGACTGATATTTTATTTAGATTGATGAGCTGCAATGTGTCTCTCCTTACCATCAAAATTGCAGAGCGGCTGCCTTTTGTGGGTGACATCACAGAAGACGTGCTCCGTGCCTTGATGGCAAAACAGTCCTAGGAGGTGAGATTTGAGGCAAGATGCATGACTTCTCAACACAAGGGAGGAACACCTCAAGCCGTTTAAATGTCAAACATTAAATGTAAAGTGACACTAATAATTCAGGAAATCTGAGAACTGCATAAGCTGATTATAGGTAGGTTTCATGAATAAAATGAGTAGGATAGATTAGATAGTTTCTAAGGATCCACCAAGTTTTGAACTTGGTGGATCAGGCAGATATGCAGTGAGGCGTTCTGTCAGCAACAACACAGAATACCAGACCAAGCAGCTCAGGGGAAGTTGCTAGAACTCTGAACCACATATAAAAGACTATGTAAAAGGTTGGAAGGCTTACAGCTAGGGGAATTTGTAGCAGAATCAAGAAATCCATTGCTTTCTAATTCAAGACGCTCAGCTGCTCCCGGAGCCGTAATCTTGGGAGAAACCAAGCAGGGGAAGGATCAGAACAGCCATGAACACCTGCCTGACAGAACTGTGGAGATACAGGTGTGG
>NW_006408526.1:9317450-9322161 GCF_000296735.1 Chrysochloris asiatica
GCCTGACCCAAGCCATGGTATTGTCAATCACCTCATATGCATGTGAAGGTTGGACAGTAAACAAGGAAGACCATAGAAGAATTGATGCTTTTGATTTATGGTGTTAGAGGAGAATACTGAAAGTGCCATGGGATGCCAAAAGAACCAATAGATCTGTTTTGGAAGAAGTGCAGCCAGAATGCTCCATGGAGGCCAAGATGGCCAAACTTCATCTCTCATCTCTCATACTTCATCTCTCATACATATTGTCAGGAGGTACCAGTCACTGGAGAAGGATATCATGTTTGGTAAGGTCAAGTTTCAGAGAACACGAGGGAGATCCCGAATGGGATGGATTGGCCAAGTGGCAGCATCAATGGACTCAAGCGTGGCAACAGTAGTGAGGTTGGCCCAGGATCAGGCAGTGTTTCGTTCTGCTATGCATAAGGTCACTATGGGTCGGTACTGACTCGATGGCACCTAACATCAATAACAAAGGGTCCATCATATACTACACTCTGGAGGTCTAGTTAATACTTTATACATGTATGATAACATTATTTATGTTCATCTTTGTAAACTCTTTGAGGACACAGCATTTTCCCTTGTTCATCTTTCTATTCCTGAGAGAACAGTGCTTCACACATAGCAGCTATTCAATAAATGTTCAGTAAATATTTATTGAAAAAGATTTCTAATCATAATTCATCTCTGCATATGTTTCAGGTGACTGAATTATAGAAATTAAATATTTTCAATGGATACATTTTAAATGTATGTGACTTTTACATTCTCTCATCCTTTTGACAGCTGTCAACTGAAGGGACCAAGCATTACAGTGTAGAATTAATATTCAAATGCACCAAGTCTCCAGAATCAGTGATAGGGTAAAGTATCATTACTTTTATTTTTTTGAGAGTCATAGTAAGTGATATAATGAATGCAAAACTACTCTAGTATACAGTAAGCATTTAATTAATATTAGATTGCTTTTTCTATAAATTTGTGTCCAGAATTTGACCTTAACTGACATAGCTCATACAGCATTCTTTCTAGAAGGCCTATTAGTTCCCCAGGCTAAAGCAATAGCAGTCATTTTGAGATTACATCAGGATTAATTTTCTACCTCTAATATATGGAAAAGGAGCTCTGGTAGCATAGTGGTTACGAATCCGGCTGCAACAGAGTCAGCAGTTCAAAACTACCAGCTGTTCTGCAGGAGATAGATGAGGCTTTCTGCTCCCGTGAAGATTTACAGCCTCGGAAACCCTGTACAGGGTAGCTATGAGTAGGAACCGACTCTGTGGCACATAAGAACAACAACATATGGAAAACTACTGAGATAATCTTATAAATGTCACCATGATAATCTCATTAATTTAATCTTGAAGGTTAGCTGAAAAAGTAAGCATGAGTTCTTTCATAACTATATATCCTGTATGGGTTGATAGTTATTTTAGGATATATTGTTGTTTCAAAAGAAGCAGAAGTATGAAAGGAGCTTAGTTCTGAAATTTAATATTTTATTTTTACCATCCCAAACATCCAGAAGGGTGTTTATATAACTGCATGGTATTTCTTTCAAGATAAGAATTGCTTGCTTCCAAAGTATATGTGGGTCAACTTTTAGGGAGTTGTGTAGATCAGTTCTGTGGAGCAGAGTGTCACTTATAAAAAATTTTTTTTTCTAGGAACATGCTCAGCATTTCCAAGCAGAAAGAACTGAAGAAATACATCCATGCACTATTTAAGAATTTAATGGACAAAATATTGAATGATGCAGGATGTATCAAAAGAAGATGGAAGGAAGTATAGAGTCACTGTACCCAATGAAATTGGTCAAGTTTCACGTTTCTTTCAAAGGTACTGTACAATCAAGAACTGATGATATTGAAAGAAGAAATCTGAGCTACACTGAAGGCACAAGCAATATAAAAAATCTCCAGGAATTGACAGAACATAAATTAAAATGTTTCAATAAACTGATGCCACGCTGGAATCCCTCACTCATATATATCAAGAGATTTGGAAGAGATAAATATTTGTGCCTATAGTGCAATTAATTATTTACTATGGATCTTCTAGCCACATGTCTCCATTCTGTGATGTATTGTAAATCCTAGCTTTTATGCCTGTGATTATGGACCCATTTTGAAGTAAGTTGCTAAGGAGTAAGAGTTAAGGTGAAGCAAAGGAGTAAGGATTGTGGTAAAACAAATGATTAAGGTTGCTCCCACCTTACTAGAGTGTGTGAGTGAAGTCACTACACTCAGTTTCCCTTGGGAGACATGGTCTGATTCCAATTTATAGGACTGCTTTGGAAAAAAATCACTTGTTTGCCCTGGCTCCTGTATATGATTCATTATATCTGACCTCCAGTTCCTAGGACTGTTGGCACATCCTCTGGCCCAATTTCCCAACTCTCACAGCCTCGTGCATCAGCAGCCTGCCATCTGACCTGCATATTTGGGTTCCTCAGCTCCTGAGACTGCATTGGTGAGAAGATTCCTCCAGACTGATCTCTGAACTACAGATTTGGTACTTGGCATTCTCCACAACTGTGTGAGTCATTTCATTTGACTATTGTGAGATTTGTGAGACGTTGCAGTGAGTTGCAGAACCCTAGGATGTAAAGGAGGATGGAGTAGTGATTGATATCAAGAACTGTGGAGTGGTTTAACATGTTGGAATATCTTGAACTTCCAAGTCATAGGGACCAGGCTCATGCTGATCTTTCTAAACGAAATTATTCATGTAGTTGGTGTCAGAAAGGTGGGGTTCACTGCAACTGTAGTATGTAGTTTTAGAGAAAGAGGGACAAACAGGAGAATGAGGAACGTTTGCTTTCTAAATGGGAAAAAAATCACCCATGGATTAAAGCAGCTGTGATGTTACCATCACTTATCCAAGGCAAGAGCATTTCATGGGCTGTATGAAATATGAATCTAGGACTGATTTGAAAATAGTAGTGGTACACATGTCCAAGAGAGACTGGTTAAGAAATTCAGCAAAAATCCAGGGTCCTGCCTAAACAGTGGAATTCTTGGGGGAAACTTGGTCTGGAGCCACCTGTGACATTCCAAAAACAACCAAAAATAAATTGCTATTATTACTTAACTGAAAAATAAGTAAGAGGACCAATGTTTGGTTGGTCTATTTGGATTTGGGAAGATGCATATTCCATATCTAAAAATGCTACTGGCTCCTATGGATAAAACCACTCAGAAGAAAACTACATTCGATAGGGGACCTAACATAACAGCAGGTTATGTCAGAGTTATTGAAAGAAGTCTCACTCTCCTGGCCTTTAGGCCCTTGCGATCCACTTTCAGACATGATTTTGAAAGTGTCTGAGACATGTGCCTTTGCAGACTGAGGCTTATGGCAAAATCCTGAGAACATTGCCCTACAATGACCATTGGGATTCTGGACTATAAAATTTCCTGATGCCACAACACAATACACAGCCTTTGAAAGGCAATTACTCACCTGCTATTGGGATTTGTTTGAGACTGCCTCAATGGCAGAAGGACATAAAATCATCATGAAATCTGAGATGCCTAAAATGTATTGGGTAATGTAGAAAAAAACACTTGTATAAGGAAGATGGCGTCCAAAATAGTTTCATAATAAAATGGAAATCGTTTATACTGGAAAAAATTATGGAGAGAATGCAGGGAGGCATCCCCTGTATCCAGTCGCTATTCTCATTGATCCTCACCTAGAACCACCTGAAAAGCTGTTGGAACCCATTGTCAAATGGACAATGCAATATGAACAACTTTCTGCTGACTAGTAAAAGGCTGCTTGGTTGGCAGATGGCATTTCCAGGGTACATGGACAGCACTTGTAGAAAGCTACTGCATTAAGACCAGCAGATGGAAAGATCCTGAATGAAGAAGGTAAGAATAAGTCCGGTCAATTGTTTGTACCATATGCTGTCTTCCTAGCTGTGATGGAAGAACTGGACAATGGTGAGAGCCCATCTGTTTAGAGTTTTACTTATTCATTGACATTGGTCAACAGCCTGGCTGTTTGGTCAGGCAAATGGGCAAGGTAAAATGTGTTATTAAAGGGACATCTGTGTGGGGCAAGGATCTATGGGAAACACTGGGGAAATTTAAAGGGTACATTAGAGTAGGACATTTTGATGCCCATCAGAAGAACCCTCTTCCAGGAATCAGCAAATGGGCACTCCCTTGATGTGGCCAATTGGATCCATGAAATGAGTGGACATGGGGGTAATCCAGTGCTGGGGACAGCATACGCAGACCCTGGGTTGATCAGTGGCAGCCCCATTAAACCGCCTCTGAATATAATCAGCTTAACTCAGATGCTCTCCTTCCTCCTGAAAGTATATAGAAATGTGATGATTAAGAACAATGTAGCATTTTAGATATAGATAAATGAAGCCTGGTGCCTGAGATCTTGCTCACAAACAAAAGTTTGCAAAGTGTAGAGAGACAGCTTGGATCCTTTCAGGAACCTTGCTTTATGTTAAGTATCCTTAAGAAACCGCACGTCACTGCTCTAGATCATTTAAACCTAAAAATTAATATATAACAGCTTGATTGAACCTTTTTTCTGTAGAAATAAAAATGGTAGATTGTTAAGAAAAACTATGAAAGTATCTTAAAAGTTGTTCTTGTGAATCATTATGTCCTGTTTTGAATGATTAATCACATTTCAATTCCGTATCCTGTCTTAATCACATCCTCCCTTTGTGAAATTA
>NW_006408526.1:9322261-9325483 GCF_000296735.1 Chrysochloris asiatica
TTTTTGGTACCTGTTCATTGGTCTCTCGCTGTCTGCACACCTCCATTCTGATGACTAGAGGGGATGCCTGAGAGAATGAACACCCCATCACCACCCCTGGAGGGTTCTACTACACATGCACATAGATTTCCTCAAAATTTTTTTTCCATGTTTTATTGTGAATTATATGGTATTTTACATGGGAGAACTTTAGTTTTACATTCATTCCACCGTACATCATTTCATTGCCATGGTTCCAATCCCCTCTATGCATCATCAATCGACCAAAAGGGATACCCTATAAACCCACCCTCTACACTTCCCCCCCCCCCACCCCATTCTTCAACACACACTCCCTCTCCCTCTCTGGATCCAAAGTCCCCAGCTGCTTTATCACTCCACGTCATCGTCTCTGCCTCCATCCCGGGCCTCGCTGCTTCTCTGGGTAGGGTCCCGCTCTCAGCTCTTCTCCGTTGATGGTCCCAGAGACCTCTGCTCCTAGACTGGAGAGTTAATCACTCCCTTCCTTGCTACAAAATGTCTATCTTTACATTTCCAACCCTCACAATCAGTTCTGATAACAATCATTCACAATTGTATCACAAGTGACCTTTCTGCATTTCATTTCATCAGCTCCGCCTAGACAGATTGGCGGAGCTGGAGATTCTGCCTTCCTCCATGCCCCCTAGCTCTAGGTTCCCTCTTGAAAGCTTGTAAGCCAGTCACTTCTTGCCTTTGTAGTTCCCCCTCCCCCATTTGCATAGCCAATGTCCAAGTTGCCCATCTCTGTCTACTCTGTGTGTGGAGAGTTTCTTGCTGTATTTGTTCCCTCTTTTGGGTTACTGCATCCATAGGTCTAGATCAAGTTCATCAAATTGTATCAGGTCACTCTTTTTTTTTTTTTTTCCCCCCCTCTTCTTTCTTCTCCTGGTTGAGTTCTAATCATCCATTCATCGGGGCCAGGTCACATGGGTACCATCTACAGGTGTGGGTGTTCTTGTGCGTATGCCCTCTCTTCCTATCAGCTGGTAGCTTCACTCTCCACTCTAGTCCTCTGTGGCCACGCTGCTGACTCTGGGCCCAAGAGTCCCCAGGTCTCCCCACACTGCTGGCCAACCAGGTCCCCATTTGGGTCCACAGAAGCCCACCGAACATTGTACGGCTTAGCTTGCCGCTTCATTGCTGCTTTCACCCCACATCTCCCTATCGGCGATGCGTGTGGTCACCAATCAGAGCATGTATTTCTGTTGAGTCTTAGCCTTGGAAGGGGGTTTGCCTTAAGGGACCTGACCACTTGCCTTGATGTTTCCTGGGGAAGCGATTTGTTTTTTCTTGTAGTAACAGTCCATCTGCCTCTATTGTTTTGTATTTTTCCTGTAGGTCTTTCTTTCAAGAAGTATCTTCTGTTCTTCTAGCCGCTCCAGGCTGGTTTGCTCGTCCTTTTAAGTGGGAGTTTCCCATCTCTGGAGATCTGGATGTGGTTCAGGCTTCTACCTATAGTCTTATGCATTGCAGAGGCTCCACAGGAAGCCTTATTCCCTGGGCACTTCATAGCCCCATTTTAGGTATTCCAATCAGTTATAGGCAGAAGACGGACTTACAAGCTTTCTATGGCGATGTTTCTGACTATTCCTTTCTCTCCCCCTCCGGTGTCTATTTTATATTATAATGCAAGGAAAACCAAGAATCAAGAAACTGCCGAGCATCTTAACATTATCCCCCCCTTTTCCCCATTCCAACCATGAGACAATCTCTGTATCCCAGAGCCCTGTAGTTCCAAGGTTGTGCACACATCATTCTTTATCTCTGTTCCATTTAGCCCATTCAAACATGCCCAATTGTTCTCCCATCTGCTCCGTTCTTCTGTTTCCCTCTACCTCCTTGTACATTGCCCCCTCCCCAGCACCCAAACTTTCCTGTATCTAATCCCTACCCTGTGCTCCACCCTACCCTCCCTCCCCTCACTCACCACCAACTTCCCAGCAATCAACAAAGAATTCTGCCTACTCCCCTTTAGTATGGTTTCTTTTTCTTAGTCTTTTACAGTAGTGGTCCTATACAGTATTTCTCTTTTTGTGACTGAAAATTTCACTGTGCACAATGTCCTCAAGGTTCATCCATGTTATGCGGTAGCTTGCCGCTTCCTTGTTATTCTTCAAGGTAGCATAATATCTCATTGTGTGTATGTACTACAGTTTATCCATTCTTCAGTTGATGGGCACTTTGGTTGTCTCCATCTTTTTTCTATTGTAAATAGTGCTGCTATAAACTTTGGTGTGCATATATCTTCTTGTGTTGTGGCTCATTTTTCTTGTGGGTAAATACCAAGTAGAGGGATTGCTGGATCATAAGGTATTTCTATTTTCAACCTTCTGAAGAAACACCATATTGCTTTCCAGAGATCTCCTCAAATTTTAAAGTGACAGTTCCCATTTAAAACCCAACAGCCACCACTCATCTGTCAGTTTGTCGTACTGTGGTGACTTGTGAGTTGCTGTGATTCTGAAAGCTATGCCACTGGTATTTTAAATACCAGCAGGGTCACCCATGGTAGACAGGTTTTAGATGAGCTTCCAGATGAAGACAGACTAGAAAGAAAGAGTGACGAACTGCTTCTAAATATTTAGTCACTGAAAACCTTATGAATAGCAGAGAAGCACTGTCAGGTATAGTGCCAGAAAATGAGCCCCTCAGGTTGGAAGGCACTCAAAATGAGACTGGGGAAAAGCTGCCTCCTCAAAGTAGAGTTGACAGTGATGATGTGAATGGAGTATAGCCCATGGGATAAAAGCCCACGGGACCTTCATTTGCTGATGGGGCACAACTCAAAATGCAGTGAAACAGCCATAAACATCCATTGAAAATCAGAACATGGAATGTATGAAGTATGAATCTAGGAAAATTGGAAGTGGTCAAAAATGAAATGGGATGCATAAACATCAATATCTTAAGCATTAGTAAGCTGAAATGGACTGGTATTGGCCATTTTGAATCTGATGACCACATGGTTTACTATGCCAGGAATAACAAATTGAAGAGGAATGGCATTGCATTTATCATCAAAAAGAACATATTTAGATCAGTCATGAGGTACAACGCTGTCTGTGATAGGCTAATATCCATGCACCTACAGGGAAGCCCAATTAATACCACTATTATTCAAATTTATTCACTAAACACTAAAGCCAGTGAGGATGAAATAGAAAAATTCTACCAACTTCTTCAATCTGAAATTGATCAAAC
>NW_006408526.1:9332094-9347032 GCF_000296735.1 Chrysochloris asiatica
CTACCTGCCAGCTTGCATCATATCTATGTGTCTGTCTTTTTTGTATATATTTCATCTCTCTCTTTCTCTATCACTTTCGCCGCCAGATCTCCCTTCTTCGTGACACCCACACTTCCTTGTCGAGGCTGGAACCTGACATAGGACCTCGACACTCCAGCAATGAAGAAACCGCTCAATATAGACATATCCCTCTTGCACCCTCTGAGGCATAAAATGCCTACAAGGACTGCTCTGTCTGCCAGCAAGAAAATCAGAGATTACAGATGGTTCTGGGGCAAATTCACCAGGAAGAAAGCCATACACATAGCTGGCAATTGGATTACATAGAGCCATTGACAACCAGGGCACCAGGTGGCTACAAATGGGTTCTCACAGGAATAGATAATTACTCTGGATTGAGCTTTGCATATCCTGCAATTAATGCAGATGCCAAAAACACTATTAATGGATTAAAACAAAACATACTGTACCAATTTGATCTACCAACTGGATTTCTTCAGACCAAGTAAAACACTTTACTGCCCACAGGGTGCAACAATAGATCAAGAAACATCATATTAAATGGACATATCATGTTGCATACCACCTTCAGTATAACAGTTTAATAGAGAATTGGAATGGGCAATAGAAATGTTTGTTATATAAAACATGGCGAGATAAAGACATGAAGGACGGGTTCACATGCCTTCATGAGAGTATGTGCTCACACTCAACATGAGAGGGACAAGGGGAGGATCACCACTAAATATTATTGTTGTTGTTGTTAAGTGCCGTGGAGTCGGTTCCGACTCATAGCAACCTATACAGGGTTTCCAAGGCTGTAAATCTTTATGTGAGCAGAAAGCCTCATCTTTCTCCCGCAGAACAGCTGGTAGTTTTGAACTGCTGATCTTGCAGTTCACAGCCCGATTCATAACCACTACACTATCAGAGTAGATTCCTACATTTCTTGGGTGGATCTGGTGAAAATGGAGGATGGGAAGATGCTGGTGTTACTGCACAGTTCTTCTCCCACATCACCTGAAATTGCTTTTTCCTGCCTGATGCTGCAGTCCCAGGACCAAAAATTCAGCTGTGAGTACCAGAAGCTTAGGTGATCCCTCAGCAAGAGACTGTAACTATATCCCTATACCTGTGTGCCAAAAGTCCCAATGACCTGATGGGATGGGTTGTACCTTTCTCCACCTGACAAAATTGGAACTAACAGTGAATAGTGCTATAATGCCTAGTGTTTGAGATAGCTTCCTAGTCTTGTAGTTCTGTAACCCTACCCAACATGAATGAGAGTGACTTGAGAGGGAAGCACTTACTAGACTGGTCTTGCTACCAGATATCTGGACTAACAAAGCAGCTAAACCCAAGGTGGAAATGTTTGGGTAAAAGTAAAGGATAAATGGAAGGAAAAAGAAATAATAGCTGAAAGTAAAGGAATGAATAAATGGGTTATGCACTTGGGAAAATTTAGCATTATGCTACACCTCAAGAGAGACTCAGAGCAAATGAATAATCTTCTTTCAGTAAAATTCTTTCAGAGCCAAGGAAGGTGAAGACAAGACAAATGTTTGGAGAACCTGACCAGATCATATGGACACAAACAACACACCTCAATGGCCAGTACCTGAATGGGATAGTTAAGGCTCTATGTCAACTTGACTGGGTCAGGAGTCTCAATTTGGCAGTTGAGATATAATTATCCCTCATGATGTGATTTGATGTGATAAACCAATAAGAGGATTAAGGATGGCATTGTTATTGTTAAGTGAGTGTCATTGAGTCGGTTACAACTCATGGCAACCCTGTATAGGAGGGTGTGTTTGAGCATCCCACAATTTGGTTAGCAGTCCACACCAGGACTCCAACAGTGGGATACACCCTTAATCTTACCACCACCCTGATCTGATTTATGGGAGATTCCCATAAGTTATCTTAAGATAAAAGGTGACATTTTATAAATTATCATATAAAAGATAAAAGGAGAAAGGCTTAAGCAAAGAAAGAGGGACTTACTATAATTAACATGGAAAAACTAGGAGTGGAGTGTGTCTTTTGGACCTGGGATCCCTGTACTGTGAAGCTTCTAGATCCTCACTAAGATCGATACCAAGACACACGGAGAACTCGAAAGAATGCTGGGCCTACAGATGCTGAAAGGAAATAAGGACATTTCTCCAGAACTGGTGCTCTGAATTTAGGCTTCTAGCCTCCTAAACCATGATAGAATACATTTCTGGCTGCTAAAGTCATCCATTTGTGGTGTTTCTATTACAGCAGCACTAGGTAACTAAAAATTTGTTACCAAGAGTGGCGAGCTGCTCTAACAGATACTTAAAATGTGGAAGTAGTTTTAGCATTGGATAATGAGCAGAACTAGGAAGAATACTAAGCTGCCTAATAGTGAAAGCCTGTTGTTAAGTGTCATTGAGTTGATTCCTACTCAGAGTGACCCTGTATAGTGTTGCCAAGGAGTGGCTAGTGAGCTTGAACAGCTGACCTTGTGGTTCAAACTGGCCTTGCAGTCCATCTCATTAAACCACAGAACCACACCAGGGCTCCATTGAAAGCCTAGATGACTACAAAATACTGTTGGTGGAATTTAGGATACCAAAGGAAATTCTAATGAGGAATCAGAAGGAAGTGAGGAGAGCTGTAACACCAAAGACATCACAGATGGTGAGAAGAAGTGGCAGAGATACTGCAGCAACAGAATCAGAAGATCAAGATAGCACAGAAGCTGACCCACAGAACAAGACAGCTGAGCACCTACATATAGGAGGCTTCCTGGTAAAGTGGGGGACCTCTGAGCACTTGTTGGTGAAGTTAGACTCTCTGCCCCAAGGAGTAAGAAAACCGAGTACCGTTTGACCAAGGCTTACTGGTAGAGTGGGGTGCTTCTGGGCACTTATCAGTAGAGCTGAAGAGCTTCATGACACTTAATTGAGCATGGCAAAGACTAGGCTGGCTTCTAGAGATCAAGGAACCAGGAAACAGAAGCAAATGAGACAAGATGCATGAAAAGCAAAGCTGAAGTTCACGCATGAGGGGCTTCTAACCAGAACTCAAGAGTGTGAGATCAACACTCATAGTCTACAGTATAGGGCCATATCATAGAGAGTCTCAGAGAACATAGATTTATTTTCTACTCTTGAGATTTAATATGAATTGTTCTGCTTGATTTTTTAACTTTTTTTATGTTGGTTATCTCTTTTTTCACTTCAAATATTCCCATTTGTAATGGAAATGTCTGCTTTGTTGTAGGATCAGCACTGGACTGCAAACCACAAGGACAGCAGTTCAAACCTATCAGCTGCCCCTTGCAAACCCTACACAGTGTCTCTATGAGGTAGAATCAACTCGATGGCACTCAACAATAACAACAACCATTGTATTTGGAAGGAAATAACTTTAACAGATTAAAAGGAATTTTATCCCAGGTTGAAATTTGAACTTGGAAGAATTTGGGGGTTGGACTCCTGATGTGGTGCTGTAGGATCAGTACTGGACTGTAAACCAAAAAATCGGCAGTTCAAACCCACCAGATGCTCCTTGGAAACCCTTGGATCAACTATCAGCTATCGCGGAAGCAGCAGTCAAGAGATCAGACGACGTATTGCACTGGGCAAATCTGCTGCACAGGAACTTTTTTTAAAGTATTGAAGAGCAGAGATGTCAGCTTGAGGACTAAGGTGCACCTGACCCAGGCCATTGTGTTTTCAATAGCCTCATATGGATGCGAAAGCTGGACAGTGAATAAGGAAGATCGTAGAAGAATTGATGCCTTTGAATTGTGGTGTTGGAGGAGAATACTAAAAGTGCCATGGACTGCCAAAAGAACCAATAGATCTGTTTTGGAAGAAGTGCAGCCAGAGTGCTCCTTAGAGGCCAAGATGGCTAAACTTCGTCTCTCATACTTTGGACATATTGTCAGGAGGGAATAGTCACTGGAGAAGGATGTCATGCTGGGTAAGATGGAGGGTCAGAGAAAAAGAGGAAGACCCCCAACAAGATGGATCGGCCAGGTGGCATCATTGATAGCGTCAAGTGTGGCAGCGGTAATGAGGTTGGCCCAGGATCAGACATTTTTTCGTTCTGTTGTTCATGGGGTCGCTATAAGTCGGTTCCAGCTCGATGGCACCTGATAACAGCATATAGTTTAAGGAGACACATACAGGTGCTAAGTGGACAATGGGTGGATTGTGATGGTGAAGACTTTGTGTCAACTTGTCTAGAACAAGATTCTCTGGTTTGGCAGTTGAGATGCAGTTATTCCCCATGATGTGATTTGATGCAATAAATCAAGAAGAGGATTAAGGGTGTCACCCAACCTGCTGATTTGGGTTCCTCAGTTCCTGAGACTACATAAATGATAAGAGTCCTCCAGACTGATCTCTGAATTACAGATATGATACTTGCCAGCTTTCATAATTCCATAAGGCATTTCCTTAGACAGTTGTGAGTTATTATGAGATGTTGCAGTGTGTTGCAGAACCTTGGAATATGAGGGAAGGGAGGAGTGGTGATTGATATCAAGGACTATGGAGTGGATTAACATGTTGAAAAATTCGAACAGTTGGGATACCTTTAACTCCAAACTCATAGGAACCAGCCTCGTGCCGATCTTTCTTAAAGAAATAATTCATGCATTTCCCATTCCGAAAAATGGTGACCCAGTGGAATGTGGAAATCATTAATCAATGTTACTCGTATCACATGCAAGTAATTTTTTGTTGAAAGTCATCCAAAAATTATTGCAGCAGTACATTGACAGGGAGCTGCCAGAAATTAAACCTGGATTCAGAAGAGAACGTGGATGCTTGCTGATGTCAGATGGATCTTGGCTGAAAGCAGAGAATAACAGAAAGATGTTTACTTGTGCTTTACTGACTATGCAAAGGCATTCAACTGTATAGATTATAATAAACTAAATAACATTGCAAATTAAAGGGTATTCAGGAACAATTAATTGTGCTCATAAGTAACTTGTACATAGACCAAGATGCAATTGTTCTAACAGAACAAGGGACTATTGAATGGTTAAAAATCATGAGGGGTGTGGGCAAATCTGCTGCACAAGCCTCATTAAACTGTTCAAGAGCAAAGATGTCAGTTTGAGGACTAAGGTGCATCTGACTCAAGACATGATATTTTCAAAATTCTCATATTCAGGTGAAGTAGTAAAATGAATAAATAAAACCATAGTAGAATTGATGCATTGGAGTTATGGTGTTGGAGGAGAATACTGAGAGTACCATGGAATGCCAGCAGAATAAACAAATATGTGTTGGAAGAAGTGCAGTCAGAATGTGCCTTAGAAGCCATGGTGGCCAGACTTCGACATGTTGTCAGGAGGGATGAGTCCCTGAAGAAGTACATCATGCTTGGTAAAGAGAAGGGTCTGAGAAAAAGAGGAAGATCCCCAGTGAGATGGATTGGCACAGTGGCAACAGCAGTGGGCTCAGGCATAGAAACTATTTTGAGGTTAGCGCAGGAACAGGCAGTGTTTTGTTCTGTTGGGCATCAGGTTGCTACGAGTTGGTACCGACTCCATGGCACCTAACAACAATATCCAACATCCATATTGAAGACCAACCTGGGAGACCCTCACACACGTTGGAGGCAAGAGAAACCATCTCACAGTTTAGGATGCTAGAAGGCAGTGTACTGAACTCAGACTTCTAGCCTCCTAAACTGTGAGAAAATTAATTTCTGAGTGCTAAAGTCACCTACTTATGATATTTCTGTTATAGCAACACCAGATAACTAAGACACTATCCAAACTTGAATATCCATGCCCAACCTGAAAGGAAACTGAATTTATAACGATCTGTTTGGGCTTGATTTCTGCTTGTTGTTCCCCTCTCAGGGATCCTTTCCCCTCACTTACCTCAAATTTATCTGCTTACTATTGATGTTGTTAGGTGCCATGGAATAGGTACCAACTCATAGCGACCTATGCACAACAGAATGAAACACTGCCCAGTCCTGCACCAATCACACAATCGTTGTTATGCTTAAGCCCATTGCTGCTGCCACTGTGTCAATCCATCTTGTTGGGAGTCTTCCTCTTTTTCACTGATCCTCCACTTTACCAGCAAGATGTCTTTCTCCAGGGACTGATCCCATCGATAATGTGTCTGAAGTATGAGAGACAAAGTGTGGCCATCTGGCTTCTAAGAAGCATTCTGGCTGTATTTCTTCCAACACACTGTTAATTCCCTGAATATCTCATTGTTTGTATAATCTAACCCTTTCTAAAATTATTCCCAGACATTGACTATGACATTAGCAGAGCATGGTTATTTAGTGGATTTATGTGGGGGCCTATAAATTTTTTATACTGAGTACCAATTAAGATGATTCTAAATTAGAAGGCTAATTTCTTGAAGAAAAAAAATTAGCATTCTCTTTATTAATATTTTAAGGATCCCTGGTGGTGCTGGGGATTAAGTATCAGGCTGCTACCTACAAGATCAGCAGTTCAAAACCACAAGCTGTTCTGTGGGGGGGGAAATGAGGCTATCTACACCTAAAAAGGCCTATAGCCTCAGAAGCCCTAGATAGGGCTGCTGTAAGTCAGAAGTGACTGGATAGCAATGTGTTTGGTTTCTGATTTTTTAATTAATATTATAATTAGGGTAAGTCATATGAGCTATGTATATATTCAAGATATTCTACTTTAAATTGTTTATATGCTAAGATATATTTTTATAGCTCCTGTTTATAAAACTATTGTCATGGCAATTTTTAAAAATAATCTCTGTATACATTCTGCAACCTTTGAAGATCTATTTTGGCATGAAAATTTAAATTGCACAAAATAGTTTTTGGCTCAGTGTTGATTATATCCATGATTTCTGTGTGTTTCCAGATTTATAACAATATTTGAACTGTAATGGTTCAAATTATAAGACTCATTTCAGAGGCAGACTTAATTAGAATTACCTACATTTTAAACTATAATACAAATGTGTGTCCATTATTCATCCCATCATCCAGTACTCAAGGTCACGTGCTACCTAAAACATAATGCTTATGACTAAGTAAATAATGACTGTAATGGACAGCCTCCAAGATGGCCTCCACTGAAGCTGCGTCTGGTTTTCACACCCTGTGTCAACTCCTCCACTTGAATGTGGGTGGGACTTACTGTAATGTCTTGCTTCTATGAATAGAGTATGACATCAGTGATGGTATGTCAGTTCCAAGATTAGGTTAAAAAAAGTCTTCGACTTCCATCTTGAAAGCTATTTGAATAGTTTCCTACTCTCGCTTGGTTCACTCATATCCTGGACAACTTAGTTGCCATGTTAAGAAAACATTCTGAGAGTCGATAGGAAGGTTCATGTGATAAGAAACTTAAAGTCTCCAGCCAATAACCAGTGAGGAACTGACAACCCACAACAACCACATAGGTGATCTTAGAAGTAATTCCTACAGTTCCAGTTTTGAGATGATTAAAACCCTGGCCAGTAGTTTAATTTTAACCTCATAAGAAAACTTGAGAGAGTGGCATCCAGTTATGTCAGGTTGTGCTACCTGACTCTATTAGAAACTATTAGACGATTAATAGTCATCATTATAAGCCATTAAATTTAGGAATAGTTTGCTTTATGCCTATATTATATTCACACTTATTGTGTGAATGCTACTGACTTATTGTCTAAAGTCTTCCAGAATACTTACTAATGATTTATAATGATTCAATGTTTAGTCCTAAATACAGGTCTCTGGTGGTACTATTTAACACTTGAATATTATTCAAACACAGTAACCTTCCAGAATGCCTGTTGTTGTTGTTGTTGTTAGGTGGCATTGAATCCGTTCTGACTTGTAACAACCCTATGCAAAATAGAAAAAAATTCTGCTCCGTCCTGCCACATGTTCACAATTGTTGCTATGCTTGAGTCCATTGTTCCTGCCACTGTATAAGTCCATCTTGCTGGGGGTGTTTTTCTTTAAGTTGACCTTCCACTCTGCCAAGCATGATGTCCTTATCCAGGGACTGGTCCCTCCTGACAACATGTTCAAAGTATGAGCGATGAAGTCTCGCCATCCTCATTTCTAATAAGCTGTACTTCTTCCAGCATAGATTTGTTTATTCTTCTGGCAGTCTTTGATACTTTCAATATTCTTCACCAACACCGTATGTAATTTAAATGCATCAATTTTTCTATGGTTTTTCTTATTCATTGACCAGTTTTCACATGCATAGCAGACTATTGAGAATACCATAACTTGGGCCAGGTGCACCTTAGTCCTCAAACTGAAAACCTTGCTCTTGAATACTTTAAATACTTTAAATAGGTCTTGTGCAGCAGATTTGCCTAATGTAATCATATGGGAAGTGGTATGCACTTGTGGTTAAATTCAAACTTCTCTGCTTCAGGCTAGAATCTTTTCCTTACCATTTGTACCACTTAAGGACCCCAAGGTGGTGCAAATGGAGGAGAATATTGAAAGTGCCATGGGCTGCCAAAAGAGCCAACAGAACTGTGTTGGAAGAAGTGCAGC
The DNA here is from genome assembly GCF_000296735.1 of Chrysochloris asiatica. Taxonomy (NCBI): domain Eukaryota; kingdom Metazoa; phylum Chordata; class Mammalia; order Afrosoricida; family Chrysochloridae; genus Chrysochloris; species Chrysochloris asiatica. The sequence continues at coordinate 9,340,603 of NW_006408526.1, forward strand.
CAGAGTGCTCCTTGGATGCCAGGATGGCTAAGCTTCGTCTCTCATACTTTGGATATATTGTCAGGAGGGACCAGTCACTGGAGAAGGATATCATGTTTGGTAAAGTGGAGGGTCAGAGAAAAAGAGGAAGACCCCCAGGAAGATGGATTGGCAAAGTGGCAGCATCAATGGGCTCAAGCATGACAACAATTGTGAGGTTGGCCCAGGATCAGGCAGTGTTTCGTTCTGATGTGCATAGGGTGGCTATGAGTTGGTACCGACTCGATGGCACCTAACAACAACAACAAGGACTCCAAACTAGTTGTCATTGAATGCTCCTAACTCATGGCAACCCCATGTGTGCCATAGAACTGTGATCCATGGGGTTTTCCATGGCTGACTGTTTGGAAGTAGATCACTAGGTCCTTCTTCCAAGGCAATTCTGGGTGGAGTCAAACCTCCAACCTTTTGTTAGCAGCTAATTGTGTTACCCATTTGTACCACCCAGAGACTCCACATTTCTACTATTGTAGCTGCTGATCATGGTGTTGTGTTGGTTTTAGCTCATAGGGACCCTTCATACAACAGAATGACACATTACCTGGTCCTGTGCCATCCTAACTTCCTAATATTTCTATTTTAAATCATGAAATACTTCATTATATGCCACAATTTTCCAAGAAGTATTGCGAGCAGGTATTTCATCTTCATTTTAGATTTGAAAAAATGAAATTGAGGGTGGCTAGACTGCAAAGAGAAGGAGCTCTGGTAGCGTAGTGGTTACGAATCGGGCTGCAAACCTTAAGGTCAGCGGTTCGAAACTACCAGCCGCTCCGTGGGAGAAAGATGAGGCTTTCTACTCCTGTAAGGATTTACAGCCTCGGAAACCCTGTACAGGGTCTCTATGGGTCGGAACGGACTCGACGGCACTTAACAACAACAACAACAAGACTGCAAAGATGTTTGAACTGCAAGGTCAGCGGTTCAAGCTCAACAGTTACTTCTCAGAAATCCTATACAAGGTCGCTATGGGTTGGAATCGACTCAACAACACTTAGCAACAGCAACAATGTAATGTTTATAGGGTTACACCTGAATTCCTGGGTGGCACAAAGATTTGCACTGTAGGATAAGTACTATATTGCTAACCACAAGGTTGGCAGTTCAAATCCATCAATTGTTTCTTGGAAGCCCTATACAGGGCCATTATGAATTAGAACCGACTAGACAGTATGTAATAACTACAACACTAACCTAAAGGTCTGCTTCCATAAAGATCATAGCCAAAAAAGCAATATGGAATAGTTTAATTCTATTGCTCATGGGGTCGATATGAATTGGAATTGACACAACTACCAAAGATTGTTTTGTGGGGTTTTTTTTGGGTTTTTTTTTTTTGCTTTTGGGGTTATACAACTAATCAACTGGAGAGCTGGGACTAAAACCCAAGAACCCAAATCCATTGTTCCTTCCAAGAGACTGCACAGCTCCATGTTGCCATGGAAACTGGAAGACCAAAAAAAAAAAGAGGTCAAATCCAGACAATCCACCAAATTTCTTAATGGCTTCTTCTTAATTGTGTACATATACACATTAGTAGTCATGTTCAGTAATGGATTTAGTGATAGTGAATAATTAGTTGTGTACATTTATTACTAAATGTGCATGTATACATATACATACTTAACAACAAATCACTTTCAGTAATGAACTTTTTATATGTAATGATTGGATCTATATTAAATTGTAATATATGTTGCTTAGTTTAAAAAAAAAAAAAGATAGAGAGAAAGAGAGAGATCTAAAATTATGGGGTGTATATTACATGCCAAGCACCTTAAGAGTGATGTGTAATGGTTACAGAAAGGTTACATTAACTGTATTTACTAAGGAATAGTAAAACATGAGAAAACTGCAACCTATGTAATGTGGAAACTTGTCAGAGAAGAAAAGCTCAAATATTTCATCTCTAATACAGAGCAATAGAAAAACTGCACCCTTTCCAAGGCAAAAAACATGTGAGACCCAGCAAAACAAGGCCGTCCCATCAAGTGCTAGCTCTCCCAGGCTTCACCAATTTAGCACATGAGGAATCCGCTGGAGAAGAAAGAGCCCACTGCTCATTGGATGGCAGAACTTGGATTTGAATTCAAGTATTTCTGATTCCAAAATTCATGCTTTGGTATGACATTTTTGTACAAAATGTACTGTACTATAATACATTCTAGACTGCAGTTTAGGCATTATTAATTACCCTGGAGTACAGTAAAATGGAAAACCAGTATAAATCTGACCAAATAGTAATTTGTCTGACATCCTCTAGCAGAATCAGTCTGGTGTATTATGCCTTCATAATAACTAAGCATGCTTATAAGTCTATGGAGACTCCTGGTGTGGCACTGTAGGATCAGAACTGGACTGTGAACAACAGGGTTTGCATTTCAAACCCACCAGCTGCTCCTCAAAAACCCTTTATAGAGTAGCTATGAGTCAGAACCAATTTCACGATACTTAACAACAACAATAGCATGTGTAGGTAAACAAACAAGAGATCAGGACAGTATAGAATTCATATTGTTCTTGAATATAAATAATGCTCCTTTGGAAACATACACATTTTTCTGCATAGGTGAATTGTTGCTCCACCACAATCTACTGAACTTGGAAGGTCTCCTGGGCAAAACACTGGGTCACACAGCACAGCTGGCAGAAGAGAAGTAATTGGGAAAAGAATTTAGATCTCGGTGACAAGCAGACATCTTCAGTGGCCTGCTTCTTCTCTCATTAGCTCGTCTGAAGTTCCATTTCACTGCAACTACAAGCTACATATGGCTCCATCCGTGCTTAGATGGACCTCTAATAAATCCAGTCTTGAGTAGTACTTAATCTTGTTTCAACACAAGGTTAGTAAGGGAAGCAGCTCCTCTGTGTAATGATAAAGGGTCATCAACTTCTGTCTGCAGAAGAGAGATGCTTAGAGACAGCTTGTCACAATCCTTCATCTCCATTTTTTATATCTATTATTTTTCTTTTCTTACTGTAAGACAAATCTTATGCAGTGAAAAAAAAATGAATCCAGAAGAAAAAATTTAATGGTCACCCTTAATCTCACCACCAATTATAGTTATTATAAATATTTGGCTGTTTATATTACACACACAATTGTACACTCATACACATATAGAACCAACAGTTTCCTCTACTAAAGTGTACATCTAACGCTCTTTGAATGATATTAAGATGTGTATCCTTGTCAAAGTACATGTACTTTTTCACATTCTTTTTATAAGTTCCTAAAAATGGAATTGTGACAAAGGCTCGATATATATTTAAGGTTTTTGTGGATATTGGCATAGAATTTTCCAGATAAATTGTACCATTATTTACTCCTACCATAACATGAGGATTTTCTTTACCTTTAGGACGCATATTTATTTTTGCTTAAAATTTTCAGTATAAGCAATAATACCAAATAATAACGATGATGAAATCTAACACTTTTGAAGCACTATGTGCTAGAAGTTGTTCATAAGCATTCAACATATATTGCTCACATATAAGTAGCTCTGGTGGCACAACACTTAGAAAACTCACTGCTAACAGAAACATAGGCCGTTTGAACCCACCAGGTGCCCAATGGGAGAAAAATGTAACAGTCTGCTTCCATAAAGATTACAGTCCTGAAGCCCTATAGTGCAGTTCTACACTGTCCTACAGGGTGGCAATCTGTCAGAATCAAGTTAATATCAATGACGTGTTGTGTTCTGTTTGACTTTGGTCCACATTTAAGTTTAATAACAACTCCATAATGCAGGAGCTGTGGTCTTTCTTACTTTACAAATGACAAACTAAGGTACAAGGAAATAAAGTTTTTGTAGGCCAATAACTAGTACTGGTGCCAGGATGTGATCCCAAGCAATCTGATTCCACAGATTGAACTTTTATCAGAGTCTCAGGAAGAGCATTTTGAGAGTGCCCACCTCCACCATGATCCTAACCTTCTAGTGCCTGAAGTTGAGCAAGACCTGTCACCTGCTTATAACTAATGAAAAATGGCAAAGGTGAAGAGAAGAAATTATATTCCTGATCTGTTACATTACACAAGATTGTGTCTTGTTCACAGAGTCCTACTTCCTCTGTCAGTGATTTTTCAGGAAGTAAGTGACCATGTTAGAAGCTCCAATGTAACAAGGAGCTGAAAGTGGTCTCTAGTCACAAGCTCAAGAAGCCCGGGTCCTCAACACTAAAACCACAAGGAAATGAATTCTGAATAAATTTGAAGCAAATTCTTACCAAGGCAGCCTCCAGATAAGAATACAGTGCAACTAACCAGTTAATTCTTTGATAGCAGTCTTTTGAGACCCTAAGTCAGAGGTGGGGAAAATACAGCTCGCGGGTCAGACAAAACCCATGAAATCATTTGGTCTGGCCCTGCCAAGCCAACTACAGTTCACATTGTTGTTGTTATTATGTGTCGTGGAGTCAGTTCTGACTCATAGTGACCCTATACAGGGTTTCCAAGGCTGAGAATCTTTATGGGAGCAGAAAGCCTCATCTTTCTCCCGCGAAACAGCTGGTAGTTTTTAACTGCTGTCTGTGAGAATAGCAGTCGATTCATAACCCCTGTGCTACCCAAGCTCCTGCAGTTCACATTAGGAGTGAGTTAATTAAATGTTTGACCAAATATAGCAGGCTAATTTTTAATTTGATCATTTTGTATCGCCCATGGATGATGTTATAAACTTTAACAGGAAAAAGTTTCCACACCCCTGCCCTAAGTTTTCAAGTGCCATCAAGTCAGTTTCAACTCATAGTGACCCTGTATAGGATTTCCGAGGAGCATCTGGTGACAGTTTGAACTGCTAACTTATGGTTCACAGCCCTAAGTAGAGAATTCTCACTCCTAAGCACAGAACCCAGTTAAACTATAGTAAGACTTCCGATGCACAGAAATTGTAAGAAAATAAATGTGTGTTGTTATAAGCCTTTAGGTATGTAGTCATTCATTACATAGCATTGTTATTGTTGTTGTTAAGTACCATCCCATAGCGACCCTGTATAGGGTTTCCAAGGAGTGGCTACTGAGCTTGAACTGTCGACTTTGTGGTTCAAGACAACTATGTAGTCCAGCACATTAGCCCACATTACCACACCAGGACTTCTGCATAGCAATAGATAACTAATAAAAGGTAGCTGGTGATTCTCAAATTTGTCTTTGGTTGTAGCTCATCTTAGCTACAATGAAGACTTCTTTAGCCTGTGGATGAGTACATGAGGCATTCACTGTTAAATTGACATGATTATGTGAAACATATTAAATAAGCATTAAAAAGTAAAGGAAGAAGGAACAAACAAGATGGTGGATCAGGTGGAAGTGCAGTGAAGAGATCCATCGGCAACAACACAGAATACTGGACCAAGCAGGCTCAGGGGATAGTGTCAGAACTCTGAACCACATATAAAGGAATATTTAGAGGGTTGGAAGGCTTACAGCTAGAGGAATTTGTAGCAAAAATAAGAAATCCAGTGCTTTCTAATTCAAGACGCTCAGCTTCTCCCAGAGACACCATTTTGAGTGAGACCAAAATGGGAAAGGATCAGAGCAGCCACAGACATCTGACAGAACTGCAGAAATAAAGGTGTGGACATTCTTTTTTTTTTTTTTTTTTTGTATCTGTACATTGGTCTCTGGATGTCTGCGCACCTCCATTCTGGTAACTAGAGAAGGTGTCTGAGTGAGTGGACACCCCTCCCTCATCCCTGGAGGGTTCTACTATGCATGTGCACAGAGCTCCTTGAAATTTAAAGTGACAGTTTCCACTTAAAACCAAATAGCAGAGCAAAAATAGCCATAGCTTGCCCTGAACTGTTTATCACTAGGAAAAAGACCTGAACAGGGATTGTGGAGTGGTACAGGCAGACTAAAAAGGAAATAGGCTGAAAATTAAATCTTGAGTTACATCATAACGAACAACAGTGGCATCTTGAAATTTCTCAGGAAGAAGAGTGAAAAGGGAAGCTCATCTCCTGATCATATCTACCTGGAAGCAATAAGGGAGCATAAAAAATACCAAAATACACACCCATCTAGGTATTAAAGCCACAGATAACTCCTGAATATGCCCAAAAAACAGAAGCAGATGACCATATCAGCACATGTCCAGAAACAATACAAAGTGACTGAGGCAAATGATCTAGAAGTAGGCCTACACTCCATACTGGAAGGAGGGCAGGCTTTGGAAATATCTGAGAAGGAATTCAGAAAAATGATTATAAAATGTATCAAAACACTACAATGGAGTTGAGAAAAATAAGGAAGAAGTTAGGAAAGTGCTACAGGAACAATCAAATAAATAGACACCTCATTGGAAACACTTCAAAACCTACAGAAAGAGGTCCAAATTATTAATAATAGAATATCAGAAATGGACAATACACTGAAAGGGCAAAG
>NW_006408526.1:9349442-9359320 GCF_000296735.1 Chrysochloris asiatica
CATGGAGAGGGGGAGCATCTGAGGACTCTAGTTCATGGGAAGAGAGGGACTAAGAGCTGGTGGCCAGGAGGCAGACTTAAAGAATGTGCCCTTTGGAGGTGTAAATTATTATATATGCCTGAGGGGTTTTTTTGTTTGTTTTAAGCTAAAGTGGATAAAGAGAAATACTGTTAACTGATGATACATGAAGGGGATTATAATCATTGTAATGAAACAAAATGTATAATTTGTTGAATGTAAAACTGATGATCTGCCCTGCAAACTTTCACTCAATCTACAATAAAAACCTTTTTAAAAAAAAGGTAAAGGAATGATCTTACCACAAACAGTTTTTCAAATTCATTTGCCTGTCTACTAACCACCATTTCCAGTTCACTCATCACTGGCACCTTCACCGAGGTTGGTAGGAGTGTACTTAGTGCCCAGTCAGATTCTTTGTGGACAACAAATGAGTGAGACCCTCCCTGTATCTCAATGTAATACAAACATAATGCTGGACAAAAGTGGTGGTTGGGTATGTGCTGTGGAGTTGGTTCCAACTCATAGCGATCGTGTATAGGGTTTCCAAGGCTGTAAATCTACATGAGCAGAAAACCTCATCTTTCTCCTACGAAACGGTTGGTACTTTTGAGCTGCTTACCTTTAGGTTAGTAGCCTGACTCGTAACTACTATGCTACCAGAGCTCTTTGCTGGACACAAGTAGTTGTTTTTAATTTATAAGATCTTTTTACGTTAAAAAAATAAAAAAGAAGAAGCAGATACAAAACATACCGAATTCTCATCTCCCTAATGATATGATAGAGATTCATCATTGAGATTCCCAACACAAGAGTGTCATGGAACTGTAAAGCATTGTCATTAATTAACATACTTTAAAATTTCAGGTTCCAACTAGAGAAAAATCTTGAATGCAAGTAATTAGATTAAATAAACACTTCTCTTATAGAAAACCAAACATTGAGTATATGAGTCCAAATATAAGTAACCCAATTCAATAGCTTCCAATTTATCACTCAATTGTATTGTAAAATGGCAAATAACATAATATACTCAGATAACATCTAACAATGTCACCACAAATAAATACATCATATAACTCCTAACATAAATGTTCTTTTCATCATAATAACCGTTGTTGTTGTTGTTAAGTGCCATCAAGTCAGTTCCGATACATAGCAACACTGTATAGGGTTTTCCCCAACACATGTCTGTCAGTTTGTCATACTGTGGTGGCTTGTGAGTTGTTGTGATTCTGGAAGCTATGCCACTGGTATTTGAAATACCAGCTGGGTCACCCATGGTGGACAGGTTTCAAATGAGCTTCCAGATGAAGACAGACTAGAAAGAAGGAGTAACGAACTACTTCCGAATATTTAGTCACTGAAAACCTTATGAATAGCAAAGAAATACTGACAGATACAGTGCCCAAAAATGAGCCCCTCAGGTTGGAAGGCACTCATCAATGGACTCAAGTGTGGCAACAGTAGTGAGGTTGGCCCAGGATCTGTCAGTGTTTCGTTCTGCTGTGCATAAGGTCGCTATGAGTCTGTACCAACTCGATGGTACCTAACAATAACAAAATAGGGTTTCCCAGGAGCACATGGTGAGCTTGAACCGCCAACCTTGTGGTTTAAACTGACTTTGCAGTTCAGTTCATTAACCTGCCACTATAATAATAATAATAAAAATCACAAAACCGGAGACAGCAGATATACATTCATTTCCTTTTGAGGTATTGTACCGGGGGGGGGGGGGGGTGAGAATGAGGATGAAAATCATGAGATTATGTATTTAATTTAAGATATGAAAATTTTTTTTCAAGAAATAGAGGTTCTAAGTATGTCGATTACACCCACTATATGCCAGTTAGAGATGAAATCTGTGAAGCATTAGTTGTCAGTCCAATACTTACAACTAAAATAAAACCTTTTGACATAATTGAATTATCTGGGCTTCAATTTTTTTCCAGCTAAAAATTATATCAGCTAAAAGCTTGTCTCGGATGTATGGCATATGAAGGGCTCTGCCTCTTAGTCCGCCCCTCTCTCCACCAAAAATGACAAATAACTAGGAAAATTGGTATTGTGATCTTTAAATATGCCATGAGACTCTGGAAGTAAAATATTTTAATAGAAAGATATTTCAGCCAGCAATTGTAAATCTTAATTCAGTTCCATAAACCATGTGGTGAGTGGGAAATTTCTTCATATTCTGGAAATAGATTGACAATGATTCTTAGTTGTCAGTGATGGTATGAGTTAACATTTTCTGTCTTTAAAAGAAGTTGATGTAGTGAAAAATGCAGGGTAAGAATTTAGCTGAATGAATCAGATGGTGTTTGTCTCATACCAACATACCAATGGATGTAATATTAATCTTACAAATAGTAAACCTCTGAATGCACCTGAATTTCTATTGAATTAGTACATACAATTCCCATAGATTTTTGTGCTACTTACTCCCATTTCCTAAATTTAGTATGTGATAACATATTTATCTGGTAGTTTGTATTAAGTAATTATCTATATTAGTGATAATAGTTACTTATTGAGTCTTCATTTATAAATGTTTTTCTTGTTTTTTTTTTTTTTTAAATGATCATGCTGACTCTTCTAGGAGAGATAGAATGACTTACAAGTTACAGAGTGGGGAGAGGAATCAAAAAACAGAATACTTCATAAAATAATTCAGGAATGTGGGTCAAAGTGTGAAATTATGAGAGAGAAAACTGGGGACCAAAGGAGACCCTCAGGTTGCAAGCTTATTACGCAGTTAATGCTCAGGTCTGCACACTCCATGGAACTTTATTTTTTTCTGAAAATACAGGTAAGTTTCAAATGTATATCATGTGGGACTTTATAAAGGACTTTCATATTCACTATCTTGAATTTGAGCCTCATCATAATCCTGTAAAGCAGTAGACATTAGTCATTAACATTACAGAAGAGTTTATAGTCATACACTCATAGGGAGGTACAAAGGAACTGAAATCCAAACTTTCTTTAACAGTGCTTCTCAAACTTTAAATGTGGGTTTGTTAAAATACAGATTCTGACTGTAGAGTGGATCCTGAGATTCTACCTTCTTAACAAGCTCCCAGGTGGTGCCAACACTGGGGTGCCACACTTTGATTGGCAGAGTTCTGAATTAGAGATAGTCCTCTTTCCATCACTGTACATTCTTCACTCTCTTCTTTCATACCTACTAATACTTGTACCAATAGTTTATTACTTAAATAAAGCATATCTTGTGTGCATTATTTTTTTTCTAATTTTCATATGTATGTATGCATTTCTTCTATAAAGCACTGGTTAAGTTTTGGGATGCTGTAACTCTGTAAGATAAACACAGTGGACTTCTAACCACAAGGTCAGTGATTTGAGCCCACCAGCTATTCTATAGGAGAAAGATGAGGCTATCTGATCCTGCAAAGATTTACAGCCTCAGAAGCCCTATACAGGGTTGCTGGTAGTGAGAATCAACACAAACAGCACTTAATAAAAGCAACCAATATTAGATTGTAAGAATCTAAAGGAAAAATCTGTCATATGTGTCTTGGATTTCCCAAAGAGCTTGGAATATAGAATTAATTGAACCCAAATGTTGAAATTAAAAATTTTAAGTAGAAAGCAAAAATTGAGCTGATGTTTTTGACTACTCAGAGAGCACAGCCACTATCACTCTGCACCATATAGAGAATTAGGGTAAAATTCAGGAAAATAAGAAGAGAGTCCTGACTTGAGAAAAGTCTGCAATTTAATGCAGACTTATAAAGAAATGAGGACGTCTTTAAGTAAAACTCAAGATTCACAAAGCACATGAACCTGAAGATCACCTCTATTATTGCTCTTAGAGGCATCAAGCTGGCTCCTACTCATAGTGATCCCATGTCTAACAGAGTGAATTGTTGATCAATTCTTCAGTGTCCTTAAAATCTTTGTTGTGCAATCCTTGTTTCAATCCATCTCATTTTCACTGTCCCTCTATTTTATCAAGCATGAATGATGTCCTTCTCAAAAGATTGGTCCCTCCTGATAATGTGTCCAGGGTAAGTGAGACAACAATCTCCCCATCCTCACATTTAAGGAGTAATCTGACTGTACACACATTCCCTAAATTAAGAATTCAAGCTGTTCTTAGGTATGTCTTTAAGTCAAATTTGTAGGTAAGTTGGAACAGGTGCATATGATTCTTATTTAGCCCTTATTTTAGTGCAAGAAAAGATTTGAATCCTTTTCCATGATTTAAAAGCTGCACATGCGGCAAATGAAAATAACTATCACGAAACATTTGTTGTATGGATTGGTTCAATTGTTTTAAAAGAAGGCAAATTTACAAAATACTAAAAGGCAAGTACTGCTGCTGCTGCTGCTGTGTACCATGGAGTTGGTTTCAACTCATAGCGACCCCGCATAGGCTATCCAAGGCTGGAAATCTTTACTGAAGCAGAAAGCCTCATCTTTCTCCCATGGAGCAGCTGGTGATTTCAAACTGCTGTCTTTGTGGTTAGCAGCCCAATGTGGAACCCACTACACCACCAGGGCTCCTTAAAGGACAAGTTCGAGTTGTCTGTAAGTTGAACTAGTTACCTCGGGATTTACTGCACCTCCTCTCATTAACCACCTTTCATTCTCACCTTTATCCAGCCTGATAACTTGAGGAAAGCAGTGAAATAGGATATTACCACCTAAATACTATGATACAATGGAAGCTTCATGTTCAAATAAGGTAGGTGCCAGAGTGCAACACGGTTTCCTGACTCCTGAACTGATAGCTAATAATTTTTAAATTTATGATCCAGGTTTTTCACTTAGAGAGGAAATATGACTTATTTAAAATGAACATACTACTCTTCAAGTCAAAAGATAGTCTTCAAAAGCTATATTGCCTAAAATGGAAAAATGCTGAAATGTTTACATTCTATGTTTGTATTAGGCACATTGTACAGAATAATATTTTTCTTTCTCTTAATACAGAGAAACAATACATCTTGAAAGTAAAGCCATAATGTATAACTATTTGATACAATGATGTGGAAAAAATAAATAACTGAGTTCATTATTACAGATGTTTCTTTGTCAAATTCAACTATTCCTTTCAGTCATTCCAAGTTGCTACTTAAAATATTTATAAATTTATGAAGTTGGATTTAGAATTTAATCCAAGTTTATAAATCTTTTAAACTTCTATTTTAATATAAATATATGAAAAATGTAAATGTCCAAACAAAGATGTATTACTTTTCTAAAATGGGCCTTTCTTTTTTTTTGTTTTCATATTTAGCTATCAGCAAAATGATAAAATATAACTGGCCAAACGTCCTCATTTTAAAATGGAATATAATCATTTGTCATTAGTTTGTCACTATATTGTTTTTTTAAGTTCCATCAAGTTGGTTTCTGACTCATAGTGACCCTATATAGGGTTTCCAAGGAGTGGCTGGTGGATTTGAATCACCCACCTTGCAGTTCAAACTGACCTTGCAGTCTAGTGCTTATCTTACAGTATTGTACCAGGACTCTTCATTACTACAGAAGCAGTAACTTTTCCACGTGTTGTAACTTATTTTGAAGACAATATTTAATTTTGGGAATAAAATGATTTTGCTTAAGTTTCTGTGACTTAATAATACTGTTGATCACCACAAAAAGACCTTTCATCAACCATACTGGAGTCCTGGTGTGGCACTGTTGGATAAGCACCAGACTGCTAACCACAAGACTGGCGGTTCAAACCTACCAGCCACTCCTTAGAAACCCTATATAGCATCTCTGTGACATTAACAAACTCAATGGCACTTAACAACAACAGTAACATACTGGAACTGACTCAATGGCACTTAACAACACAACAATACTGGCAAATTGAAGAGACTGGAAAATAAGACACATACGGAATTAAGTACATTTAAATTACCAGTCCTGGTGTGGTGTTGTGGAAAGCTTGCTCTCTTTTACACTGGATCTGGATCTCGCATCTGAGCCATACTTCAACTTCCAGTTCTTTGAACTTGAGCCAATGGCATGCTCTAGTGTTTGTCTGCCTGTCTTCCTGCTGAGCCTGCCCACAAGTGTGCCTGGAAGTTGCACTAGGGATACTCTGCAGTGTGTGCACTCACCTACCTAGAAAACTAGACATCTACCCATCAGGAAGATCCCACACTCCCACCACCTTTCACCACCTGAGTCATGTGCTCCTGGCCACCAGCTCTGCAGTCCACCAGCTCAGGCCTTTTTCGTCCTGTTACCCTCCCACTGTCCCTGCTCCAGCATTGCACTCCTTCTCTGTGCCCAGATATGGGACTTCTGTCTTCCTAACTGCCTGCTGATCTTGGCTCACCTGACCCAGACTTGAACAGCTGTTAGCACTTCTACCTGCTGGGCCCACTTTCTGATCTTGACTCTGCTGACCTAGATTTGGGACTCTCTCATATATCTACAATGAGAGCCATTTCCTTGATATAACCTTCTCTTTATATCTCTATCTATCTATCTATCTATCTATCTATCTATCTATCTATCTATCTATCATCTATCTATCTATCTATCTATCTACACACACACATAAGAGTTCTAGTGTAGTGCCATAGGATGAGCACTCAACACCAAGGTTGGTTTGAACCAGAAGGTAAGTTGTTCAAACTCACAAGCTGCTCCTCAGAAACCCTATACAGGATCTCTATATGTCAGAAATGACTTGACAGCTCTAACAACAACATATATATATATATATGTTTTACTGGTTTTGCTTCTCTGGAGAATCCAAACTAACACACAGGGCAAATTAATAGAGAGTAGCACCTTTTCTGGAGTCCTGGTGTGTCACTGTGAGTTAATGTGCCAGACTGTAAAGCCATCTGAACTGCAAGGTCAGTGGTTCAAGCTTACCAGCAGCTCCTCAGAAACCCTATACAGGGTTGATATATAGGTCGGAACCGACTCAATGGCACTTAACAACAACAAAGCACCTTTTCTAGTTATTAATTATTTGGAATAACAATTTTACAGCTTAAAGAGGTTTACTATAAATAAAATCAGTAGAAGACAACTCTTGAGGATAAGATTAGTTAAACTGTCTCCTTATTTAAGAAAAAGGATGAAACTTGAGAGATTTTATTTTATTTTTTCCCTTGAATTAAAGTCTTTTAAAAAAAAATTTCACTCTATCTTAATTAAAATAAACACTTTAAACTTGTTTATATAGTATTTGGTAGAGATTATCAAGCATTGATAAAAAAAAATAACTTGACATTAGCATTAAAATAAAAATATAAAAGGGAAATAAGATTAACACAAGAAACTACAAACACAATACTAATATCTATGATATAAATTCAATAAATAAGAAAATAAGGGAATAAAAGATATTAGTGGGGGAAAAAAAAGATATTAGTGTGGGATAATTTAGAATAAGCACTGCGATGCTAGCCATAATGTTGGCAGTTCAAACCCAGCAGCCACTCCTTAGAAAGCCTATTACAGGTCACTATTAGTGGCAACAAACTTGACAACAAGTTGGATCAAAACTAGGTTCCTTCTAGATTAGCATGCAAATCACTGAATTTTCCTACTTCTGAGCTGTTCTTTTTTGATTGGTATGAATAATATATTAAACCTATTTTAAGCTAATTTTATCTTTCAGAGCTAGAGCTATTCTACCTTGATCAAAGATCAGCTAACAGCATGCAGTGAATCTTTTGCACATGCATGACTAAAATAATCTGTCTGTTAAATCTGTGATACAGCTTTACAGATTTTAAGACTGAAAATATGAATGTCTCTCCAGATGTTGCTTTTACAAATTTATTAATTCAAGCTTCAATATGACAAAGTGTCTTAGCCAGGGTTCTCTAGAGAAGCAAAACCACTGAAACTTATATGTGTATATGTATATAAAGAGAACTTTATATCAAGGAAATGGCTCACAATTGTAGAGTTCCAAGTCCCGAGTAGAACAAAGAGCAAGCTTTTTCTTCATGTCCATTATATTGGAAGGAGCTGCATCCCCAAGGAAACATCCTTTCAATTGACTGGCTGCTCATAGCCAATCATTGCAGAGTTAATTATGCCTGCATTGGATTTCAACTCTCAAACCACTGGGATTCCTGGTCCAGTGAAGTTGCAACAAAACCTTACCGATAAGAATCCACCCCTTGTCAAGTTGGCACCTATACACCATATGCATAACCCCTAAATGAAGAAAATTGTAAAGTCATACTTGTGCTTAGCATGCATACAATCAAAATCGAAATGCACTGGATCCATTTACATCTTACATTTCTCAAAAGAACAAACAAATTAAACAAAAATATGTGATACACACCTACAAAACAAAACAAAAAAGAGCACATTATACAAGCCATTCTCCTACCCATAGACACACAGTCTTACTCACTCCATGGTCCTAGAAACTGCAGCTGTTCTGTCTCTCCATGCCACCATCTCTGTCTCCATCTCTGCTGTTGCTTCTGCTGTCACCACTTTTCTAGGTAAGGATCACATGCTCCATTCATCCTTTTCCTTCTTGATGGTCCTAGGATCATCTATTCCTGCTTCTGAGATGGCTCCTTTTAAACCTAGATGGGGGACAAAACTAATCAATCTTGGCCTTAGAGTTTAGTTTTGACAGTCACAATTGATCCTGCTAGCTATTACTCACAATTGAATCACAAAACCCCATCAACATCATCCTGACACTTGTGTACCAGACTCATCTAAAAAAGAGGAAAACTATTCAGTGGGGAGTCTCCCTCATTCTGAGACTAACTGTATCCATGAAAGTTTGTAATCCAACCATTCATGCCTTTATAACTCCCTATATTTGAAAGCCAGTTTTGAAATTTCCCATCCCTATCAACCCAGTACTCTGAGGAGGCAAGCATGTTCCTTGACCTGAAATCTTCAATTCATGTTGGAATTTTGAGTAACTGTATCCATAAGCAAAAGTCCATTCCATCAAATTGTAGCAATTTACACTTGCTCAAAGTATCAAATATCTTTCTCTTCATTTAGCTGGGTTCTGGTCAACTCAACTCTAGCCATCTAAGCTATGTCAAATGGGTACCAACTGCAAGTGTGGGAATTCACACACACCTCCATGTATTTCAGACCAGCTGGCCCCTTCATTTTCAGCCCTAGCTCCCAGGGGCTAAATCAGTACCCATGGGCTTAGGTGTTCATACAACTCAACCAGTCAGCCCTTCCTCTTCTCTCTCTCATCTCAAGGTCATGAGTGTCAATAGAACATGTCCAAACTCAGCCCATCTCTTCATTGCTGCATTTTCCCCTTTCCACTCAAAAACTAGACCCAGGTGGTCACCAGTGAGCATACTAGGCTGTTCACCAGTTCCTTTTAACTTTCAGTCCTAGAAGGGTGTTTTCTGTGATGGGTAGACTTTTCTTTCCTTTATATCTTCAAGGCAAACAACTTGCTTGAAACTCAAGCAGCCAAACAGTCCTCTTTTATTTTTTCAATCTGCAGGTTTTTCTTTCAATCATGAATCTCATGCACTTCCAGCACTTCTGTGTTGGTCTGTGTGTTTTTTCAAATCAAATGTCTCAACTCTGAAGGTTCTGGTTGGGACTCAGGATTCTACCTAAGGTCCCATAGTCTATAAAGGTTTAAAATAAAAAGTCTATGTCTTCCTTTTTTCAAGAAGTCCATTATTTCTGAACAACTTCTAACTCCTTATTAAGAAAGTCCAATCAAGTATAGACTGAAGGCAGGCTTACAAGTTTTCTGTAATTATAATTCCCAATATACTATTTCTGTCACACACGTATGTCTATTTTACAATAGTAGAAACTACCAGATATTCCACAGGAGAAAGATGAGACTTTCTGCTCCTGTAAAGATTTACAGCCTCAGAACCCCTATA
>NW_006408526.1:9359715-9366183 GCF_000296735.1 Chrysochloris asiatica
GTCTGGAGCCATTGCAATGAAACCTGCCCCCAACACCAACTTCAAAAACCATCTGGGAACCATGTCTGGCTTCCTCTGACTCCATAAAGGAAAAGAGAACCAAACTGAGAATCAACCCAAAACCTATTCCTATGAAGTGGAGGTCAGACATGCCTCCACCCTATAACCTTTACTAGTTGAATAAAGTTATCAGTGTCTTTATAATTAGTCAGACTTGAGAAACAATTTTAAAAGCTCATCCTTGTTACTTTTTTTCTCTAGAACCCCACTCTATCTTAGACTGGGTTCTCTTGAGAAGAAAAACCAGTGAAACTTACATATGTATATGTATAAAGAGAAGTTTATATCAAGGAAATGGGCGACAATTGTAGAGTCCTTATCCCCAACAGACAAGAGAGCAAGCTTTCCCTGTATGTCCATTATGTTAGGAGCAGACCACACCTACAAGGAAACATCCTGTCAATTGATTGGGTGCTCATAGCCAAGCATCATAGAGTTAATTATGCCTGTATTAGATTTCACTTTGGGGATAACTACATCTCAACTGCCCAACTAGGGATCCTGATCCAGTCTAATTAACATAAAACCGTAGCTATCACACAAAGAAAATTCTGTACTTAATCATCCATTTTAATATACTGGATTCTTTTACTTTTGACTTGATGCTGAGATGAGCAATAAAGGAAGAGTCTATGGAAGAAACTTAGAGTTCCTCTTTGGTAGCAAACTTGGAGTATGGTATCTTCTGTCTCATGATTCAATTCCCATCTTAGCATAATTGCTAATTAATCGAAAGGTATATTATTTCCTCTCTTCCCTTCTCTCCTTCTTTCTCTCTTCTCCTTTCTTCCTTATTTCAACTCTTTTCTTAAAAATCAAATACATGACTTAGCACTTTCAGAAAGTTGGCTTTTGGGAATAGAATGGATGTTAAAAGGAACCAAAACGTTTTGGAAAAGTCACTGAATATGAAAATCTCAAGTAGACACTGACCAATTGAAATTCTATCATTTATTAGTGGTGCAACTATGGCTTAGTCCTGCTTTATCATGGGTAAAATACAAAGAATAAATGTTGGATTTTTGCCCCATAGCCTGCTGAGTTTTAAAAGATACAATGTACCTGAAACACTCTGGAAATCTCAAAACCTTATATAAATTTAAGAAATTATCTTCAGTTGCATAGGACTCCAAAACAAATATTAATTGGGTATAGCTGACTATAAATTATTTTAGGGTGCTACATTTGTCTGCCAAAATGCCTGGAGTTGTCACTATTAAAGTTTATTTTTTTTAAAGTTAAAGCTTGTTGTTGTTAAGCCACCATCAAGTTTGTTCCACCTCATAGCAAACAGCACTGTATAGGGTTTCCAAGGAATGGCTGGTGAAATTGAACAGCTGACTTTGTGATTCAAACGGACCTTGTGGTCCACTGTGCTTATCACACAGTGCCACACCAGGACAGGGAATTGTATAATTAAATTTAAAATGTTATCTATGCTATGGTGAAGGGTTACATACTCATAACACATTGCTGCTGCTGCTGCTGTTGTTACTATGTGTTGTTGAGTCAATTAAGGCTCAGTAGGGTTTCCACGGCTATAATTCTTTATAGTCAGGAAGCCTCATCTGTGTCTCACAGAGTGGTGGGTGAATGCTAACTGCTACATTGCAGTTAGCAGCCAAACCATGCACCCATATACTACACACTACCAGGGCTCTTTTGCTAATACATTAGTATTTTAAAAATCAATTCAGAACAAAACTCAAGATTCTGACCAAATAAATTGAAAACAGGTGAGGGTTGATGGAAGAATGAGAAAAAAAGAGAAGTGAAATGAAAGATTCAAGAATGAGGAAATCAGGGAAGAAAGGGGGGTGTTCCCATGACTTCAATTTTGATTATAGACTCATAGAGACCCTGTATAGGATTTCCAAGGAGCAGCTGGTGGGTTCATACTGGCGACCTTGTGGTCCAGTGCTTATCCTGCAACACCACACTAGGACTCCTTCATTATTTCCCCTAAATTATAATCCATTTTGGAGGCACATACAATTGATAATGATTCCTCACATTTATATAAGATTGTGAGGTTTCCAGAGTATTTTCAAAGTTTTATACCCTTCCCATTCCCTTTGTCCCTTAATTGTCCTCCCTGCATTTATTTATCATATTTCATAACACATTTTAATTTCCTATTCACTTATCTGTGTCCCTAAAGTATAAGCACCTTGATTGCAATAAATATATTTTCTAACTCTGTGTCACTGTGTGTAATCGACAATCACCACTTAGTGAATCAATAAAAGGTTTGTTTCCATTTCCTTGAGACCTGTGCAATTATTCATTTGTCCATGCTTTCCACCTTCTTCCCTTGTTGTCCTCCAACCTTTAGACACTTATTGAGCTAGTACTAAGAGGAGGCACTGTAGCAAGTGCTAGGTTTAAGGGAAGGAAAGGGAGTCCTATATAAATTTTAGTTCTCCATATATCAGCATTCCATGTACGTTTTATTGAAATTGCTAATATGGAATACACTGAGGATTTGTTGTCACTTATGCATAATTGAAACAGTGACACACAAGAAATAACATGCTGCAACAACTGTAGAGAAGTATTAAAGATTATTTTTAAAGCTCACAATTTCTTTTTGCAACAAATAACTTCAATAGCAATCATCTAATAAATTTTGGAGAATTTCTAACTTATAGCAATCAAAGTGAAGTTACTACACAAGATTGGGGGGAAGGAGTACTACATTTTTGCTTATTTGGTAGCAGGGTGGGTTGATATGTTGACTACTCTAATGCAACTCTTTGGATGGCTATTTGTTAAAGCTAGTTAGTAGGCTTCACAGGAACATTAGAGTGGATTTATCAAATAAGACATACTCACACTTTGCTGGGAATCCTGGTGTGGGGCCATGGGTTAATGTGCTGGATTGCAAAGTTGGTTTAAACCACAAGGTCAGCAGTTCAAGCTCACCAGCCACTCCTTGGAAACCCTATACAGGGTCGCTATGAGTCAGAACCAACTCAACAGCACTTGACAACAACAACACTTGGTTGGGTTTAGAATATACACTTTTCACTGTGACTATTAGAAATAAATTTCTGAGTGGAGTCCCAGCATCCTTGAAGAGCTTTGTAATTATTCTTCTGTGTAGGTCAGAAATTACAGTGAAAATTGATGCCACTGAACTGGGATTCTTAAATGAAATGGGGTAATTATATCCAGTATAGTCAGTCATAGGAGCCAAAACACTTAATCATCAAAGATAAAGTGAATGTGATTACTATAAAGTATGGGAGAGTCAAAGCTGTAATCAGAACACTCTGACTTGCAGATACCCTGGCATTAGTTATTGGTCATGGTGGCTCTGGGAGATAAATAGATGGGAAGACTAGTAAGTGCTTAGTTAACCTGTATGAGTGGAAGAAGAAGTTCTGCCTCAAGACTGTAACATAGAAATCCTGCTTGAGTTTCCAGCTGGCCACCTAATACATGGATTTTTTACTTCAGACATTGTTTCTAGCCAACAATCTTCCCTACAGGATTGCCAACCTACACAAACACATGATCCAAGTCATTAAAATAAATCAGCTCCTTTCTCTCTCTATATATATAAATACACATGCTATTGATTTTATTTATCTGGAGAATGCTAATACAAAATCCTTGTCTATTTTCTGCATAATTTCTGGGTCTGTTTTTACTGATTAATTTTTCTTTTCCTTAGGGTTGTATCTGTTTCTCTGCATGCCTGGCAATATTTATTGAATAGCATATCTTGTGAATTTTATATTATTAGGAGATTGTAGTTATTTTCATTAGTTGCAATCAAGTCAATTCCAACTCAAAGTGACCCTATGCACAACAAAATGAAACATTACTCTGTTCTACCCCATCCTTACCATTACTGTTATGTTTTAAATAGTTGTTTTTGCCACTAAGTCAATTTTTTAAAAATATTTGTTTTTAGTTTTGTTCTGGGGCTCAGTGAAATTATGTGGAAACAAATAAATTTCAAGGTTTGCCCTTAAATTTTGTAAATAGAATCAGAGTAGGCTATTTTGGTCCCAATACGGAAGTAATACCTTCTGAATATTTAGCTCAGTGCCCTCTATATTGTGAGTTAGCTCCACTCTAGCTATTGGGAACATTAATTACCCCAGATCTGTTTGAGCTCTAGGACACTTTCATCTATTCCTTTACAATGACCCTTATCCCAGGTTGTCTCCTCATATGCATGTACCGATCAGCACTTAGGGGAAGAATCAATACAAATCCTTTACAGACCTCTAGTGTACTCTGTTTTTCTAATTCTCTTTTCTCTGCTAATCTGTCCTAGAAATTCTAGTCTTCCTGGTCTCCCTGAAATCTCAACTATGTCTCTATGACTTGGAGAGATTGTAAACTGTTAGAGTTCATAGGGTTCATATCATTCATTCCTCTTCTCTCAGGGATCACTGTCTTTTACTATCTGTAGTTCAATATCTAACCACTGTTTTTCCATATATTTTAATTGTTTAAGGCAGAAGGGTAAACCTAAAATCAAGACTGGAAGCAGAAGCATGTATATAAGTCAATTTTGATTAAAAAAAAAAAAAACAAGAAAAAGTAAAAAATAGACAACTTGCTTTACCACTTTGTTGTTGTTAAGTACCGTTGAGTAGTTTCTGACCTGTAGTGACCTTGTATAGGGTTTCCAAGGAGTGGCTGGCAAGTTTGAACCGTCGACCTTGTGGATTAAACTGAATTTATTGTTGAGTACTTATCCAACAGCATCATACCAAGACTCCTTACTTTACCCTATACCTGCTTTTACCATATAGCTAATAATTTTAAGAATATAATATTAATAAAAAAGATATATGATGATAGCAAATGCTTAGAATGTATTCAATGCTTAATATGAAATTGTTTTGCATACTTATATGTGCTTTAGATATATTGATTAATTGTTGTTGTTGAGTGAGGTTGAATCAGTTCTGACTCATAACGACCCTGTATAGGGTTTCTGAGGAACTGCTGGTGAGTTTGAACCACCAACCTTGCAGTGCAGTACACTGATCCACAACCGTTATTATGTCTATTATAGCTGATGAGGAAATTGAGGCACAGGGAGGTTGTTTTATTTTTTCTTTTCTTGCTCCAGCTCATACAGGTCCTAAAGACAGGATTGAAACTCAGGCAATATGACTCCAGAGTCCACATCCTTAAATCACTAAGTATACATCTCATCTCTATTAATCAATAGATTAATGCAACTTCATAGAGAATCCAGAAATAGACCTAAGCATGTACAATATGAGATAGAAGAGGCTTTTTAATTGCTAGGTCATATACGTGTCATCTTTTCTTCAATTTAAAGATAAGCCCCTACAGTTAACTATCCTCTCCTATACAACTTTGGATTTATGTCCAGCATGATTTTATTAGACCCCTAATCTGAGACTTTTCACCAAGTCTTCTAAAATTCTGAGTCAAAACAACTCCCAGATCATCATTTCTCGTGCCATGGTGAGTACTTACTTGCCCTTATGATGTTTTGGTTAAGTCTATCCTTTATGTCATTGTCACATACCACTTTAATATTCTGACAAATCCTTGAAGACAGAAATAATGCTGTCTTTGTATCCACAGTGCCAGGCATATTGTAAATGCTTTATAAATGTGAACTGGGTCAATGGCTAATAATAATAATAATTCCTCTGAAAGTCAGAAATACAACTATATACATGGGATCTGCTCGTAGTTTGGAACTGTGTGCTCTTATCTCCTGAGCTTGGAGTGATTTTTTTCATCACAAAACAAAGCTGTGTTTTATGACACAAACAGATAGAAGGCTATCACCCTTAGATGTCTTGGCTCCAGGTCATGAATTCCTGATTCACTAGTAAATTATAATACAATTGAGAATAGTTTAGGGTTTTGTTTGTTTGTTTGTTTGTTTGTTTGTTTTTCTTCTACAACCTTTGCATTTATACCTAGGAAGAATTATTGCAAATATAAAAGTCTGTGATATTTCAAGCAATATTGTTGTTGTTGTTGTTAAGTGCCATTGAATCGGTTCGGACCCATAGTGACCCTGTATAGGGTTTCCGAGGAGCAGCTAATGAGCTTCAACTGCTGACCTTGTGGATCAAACGGACTTTGCAGTCCAGAGCATTAACCCACAGCGCCACACCAGGATGTTCATTATAGAATAACAGTTTTAATATCCAACTTTTCATCCCTGTATCTGCTAATAATAGGGAATTGGTAGGTGTGTTCAGGTAATACTTTGCTTTCATTCTAGGAGTTAAATAAGTTTGTACATTCTAATATCATGTCACCTTTGAGGATTAAATGAGAAAACATTTGCAAAGCTCTAATAAGTAAAGACTAAAGGAGTTCTGGTAGCATAGTGGTTACGAATCGGGCTGTGAACCGCAAGGTCAGCAGTTCAAAACCACCATCTGCTCC
>NW_006408526.1:9366693-9383272 GCF_000296735.1 Chrysochloris asiatica
AACAACAATGACAATAATACAAAAACAAAAGGAACCCTGATGACACAGTGGTAAAACACTCAAACTGATAACCAAAAGGAGGGTGTTTTAAACCTAGCAGTTGCTCTGTGAAAGAAAGATGTGGCATTCTGTTTCTGTAAAGGTTGTTGTACAGGGTTTCCAAGGAGCAGCTGGTGAGCTTGAACCACCAACCTTGCGGTCCAAAACGACCTTGCAGTCCAGCACATTAACCCACAGCACCATATGCTTTGAAATCTGATGGGGGCAATTCTACTGTGTCCTATAAAGTCACTATGAATTGACATTCTGAATTGACAGAAATGCTCAACAGGTTTCATGATGTCAGACTAAGATGAGATAGGAAGAATGTCCTGGCTATCTACTTCTAAAACCAAGCAGGGAAACAAGAGAAATCTATTACAGATAAGTCTAGACTTATAGAAGGAATATAACCTACCTATGATTTCATAGAAAGTAGCAGAATTGGGACCAGAATCTACACTGAACTCTATATCTATGATTGTTTGCAATTTGATCATGCCCAGTCCTGCATCAAGATAAATAGGAATATCAGAGCAGAACATGAGCTGTAGGAGTTGGTTTCTAAAGAGCCTGGTGGAGCATGGCTTTGGGGTATGGCTCTGCAGTACCCCCTAAAGTTAAAGCAATACCAAATAGCTAACAAGCATCTCTAAGATAACCTGAGATTCTAAAGGATAGAATTTGTCTCAGAAAAGAGGTGGAATCTAACAAAGACTGAAAAGAAAAAAAAAAGAGAAAGGAGGTCAAGCTGCAAGGACATCATTCTTTGGGAAACATGCATGGCTCTTTCTTAGAGGCAGCTACTTCCAAATAAACTGTCCCAATCATTCTGTTTTGGCTATTCTGTAAAGGAACTCATAGAACACATTACTCTTCATAGTCTTGTAACCCCAACACTCCCAAAAGCAGAAAAAGGAGAAAGTTAAAAAATAAAAATCTACTTGTTTGGCTGCCCTTGGTTAAAAAGGTAAAAAATGTAGCCTGGAAAGGAGGGAAAGTAGCATTCTCAAAACATATTTCCCAGAAATGCTTTAAGACAGTTAATGAACTCACTGAAAGGAACCCTGGTGGTATAAATGCTTCAACTCTATTAGTAGCTAAAGGTTAGTAGTTAAAACCAACCCAGGAAATTCTGCAGGAGGAAGACCCAGCAATCTGCTTTCATAAAGGTTACTACCTAGAAAACCCTATGGAGCAGTTCTCCTCTGTCACAGGGGTCTTTGTGAGTTGGAATCAACTCAATAACACTGAATGGCAATACAGTGAATTCACCAAACGAGGTGATACAGCTCTTAATCTTGGGAAGAATATCTCCTCTTAATCTACCTTCATAACATGTTGCATCTTTCTATGTAAAATGGACTTGAACTCATTAAGAGTGAGGTCAACTATTTTACAGAGAAACATCGAATTCATTTACAAGGGCAAATTTGTGTGGAATTATATTACAGGGCTACAATCCAATTTGAGAATTATTGACCTGAGACAAATTTTACTTAAAAACATTGTTAGAAACTAGGTCAGATGAAATGTTTTGGTGGTGGAGTGGTTCTGTACCTGTCTGTGTCAGGTTTTCTGACAAGTCAACACACATGTTATGTCTCGTTTAGCTGACTGTCACCCTTTTGCATAATTTACAGTTTCTTCATTCAAGACAGTATGATACTGTCTTTGTGCTAGGCAGGTTATATAATCGTTAATACTTTATTTTATAGCTAAGTTTTTTGTTAACACTCCAACTGAATAAAAACTTCCACATTCAGTAGAAAGGAAATGAAATGGGATACTGTATAATAGGATACAAAGAGCTTTAATGTTGTGTTTCTCCAGAAAAATCTTTACCAGAAAAAAAACATAATTCATAACATTTTAGTGTTTTTGCCAGAGGTGCACAGGGTGGATGTGTTGTGTTGGCGAGGTTAAAAAACTGTCCAGGAAATGAAATTGAGAATTTACTAAAGCCACTAACTCTAAAAACATCTTTTTGTGTGTCACATTAAACTTCCTAGTGATATTTAATCATCTTAATACCCTGAAAGATAGTTTAAAGATGAAACTTTAAAGATGAAAAAATCTCAAGCTTCATTAAGTTTAAGTCATTTGGGCAAGTTCTGATACGGCACAGTAGGATAAGTACTGGGCTGCTAACCACAAGGTGGTTGTTGTTGTTAAGTGCCTTTTGAGTCGGGTCCGACCCATAGCAACCCTGTACAGGGTTTCCGAGGATGTAAATCTTTACGGGAGTAGAAAGCCTCATCTTTCTCCCGCGGAGCGGCTGGTAGTTTCGAACCGCTGACCTTAAGGTTCGCAGCCCGGTTCGTAACCACAAGGTTAGGGGGTTGAAATTCACCAGTCGCTCTTTGGAAATCCTACACAGAGTTCCTATGCATCAGAACTGACTCAATGCCAATTAACAATAGTAAAAACAACACCTAGACATAAGACAGTTTTTTATGAATGTCTGCCTGGCTCCTCAGCCCAGATTTGTCTATGCTGTTGGTTTTCTACATAGCATTCACCAACACTTTTCCATGTCAATATAATCCAAATGCTATTAAATGCTATCCACTGTCCTCCATATCACCATGAAGTTCATAGAAAGTGGACCTCATCTTCAATTTGGGAGGCCTAGTTGGATTAAAGGGCATCATTATTCCTCTGCAATGACTGGTGTAGGATGAGAAGGTAATTCAATTCTGGTCAATGACATATATGAAGAAATCTGGTGGAAGATTCGCTGGAGATGGGAAATACTTTGAAAAACTTCCTTTCTCTTTTGAAAGAACCAAACAAGAATCAATTCACTTAATCTTTGAGATAAGGTTATGTCTGAAAATGATACCAGAAGATGCTACCAGCAAGTTGGTACCAGACTTGGGCTAAAACTTGTGCCAAAGTGAGCTGAACAAAGAAACTGAACAACCTTGGTTCTTAAATAATTCATGGAACAGTCAATTAAGTAAACTGGAACCTATTCTAAGGAGTTTTGATAGCATAATGGGTTACACAATGGGCTGTTAACTGCAATGTCAGCAGTTCAAGTCCACCAGCTGCTCTGTGGGGGACAGATGAGGCATTTTGCTCCTGTAGAGATTTATAGCCTAGGAAACCCTAAACAGGGTTGCTATGAGTCGGCAATACTTACAGCACAAAACAGCATAAGCAGCAGAACCTACTCAACTCTGGATTTGCCCTCATGTAAGATAACATATGCCTGACATACGTTTGACCCAGTTTAAATTCTGGTTTCTGTTATATGAGCACATCATAATGTCATTTCTGGGTGCCAAGACTACATGCAGCAAGCCTATCACCTTCAGTCCTCATAAATTACAAGGCAGGTATAATAAGAAGTCCCAAACTGAAGTAAATGAATCCAAGCAGGGCACATGAAGGGATCTAAGAGGCTAGGACTTGTAACTAGGAATTCTAAGGCAGAGGACATAAGAAATAAAAAGCCAACTGGTGCAAAGGCAGGAACATTTGCAGAAATAAAGCTTGGGACTCATATCAAAGCAGGCTGACTGACTTCATAAACTGAAGTTGGACCCTATGATAGATAACATGGAACAGGTGTTCTAGTCCCATCAAGCTGAGTTCACTTCCTAAGGAAATAGAAAGGAGTTACCTGACAAGAACCAGGTTAAATTCATCTCATAAGAATTTTTCCTTGGTGGTGAATTTTCAATATAAAATAAAACTTTGAAAAATAATTACCTAGCCACAGAGGACTAGAGTGGAGAGTGAAGTGTCTAGCTGATAAGAAGAGAGGGCATATGCATAAGAACACCTACACTTGCAGAAAATACCCACTTGACCTGGCTTCAATGACTGCATGGATGATCAGAGCTCAACCAGAAGAAGAAAGAAGAGGAAAAAAAGAGTAATCTGATACAATTTGATGAACTTGACCTACACCTATGGATGCAGTAGTTCAAAAGAGGGAAAAAATTCTTACAGCAAGGCTCATTCTCACTCCCTCCATACACAGAGTAGACAGGAATGGGCAACTTGGACATTGGCTACCCAAAATGGGGGTGGGGCCTGCAAAGGCAAGAAGTGACTGGCTTACAAACTTTCAAGAGGGAACCTAGATCCCCAGGGCGTGAAGGAAAGTAGAATCTCCACTGAGTAGTATACAATCTGTCTAGGTGGGGCTGATTAAATGAAATGCGGATGGGTCTCTTGTGATACAATAGTGAATAATTGTTATCATGACTGCTTGTGAGGGTTGGAAATGTAAAGGTAGACATTTTGTAGCAAGGAGGGGATTGATTAACCTTGCAGTCTAGGAGCGGAGGTCCCTGGGACCATTAAGGGAGAAGAGCAGAGAGCAGGACCCTACCCAGAGAAGCAGTGATTGATGCCTGAGATGGAGGCAGAGACGAAGACGTGGAGAGATGGAGCAGTTGGGGACTTTAGACACAGAGAGGGAAAGGGGCTGTGTGTAGACGACCAGAGGGAAGGCTTGTAGTGTATACCCTTTGGTTGGTTAATGATGCATGGAGGGGATTGTAACCATAGCAATGAAACGATATACGATAGAATGAATGTAAAACTAATGTTCTCCCATGTAAACTATCACATTATTCACAATAAAACATTAAAATAAATAAATAAATAAATACTTATAGTTTCCATGACTGGTAAATCTGCATATTGCTGTGATTCTATAAGCTATGCCATAAGTATTTTAAATACCAGCAGGGTCACCCATGGTGGACAGGCTTCAGATGAGCTTCCAGATTAAGACAAAGACAAAGGAGAGACTGACTACTTTTTTCCATTTATCCTGAAGTTATTTATTGGTCCAGTGGTGAGAATTTTTTTTTTTTTAACTTTACATTGAGGTACAGCCTATACCAAAAGCTGTTGTCTTTAATCTTCATCAATAAGTATTTTAAGATCTCTTTGCTTTCAGCAAACAAGGTTGTATTATCTGCATTTAACAAGGAAGGTTGTTCATGATACCATGTTTTCCTTCAATCTGATACCATGTTTTTCTTCATATAATTCAGCTTCTCAAATGATTTTGTCAGCATAGAGATTGAATAAGTATGGCGTAAGAATACAACCCTGGCACACACCTTTCCTAATTTTAAACCATTTGGTGTTCCCTTGTTGTGTGCTAACAACTGCCTCTTGAAGACAATTAAGTGTCCCAAAGTACTCATACTTCGCAATGTTGTCCATAGCTTGTCATGATCCACACAACTGAAATCCTCTGCTTAGTCAATAAAACGTAAGTAAACTTCTTTCTGGTTTTCTTTGCTTTCAGCCAAGATCCGTCTGACATCAGCAACGATATCCCGCATTCCACGTCCTCTTCTAAATTCCATTTGAACCTCTCAAGTTAATGTAATGCAATCATTTTTATATTAACTTTATAATAGTTACCAAAACATAGGGTTGGAAAATGGTAGAAATATAGTGTGCAAACAACATGATCAAACAAGTTCTGGTACAGACTTTGTTGCTGTTGTTGTTAAGTGACATGGTGTCAGTTACTGACTTATCGTGGCCCTGTAGGGCATTTCTGAGGCAGTAAATCTTTACGGGAGCAGAAAGTGTCATCTTTCTCCATTGAAGTGACTGGTGGACTCGATCTGCCAACTCTGTGGCTCAAAGTCAAGTGTTTAGCCTACAGAGTCACTATGCTCCCCTGTATATACTTTGTTGTTGTTGTTGTTAAGTGCACAGTCTGCAATGTGAAGAGTTGAAATTAAATTTTTCATCTAATGACAAAGAAAAATCAATTAATAATAAAAAAACATACATTTTTGTAAAGATGGCAATTAAAAACTGGTCATTTTCTGGGGAAAATGCAAGGCATATACAAAATCATTAAATAAAATTAAGTAAGAGATTCCAAGACCAAAAAGTTCAAGTAAGTCACAGCCTACAATCACTGCAGTATATTAGTGCAGTTTGTAAATAGTTAATTTGGCAGACATTATTAGAGTCCTGGTGTGGCATTGTGGGTTAATTTTCTGGACTGCAAGGTCAGTTTGAATCGCAAGGTCAGAGGTTCAAACCCACCAGTCTCTCCTCAGAGACAACATACAGGTTTTGCTATGGGTTGGAATTGACTCAACGGGCACTTAACAACAACAACAAAATGAAGCACCAAGGCATGCTAGAAATTGAGGTAAGCACTCAGAATACAAAGATGAATAAAGCATGATCTTTGCCCTCAAGGAATTGAGTTCAACTAGGCAGAAAGACACATAAACATCTATAAGACAATGTGATAAGAGCTATCACACATTCTTACAATGAGTCCTGGGAATTTAGCTTAGGGAGCAATTTGTTCTTTCTAGGGCAGTCAGAGAAAGCCACTGAAAAGAGATGACATTTGAGTTCTTTCTTGGATTTATTCATTAAGTCAACAAAAAGAAGAAAATCATTGCAGTCTTAAGAAAGAAGATGAGTGAAAGCAGAATGAAGCAAAATTGTATCCTGTGCTTATTGAACTGTCTAGTGTGATTAAAGTCTAATGGGTCTTGGGAGAATGTAAATGGAAATGAATCAGAAAGGCAGGTAGGAGATAGGTAATAAAGAGCTTTTCTGAACATAAAAAGAGATCTGGGTTCCGTTCTACGCCACAGCAGTAAAAACTCATGTCACAGTAGAGTCTTCAAGATATAAGCTGATTTATAATTTTTAAATGATTAGACAATGTTACCAGTAGTAATTGGACAAAAAGTATTTATTTATAAGTTATATACATGCGTATTTAAGTTTTAATATTTTTGGTTAATAAAGAGCTTCTGAATGAAGCTAATCATAACAGAAATGGAGTGCAATAGAAAGAGTTCTGGATTTGGACTCAGAAAATTCAGAACAAAGGCTACTTAGTAGGTTAGCAACCTTGAGCAAACGACTTCCCTGAATTCTACTTTTCTCATCTAGAAAATGAAGACATACCTACCACCTGCTCTTTCTATCTCACAGGGTTATTACAACAATCCAATGTAGTTGGGATCATGAAAGAAAGTTTTAGACTATAAAGCAGTTTTTATATATTGTTATAATTATCAAAGCAAAATTGCCTTTTAAAGAACTTCAGTAGATGACTGATAAAATGCGACACAAGATATTAACTTAAAAGTAAACACTCTAAAACAGTAGCTCTTAACTTTTTCTGTTGTGAATAAAAGCTTCAGATATCAGTTCTCATAAAAATGCTACTACACACTCTCAAATACTTTTGCACAGAGTTTGAGGTACTTCAGAAATTCAATGAATCTACAAAAGACAAGAACTCTGCTTGGTGGATCTATAACATTGAAAAGGTTCATGCTAAGTCCCTGTGTTGTGCCTGCAGCTTCTGTACCTATTTGTACTTGCCACAGGTCTCCCTTTTGTTCATTCCTCTACTCAGCACTCCTTCATAGAGAATACAAGCATATCTCAGAGATATTGTGAGCTTGGTTCCAGACTAACACAATGAATTGACTATCTCAATAAAGCAAGTTATAGAATTTTTTCTGGTTTCCCTGTGCATATAAAAGTTTACAAAATACCATAGCCTAT
The DNA here is from genome assembly GCF_000296735.1 of Chrysochloris asiatica. NCBI lineage: Eukaryota > Metazoa > Chordata > Mammalia > Afrosoricida > Chrysochloridae > Chrysochloris > Chrysochloris asiatica. The sequence goes on from NW_006408526.1 coordinate 9,374,272, forward strand.
TAAGTGTTCAATAGTAATATACAAAATTCTGAAATATTGTGAGAATTACCAAAATGTGGCAAAGACACAAAGTCAACACATGTTTTTGGATAAATTCTAAATACAGCCTTGCCACAAACCTTCAATTTGTAAAACATGTCATATCTGCAAAACACAATAAAGCAAACTACAATAAAATGAAGTATGCCTGTAATCTATACTGTAATATCCACTAGCCTAAATGCTGAGAATGTAGAGGCAAATCGTTTATGAGGGAGACAGAGAAAAGTACACTGTAGTTGGTGTGGCAGTATCCAGTCTATATAGTTTTAATATGTTCCAGAAGTTTCCAACAGCCTACACCTAACACCTAATCATAACACTGCATTTCTGAATCTGATGGATTTTTCTAGAACCACAAAAGTCTGAGAAGCCTGAAGAGCAGTAATCCCAAAGAATATGAGAACTAGCATCTTCTACACACTTTCAATGACTGACTGATAGGTGTTAGTCATAAATATTTCAGTTCCCTCACCCTGTAAAGTGATTTCATGTTCTGTACGTATTCCCAAAAGCTTCACTGTAAGCTATAAGTTCCTTTAGTGGTTACTGATCGGGCTGCTAACCTCAATGTCAGCAGTTCGAAACTACCAGCTGTTCCACAGAAGAAAGATGAGGCTTTCTGCTCCCGTAAAGATTTACAGCCTTGGAAACCCTGTACAGGGTCGCTATGAGTCAGAACCGACTCCACGGCACATAACCACCACCACCACCAAAGATTTACAGCCTCAGAAACCCTGTACAAGATCACTATGAGTTGGAATTGACTCCACAGTACACTACCACCACTACCACCAGACCACTGTAGTGGTCTTTATTGTCACCTGCCCTTTATTGTCTCATCCCCCTTGTTGTTGTTGTTGTTAAGTGCCGTCGAGTCGGTTCCGACCCATAGCGACCCTGTACAGGGTTTCCGAGGGTGTAAATCTTTACAGGAGTAGAAAGCCTCATCTTTCTCCCGTGGAACAGCTGGTAGTTTCAAACTGCTGACATTGAGGTTCGCAGCCCGATTCGTAACCACTATGCTACCAGAGCTCCTTGCCTTCTGCCAATGTTCCAGCTACATCCCAAATCAACTACATACTTGAATACTTATCTCTGATGTCTTCTTATGGGGCAATCCAAACTAAGTAATATCATAGATTCTAAAATCAAAGCATCAAAGAGTGTCATGGTAGATAATGAAGATATCTAAATAAAAGACAAAGTTATCAGAAAAGGCTCCTTTAAAAGGTGCCATGAGTAAATCTTGAAGACATTAGTCAAGCAGATAAGGTGGGGGAGTTGACCCAGATACAATAAAAAACACATTTGAAGATATTGATGTGTGAAAAGGCATGATATATTTGGGCTACATCACATTGTTTCTGTGACTAGAGTGAGATATACTTGCCCTTATTGAAGTGACAGAGGACAAAGTCAGAAAGTAGACTAAGGTCATTTTATGAATTACCTTGTGTGCTAAGCCAGGGAGTCTGGACTTTATCTTTGAATAGTAGTGAGACAGAGAAGCTGAAAGACTTTCAGAATGGGAGTCACCCAATCAGCTTTGCATTTCAGAAAGATTACTTTGGCTGTAAAGCAGAGGTGAGATTAGAGGAAAGACAGATGTAAGACAGGGGAACTCAGAAAAGACTTTTAACAATTCTCATGGTATGAGTTGCTAATAAAGTTGAAACCATGAAATTTGGAGATAAGATAATTTAAATTTCAATCCCATTTTCATTTTTTCCCTGAAAAGGGACCTCTAGGGGATGAGCATAGTGGTCACGAGTCTGGTTGCCAACCTCAAGGTAAGTAGTTCGAAACTAGCAGCAATTCCGCAGGAGAAAGATGAGGCGTTCTGCTCCCATAAACATTTACAGCCTTGGAAACCCTGTGCAGGGTTACTGAGTCGGAACCAACTACACGATACTTAACAGCAGCACATTATTTTACCTTAATATCCAGTAATTTCTTACTGGTAAGATTAAAGAATATTACATTTGTTGAGTGTTTTATGAGGATTTTTAAAATTTGTATGTAAAAAACCCTGTAGGTGTTTTGTTGAATGTCCACAAATTGGTACTGAATTAAGGGCCTGTATAGAATTCTGGTTAGTTGCTGTGATTCTGAAAGCTATGCCACTGGTATTTTAAAAACCAGCAGGGTCACCCTTGGTGGACAGCTTTCAGATGAGTTTACGGAGGAAGACAGACTAGGAAGAAAGAGTGATGAATTACTTCCGAATCTTTAATCACTGAAAACCTTATGAATAATAGAGAAACACTGTCAGATATAGTGCCAGAAAATGAGCCCCTCAGGTTGGAAGGCACTCAAAATGTGACTGGGGAAGAGCTGCCTCCTCAAAGTAGAGTTGACCATGATGAAGTGAATGGAGTAAAGCCCATAGAAAAAAAGCCCACATGACCTTCATTTGCTGATGGGGCACAACTCAAAATGAAGAGAAACAGCTGTAAACAAACATCCATAGAAAATTGGAACATGGAATATACGAAGTATGAATCTGGGAAAATTGGAACTTGTCAAAAATGAAACGGACCACATAAACATCAATATCTTACTCATTAGTGAGCTGAAATGGATTGGTATTGGATATTTTGAATCTGACAGCCACATGGTTTACTATGCCTGGAATGACAATTTGAAGAGGAATGGTGCTGCATACATTGTCAAAAAGAACATATTCAGATCAGTCATGCAGTACAACGCTGTCTGTGATAGGATAACATCCATGTGCCTACAGGGAAACCCAGTTAATATCACTATTATTCAAATTTACACACCAACCACTAAAACCAGTGAGGATGAAATAGAAGAATTCTATCAACTTCTTCAATCTGAAATTGATCAAACATGCAAACAAGATGTATTGATCATTACTAGTGATTGAAATGCAAAGGAGCAAAGAGAAAAGATCAGTAGTTGGAAAATATGGCCTTGGTGATAGAAATGATGCTAGAGAATGCATGATAGAATTCTGCAAAACCAAGGATTTGTTCATTTCAAATACCTTCTTTAGACAGCAAAAGAGACAACTATACACATGGACCTCACCAGAAGTAATTACATAAAAATCAAATTGACTACATCTCCAGAAGATAAATTCAAATATTACAAGAAAATATGCAAAGATCTGGAGTCAGAAAACCAAAAAGGAAGAACATGCTTAGCATTTCTCAAGCTGGGAACTGAAGAAAAAATTCAAGCCTCTATTTCATTATTGAAAGATTCTCTGGGCAAATTATTCAATGATGCAGAAGGCATCAAGAGAAGATGGAAGGAATACACAGAGTCCCTGTACCAAAAGGAAATGGTTACTGTTCAATCATTTCAAGAGGTAACATATGATCAACAGCCAATGATACTGAAAGAGGAAGTCCAAGGTGCATTGAAATAATTGGCACCAGGAATTGATGGAATAAAAATTGAAATCTTTCAAGAAGGTGAGGCGGCACAGGAGGCACTCACTCATCTCTGCCAAGAAATTTGGAAGACAACTATCTAGCCAATTGATTGGAAGAAATCCATATTTGTGTCTATTCCAAAGAGAGGTGACCCAATGGAACATGGAAATCATTGGACAATCTCTTTGATATCCCATGCGAGTAAAGTTTTACTAAAGGTAATACAGAAATAGGTGAAAGCATACATTGACAGAGAACTTCCAGAGGTTCAAGCCAGATTCAGAAGAGGCCGTGGAATGAGAGATACCATTGCTGATGTCCGATGGATCTTGGCTGAAAGCAGAGAATATCAGAAAGATGTTGACCTGTGTTTTATTGACTCTGCAAAGGCTTTTGATTGTGTGGATCATGACAAGGTATGGACAACATTGCTAAGTATGAGTATTCCGGAACACTTAATTGTGCTCATGAGGAATCTGTACCTAGACCAAGAAGTGGTCTAGGTACAGACCATGGAACAGAACATGGGAACACTGAATGGTTTAAAATTTGAAAAAGGTGTGCGACAAGGTTGTATTATTTCACCATACTTATTCAACCTGTATGCTGAGCAAATAATCAGAGAAGCTGTTTTATATGAAGAAAAACATGGCATCAGGATTGGAGGAAGACTCATTAACAACCTGTGATATGCAGATGATACAACCTTGATCGCTGAAAGTGAAGAGAACTTAAAACATTTACTGATGAAGATCAAAGAGCACAGCCTTCGGTATGGATTGTATCTCAATGTAAAGAAAACAAAAATCCTCACCACTGGTCCAATAAACGACATTGTTATCAATGGAGAAAAGATTGAAGCTGTCAAGGACTTCATTCTTCTTGGATCAATTATCAACACTCATGAAAGCAGCAGTCAAGTAATCAAATGGTATATTGCATTAGGCAAATCTGCTGCACAAGACCTTTTCAAAGTGTTGAAGAGCAAAGCTGAAGGCTTGAGGACTAAGGTGCGCCTGACTCAAGCCATGGTAGTTTCAATAACTTCATATGCATGCGAAAGTTGGACAGTGAATAAGGAAGACCATAGAAGAATTGATGCTTTTGAGTTATTGTGTTAGAGGGGAATATTGAACGTGCCATGGGCTGCCAAAAGAACCAATAGATTCGTTTTGTAAGAAGTGCAGCCAGAGTGCTCCTTGGAGGCCAAGATGGCCAAACTTTGTCTCTCATACTTCGGACATATTGTCAGGAGGGACCAGTCACTGGAGAAGGATATCATGTTTGGTAAGGTGGGGGGTCAGAGAAAAAGAGGAAGACCCCAGTAAGAGAAAAAGAAGAAGACTCCCAACAAGATAGATAAACCAAGTGGCAGCATCGATGGACTCAAGCATGGCAACAGTAGTGAAGCTGGCCCAGAATTGGGCAGTGTTTCGTTCTGCTGTGCATAAGGTTGCTATGGGTTGGTACCGACTTGATGGCATCTAACAACAACAACAAATAGAGTTCTGGTAGCGTTGTGCTTACGAATCTGGCTGCTAATCTCACAATCAGCAATTCGAAACTACCAGCTGTTCTGCGGGAGAAAGATAAGGCTTTCTGCTGCCATAAGATTTACAGCCTTGGAAACCCTGTACAGGGTCGCTCTGAGAAGGAACTGACGCCATGGTACGTAACAACAACAACATAGAGTTGTGAGGAGTGGCTGCTGTGTTTGAACTGCTGACCTGGCAGTTAGCAGTACAGTGCTTACCACACAGTGGCACAACAGGACTTCCTATAAAAAGCCTAACACATAAAATAGTGGAAAGTGGACACTTGTACACCAACGTTCATTTCAGCATTATTCACAATAGCCAAAATGGAAAAAGCAAAACTAATGAATCAACAAAATGTGGTATATACATATTCAATCATGAAGAAAATATTAAATTCTGACGTATGTTAAAACACAGATGAACCCTGAAAACATTATGCTGAGTGCAATAAGTCAGGTACAAAGGCCAGATCCTGTACGATCCTACTTACAGGAAATATCTAAAATAGGCAAATGCATATAAATCAGTTTATTAGTGACTAAAGGGATGGGTGAAAGTAGAAAATAAGGAATTATTGCTTAAGGGGTACTGAGTTTCTTTTTAAAGTGACGAAATATTTTTGAAAATGGATAGTGGTGATGGTTTTTCAACATGGTGAATGAAATTAATGTCACTGAATTATTTACTTAAAGATTGTTGAAATGGAAAGTCTGAGACATATAATGTCATAATAATATTTTAAAAGGCCTAGCACTGTTCCTAGCAAACAATAGCTATTATCTAATAAGCACCATTATTACAAGGCACTGAGATTAAGTTGGAGGAAAGAGGGCAGTTATGATAGGATTTTAAAAATAAATGAATGTGAATTGTGAGTTTAAGAATAATAATATAATTCCTAGGTTTTTTGCTTGGGTAACTGAATCAATGGTGAAATAATTATCAAGGTTAAAAACAAATCTGAAGAGGGCTAGATTCTGAACACATTAATCTAATATATCCCATATCTAACCAATTGAAAGATAAACAGATTTTGAGAAAAAGAACTATTTCTGAGCTGGTTACATTGACTCAGCAATCATCAGTGTGTAGGTGGTTAGTGAATCCATCCATATGAAGACTCAAGAGGGAGGCTGAGGAACAGTGACATTTAGAAGGTGGGAGAAGAAAGAACAGTTTGAGATGCAGACTCCTTCCTTGGACTTTTGCCCTGGAAAGAATAATTACTAGTCAGTTGGAAAAAAGTCCTGTAACTTCACATATAGGGGAAACTCAAGAAGTAAGCTTTGGAAAGCCCCATAAAGAAAATGGAGACAGGAATTCAGACTTGAAAGATGCTGTTAGGATAAAGCCACTTATTTTTCTGAGTCCGTAATATTAACAATAACCTAATCAATTTAAAGGAGCTCTGGTAGCGTAGTGGTTACGAATTGGGCTGTGAACCGCAAGGTCAGCAGTTCGAAACTACCAGCTGTTCCGCGGGAGAAAGATGAGGCGTTCTGCTCCCATAAAAGATTTACAGCCTCGGAAACCCTGTGCAGGGTCGCTATGAGTCGAAACCGACTCCACGGCACATAACAACAACAACAACAATCAAGTTAACTTGTCTCTAAGTGCCTTGTTAGCTGCAAAGTCAGCCAAACCGTTTCCTAGGAATCCCTATACAGGTCACAATAAGATAGCACTTAACAACAACAATAACAAAATCAAATCAATAGAACAGATCATGTTCTAGAGAGGCACAAAAGTAGCAATAAAAAGTAGTTGCTGGGCAGAGATGGGGACATGGAGAGAGGGAGCAGCTGAGGACTCTAGATTCATAGAAAGAGAGGGATTGAAAGTTGGCAGCTAGGAGGCAGACTTGCAGAATGTGCCCTTTGGTGGTGTAAATTATTATATATGCCTGCGTGTTAAAAAAAAAGAGAGAGAGCTAAAATGAATAGAGATAAATACTGTTAACTGATGGTACATGGAGAGGATTATAATCATTGTAGCCTAGTGCTTTCGAATCAGGCTGCTAACCTCAGGGTGAGCAGTTCGAAACTACCAGCTGTTCCACAGGAGAAAGATGAGGCTTTCTGCGCCTGTAAAGATTGACAGCCTCGGAAACCTTGTACAGGGTCTCTATGAGTCAGAACTGACTCCACGGCACATAACCACCACCACCACCAATGAAACAAAGTCTATGATTTGTTGAATGTAAAACTGGTGATCTGCCCTGTAAACTTTCACTCCATTCACAATAAAAACTTAAAATTAAAAAAAAAAAAAGTTAGTTTCTGTTGGGTGCCATCAAATCAATTGCAACACTAGCAGAGTGAAACTGTGTTGTGGGGCATTCTAGGCTATAATCTTGGTGGCACTGTAGGATACATGTTGGACTACTAACCACACATAGGTGATTGAAACCCATCTGCTGCTCATTGAGAGAGAGATGATGCTATCTGCTCCTGTAAAGTTTACAGCCTCAGAAATCATATCTAGGGTCACTGTGAGTTGAAATTGTATGGATAATTACTGGTGATTGGAATGTAAAAGTTGGAAACAATCAGGAAGGATTTGTGGTTGTTGTTAGGTGCTATTGTGTCGGTATCGACTCATAGCGACCCTATACACAACAGAACGAAACACTGCCCGATCCTGGGCCAACCTTACAATTGTTGCTACACTTGAGCCCATTGAGGCTGCCACTTTGCCAATCCGTCTCACTGGGGGTCTTCCTCTTTTTCTCTGACCCTCCACCTTACCAAACATGCTATCCTTCTCCAGTGACTGGTCCCTCCTGACAATATGTCCGAAGTATTAGAGACAAAATTTGGCCATCCTGGCCTCCAAGGAGATTAATAGTTGGAAAATATGGCCTTGGTAGTAGAAATGATGCTAGACATCACATAAATTTTGTAAGACCAAGGATGTGTTCATTGCAAATCAACATACACATAGACCTTACAAGATGGAATACACGAATCAAATTGGCTCCATCTATGTGAAGAGATGGTGTAGAACCTTAATATATCAGCCAAAACAAGGGAAGGCAGACAGTGGAACAGACTATCCATTGTTTACATGCAAATTAATGCTGAAAAATTTTAAAATAAGTCCACAAGAGCCAAAATATGACCTTGAACACATCCCATCTGAATTTAGAGACCATCTCAAGAACAGATTTGATGCATTAGACACTAACGACTGAAAACTAGAAGAACTGTGGGATGACATCAAGAACATCAAGCAAGAAGAAAGTAATGGTTACTTAAAAGACAGGAAAGAAAGAAAAGACCAAAACAGATGTCAGAAGAGACTCTGGGACTTGATCCAGTATAGAGATGCTAAAGTAAATGGAAGAAATAGGAGGCAAAAGAATTGAATAGATAATTTTGAAGGGCAGCTCTTAAAGAAAAGTTAAATATTATAATGATATGTCCAAAGATCTGTATTTAGAAAACTAAAAGGGAAGAACACGTTCAGCATTTTTCAAGCTGAAAAGAACTGAAAAAAAATTCCAACCTAAATTTACAATATTGAAGGATTCTTTGGGCAAAATATTGAATGATGCAGAAAACATCAAAAGGAAGTAGAAAAATAGAGTCGCTGTATCAAAAAGGATTCGTCGATGTTCAACCATTTCAAGGGTAGCATATGATCAAAAACTGTTGATACAGAAGGAAAAAATCTAAGCCAGACTAAAGGTATTGGCAAAAACAAAACTCCAGGGATCGAGAGAACACAATTGAAATCTTTCAACAAACTGATGTGGCAGTGGAGGCACTCACACAGTTATGCCAGTAAGTTGGGAAATTTTCCAAATGATTAGGAGAGCTCCATATTTGTGCCCATTCTCAACAACTTAGCTCAAGGAAATGTGGAAATCATCAAAAAATATCATCAATATCACATGCAAGTAAAATTTTTCTGAAAATAATACAAAAACAGCTGCAATAATATATCAACAAGGAACTGCCAAAAATTCAAGCCAGATTCAGAAGAGGACATGGAACTGGGGATATCATTGCTGAC
>NW_006408526.1:9385167-9391373 GCF_000296735.1 Chrysochloris asiatica
TTGTATCATCTGCATATCGCAGGTTGTTAATGAGTCTTCCTCCAATCCTGATGCCACATTTTTCTTCATAGCACCCAGCTTCTCGTATTATTTGCTCAGCAAATATACTCAGCAAATAACCTCATATGTATGTGAAAATTGGACAACGAATAAGAAAGACCATAGAAGATTTGATGCATTTGAGTTATTGTGTTTGTGAAGAATAGGACAAGTACCATGGACTACCAGAAGAACAAACAAATATGTCTTGGAAGAAGTGCAGCCAGAATGCTCCTTACAAGTCAGGATGGTAAGACTTCATCTCTCATACTTTAGACATTGCAAGAAGGTAACAGTCCCTGGGAAAGCACATCATGCTAACTAAAGTGAAATGTAACTGTAAAAGAGGAAGGCCCTCAACTAACTGGATTGGTACAGTGGCAGCAGCAGTGGGCTCAAGCATAACAGTTATGAGTGAGAATGGCGCAGGATCAGGCAGTGTTTCATTCTGTTGTGCATAAGGTCCCTATGAGCCAGAACTGACTAGACAGCACCTAACAACAACATGAGTTGGAATCCATATGATAGCAGTGTATTGGATGCTCTTTTTGGGTGTGTGTTGGTATGAGGGAAAGTGGAGGGACATTTTTTTTTTTAATCTTTAACCTTTGTGGTAGTAACTGAGTGCTTTACCTATGTTCCACCAGAGCTCCTTAGCTAAAAAGTATTGCGTATTAACTTGCTTGCCTCCTCTGTACATCTGGGCTCTTTTCTATAATGGGGCTGTGTTCTATACCTGGGCTCTGTTTTGCACTAGGAAACTCTACACTTGGGTATTTCAAGCAGACAGATTTATGTATTCATGTAAGTTCACTGTATGAAAGGACTTTTTAAAAGTAAGATTCTGTTATAGTAAATGAACTGCCTTTTCATATAGTCAATCCTAGTTCCTGGAGAAATCTAAGAAAAACTAAAGACCCTTTCTTATGAAGGTTTGTGAAGGTGCCGTGTTCCCTAAGTGTTAATTAAATTACGAGATTGTGAGAGACTCTAGATATCTTCTCGATTGGCATACTTAACAACCCATGGAATAATGTATCTGAATAACCACAAATCAATCATTCTGAAGGATTGAGAAACTGTTGTGATAATGTTACTATAGCCTAATGATTCCCCATGGAAATGATGCAGTCACACAAGGAATATTAGAAAAAGTATGAGTGTTTTGGGACACCACGCCATGGATGTTTCTTACGTTAGAAAATAGCTGACATCATTGCAAAACGAGATTAGTCATTAACTAGTTTCATGAGAGATTATTAGTGCAATGATGGAAACAAAATTAGAATGAAGTATTTTCTCTACGATGACCTTTCAAGAAGAATCAAAGATTTGGTAAAAGGTGTCAAAAGACAATTGAAAATAAGCTGCATTCAACTGAATTTTCATCCCAATAGGATGAAAGTATCAAGGGCAATGATAAAGCCAAGGCTTTGAACCTGTTTATTCCAGTTCAACACCCTGCTGAGAATTTGCTTTTCCCCTTCAAAAATACTGGAATCATAATTTATGTTTCAACAAAATGTATTGACTCAGTATCTACATAAAATCCCTTATTAAAATGTAGATTCTGATTCAATATATCTGGGGTGAAAATGTAAATTCTCAGCAGGGGGTTGAACCAGAATAAACCAGTTCAAAGCCTTGAACTTCATTTTTTAAGGAATAAACTTGTTGAGAAATGTTCTTTTCCTAAGCATGGGAAATGCTATTTGCCAGATTTCCGATAATAGATACAAAGGAGTTGTCAAAAATTAGATCCTTATAATTAGTTCACAAAGTGTGTTTGGTTTATTTGTTTTTTTTCTTCTAAGTTCTTCTAGAACAACAGATGGAGCACTAACAATACTTAGCAATGTTGGTGTATAGCCAACTTTTAATAAGTAGCACCAAGTATTTTAGAAATTTGTTGTCTTGCTCATTGGGCATATTTGGTCACCAAGAATCGGTGAATGCTTGAAAACATTCAGTGCTATCAATACCATTCAGAACAGCATCTTCTTCAAAGACAATGAAGAAAAGTTTCTACCCATGGAAGTGACCTCTTTAAATGAAATTGTTTTTTAAAATTCTGTTTACGATTTGTTACACTTATTTCTGTTCTCACTCAATTAATGAAAAGTTAAATATTAAAAATGGAAATTCATGCCATGATAGTCATCTTTTACATATGTTTGAAAAACTAATGGGATTCTTCTTAAAGAACAAAATCCTCGCAATGTGTTGAAATTTTAGGATTTAACCATTGTTGTTAAGTGCTATCAAGCTGGTTCAGACTCATAGCGACCTTGTTTAAGGTTTCTGAGACTGTAAATCTTTATGGGAGCAGGAAGCCTCATCTTTCTCCAGAAGAGCATCTAGTGGGCTCAAACCACTGACCTGTTGTTCTAAGTCTAATGCTTCTACAGAGCCACCATGCTCTCTGGATTTAACCAAAAATATGATTTATTGCTTTGGTTGAGGATAATTTTTAAGTTTCTATCTTTGCATTGGACTTCTGGTGTGGTGCTGTAGGATCATCAGCACTGGACTGCAAACCACAAGGTCTGAAGGTCAAACCCACCAGCTGCTACACAGAAGCCATATACACGGTTGCAATGTGTTGGAATCTACTCAATGGAATTTAACAACAACTATCTTTGTATCAGTTAAGTTAGAATAAACCTGAAGGTACTTATTTGAAAATATATTACTCTGATTTGGAAGTTATTTAAAAGTATAATGAATTCTCTGCCATGAACACTCCTGCCAGAGACCCAACCAGTATAAACTGATGGCACATTTGAACTAAGTAACATAAGGAACATCGAATAAAGGAATTTTTTTCTAAAACATTTTTAGAGACTAGAAAAATCACAAGTGATATCACTAACACTAGTAAAACCAAGCATCAGCTAACTCCACAATCATTGTAATTACACATACTGATTCAGACTAAATGCTACAGCCATTGGTCTACCAATGACTTGTCCTTCATCACTACTTCATTTCATGCCACCATTGATGACAGCTATATTTTCTGCATCTTACCCCACCCCCAAGTCAGGGAGCTTTCTTCTATGCTCCTTAAATATGAGGGGCCCTCAAAAATGTTTATGGGAAAAAACTATTATCTTTTAATTCCATTTTTTTCATGAATGTTTTATCGTCCACTCCTAGGATCCCATTTTGAGAGTTTCTTTCAAGGTGCAACTTTTGATATCAATTGCTGTATTTTCAGTGTCCCAACAAGAAACAAATTGGTAACTGTATTTTTTAAAGGTGTGAGCAAGGTTCACAAAAAGTAGAAGGGATAATGCAGTACTCAGGAACTGGTAGCTTATACCCTCAGTTTGCAGAAGGAAGTATTTAAAAAATAAAACAGCTGCAGTCCAGTTGATTCTGACTTATGAGGACCTCACGTGTGTCAAAGTAGAACTGTGCTCCATTGGGTTTTCAATGACTGATTTTTCAGAAGTAGATCCCCAGGGTTTTCTCTGGAGTCACCTCTGAGTGAATTCAAATCTCTTACCTCTTGGTTAGCAGTTGAGCATATTAGCCATTTACACCACTCAAATACTCTATAGAAACTTGGAGACAGAGCAAACTATGAGGAGAGCATAGTTAGAAGCCAGGACTTTCGTGCAGGGGTGTTACCAGCCTGTGGACCTCCACAGTGAGGGAGAAGGTAGAGTAAATACCCGATCACATCTTCTTTCTCCTGTTTTTCTCTAGCTGGTGCTTATTAGTAAACACAGTCAAAATCCAGAAGCCTAGAATATCAATTTAACAGTCAAAGGAGTCTTGGTGTGGTGCTGTGGGCTAATGCGTCAGACTGCAGAGTCATTTGAACTGGAAGGTCAGTGGTTCAAGCTCACCAGCTGCTCCTTGGAAACCCTATACAGGGTTGCTATGGGTCAGAATCAACTCAACGGCACTTAACAACAACAACAACATAACAGTCAAACTCTTAGGACACAAAGCAGGTGGAAAGGGGTAGAGATGATATTTGGAAAAGAAACCCTAATTTTTTAGTATGTGTTCCAAGATCTTTTTAATTTCTAGAGACTGAAATCACTCTATAAATCCAACTAGACATTCAGAATGTGGATGTATTTTTGGTAATATTTTGTAACAATCCTATTCATGTTATGTCATTGACTGACATCTAGTCAATTCATAGTGTGATTGTACGTGAAAGAGTAGAGCTGCCCAATAGGATTTTCTTGGTTGTAATCTTTACAGAAATAAATCTCCATGTTGTTCTCCTACATAGCCATTGGCTGAGTTCAAACTGCTAACCTTCTGGTTAGCCACATAGTGCTTAACCCTTGTACCACCAGCACACCTTTATTCACTGCCTTAGAAATAAAGTCAAGGTCATTTATAAGAACAATAAAACTGGTAAGTCATTAACCCTAGCTTTATTTCCTTGTCCCCCTGTATGTACGTACTCTGCTTTCCTGAGCTGCTTATTTGGTATGACTGCTGATCTTTATAGTCTCTTAATGCACATTTATTTTTTATAAGTAGGTGGAAGCAGTTGACCACTTCATTAAATCTTCTAGTGTACCTCTACCTAATTAAAGAAATATATATATATTAGCTTAGCTATTTTTGAAATTTGTAACTCTATGTAGATGGTTTTTATTTCCAGACTAAATGAGATTCTATAAGATATTGTTTATAAAAGAATATTCTTATGATAGTGTTGATATACATTCAAATGACTTATTAGTAGTCAGGAACAATGTGGTTAAAATATTATGAGGTGATTTTAAAAATGCAGCCATATTTCAATTATCTGGGAATGTGGACACAGTATGGGCAGACAGGTCTTTGTCAGACTTGCCTGGTTTGGACTTTTCTTTCATTTGTTCTCTTTTTAGGCTACTTTCAATATAAATGATCAATTGTGTCAATTAGACACACCAAAAACCCAAAGAATTAACTAAGAAAACCTTAAAACTAACAAGAATTTAACTGTTTATGCTTCAGCTTATGAAATAAATACAAATATATAAATGCCCAGAAATAAACAAGATGAAATATGCATAACTATATATTTTTAAAAAGAAAGAAAGAAAGAACTTAATGGAGGGACCTAAAACAAAAGCTACAGTAATTGGAAGGCTAAATACTATAGATCCTTAATGGAAAGCCTCAAAATATCTAACCATATATTATATCTTATCAAATTAGTTTGTAGAATAATGCAAAGCTAATCTTTACCCAATGTACATGGTTAGGAAAACTAGAATTTTTTATTATAAATTGATTCTAAAAACAAAGAAAACAATGGGTAAATGGAAACAGGAGTTTCCGTAAATCACAAGAATGAGGAAGAAGATTTACCTACGTATATTGATCACTAATACTTTTAGACACTATAAAGAGTATGTTATAATTAGTCCACCACTCGACTGTTAATTTGTCAGTGGTTTGCATGTTGCTGTGATTCTGGAAGCTATGCCACCAGTATTTTAAATACCAGCAGGGAACCCCATGGTGGACAGGTTTCAGTGGAGCTTCCAGACTCCAGACTAAGAAAGAATAGGAAAAAAATCTGGTGATCTACTTCTTACGGAAAAAAAAGAAAAGGCCAGTGAAAGCTTTATGAATAGCAGCATTGTCTACAACAAACCTGCAAGATGAGCCCCTCAGATTGTTGTTGTTGTTAGGTGCCATCGAGTGGGTACCAACTCATAGTGACCCTATGCACAACAGAAAGAAACACTGTCCGATCCTGGGCCAGCCTCACTACAGTTGTCACGCTTGAGTCCATCGATGCTGCCACTTGGCCAATCCATCTTATTGGGGGTCTTCCTCTTTTTCTCTGACCCTCTATCCTAACAAACAAGATATCCTCCAGCAACTGGTCCCTCCTGACAATAAGTCCGAAGTATGAGAGACAATGTTAGGCCATCTTGCCCTCCAAGGAGCACTCTGGCTACAATTCTTCCAAAATGGATCTATTGGTTCTTTTGGCAGTCCAGGGCACTTTCAATATTCTCCTACAACACCATAACTCTAAAACATCAGTTCTTCTACGATCCTCCTCATTCACTGTCCAGCTTTCACATGCATATGTGGTTATTGAAAATACCACTGTTCGGGTCAGGCACACCTTAATCCTAAAGCTGACATCTTTGCTCTTCAACACTTTAAAAGGTCTTGTACAGCACATT
>NW_006408526.1:9397743-9399646 GCF_000296735.1 Chrysochloris asiatica
AAAAACATGTTTACTAACAGTAAAAATTGAGGAAACTGCTTTAATATTTATTTGCTCAGTGTACTTATAATGTTCAGCAAATGCTCACTTAATGTTTCCCCATTCCCTCTCTAAACACCCTCCTGAATCCCACACATGCTGAAGCTCACAGTCAAGATGACGTTCTCCAGGACACTCCAGCATAAATGCTCCCACCAGTGAAGTAATGTTTACCAAGAATCCATTATTGCTTTCCAAGCCTGTTTATGCCAGTTGCACTTATTATTGCTAGTCTGTGATTTAATTAACTAGTATGTAAATAGATGAACTAGAATCAGGAAAACAAAGAGACCTGTTATTGCATGAACTAGGCTAAATGTCTTATGAAAACGCTAGCATTTCAAAAGACAGAAAGATGGAAAGATAAATGGAAAAAAATGAAAGGACATTTTTTCTTAAAGGGTGGGACTGATAGAAATTTAAAAGAATGAGGAAGAGAACTGCTGAAAATCTAGAAAAATACAGCTTTCTTATTACTGTGGAGATAATCTAATCAGTGGATTCACAACAAGAAAAACTACTTGAGTCTTACATCAAAAGATTAGTGAAAATGCACATTTATAAGTTTTGATATAAAATGAAATGTTTAAAATGGGTGCATGTTTTTGTTATGAGTCCTTTTGTCTTAAACTAGGTATTCTAGAGGAGCAAAACAAGTGAAGCATAAATACAAAAGACTTATTTCAAGAAAATGACTCACATAATGGTGGAGGCAAGCAAGTTCCAAAACCACAGGACAGACATTAGGCTGGAGGCTGCACCTGACTCATTGGTTGCAGAGAGTGACAAACCCAAAATCAGCAGGTCAGATAGTAGGCAAGAGGCTCAAATCCCAAGAACTGGATGTCAGAGAATTATGTTTCAATTGCAAGAGCCAGAAAGGCCAATCTTTTCCAGAACATCCAAATGTATTGAATGGATTGAGGCCACACCCTCAAGGAAACACCTGTTTTAAATTGGAGAACACTAGCATAGTATTTACTAAACCACTGAGTATCACAGCCTGGTCAAATTGAAATATAACTTTAACTATCATACCTTCTAATCAATTTCTTAACTTAAACAGTCATCTACTTATTACTTTACTCTACTTTATCCACCACTCATCTGTCATTCTGTCATGGTATGGTGACTTTTGTGTTGCTGGGATGCTGGAAACTATGACACCAGTATTTTAAATACCAGCAGGATCACCCATGGTAGACAGGTTTCAGTGAAGCTTCCAGGATAAGACAGACAGGAAGAATGAGAGACAGACCACTTCTGAATGGTTAAACACTGAACACATTGCCTGATATAGCGTCAGGAGATGAGCCCCTCAAGTTCAGAGGCACTAAAAATATGAATGGGTAAGAGATGACTCCTCAAAGTACAATTGACATTAATGGTGTAAATGGAGTAAAGTTTTTGAGACCTTCAGGTGTTGATGTGGCACTAACCAAAATGGAGACAAATAACTGAAAATACCCATTAATAATCAGAATGTGGAATATATGAATAGGAAAATAGAAAGTTTTCAAAAAATGAAATGAAACCCATAAAGATTGATCTTAGGCATTAGTGAGCTGAAATGGACTGGCACTAGCCATTTTGACTCAAATGATAATATGGTTTACTATGTCAGGAACAACAAGTTAAATAGAAATGGAACTCCATTCATCATCAAAAATAACATGTCACAATCAGTCTTGAATTACAATGGTCTCTGTAACAGAATAATAGCAATACGCCTGCAAGGAAGATCAGTTCATGCCATATTATTCAAATTTATACACCAACCACTTAAGGCAATGATGATGTAACTGAGAAATTCTACCAACTTCTTCTATCTAAAATTGATTAAACATACAATCAAGATGCATTG
>NW_006408526.1:9401645-9409689 GCF_000296735.1 Chrysochloris asiatica
ATCTTTACTGGCTTTAGAGGTTGGTGCATAAATTTGAAGTGTATGGATATTATCCTATTACAGACAGCATTATACTTCAAGATAGATCTTGAAATCTTCTTTTTGCTGATGAATGTGACTTCATTACTCTTCAATTTGTCATTCCCAGCATAGTAAACCATGTGATTGTCAGATGCAAAATAGTCAATACCAGTCCATTTCAGCTGACTGGTGTCTAGAATATTGATGTTTATGCATTCCATTTCATTTTTGACAACTTTCAATTTTCCTAGATTCATATTTGCACATTCCATGTTCTAATTATTTATGGATGAGCTGTTTCTCTTCATGAGTTGTGCCCCATGAACAAATAAATGTCTTGAAGGCTTTACTCCATTCATGTCATTATGGTTAACTCTACTTTGAGGAGACAGCTCTTCTTTAGTCGTATTTTGAGTGCCTTCCAACCTGAGGGCCTCATCTTCTGGCATTATGTCTGGCAATATTCAGGTGCTCTTCATCATATTTCAATATTCAATATTCTGGTGCTATCTGACAGTGTTTCCCTGCTTTTCATAAGGTTTTCCATGGATAAACATTCAGAAGTATTCCGTCTCTCCTTCTTCTGCATCAGTCTTAGTCTGGAAGCTCAGCTTAAACCTGTCCAGGATAAATGACCCTGTCAGCATTCAAAAAACCAGTGTCATAGCCTCCAACATTACAGCAACACATAAGGCACTGCAGTGTGACAAACTGACAGATGTTTATTAACCTGGCAAGGAGTCCGTCAATGCCTGCAATGACACCTTTACTCACAAGTCCATGAACCACCAGGAGCCCAGGAGACTGTCATTACAATTCCTGATTCATTTTCAAGACAATAGAAGGAATACAAAGAATCACTGTCCCAAAAATAATTTCTCAATATTCTATCACTTTAGAAGGCAGCAAATGCTCAGAATTGATGGTATTGAAGGAGAACGTTCAATCTCCACTAAATGCATTGACAAAAAAACAAGGCTCCAGGAATTGATGGAATACCAGTTGAGATGTTTCAATGGATAAAACACTGGAAGTGCTGCATATTAGCCAATGTCAAGAAATTTGGAAGACACTAGTTGGTCAACCAACTGGAAGAGATCCATATATGTGCCCATTTCAAAGAAAGGTGATCCAACTGAATGTAGTGATTATCTAACAATATCATGGTGCTATGAGTTAATGCACTGAACCACAAAGTTGGTTTGAACTGCAAAGTCAGTGGTTCAAGCTCATCAGCCATTCGTCAGAAACTCTATACAAGGTCACTATGGGTCAGAATTGACTCAAAGGCACTTAACAACAACAACAAACACAATCATTAATATCACACATAAGTAAAACTTTGCTGAAGATAATTTAAAAAAACAGTGATAGTAGTATATCAGCAATACACTTATATTCAATATTTAGTCAATCTGTACACTAAGTAAATAATCTGAGAATCTAGACTATTTGAAAAAGAATGCAGCATCAGGATTGGAGGAAGACTAACCAATGGTACAATCTTGCTTTCAGAAGATGAAGAGGACCGGAAGTTCTAACTTAAGAAGAACACAGACTATAGCCTTCAATGTGGATTATACCTAAACATAAAGAAAGCAAAAATCTTCACAAGTGGACCAATAAGCAACATCATGATAAATAGAGAAAAAAAATACTTTATCAGGATTTCATTTTACCATGAACACCCTTGGAAACAGCAGTCAAGAAATAAAATGATATATTGGGCAAATTGGCTACAGAAGAACACTTTAAAGCACTGAAAATCAAAGATGTTACTTTGATGACCAAGTTCTGCCTTATATGTCATTGTTGTTGTTGTTAAATGCCGTCGAGTTGGTCCCGACTCATAGCAACCCTGTATAGTGTTTCCAAGGAGCAACAGGTGGGTTTGAAGCACCGGCCTTTTGGCTCAAACTGACCATGCAGTCCACCATATTATCCTTCAGCACACACCAGTATTTTCAATCACTTCAAATGCATGTGAATAATATACAGATAAAAGGAAAACCACGAGAGAACTGATGCTTTTGAATTATGATGCTAGAAAAGAATACCCAATATTCATAGACTACTAGAAGAATGACCCAATAGAATGCAAAAATTATCAGTCAATTCTTTGATATCCCATGAGAGTAAAGTTTAACTAAAGCTAATACAGAAATGCCTGCAAGCATACATTGACAGAGAACTTCCAGAGGTTCAAGCCAGATTCAGAAGAGGCTGTGGAATGAAGGATATCATTGCTGATGTCCAATGGATCTTGTCTGACAGCAGAGAAAATCAAAAAGATGTTTACCTGTGCTGTATTGACTATGCAAAGGCTTTCAATTGCATGGATCATGACAAGCTATGGACAACATTGCAAAGTATGAGTATTCCAGAACACTTAGTTGTGCTCTTAAGGAATCCGTACATGGACCAAGAGGCAGTTGTTCAAACAGAACATGGGAACACTGAATGGTTTAAAATTAAGAAAGATGTGTGACAAGGTTGTATTCTTTCACCATACTTATTCAACCTGTATGCTGAGCAAATAATCCGAGAAACTGGGTTCTATGAAGAAAAACGTGGCATCAGGATTGGAGGAAGACTCATTAACAACCTTCAATGTGCAGATGATACAACCTTGCTTGCTGAAAGTGAAGAGGACTTAAAACATTTACTGTTGATGATCAAAGAGCACAGCCTTCCGTATGGATTATATCTCAATGTAAAGAAAACAAAAATCCTCACCACTGGACCAATAAACAACATTCTTATCAATGAAGAAAAGATTGAAGTTGTCAAGGACTTTATTCTTCTTGGATCAACTATCAACACTCATGGAAACAGCAGTCAAGAAATCAAACAACATATTGCATTAGGCAAATCTGCTGCACAAGAGCTTTTGAAAGTGAAAGAGCAAAGATGTCAGCTTGAGGGCTAAGGTGTGCCTGACCCAAACCAAGGTATTTTCAGTAACCTCATATGCATGCAAAAGCTGGACAGTGAATAAGGAAGACTGTAGAATAATTAATGCTTTTGAGTTATGGTGTTGGAGGAGAATATTGAAAGTGCCATGGGCTGCTAAAAGAATCAATAGATATATTTGGAAGAAGTGCAGCTGAGTGCTCCTTGGAGGCCAAGATGGCCAAACTTCGTCTCTCATACACCAGGCATATTGTCAGGAGGGACCAGTCACTGGAGAAGGATATCATGTTTGGTAAGGTGGAGGGTCAGAGAAACAGAGGAAGACACCCATCGAGATGGATTGGCCAAGTGGCAGCATCAATGGGCTCAAGTGTGGCAACAGTAATGAGATTGGCCCAGTAACGGGCAGTGTTTCATTCTGCTGTACATAAGGTCGCTATGGGTTGGGACCAACTCGATGGCACCTAACAACAACAACCAGAAGAATAAACAATTCTGTTTTGCAAAAAGTACAGCAAGAATGTTCCTCAAAAGCAATGATGGCAAGACTTCATCTTTGGACTTGTTATCAGAAGGCACTAGTTACTAGGTAAGGATATATGGGTCATTGCCTGGAAAAACACATCATGCTTTTTAAATAGAGGGTCAGGGAAGAAGAGAATGATGCTCAATGAGATGAACTGAAACGTGGCTGTAACAAGAGACTCAAACATGATTGTAAGGATTGTACTGGAGAGGGTAGGGTTTCATTTTCTTGCTATCAAGGTCACTGTGAGTTACAACCAGCACCACAACACATTCTTTTGAACCGCACAGTCACAACAACAGAGAATTTAAAAAATAAAAATCTACCCTAAACAAATTCAAAATGGCATGGGAAAAAACTCCCTACATATCCATACACCAAATCATGTTGTATATAAAAAGTTAACCATAAGAACGTCAGTTAACCAGCTGATTAATAACTCTATTCAGGTCTAAGTTTAGACCTAAAACTGAAGAGGAAAGGAAAAACACATTACAAGTAATATCAATACCAGACATTTTCCAGTAAATTCAGCTTATTTAAATCCTCACAGTAGGAACCAAAGAAAACATTTTATCAAGGAGGCTAAAAGAATACTAATTTCATGTTATTGCTTAACCTTTTGATTTTCAAATAACAGGTATTTCTTTAATTATCTTTCATACTCTATTTTCAGAAATGGCAGCTACAATGGAAAATACCTTAGAACCTAAAATTAGGATTTAAGTACAGTTCCCTTATTTTCTGTTTGTGCTACTGTGGATTCATAATTTAATCTATCAGAATTCTGATTATTTAATCAAGAAATTTGGGTTATAGTACATATTTCCTACCTTATAGCATTAGGAGAATCCTATGACGTCTCATAATAGATAACATATATGAAAGCACTATGTAAATGTTAAATTCTACATATAATTATTTCCAAAACTTTTTTCATCAACTATATATTATTTTTATGCAAACATTAATAATTATTCAACTATGCTTAATTTTTGCACACTGCTCATTTAAAAAGATTATATATAACTTTCACAATATCATATATATCTCAG
Source organism: Chrysochloris asiatica (assembly GCF_000296735.1). NCBI lineage: Eukaryota > Metazoa > Chordata > Mammalia > Afrosoricida > Chrysochloridae > Chrysochloris > Chrysochloris asiatica. The sequence goes on from NW_006408526.1 coordinate 9,406,161, forward strand.
TGTCTTTCAGAGAAGGAATTTAGATTCTTTTTATTTATGGATTCATTCATTTGTATATTTATTAATAGCATAATACCACCAATTAGTAGAAGAACTAGAATAGGAACAATTTTTCCATTTGCCTCCTCCTCACTCATTGTTTGTCTTCTTCTATTGTTTGTCATTTGCAAGAGTGCTTTACCCTTACATATTTCTGGTTACAAGTAATTTCTTCAGAAATGTGATTTGCAAATATATTCTATCATTTGTAGCTTGTGTTTTCATTTATTTAATGATCTCAGTTAAAGAGCAAAAGTTTTCCATTTTGATGATATCCAATTTATCAACTGTTGCTTATATGGATAATATTATTGATGCCATATCTAAAAATTCTTTGCTTACTTAAAAATCGTAAAGAGCTCCTCCTATGTTTTCTTTAAGAAATTGTATAGTTTATCTCTTAGGTTTACATTTGTGACCAATTCAGAGTTACTTTGTGTATGGTGTAAGATAGAAGTCTAATACTTTTTGTTTTGTTTTGTTCTTTACTCATGGATGTCCTATTACTTCAGTATTATTTTTTAGAAAGACTATCTCCGTTGAATGACTGATAACTTTGCTGAAGTCAATTGATCGTAATTGTGTATGTTTCTTTCTAAGCATCCTATTCTAGTTAAGTGGTTTAAATATCTGTCTTAATAACAATGCAACAACATCTTGAATATAGCTTTGTAGTAAGTATAAATGCACTGATATTTTCTTTCTTCATATTCTATTGGCTAATTCAAGCCATTTTAATTTCCATTAATCAGCTTGATAATTTCTGGGGGAAAAAAGCTGCTCAGATTTTGAAATGGATTGTGTTAAGTCTATAGATCACTCAAGAGTGAACTGTTGTCTCAATAATATTATATATCTCAGTCCATATACATGTATTGTCTCTTTGTTTATTTATTACTCTAATTTGTTTCAGCCATATCTTATAGTTTTCAGAATACTTCTTTCAATACATTTATTACTAAGCGTTTTATTCTTTTTGATGCTATTGTGCACCACTCCTCTGTCAGTTTGTTGTGCTGTGGTGGCTTATATGTTGCTGTAATGTGGGAAGATGTGCCACTGGTATTTTAAACATCAGCAGGGTCATCCATAATTGACAGGTTTCAGAGGAGCTTCCAGACTAGGAAGGAAAAAAGAGAACTACTTCTGAATCCTTAGCCACTGTAAACCTTAAAAATAGCAGTGAAACACTGTCAGGTAGCAGCAGAATATTGAATATTGAAATATGATAAATAGCACCAGAATACTGTCAGATGTAGTGCTGAAGGAGGAGATACTCAAAATAACGATTGGGGAAGAGTTACCTCCACAAAGTAAAGTTAACTGTGATGATGTGAATAGAGTGAACCTTTTCAGACCTTCATGTGCTGATGGAGTGCAACTCAAAACGAGAAGAAATAGCTGTAAACATCCATTAATAATTGGAACATGAAATGTATGAAGTATGAATATAGGGAACCTGGAAGTTGTCAAAAATGAAATGGAACACAGTATCCTAGACATGAATCAGCTGAAATCTACTGGCATTGGCTATTTTGAATCTAACAATCACATGGTTAACTATGCTGAGTATGACAAATTGAAGAGGAATGGCTTTGCATTCATCATCAAAAGGAACATTTAAAGATCTATCTTGAAGTACAAAGAATGAAGTAAATCTTTCAGGACCTTCATTTGCTGATGGCGCTCAACTCAAAATGAGAACAGCTGTAAACACCCATTAATATTCAGAACATGAAATGTACAAAGTATGAATCTAGGAAAATTGGAAGCTGTCAAAAATGAAATGAAATGCTTTAACATCAATATCCTAGGCATTGTTGTTGTTGTTAAGTGCCATTGAGTTAGTTGCGACTCATGTTGTTGGTGGTTATGTACCGTGGAGTCAGTTACGACTCATAGCAACCCTGCACAGGTTTCCGAGGCTGCAAACCTTTACAGGAGCAGAAAGCCTCATCTTTCTCCAGTGGAACAGCTGGTAATTTCTAACTGCCGACCTTGAGGTTAACAGCCTAATTCGTAACCACTACGCTACCAGAGCTCCTAGTTGTGACTCATAGTGATCCTGTGTAGGGTTTCTGAGGAATGGCTAGTGAGTTTGAACCACCAATCTTGTGGTTCAAACCAATGTTACGGTTCAGTGTTTATCTGGCAGCACCACACCAGGACTCCATCCCAGGCATTAGTTGGCTGAAATGGACTGGTATTGGCCATTTTGCATCTGACAATCACATGATTTTCTATGCAGGGAATGACAAATTGAAGAGGACTGGCTGGGCATTCATCAAAAAAAGACTTACTTAAAGATCTTACTTGAAATATAAGGCTGTGATAGGATACTAGCCATTTGTCTGTAAGTATTATATTATTCAAATTTATGCATCAATTACTAAAACCAATGATAATGAAATGAAGAATTCTACCAACTGCTTCAGTCTGAAATTCATCAAACATGCAATCAAGATGTATTGAGAATTACTGGAGATTGAAATGCAAAGGTTGGAAACAAAGAGAAAGAATCAGTTGTTGGAAAATACTATCTTGGTGATAGAAACGGTGCTAGAGAATGCATGACAGAATTTTGTATAAGTTCTTCCCTGAAAATACTTTTTATAAGGAAAATAAAAATATGACTATACACATCTGCCTAAAAAGGGAAAATACACAAATATCAAATTGCTTGCACTTGTAGGTAGAGATGGTAGAAAAGCTCCATAACATAAACCAAAGGGAGGCCAGAGTTAGACTGTGGAAAAGAGTATCAATTGCTCATATGCAAGTTCAGGCTGAAGATGAAGAAAAGTTTAAAAAGCCAAAATATGACTGAAAACATCCCTCCTGAAATTAGAGATCATCTCAAGAACAGATTTGATGCTTTAGACACTAATGACCCAAGACCAAACAAGTTGTAGGATGACATTAAGAAAAATCATACAAGAAGAAAGCATAATGTTGTTTAAAAGACAAGAAAGAAGGAGGGGGAAATGGATATCAGAAAGACTCTGAAACTTGCTCTCCAGTGTAAAGATGCTAAAGCAAATGGAAGAAATGAGAAGATAAAAGAGCTGAGTAGAAAATTGCAAAGGACAGCTCAAGAAGACAAAGTCAAGTATTATATTAAAATAGTCAAAGATCTGGATTTAGAAAACCAAAAGGGAAGAACATAATCAACATTTCTCAAGCTGAAAGGACTGAAGAAAATATTTGAGCCTTGACTTGCAATATTGCAGGATTATGTGGGCAATACACTGACTGATGCAAAAAGCATTGAAAGAAGATGAAAGAAACACACAGACATGGTACCAAAAAGAAATGGTTAAACATCAACCATTTCAAAAGGTAGCAAATGATCAAGAGTCAATGATACTGAAGGAAGAAGTGCAAGACACACTGAAAGCATTGGCAAAGAACAAGACTCTAGGGATTGATAGAATACAAATTGAAATATTTCAAAAAACTAATGTAGTAGTGGCAAAGAACAAGACTCTAG
>NW_006408526.1:9410184-9425055 GCF_000296735.1 Chrysochloris asiatica
CAAAAGGAAAATGAATAGTTTAAAATCAGGAAAGATGTGTGCCATGGTATTATTCTTTCACCACACTTATTTAATCTGTATACTGAACAAATAATCTGAGAAGATGGATTTTTTGAAAAAGAATTTGGCTTTGGAGGAAGACTCATTAACACCCTGGTATATGCAGATGATACAACCTTACTTGCTGAAAGCAGAGGACTTAAAATACTTACTGATGAAGATCAAAGATCACAGCCTTCAGTATGGGTTACACCTCAGTGTAAAGAAAACAAAAATCCTCACAAATGGATAAATAACATAATGATAAATGGAAAAATGATTGAAACTGTCAAAGACCACTTTCTTTGGATCCACTATAAACACTCTGGAAGCAGCAGTCAAGAAATCAAATGATGTATTGTGATTTGTCAAGTGCTGTCAAGTCGGTTCCAACCAATAGCAACACTGTACAGGCTTTCTAAGGAGTGTTTTGCAGCTATGGGTTGGAACCTACTTGGCGGCACTTGACAACAACACAATACATCAGATTTTTTTTACTGTTGCTTCCATGAGTGACTATATTGGATCCAAGGAAAATGTATAGCAATACACAAATCTGTTGCACAAGACCTTTTAAAGTATTCAAGAGCAAAAATATCAGTTTGAGGACTGAAGTATGCCTGACCCAAGCACACAGCATTTCAATAGCCTCATATGCATGTGAAAGTTGGACAATGAATAAGGAAGGCTGTAGAAAAATGGATGCATTTGAGTTATGGTGTTGGAAAAGAATATTTAAAGCACCATAAACTGTCAGAAGAACAAACAAATCTATGTTGGGAGAAGTACAGATAGAATGCTCCTTAGAAACCAGGATGACCAGGCTTCACCTCTCATACTTTGGACACTTTATCAGGAGGGAACAGTCTCCGGAGAAGGACATCACGCTTGATAAAGTAGAGTCAGCCAAAAAGAGGAAGACCACCAACAAGATGGATTAGCACAGGCAGCAGCAATGGGCTCAAGCATAATGATTGTGAGTATGGTGCAGGACTGGGCAGTGTTTCAATCTGTTGAACACAGGGCCACTATGAGTCGGAACCTACTCGAGAGAACCTAACAAAAGCAAGCATCTTATTCTTTTTGATGATATTGTGCATGATATTGTTTTCTTAATTCTGTTTTTGGAATGATCATTGCTAGCATAACCATGTAATTTCTTTTTACTTCTTGATCTTGTATTTCCAATACAAGATCAAGAAGTAAAATGTCTCCAGTGTCTATTTTGAAGCAGTCTTTGGTTCTACTTAAATTAGTTAAATTAAAATTAAGCCCATCACTTTACTATTACATTATTGCCACTAGTTTTTTGCTTTATATCTGTCGTACAATCATACTTCATTTTTTTTAGTATTGATTGAATTAATGTAACTCCTGCTATTATGAACCATTTTAACATTCTGTAAATTAAGACAGCTGAGTGCTTCTTAAAAACTTTTTCCCATGAGTGTTTTCCAAGATCACTTACATAAACCTATGGAACAGTGATTGAGATTATGTGCTATAACCATCAAATTTTAATTCCATTTTTTAAAATTAAGGTTTTTCATATAAAATATAAATTAACACCTATTATATTGTCAAAGCTTATAGGATTCTCTTTTAATAGAGTGTATTTCATTTGTTTTCAAAATGCAATTATCTGTTCTCTCACTAGTGTTTATAATAAATTGGTATAGAAATCAATGCTGCTGACGGTGGTGGTGGTGTGTCCTCGAGTTGGTTCTGACTCATAGTGATGTTATATAGGGTTTCTTAAAGCTGTAAACTTTTATGGGAGCAGAAAGTCTCATCTTTCTCCAGTGGATCTCAAACCACTGACCTTGCGATTGAATGTTCAGTGCTTATCCTACATATCCACAGTGCTCTCACAATTTAGGAGGCTAGATGTCCAAATTTAAAGAGCTGGCTCTAGGGAAAGGCTTTTTTTTTTTTTTTTTGTCAGCTCTAAGGAAAGGTCCTTGTCTTTTCTGCATCTTTAGATCAATTATTCCTTGAGGTCTTCCATAGTCTTGGCATCAATTTTCCCATTGATCTAGAAACTTCACAGTATAGGAACCCCAGATCCATTCCACTCCTGGCTTTTCTATATTAATGATAGTAAGTCCCTCTTTAAAACTCAATGTTGTTGTTGCTAAATGCCATTGAGTTGGTTCTGACTCATAGCAAGCCTTTAAAGGGTTTCCAAGGAGCAGCTGGTAATTTTGAACTAGAGACTGTGTGCTTCAAACTGACGTGGAAGTCCAGTGCATTAACTCACAGCACCATACAAGGACTCCATAAAACTCAATATATGAGTTTATTTTAGAAGTTATGTTCCTATTTCATGGCCAGTAAACACATGTATAAATTTATCATGAAATAGTATTTGTAAACCATCACTTGTCTACCAGTTTGTATGTTGCCATGATGCTGGAAGCTATGCCGTCTGTATTTTAAATAACAGCAGGATCACCTATGGTGGCCAGGTTTCAGATGTGTTTCCAGAGTAAGACAGATGAAGAAGAAGAAGAAACAGACTACTTCTGAACCTTTAGCCACTGAAAATCTTATGGATAGCAGTGGAACACTGTCAGAAAGTACCAGAATTTTGAATATTGAAATATTATGGATATTACCAAAATAGTGTCAGCTATAGTTCTGGAAGATATGTCCCCCCATTTGAAAGACAGTCAAAATATGGCTGGGGAAGAACTACCTCCTTATGTCGAGTTGACCGGGATTATACAAATGGAGTAGTTTCAATAACTTCATTTGCTGATGGGGCACAACTCAAAATGAGGAAAAACAGCTGTTTAACACCAATTTACTATCAGAACATGGAATATGTGAACTATGAATCTAGGAAAACTGAAAGTTGTCAAAAATGAAACGTATAAAGGTAGATATCCTAAGTATTTGTGAGCTCAAATGGACTGATATTGCCATTTTGATTCTGATAGTCACATAGTTGACTATGCTGGGAATAAGAAATCAAAGAGGAATGGTGTCCCATTCATTATCAAAAACAACATTTCAAAATCTATCTTGAAATATAATGGTATCTGAGATAGCATAATATCCATAGACTAAACTGAAGACCAGTTAATGCCACTAGTATTCAAATTTATGCACAAACCACTAAAGCCAGTGATGATTTTGCAGGTGAAATTGAAGAATTCTACCAACTTCTTCAGTATGAAATTGATCAAATGTGCAATCAAGATATATTGACAATTACTGGTGATTGGAATGCAAAGGTTGGAACAAAAGAGGAAGGATTAGTAGTTGGAAAGTATGGCCTTGGTGATAGATAATGATGCTGGAGATTGCATGATAGAATTTTGCAAAACCAATGATTTCTTCATTGCAAATACCTTTTTAAATAACATAAAATATGACTATATACGTGGATTTCACCAAAGAGAGTACACAGGAATCAAATTGACTACATCTTTGGGAAGAGACTGTGGAAAAGCTTCATATTATCAGACAAAACAAGGGCAGAGGCACACTGTTGAACAGACCATCAATTGCTCATAGGCAAGTTCAAGTTGAAACTGAAAAAAGTTAAAAACAAATTCATGAAAGCCAAAATATGCCTTAAACATGTTCTACCTGAATTTATTGATATCTCAAGAACAGATTTTAAGCATTAAACACAAATGACCAAAGACCAGAAGAGTTGTGAATGACAAGAACATCATATAGGAAGAAAGCAAAAGATCATTAAGAAGACAAGAAAGAAGGAAAAGACCAAAATGGACTTCATAAGAGACTGAAACTTGCGCTCCAGTGTAAGAATGCTAAAGCAAATGGAAGACATGAGGAAGTAAAAGAGCTGAGCATAAAATTTTAAAGGAAAGCTTGAGAAGACAAAGTCAAATATATAATGAAATGCACACAAAGATCTGGAGTAAGAAAACCAAAAGGAAGAACATGCTCAGCAATTCTCAAGCTGAAAGAACTGAAGAAAAAATTCTAAGCCTCAATTTGTAAAATTGAAGGATTCTATGGTCAAAATATTGACTGATGCAGAAAGCATCAAAAGAAGACAGAAAGAATACACAGAGTCATTGTACCCAAAAGAAATGGTTGGTGTTCAACTGAGGTAACATATGATCAAGAACAAATGTTACTGAAGGAAGAAGTGCAAGCTTCACTGAAAGCATTAGCAAACAACAATCTGGGAATTGATTAGCAAAGAACATTCTGCAGATTGATGGAACACAAACTGAAATCAAACTGATGCAGAACAGGAGGTGCTCACTCATCAATGCAAGAAATATGGAAGGCGATCTTTGCAGACATAATCACCTGAATTTATGTTCAAATCTGGTGCTATTGGGTTCAGTCATGGTCAATCTCACCATGTATTTTAACATTGCCGTTGACAGCGAACCCCTAAGCCATGTCTGCTTCAAGCTGGTTGCAGATAAAGTTCCAAAGACAGCAGAAAACTTTTGCACTCTGAGCACTGGGGAAAAGGAATTTGGTTATAAAGTATCCTGCTTTCACAAGATTACTCCTGGGTTTATGTGCCAGGGTGGTGACTTCACAGACGATAAATGCGACTGGTGGCAAGTCCATTTTGGGGGAGAAAATTGATGATAAGAACTTCATCCTGACCCATATGGATCCCCGCATCCTGTCAATGGCAAATGCTGTACCCAATACAAACGGTTCCCTGTTTTTTTATATGCACTGCTAAGACTGAATTGTTGTATGGCAAACATGTGGTCTTTGGCAAGGTGAAAGAAGGGATGAACACTGTGGAAGCCATGGAGCATTTTGGGTCCAGGAATGGCAAGACAAGCAAGAAAATCACCATTGCTGACTGTGGCCAACTCTAAAAAGTTTGATCTATATTTCATGTTTTATCTTAACCACAAGACCATTCCTTGTGTAGCTTGGGGACCACCCTTATGCCCCCAGCGTGCTTGCAATATTATTTAATCTTTACTCTCATTCCAGTTCTTTGGATTCCATATTTTCCTTATCGCCTACAAGTCTAGTTAAATTGCAGGGTTATGTTTATGGTTATGAATAAAAATAAAGAAATATGGACGGAAGCTACCTGGCCAACTGATTGGAAGAAATTCATATTTGTGCCCATTCCAAAGAGAGATGACCTAACAGAATGTGGAATCATCAATAATAACACATGCAAATAAAATTTTGCTAAAGATAATTAAAAAACAGTTGCATCAGCCATTGACAGGGAACTGCCAAAGGTTCAAACTGGATTTAGAAGAGGATGTGGAGTGAGGGATATTATGGTTGACCTGATGGATCTTGGCTGAAAACAGAGAATATCAGAAAGATGTTTATGTGTACATTATTAACTAAGCAAAGGTTTTTAATTGTGTAGATCATGACATCTATGGACAACATTGGGAAAATGGGCATTCCAGATACTTAATTGTGCTCATCAAGAACTTGTACATAGACCAAGAGGCAGTCATTAGAACGGAACAAGATGATACTGAATGGGTTAATATCAGGAAAGATGTTTTCCAGTGTTCTATTCTCTCAACATGCTTATTCAAACTGTATGCTGAGCAAATAATCCAAGAAGCTATATTACATGAGGAAGAATGTGGCATCAGGATTGGAAGAAGACTCATTAACAACCTGAAATATGCAGATGATACAACTTTGCTTGCTGAAAGCAGAGAATTTAAAATACTGATGGAGATCAAAGACCACAGCCTTCAGTATGGTTTGTACCAATGTAAAGAAAATCCTCAACACTGAACCAATAAAAAACATCATAATAAATGGAAAAAAGATTGAAGTTGTCAAAGACTTCACTTTGCTGGGGTGCACTATCAACACTCATGGAAGCAGCAGTCAATCTAACCACAAATTATATTAGGCAAATCTGCTACACAAGACTTCTTCAAAGTGTTCAAGAGCAAAGATGTCAGTTTGAGAACGAAAGTGCACCTAACCCAAACCATGGTATTTTCAATAGCCTCATATGTATTTGAAATTTGACAATGAATAAGGAACATGATAGAACGGATGCGTTTGGATTATGGGATTGGAGAAAAACATTAAAAGTGCCAGAAGAACAAATTAGTCTGTATTATAAGAAGTACAAGGATCTCTGGTAGGGTAGTGGTTACAAATCAGGCTGCGAACCTCAAGGTCATCAGTTCAAAGTTACCAGCTATTCCACGGGAGAAAGGTGAGGTTTTCTGTTCCCATAAAGATTTACAGCCTCGGAAACCCTGTACATGGTCGCTATGAGTAGGAACCGACTCCACGGCACATAACAACAACAACATAAGAAGTACAGTCACAATGCTCCTTAGAAGGCAGCCTGGCAAATCTTTCTTTCTCATGTTTTGTTGCTACATGTAGTTGAGTTGTTTCTAACTCATAGCGATCCTCTATAGAGTTTTCTGAAACTTTAAATCGCAGGAGCAGAAAGCCTCGTCTTTCTCCCACGGTGTGGCTGGAAGGCTCAAACTGTGGACCTTGTGGTTTGCAGTTCAGAGCTTATCTTATGAAGACACCACACTCCTTCGTCTCTCGTATTTCAGACATATTATCAGGAGGGACCAGTCCCTGGAGAAGGACATCATGCTAGGTAAAGTGGACAGTCAGAGAAAAAGGAAAACCTCCAAAGAGATAGTTTGGTAAAGGGGCAGCAGCAATGGACTCCAGCATAACAATGATTTATAAAAAGGGTTCAGGACCAGGTAGTGTTTAGTTCTGTTGTGTATAGGGTCTCCATGAGGCAGAACCAATTGATAGCACCTAACAGCAATTCTTTGTAAATATGTTCATACACATGTATTCTAGTTCAGCACTTTCCCAACTATGTTTTTACTATGAATATGTTGTTGTTGTTGTTGTTGTTATGTGCCGTGGAGTTGATTCCGACTCATAGCGACCCTGTACAGGGTTTCCGAGGCTGTAAATCTTTACGGGAGCAGAAAGCCTCATCTTTCTCCCGCGGAGCAGCTGGTAGTTTCAAACTGCTGACCTTGAGGTTAGCAGCCCAATTCGTAACCACTACGCTACCAGAGCTCCTTGAATATAGAACCCCTTAAACAAATAAACTTGGAAAATTCCAAAACTTAATGGCTTGTTTCTGATAGACTTCTCAAAGCATTTAATTTGCTAATATAAGGAGCAAAAACTAGCCATGTTTAAGAGGACCTTCAATCTTCAATTCTGTGTCTTGTCACCATGAGATCACAAAAATATTCACTGGGTTCTTAGTATTTTACAGTAGTTCATTTTCCAAATAAAGTCCAAATCCTCAATCCCTTGCTCTGTAATCCAAATAAACAAAAATATTCGAGGATAAAACAACTATAGAACAGTAGCCCACTTCTAACCAGAATTTTGTGCCCTCTGATTCTCCTTTTAACCAGAATTTTGTGCCCGCCAGCTTTTATTATTCCCATAGTAATCTAATGCCTTAATATTTTTAAAAACTTCATCTTTCCTTATGTTTTTTTATCAGAAGCATTGTAAGATAGCAAATTACCACATCCCACTCAGAATCAGAATTCTGCCATTAAATGTTTGACCAAAACAAGAAAGTAAAATAAGACCTGTGAATAATGAAAGCTAGGAGAAAATATATGATTACCAATGATGTTATTTTCTTGAAAAGTCAATAAAAATAAATGAAAATAATTGAACATAATAAGAACATTCAGTAAATTGGCTAGTTAGAAAATATGCAATTACTACTTAGTTTCCAGCATACTGTCTATTGCTACTTAAAAATTACAGAGGCTTGGCAATCTTAAATGAGGTGGTGATAAAGGCACAAAGTGACTGGCCTACAAGTTTCCAAGAGGAAGTTTAGTTTCAGAGTGTGTTGGGGAAGGTAGAGTCCCCATTGAATAGTTTTCATCTTATCTAGATGGATCTGCTGAAAAGAGATGGGGATAAGATTCTTATGATTCAATGGTGAGTAGTTGTTATCAAGGCTAATTGCGACTGTCACACCTGTAAAGGTAGAAGTTTTGTAACAAAAATGGGGGAGTAGTTACTCTTACAGTCCAGGAACAGAGGATCCTTGGATCATCAAGGGAGAAGAATATAAGCAGAATGCGGGAACCTATCCAGAGAAAGAGCAATACCACAGATGGAGGCAGAAATAATGACACAGAGAGATAAAGCAACTGAGGACTGTGAACTCACGAAAGGAGTGCTGGTGGCCAGGAGGCAAGCTTGCAGAATGTGCTCTTTGGTTGTTTAAGTTATTATATATTCCTGAATGTTTTTGTGTATGTCCCCCCCCCCAAAAAAAAAATATAGCAGGAAAAGAAACAAATATTGTTGAATTATGATGCCTGAAGGAGATTGCAATCATTGCAATGAAACAATGAGTGTAAAACCAATGTTCTTCCATGTAAACTATCACTCAATTTACAATAAAAACTTTAAAAAATATATAGAGAGACACTAAGATTACTAATAAATCTCATCAAGATACATATAGTCCTTTACAGAGAAAATTATAAAGCCCTAGTAAAAGAGGTAAAGTAGTAAATGATCAAAAAAGAGAATTAATTTTTCTAACTGGTGATTATCAGAGATAGCTGGGAGGGGAAGAGAGAGCAGAGGTGTTGTTTAAGAGGCACAAAGTTTATGTTAAGGGTGATCTAATAATAGGAAAAGGATAGTGGTGATTGTTGCACAACAGAGTAAATATAATTAATGTCACTAATTGTACACATTAAAATCAGGACTATATGCTATGATAATGTAAAAAAAAAAAAAAAACAAGATATAAAGTTTTACATAACCTTTATGTATAGTTGAAATGTTCAACCATTTCAAGAGGTAGCAAATGATCAAAAGTCAATGTTACTGAAAGAAGAAGTCCAAGGTGCACTGAAGTCATTGGAAAAGAACAAGGCTCCTGGAATTGATGGAATACAAATTGAAATCTTTCAACAAAATGATACTGCACTGGAAGCACTTGCTCATCTATGCAAAGAAATTTGGAAGACAAATGGGTACTTATTGGAAAAGACTCATATTTGTGCTCAATATAGGTGACCCAACAGGATACAGAAATCATCAGACAATATCATCAATAGCACATGCAAGTAAAATTTTGCTAAAGATAGTTTTTAAATGGCTGCAACAGTATATTAACAGGGAACTGCCAGAGGTTCAAGCTGGATTCAGATGAGGACATGGAATGACACCATTGCTGACATCAGATGGACTTGACTGAAAGCAGAGAATACCATAAACAATGTTTACCTGTGCTTTATTAACTATGAAGAGGCTTTCAATTTTGTGGATCATGACAAGATATGGACAACATTTCAGAGAATGAGTATTTTGGACCACTTAACTATGCTCATGAGAATATACAAAAAGAGGCAGTTGTTTAAATGTTTAAATTTAGGAAAGGTGTGTGCCAGGGTTGTATTCTTTCACCATACTTGTTCAATCTGCATGCTGAGAAAATATCTGAGAAGCTGGGTAATATGAATAAGAATGTGGCATCAGGATTAGAGGAAGACTCATTAACAACCTGAGATGTATGGATGACACAACCTTGCTTGCTGAAAGCAAAGATGACTTATAATAGTTAGTCATGAAAATCAAAGACCACAGCCTTCAGTATGGGTTACTCCTCAATTTTATTGGCAAAAAAAGCAAAAATCCTTACCACAGGACCAATAAATAGCATCAAGATAAATGGAGAAAAGATTGAAGTCATCAAAGATTTCATTTTACTTGGATCAACCATCAACACTCATGGAGATAGCAGTCAAGAAATCAAATGACATGTTGCATTAGGTAAATCTGTGGCACAAGACCTTTTTAAAGTCTTCATGAGAAAAGATGTCAGTTTGAGAAGTAAGGTATGCCTGACCCAAGCCATGGTATTTTCAATAGTCTCATGTCTGTGTGAAAGTTGAACAACGAAAAAGGAATACCATAGAAGAATTAATGCATTTGAGTTATGGTATTGCAGGAGAATAATAGAAGTACTGTGGACTGCCAACAAAACAAACAAATATGTGTCACAAGTAGTACAGCCAGAATGTTCCTTAGAAGCCAGAATGGCCAAACTCCATCTCTTCTTCCTCTTGTTACAGTGCTTTCCAAAATGGTCCCATCCAAACAATGGCTTCCAAGGGGATCTATCGGCTCAATACATTTGAAGGCAAAGAGATCAGCTCTGAAAGTTATGGCAACTGTTTTTCGGTACTTTGAGATAAGCATTGAACTGTTAACCACAAAATCAGCATTTCAAACTCACCATCAACTCAGTGGGAGAAAGATGAGGGTGTCTGCTCAAGTGAAGATTTATTATCTTGGAAACCCTATATTGGACAGCTGTATGAGTCACAATCAACTCAGTGGTAATGGGTTTGGTTTTGGGGTTTTGAAGAACTAATCTTGGTAGATGTCCCCAAAGGTCCCAGTATGATCATGGGGGCTTATATTAGGAAGAAATGTTAAGAAAATTAAAAACTGCATTGATGAAAAAGTGCCAGAAAAAAAATAATATTTTTCCATCATGATAATTGCTTGCTCATTTTTCAAAAGTAACAAGGGCTATCCTATGAGAATTCATTGGGAAACCTTACTCCATCCATCTTACAGCCTTAATATTACTCCTTCAGACTTTTCATTTAAAAAAAAAAAAACACGGTGGGAAACCCTTGAGGCTACCAAAGCCGCCCTCTTGATATGGTATACATTGAAGAGTGCAGAATTAAGCAAGGAACAGTAACAGATATAAAAATACTGTGTATTGACCTAGATGGAAGATATGTCGAGTAACAGTAACTTCACATTTTAATACTTTCATTTAATAAAGTTTTATATGATTTTGTATTCATACTTTTTGTCTTACCCTCATATATAACATATTCTTTAGTATATATATCAAATACTATATTAAAATGGAAAATAATGAAAATAATTTTAAATATGTTAAAGATCAACTGACTAGATAGCATGATTCCTGGTGTGGCACTGTAGAATAAGCACTGGACAGCAAACCACAAGGTCGGCAGTTCAAACCCATCAGCTGCTCCTTGGAAACCCTATACTGGGCACTGTGAGTCAGAACTGACTCAACAACACTTAACAACAACCACATAACTGTTACAATAAATATTACTCTGTTCTAACATTTTACATAGTCTTCTGATTCATTTATTTTTTGTTCACTTATGGGGAAATACAATGAATTAGAAACCATGATGGAGACTAGGTATTCAGAGCTAAATGGATGATCAGTATCCTTGAGAAATTTACAATCTATTGCCAACATAATCACAACTTTTCATGAATATAAATAATAAGAAAATATTGTATAAAATACCTATTTCATAGTACGTGCTTAAAATTAACTATAATTATTATGATGACTATAACGACGACTAGCCACTCCTCTTAAACCCTATACAGGGTTGCTATGAGTTAGAACTGACTAGACTAGATAGCACTCATCATCAACAACAACATTACAACTGTTATTTGAACTGAGGGGTAAATAGCCTTGAAGACATAAACACAGAGACTTGATATTCTTCAAGAGGCATAGTTTGTTTCTTACGAACACAATGTGTACATAATAATGACTGCTCCTGTTTTATATGGTGCCTCTGAATAAGCACAATTTGAAAGGAAAGAGAACAAAGAAAACCAAATACTATTTAATCTAATCTCCACACTGCCTGTTCTTTTAATATTTACCTTCTTCATAAATGTTTGCCCTTAACTTCGGTCTAATAATGCTAAGAATGTCATTTCCTCCCAGAGTTCTACTTGTCTTTAGAAAGTCAAAACTAGGAATAGTTTATGGGCCAAATAGGAGAACTAAAAAAGCAACATGTAAGAGACTTAACTATGCTCATTGAGTCCAGTGGCCTTTCAAGTCCAGTAACCCACACTTAAAGAATTTGGGGTTAAGTGAAATGTCTTGCCAGCTGCAGTAACTTAAGTACTTATCAATCAATGATGCTTCAGTCTGGAATTTAAATCCAAAGTATAAATAAGTGTATTACAGCTTAAGAGAAATGAAAGGTATTAGAAAAAAACTATATATTCTTTAGCAGAATTATCACTATCATTATATAAACAATCTTAAAAGTAACATATAAAATCTTCACTACTGTAGAAAAATCACTTATTCAGGTCTCAGCCAACAATGCACAAACTTGAAACTGTATGATGACAAATTGTTTCGGTGTTATGTCCATAAAAGCTACGACGTTTTCAAATCAAACCTTCAAGCTAGTAATATCACCTCTGGAAATTCCCAAAATATATCCACCAAATGGATGATTACAAAAAAGATACAAGCACAGCCCTTGGCATAGGCTTCCCCCATAAACCACTGCACACTGGGCCATCTGTTATTTCATGATGGTGAGTTAATAGACAGTTGAGACAAGTGACTCATTTCACTATAGGAAGTGACTCATTATTCAAAGCTCCCTCACAATATGAAATTCTAATTGAACTGTGTGTGCTCTATTTTCTATTTTATTAAGGTCAGAGGAAAGAAAAGACTTATTTAATCATTTTTATCTTTTGGTTTTAATCCCTACAAATAGGAAAAACCAGAAGTGAAACAATCCCTCTAGTGGTAAAACAGATTAAAAGCAAAGCACAGGACAAGGTGGCCTGGTTACAGTTGTCTGATTTCTATTTGAAAAAGGGAGAAAACATTCAGGACTGAGACAAACAGGCAAAAAATTCATGCTATTAATTACAGTTGCCAGATAAAATACTGATTCCCAGTTAAATTTGCATTTCTCATAACCGCAATGTAAGAATTGTGAACTGAATTATGAATTAAATTATGTTCCCCCCAAAATATGTGTTGGAAACTCTTAACCCCTATGCCTGTGGTTATAATCCCATTTGGGAATAGATTGTCTTTATTGTGCTTATGAGGGTAATTAGTATAGAATGTATCTTGAGTCAATCTCTTTTAAAATATGACAGAGATGAAACAAGTGAGTAGAAGAGAGATGGAACAAGGTAGATGTCAAGACATGTAAAGATTGTCAAGGAACCAGTAAGCAGAAACTGAAGAGACAAGAACCTTCTCCCAGAGCCATCAAAAAGACAAAATCTTTCCTCTTGAGCTGTTGTTCTGAATTCACTCTTCTAGGAGTCCTGTCTGGCGCTGAACAATAAGCACTTAACTGCTAACTACAAAATCGGCAATTCAAACCCACCACTTTCCCTTCAGCATCCCTTTACAAGGTCACTATGAGTCAGAACTGACTCCATGGTACTTACCAACATCCTTCTAAACTGAGAAAATCAATTTCTGTTTGTTAACTCCATCTCCTTGTGGCATTT
Organism: Chrysochloris asiatica; assembly: GCF_000296735.1. Classification (NCBI taxonomy): domain Eukaryota; kingdom Metazoa; phylum Chordata; class Mammalia; order Afrosoricida; family Chrysochloridae; genus Chrysochloris; species Chrysochloris asiatica. Next base: position 9,423,529 of record NW_006408526.1, read on the forward strand.
CTATTATAGTAGCTCTAGATAACTAGGACAAGTATGTTCCATGCAATATTTGAGACATGTTAAGTACCGTCAAGTAGGTTCCAACTCACAGCAGCCCTGTATAGGGTTTCTGAGGCACAGCTGGTGTGTTTGAACTGCCGACCTGGTAGTCACTAGTCCAGCATTTGTTCTACAGCTCCATACTTTTACTAAAATATAACTTGTTGTTTGTTAGAAATTTAAATAAAGCTGGTCATCCTGTATGTTATCTGCTAAATCAGATAATACTGATTTTGTAATGGAGACTAATAATTACAGCAATAATATTCACCTGGTCTCAAAATAGAAACTTTTAGATCACTGCACAGTGAATGACAATATATGTTGTTGTTGTTGTTTTTAAGTACCGTGGAGTCGGTTCCGACTCATAGTGACCCTGCACAGGGTTTCTGAGGATGTAAATCTTTATGAGAGCAGAAAGCCTCATCTTTCTCCTGTGGAACAGCTGGTAGTTTCGAACTGCCAACCTTGAGGTTAGCAGCAATATATAGGGGACTTCAAAAAATTTGTGGAAAAAAGATAATGGAATTTTTCCACATACTTTTTGAAGCGCCCTCATACTCACTGAAAAATGGCATAACATGCAATCCAAAGACTCATAGTGGCCCAGTGGTTCAGTTGTTGGCTGCTAAACATAAGGTTGGATATTTAAAGTCACACTGCAACTCTACACAGGAAAGACCTGGTGATCTATCCCCACAAAGATCATAGCCTATGGGGCAGCTCTACACAGGAAAGACCTGGAGATCTATCCCCACAAAGATCATAGCCTATGGGGCAGCTCTACACAGGAAAGACCTGGAGAGCTATCCCCACAAAGATCATAGCCTATAGGGCAGCTCTGCTCAGCCACCTGTGGATGCTATGAGTCAAAATCAACTTGATGGCATACAACAATAGCACATAATATGTAATGATTACACACACTATGACAGTCCACATTTATAGAATAAAATTCATTCTGTTAAAAGTATGTTGAAACAATGTATGCTCACTGGTGACCCCATTGGTCTACATTTAAGTGGAAGTGGGGGCATATCAGTAATGAAAATATGGGCTTAATTCGACCATGTTCCATAGACCCTTCTTGATCTCATGATGAGAGAGAGAAGAGGAAAGGCTGGTTGGTCTGAAGTCTGGGGGAGACTTGGGAACTCCTGAGCCCATGGACATTAACCTAGCAGAGAAAGATTAGAACTGAGAGTGAAGTGTCCAGCTGATACAAAGGAGAAGCAGATGCACAAGAACGCCCAAATTTGCAGATAGTACCCATTTGACCTAGCTTCAAGGACTTGATGACCAGAGCTCGACTAAAGAAATTTGTTAAAGGAAGCAAGTGTAAATTGTTACAATTTGATGAACTTGGCCTCTACTTATGGATGTTGTTGTTGTTAAGTGCCATCGAGTCGGTTCCGACCCATAGCGACCCTGTATAGGGTTTCCGAGGGTGTAAATCTACGGGAGTAGAAAGCCTCATCTTTCTCCCGC
>NW_006408526.1:9425740-9456548 GCF_000296735.1 Chrysochloris asiatica
AAAAAACAGAGGGAATAGAAGCAAATACTGTTAAATGATGATGCCTGGAGAGGATTGTAATCATTGCAATGAAACCAAATATGACAGGATGAGTGCAAAAATCAATGTTCTCCTATGTAAACTATCACTCAATTCACAATAAAAACTTTTTTTAAAAAATGTATGCCAAAATTTTGAGTGCCATAGCATAGATTTTGCATATTGAAATGTATCATCAACATTTCTATTGCTAATACATTTGAAAAACACTTCAACAAATGACTATTAACACACTTCATTCTCATTCTTGATGTTATTGTTAGGCGCCATCAAGTTGCTTCTAACTAATAGAGACTTCATGTGCAACAGACAAAACAATGCCTGTTCCTGCACCATCTTCGCAGTGGCTTCTAGGTTTGAGCCCTTTTTGCAACAACTCTGTCAATCCATCTTGTTGAGGATCTTCCTCTTTGTTGCTGGCCTTCTATTTTGCCAAGCATGATGTTCTTCTCTAGGGACTGGGCCCTGCTGATAACATTAACAAAGTACATGAGATGAACTCTTGCCATTCTCGCTTCCAAAGAGCATTCTGGTTGTAGTTATTCCAAGACAGACCTGTTAACTCTTCTGGCATAGCATGGTATATCCAATATACCATGCTGTGAGTTGGAGCTGACTTGATGGCACTTAACAATTTGACAGCACTAACACCACAATTCAAATACATTAATCCTTTTCAGTCTTCCTTATTTATTGTCCAGGTTTCGCATGCATATGAGGATGTTAAAAATATCATAGCTTGGGCCAGGCACACCTTGTGTTCAATGTGACACCTTTGCTTTTTAACACTTTAAAGAGGTATTTTGAAGATGTGCCCAATACAATATGTCATTTGATTTCTTGACTACTGCTTTCACGGGTGTGGATTGTGGATCCAAGTCAAATGCAATCCTTGACAACTTCAATCTTTTCTCTGATTATCATTATGTTGCTTATTGGTCAATCATTGCTGCTGTTGTTGTTGTGATTGAGTTGGTTTTGATTCATAGCAACCCCGAATAGGTTTTCCAAGCAGCTGGTGAGTTTGAACCACCTAACTTGCAGTTTAAACCGACTTTTCAGTCCAGTGCTTATCCTGCAGCCTCATACCAGGACTCCTTATTGGCCAGTAGTGAGGATGTTTTTTGTTTGTTTGTTTGTTTATATTGAGAAAGAAGCCCTGGTGGTGAAGTGAGTTAAACATTGGCTATACTGAAACAATATGATGGCACCAAACCAACCACCCACAACCCTCTGACAGAGCCGGGTTCAATAAGTCATTGCAATTGTCACACAGGACTCAGACACCATACTCACAGTTATAGGGTTTATTAGGAAAGTTAACAGGTTATAATTTGGGGTCAGAAATGTTCAGGGAATAATTGTTCCAGTCAGCTGATGATAAATGCCTGTAGGACACACCACTCTATGATAAGCCTCAGTCTGATGGCACTTGGCTTGAACTCCATGAGTCAGCAAACCCAGCTCCTCCACATAAGTGCCTTGAAGCACTCCAGTCTACAGCAAGTTTCCTGACCAAAGTCACTCTGTGAGCTGGGAAGTCCACTGCTCTGTGTCATGCCCTGGTTCTTGGTTCTGCTTCTGCCACAACTCCAGTTTCACAACTTTCAGTCCCTGGGTTGAGGAAGTTAAATACTCAGGGACCTCAGGGTCCAATTGATGCACTCCACTCCTGACTTTTCTTCTTTCATCATAGTGAGATCAATCCTCCACTCCTGCTTCTAAAATGGCTCATTTTAAACTCATAATAGAGGTTCAAGTTTTAACACTTATAATTAACTCTGCTAACATCTACAACTGAATCATGTTATCCTATCAGTATCTTTTCTCAGCTTCTCTTACCCAGACCCAGCAGGGCAGACATGTTGTTTTGGTGGGAGTTACAAACCATGACTATATATATATATATTTCACTGCACCACAGCTGCAAAACTCAAGGTCAATGGATCAAACCCACCAGGACTCCATGGAAGAAAGATGAAGCTATCTGCTGTCATATGATTTACAGTCTCAAAAGCCAACAAGCAGGAGCGCAATCCCTGTCCTCAAGTATCTATTTCTAGTAATTTCAAAAACAAACCAAGACCATTTGCTATCAAACTGATTTCAATTCATGTGTTTTCAGGATAGAACTGGGCTCCACAACATTTTCAACTACTGTGATCTTCTAAAATTAAATCAACAAGTCTTTCTTCTGTGGTGCCTCTGGGTAAATTCAAACTATCAAGTTTTATCCAGCAGCTGAGCACTTAACAGTTTGCACTGTCTAAGGATTCCTTCCCTAGAGCTATTGCTATTAGGTGGCACCTAGTCCATTTTTGACTTATAGTTATGCCATGTGGAAGAACAGAACTGACCCCACACAATTTTCTTACCTCTAATGGAGTAATAGTCCACCACTCATCTGTCAGTTTGTTGTACTGGGGTGGCTTGTGAGTTGCTATGATTCTGGAAGCTATACTACAGGTATTTTAAATACCAGCAGGGTCACCAATTGTGGACAGGTTTCAGATGAGCTTCCAGATGAAGACAGACTAGAAAGAAGGAGTGACAATCTGCTTCCAAATATTTAGTCACTGAAAACTTTAAAATAGAGGAGAAACACTGTCAGATATAGTGCCAGAAAATGAGCCCCTCAGGTTGGAAGGCACTCAAAATGTGACTGGGGAAGAGCTGTCTCCTCAAAGTAGAGTTGGCCGTGATGATGCAAATGGAGTAAAGCCTGTGGGAGTAAAGTCCAGGGGACCTTCATTTGCTGATGTGGCACAACTCAAAATGAAAAGAAACAGCTGTAAATATCCATTATAATCAGAACATGGAATGTATGAAGTATGAATCTAGGAAAATTTGAAATTGTCAAAAATATAATGGATTACATAAACATTGATATCTTCAGCATTAGTGAGCTAAAATGGACTGGAATCGGCCATTTTGAATCTGACAACCACATGGTTTACAATGACAAATTGAAGAGGAATGAACATATTCAGATCAGTCATGAGGTACAACGCTGTCTGTGATGTGTCAATATCCATGCACCTACAGAGAAACCCAGTTAATACCACTATTATTCCAATGTACTCATAAACCACTAAATTCAGTGAGGATGAAATAGAAGAATTATACCAACTTCTTCAATCTGAAATTAATCAAACATACAATCAAGATGTATTGATCATTACTGGTGATTGGAATACAAAAGTTGGGAACAAAGAGGAAGGATCAGTAGTTCGAAAATATGGCCTTGGTGATAGAAATGATGCTGGAGATCATATGATAGAACTCTGCAAAATCAATTATTTGTTCATTTAAAATACCTTCTTTAGGCAGCATAAGAGATGATTACAAACATGGACCTCACCAGTTGGAATACACAGAAATCAAATTGACTACATCTGTGGAAAGAGACGATGGAAAAGCTCTGTATCATCAGTCAAAACAAGGCCAGGGGCAGATTGTGGAACAGACCATCAATTGCTCATATGCAAATTCAAATTGAAGCTGAAGAAAATGAAAACAAGTCCACAAGAGCCAAAATATGACATTGAATATATCCCACCTGAATTTAGAGATTGCCTGAAGAAGAGATTTGATACATTAAACACTAAAGACTGAAGACCAGAAGAGTTGTGGTATGACATCAAGAACATCACACTTGAAGAAAGCAAAAAAGTCATTAAGAAGACAAGAAAGAAGGAAAAGCTCAAAATGAATGTCAGAAAAGACACTGAAACTTGCTCTCCAGTATAGAGATGCTAAAGCAAATGGAAGAAATGTGGAAGTACAATAGCTGAACAGAACATTTCAAAGGTCAGCTCGAGAAGACAAAGTCAAATATTACAACAAAATGTGCAAAGATCTAGAGTCAGAAAACCAAAAAGGAAGAACACGCTCTAGCATTTCTCAAGCTAGAGAAATGGAAGAAAAAATTCAAGCCTCAACTTTCATTATTGAAAGATTCTCTGGGAAAATTATTGAATGATGCAGAAAGTATCAAGAAGATGGAAGGACTATGTAGAGTTACTGTACAAAATGGAAACGGTTAATGTTCAGCCATTTCAAGAGGTAACATATGATCAAGAACCAATGATACTAAAAGAAGCCCAAGGTGCATTGAAGGAATTGGCAAAGAACAAGGCACCAGGAATTGATGGAATAAAAATTGAAATCTTTCAAGAAAAAAGTGAGGCAGCACTGGAGGCACTCACTCATCTATGTCAAGAAATTTGGAAGACAACTATCTGGCAGACTGATTGGAAGACATTCATATTTGTGCCCATTCCAAAGAGAGGTGACCCAATGGAATGTGGAAATCATCAGACAATATCTGATTTCTCATATGTATAAAATTTTACTAAAGGTAATACAGAAACAACTGCAAGCATACATTGACAGAGAACTTCCAGAGGTTCAAGTCAGATTCAGAAGAGGACGAAGAATGAGGTGTATCATTGCTGATGTCTAATGGATCTTGGCTGAAAGCAGAGAATATTAGAAAGATATTTACCTGTGCTTTATTGTCTATGCAAAGGCGTTGATTGTGTGGATCATGACAAGCTATGGACAATGTTGTAAAGTATGAGTATTCCGGAACACTTAATTTTGCTCATGAGGAATCTGTACCTGGACCAAGAGGCAGTTGTTTGAACAGAACATGGGAACTCTGAATGGTTTAAAATTAAGAAAGGTGGGCGACAAGCTTGTATTCTTTCACCATAATTATTCAACCTGTATGATGAGCAGATAATCTGAGAAGCTGGGTTCTATGAAGAAAAATTGGCATCAGGATTGGAGGAAGCCTCATTAACAACCTGTGATATGCAGAGGAGATCACTTGCTTGCTGAAAGCGAAGAGAACTTAAAATATTTACTGATAAAGATCAAAGACAGCCTTCAGTATGGATTGCATCTCAATGTAAAGAAAACAAAAATCCTCATCAATGGACCAATAAACATCATTCTTATCAATGGAGAAAAGATTGAAGTTGTCAAGGACTTCATTCTTCTTGGATCAACTATCAACACTCATGGAAACAGCAGTCAAGAAATCAAATGACATATTGCATTAGGCAAATCTGCTGCACAAGATTTTTTGAAAGTGTTGAAACCAAAAAGATGTCGGCTTTAGGACTAAGGTGTGCCTGACCCAAGCCATGGTATTTTCAAGAACCTCATATGCATATGAAAGCTGGACAGTGAATAAGGAAGACCATAGAACAATTGATGCTCTTGAGTTATGGTGTTGGAGGAGAATATTGAAAGTATCATGGGCTGCCAAATGAACCAACAGATCTGTGTTGGAAGAAGTGCAGCCAGAGTGCTCCTTGGAGGCCAGAATGGCCAAACTTCATCTCTCATACTTTGGACATATTGTCAGGAGGGACCAGTCACTGGAGAAGGATATCATGTTTGGTAAGTTGGAGGGTCAAAGAAAAAGAGGAAGACCCCCAGTGAGGTGGATTGGCAAAGAGGCACCATCAATGGGATCAAGAGTGTCAACAACTGTGAGGTTGGCCCAGGACCGGGTAGCGTTTCATTCTGTTGTACACAGAGTCGTTATGAGTCAGTACCCACAAATAACAACAACAGCAATGGAGTAGTGGTGTCGTATTATGGGTTAATGCACTAGATTTCAAGGTCAGTTTTAACCACAAGGTCAGCGTTTCTACCTCACCAGCCGCTCCTCAGAAACTCTTTACATGCTATGAGTCAGAACTGACTCAACAGCACTTAACAATAGCAGTCTTTGTGAGGAGTCCTATAGGAAAATCACACAGCCCAGTTTGAACTGCAAGGTCAGTGATACAAACTAAGCAGTCACTTCTCAGATACGCTATACACGATACTGAGTCACTCTGAGTAGGAACAGACTTGATGGTACTTAACAACAACAACAACAATAATCTTTATGAAAGCAGCTCACCCAGTCTTTCTCCCAGGGAGCCACTAGATGGGTTCAAACAGTAAACCATTTGGTTAGTAGTCAAGCATGTAACCACTGAGTCACCAGGACTCCATTTCCTAGTGATAGCTGTAATTTGTTGAATATTTATACTATAAGTACTGAACTGAATGCTTTCCATGCATAATCTCTCTAGTCTTAAGAGCAATCCCGTGAAGAAACTGCGGCCAAGAGAATCTAAGATATTTGCTCAAGATGATATAGCTGATAAGTAAAAGAGCTATGCAGAAATTCAGATTTGACTGACCAAATAACGGATAAATCAATGTTCACACATACAGAATATATATTCAAACTTTGTGGAGTTTATAATTTCATTAGGAGAAATTTTGGATCACTATATGAAACACTCAAGCATGGCAACAATGGCAAAGTTGGCCCAGGATCAGGCAGTGTTTCATTCTGCTGTGCATAGTAGTGTTGCTATGAGTCAGTACCAACTCGATGGCACCTAACAACAACAACATTTGAAATACTGGAGTCCTGGTGTGGTGCTGTGGGTTAATGCACTAAACTGCAAAATCAGTTTGAACCAGAAGGTCGGCGGTTCAAGCTCACCAGCTGCTCCTTGGAATCCTTATTTATACTGGTCACTGTGGGTCAGAAGTGGCTTGACAACACTTAACAACAACAACAACATATGAAATACTGTTATATGACCATTCTAAGTATTATGTGATTGAGGGTCAAATGAACTGTCAGCATTTAAGTGTTTTGTGAGTCCAGATGCTTAAGAAAAATATGATTGAAAGAAGGGTTCATGGAGGAAGGAATACACACAGGACTAGTAGAAAATGAAGTGTGTGGAGTAGGTGGAGAGGAGAAAGATATAAAACAGTAACAATAAAAATAAGTCTTCGTCTTACTTGGAGATTAGCATGACATGCATAGGACAAAATATTAACCAGCTTGAATAAAACAAGGATAAACAGCAGCAATATCTACACTATTGAAAACCTGGGTTATCTTAATCAATTTTGTCATTGAAACAGAAGTAAAATATGCACACATATTGACAAATAGAAGAAGCACATTTCAAATTTTCATCCAGTGCTATTCAACTTTCTCATGTAAAGTAAATAAAACACCTTTTTCTTATCTATATTCAAGTTATATATTATTTGGCAAGTCACCCCCTTAATAGAAATTTATAGTTTTGGTTATAAACAGGTACATAGTTAATGCTGTGACAGTGATAATGTGTAAAAATTTACAGGCTACAACTCAGATGTTAAATATAAACAGAACATCTTCATTTCTCTACAAATACACTAAACTTCTTGCCAAATCCCAATTATACCATATGGCTGAGGGTGTGGTGGAGGTAGAGCATTAAAATGCCAGTTAGAGGTGAATCATTCTCTTCTGGTTCAAAGTGGTCTCTTTTTTTATCAAACAGGTCCTTTCAGGAAAATGCTCAGCTAATTTACAGTGCAAACTATCAAGAATTGTCTTCACAATATGGTTTTTGGGAAGACAGTAAAGCTCACCTTGCTCAAGTTGCTGGAGGGACAGGGAGTCCAATCCATCCCCGGTTGAGGAGCAGACAGAGACAAGGTGTAGAGTACATAATGCAGCAACTTAATCTTACCAGGTCTTTCCGTTTCTACTCTTGCTACAGCTGCTTCCAGAATTTTGGTTCAGATTATGTAACTATGGTCTGTTGTTTCAGCATGTTAGGTGGTTCTCACCCCCACCTCCATATCACACTACCTTATCTCTTGCATGTTCTTTAGGTCCTCTGGGGCGTCTCTGTTTTCTCCATCTGTCCTCTATTTCAGACTAGCCATGATTTGGCCTCTGATATATAGGCAAAGTCGTCCTCATTGCAAAAGTGCCATTGGTTCTAGTTCAGCTCCTTCCTGAATCCTCCACAAGAAGTGAATTTGAAACTGATTCTTCCTTCATTGTAACCAGCTAAGGATTTCTTGAAGAGAAAGGAGCAACCTCAAGCATGTTTTCTGCCCAAACATGCCAAATTATCATCATTTCTCCTCTGTTGTGGTCACTCCATGTTTGTCTGGAAATGAAGCTATAGACTTTCTCTGCTTTCACATCCCTTCTCAATCTACTTAAAAGTTCTCCCATTCTTCCACCACCACTATTTAAGTTCCTACGTCAAGCAGCTTGGTTATTTATTATAGTGTGTCATCATTGGTTCTAACTCATAGTGACCTTATAAAGGATTTCTGTTAGCAGCCGGTGGTTTTGAACTACCAATCTTGTTGTTACCAGTCCAATGCTTATCCTACAGCACCACACCAGGATTTAGTTAGGTGAAAATCACATGCCATGAAATTGACCCATTTTAAGTAGACAGAGTAAATTTGTATTGTTGTTCAGCCATCATCACAGCACAATTTAGAACAACTCCATCATTCATTCTACAATTAAGTTTCCCTCATGGCTTCCATTCTCTATCCCAACATGTAAACAGCTTGGAAGGCATTACTCCCATCCCAGCAACAAGAAAGAATCTTAAATAAAAGGCATCCAGATTGGAAAATAAGTAAAAATTTCTCTATTGATGGATGATATGATTCTACATAAAGAAAATCCCAAAGAGTTCACAAGAAAATTTTTATAGATAATAGAGAAATTTAGAAAACTTGCAGGGTACAATAAGCCAATGAACAAAAGTCAGTTTGGGGACCAGAGGTGTGGTCAAGATGATGGACTAAGCATAAACTATTCAGACACTTCATAAACAAGACATAAGAAACCAAATTAAATGGACACTGGTGAAATTTCTGGAAATAAGAACTTCAAAGGAAAAAAATTTAAAAGTAGATCAAATGCCTAATAGAAGAAGGTACTAAATCAAAACAATCAACAAGGAGGCATATGAAAAAGTGAATTGCTAACATCTCAGTCACAGCAATATGAATCCATAAGATTAATACTAAAATGTCAGAAATAGATAAAGCATTGGAAAACATAAAAGTAAAACTAAATCAGTGGAAGACAGGCTAAGGGGAATTGAAGACAAGTTTCTTAATGTTGATGTTGTTAGGTGCCATTGAGTCGGTACCAACTCATAAGCGATCTTATGCAAAACATCAGGAAACACTGCCCGGACCTGGACAACTTCACAATTGTTGCCATGCTTGAGCCCATTGATGCTGCCATTTTGTCAATCCTTCTTGCTGGGGGGGTCTTCCTCTTTTTCTCTGACCCCCCACCTTACCAAACATGATATCCTTCTCCAGTGACTGGTCCCTCCTGACAATATGTCCAAAGTATGAGAGATGAAATTTGGCCATCCTGGCATCCAAGAAGCACTCTGGCTGCACTTCTTCCAACACAGATCTGTTGGTTCATTCGGCAGCCCATGATACTTTCAATATTCTCCTCCAACACCATAATTCAAAAGCATCAACTGTTCAGTTTTCGCATGCATATGAGGTTCTTGAAAATACCATGGCTTGGGTCAGGCACACCTTAGTCCTAAAGCTGAGATCTTTTTGGTTTCAACACTTTCAAAAGATCTTGTGCAGCAGATTTGCCTAATGCAATACGTCATTTGATTTCTTGACTGCTGCTTCCATGAGTGTTGATAGTTGATCCAAAAAGAATGAAGTCCTTGACAACTTCAATCTTTTCTCCAATGATAAGAATGATGTTTATTGGTCCATTGATGAGGATTTTTGTTTTCTTTACATTGAGATGCAATCCATACTGAAAGCTGTGGTCTTTGATCTTCATCACCAAATATTTAAAGTCCTCTTCACTTTCAGCAAGCAAGGTTGTAGCATCTGCATACACTTTTGTTATTAAAGGATTCTCTGGGAAAATTATTGAATGATGCAGAAAGCATCATAAAAGATGGAAGGAATACACACAGCCACTGTACCAAAAGGAAATGGTTGATGTTCAACCGTTACAAAAGGTAGCATATGATCAATAGCCAATGATACTGAAAGAAGAAGTGCATTGAAGGAATGGGCAAAGAACAAGGCACCAGGAATTGATGGAATAAAAATTGAAATCTTTCAAGAAAGTGTGGTGGCACTGGAGGCACTCACTCATCTATGTCAAGAAATTTGGGAAACAACTATCTGGCTGACTGATTGGAAGAGATCCGTATTTGTGCCCATTCTAAAGAGAGGTGATCCAATGGAATGCGGAAATCATCGTACAATCTCTTTGATATCCCATGCGAGTAAAGTTTTACTAAAGGTAATACAAAAATGGCTGCAAGCAATCATTGACAGAGAACTTCCAGAGGTCAGATTGAGTCAGATTCAGAAGAGGATGTGGAATGAGGGATATCATTGCTGATATCTGATGAATATTGGCTGAAAACAGAGAATACCAGAAAGATATTTATCTGTGCTTTATTGACTACTCAAAGGCTTTGATTGTGTGGATCATGACAAGCTATGGACAATGTTGCAAAGTATGAGTATTCCAGAACTCTTAATTGTGCTCATGAGGAATCTGTACCCAGACCAAGAGGCAGTTGTTCGAATAGAACATGGGAACACTGAATCGTTTAAAATTAAGAAAAGTGTGCAACAAGGTTGTGTTCTTTCACCATACTTATTCAACCTGTATGATGAGCAAATAATCTGAGAAACTGGGATATATGAAAAAAAATGTGACATCAGGATTGGAGGAAGACTCATTAACAGCCTGCGGTATGCAGATGATACAAACTTGCTTGCTGGAAATGAAAAGGAAATCTCTTAATAATATTTATTAAAGGAATAATCAGGGGGGAAAAGAACTTTAAAAAATGAAAAATCTAAGAATTATGTGTGACACCATCAAAAGGAGTAACATGTGTGTGATCAGAATCCCGGAAGAGAAATAGACAAAAGAAAATTGTTGAAATTTGTTAGAAGAGTACTTTCCTAATTTCATAGAAGACAAGAAAATACTCATTCAAGAAGATCACTGATCTCCAAAGACCCCAAAAGAAAATCACCAAGACATATTATAATAAAACTTTTCAAAAGCAAATAAAGAAAGAATCCTGAAAGCAGTTCAGAAAAACAATGAAAAGCCACAAAGGAGAACTAATAAGACTATTGGTTATGGTTTCTAAAAAACAGAAATCATGCAGGCAAGAAGGCAGTGGTATGACATATATAAAATCCTAAAAACAAACACACACAAAAATTGATAACCAAAAATTATACCCAGCAAAATTTCCCCTCAAATATTATAGCAAAAATTAAGACATTTCCAGATTAACAGAAATTAAGGGAATTTGTAAAATCCAGATCATATAGGGTAAAATATATATTAAAGGAAGTTCTTTGGAAAGAGAACCAACAAAGAACAAAGGCAGACAATCTGAAATTAAGACACATGATAATATCACTTAGAAATCAGTGCAGGTATTATTGCTAAGTGCTGTGGAATTGGTTCTGATTCATAGCGACGCTATTTAGTTTTCCCAAGGCTTTAAAAATCTTTGTAGTAACAGAAAGCCTCATTTTTCTGCCAGGGAGCGGCTGGTGGACTTGAAATTCTGATCTTGTGGTTCACAGTCCAGTACTCGTCCAAAGAAGCCACCATGCTCTCCAGTGTAGATATAGAAATGTCAAAATTAAGATAAACCAACAAGCTGAAAATTAGAAACTAGAGATGGCAATATGTAAATCATGTCAACAATGCCAAAAGCAAGAATAATAATACTATACAACAGAATTTCCTAATGGAAAGGAAGGCAAGATGATATGAAGATAGAATGGATTGTTTTAAACTTGGAAAGGTAGTAATAAATTGCAGAATACCGTCAAAGAAAATTAAAATGGTAATTTTTATTAATTATTTTTAAAAAAATAAACCCCATCAAAACAAATAAGAAGAAAACCATAAAGATTCAGTAAACACTAACAACAGTGAATACAATTATATGGAAATTCTGTAAACAAACTCAGTACAGAAAATTCTAAATTCTATGGAATAAAGAAACCATCAACACCAAAAACAAATAAACAAACATACCTACAGTAAAATGACAGCAGTAAAATCCTACTTACCAATTATTACGCTGAATGTGAATGGATTAAGTGTACCAATCAAGAGACAGAAAGTAGCAAAATGTATTTTAAAAAAACAAACAGATGAGCCATCTATATGCTGTCTACAAGAGACACACCTTAGACTCAAAAACAAAAATTAGATAAAAATCAAAGGACAAAAAAAAAAAAAATCAAGCAAATAGCAACTAAAAAAGAGCAGAGGTAACAATACAAATTTCTTATAAAATAGACAAAACCTAGCATAAAAGAAAATGAAGACTATAAATTGGTTAAGAAGTCATCTAGCATGAAAACATAACCATAATAAATATCTACTCATCTGGTAGCGTAGTGGTCACGAATCGGGCTGCAAACCTTAAGGTCAGCGGTTCGAAACTACCAGCCGCTCCGCGGGAGAAAGATGAGGCTTTCTACTCCCGTAAAGATTTACACCCTCGGAAACCCTGTACAGGGTCGCTATGAGTCGGAACCGACTTGACGGCACTTAACAACAGCAACAACATCTAATGAAAGAGCCCCCAAATCAAACTTTAACACAAATGAAAAGAGAAACAGACAATTCTGCATTAATAGTAGGAGACTTTCATATGCCACTTTGAAAAGAAAGAGCAACTATAAAAAAACTAAAAAAAATTTTTAAAAAAGATACAGGAGATCTAAATAATACAATCATCCAATTGTAGCTCAAAGGACACTCCATTCAATAACAATACAATATACACTGTTTTCCAGCACTCATGGACAATTCTCCATAATAGAGCATATGTTAGGCTACAAAGCAAGCCTCAATAAATTCAAAAGCATTAAAATATTACAAAGCATCTTCTCAGATTACAATGCTATAAAATTAAAAATTAAGAAACTGAATAACACCCTACTTAAAAATAAAATCCTGGTGTAGCACTACAGAGTAAGCACTGCACTGTTAACTGAAAGGTTTGTGGTTCAAACCCACCAGCCACTCCTTGATACCTTATATGAGTTGAAACTGACTGAATGGAACTTAACAACAACAGCATGAAATAAGAAAATTTCTTGAATCAAATGAGAATGAAAACATAACATATGAAAATTTTCAGTACACAAAGTAGTGCTCAAAGGTCAATTTATAGCAAATGCCCACATTTTTTTAAAAAAAGAAGAAAGAAGAATCAAAATAAAATATTAAAAAAGAAAAATCTTATCCCAATGCCTCCAACAATTAGAAGAAGGAGAAAAAAAAAAAGCGTTTACAGTCATGAGAAGAAATAATAAAGATTCAAACAGAAAAACAATAGAATCAATAATAGTAGGAGTTTTGTTTAGTTTTTGTTTTTTTTTTTGTTTTTTTTGTTTTTAGATTTAATACAAATTTAACAAAAGAAAACAAGGATAAGATATAAAATAACAAGAAGAAAAGAAAGGGTGACAGTACAAAGAACCAACTGAAATAGGATAATAACATAATATTATAAAGAACTGGGTGCATGGTGGCTCTGTAGGATAAGCACTGGACTGCAAAACATAAGGTCAGTTGTTCAAGCCCACCAGTCATTCCATGGGAGCTAGATAAGGCATTCTGCTCCCACAATGATTTATAGCCTCAGAAATGCTATACAGACTCACTGTAAAATGGAACTGACTCTACAGCACTTAGCAAAAAGAACAATGATAAACTGTACTAGAATACATTTGAAAACCTAGAAGATACATACAAATTTCAAGAAATATTCTACCTACCCTAACACAATATGAACTATGAAATTTGAATAGACCCATTAAAAATAAAAAATTGAACAAGTCATTAAAAAAAAATATCTCAACAACAAAAAAGTCCTGGTCCAGATGGCTTCTCTAGAGTATTCTATTAAACATGTAGCGATAACACCAACTCTATTCAAATCATTCCAGAATAGAGAAAAGGATGAACTATTGCTAAATTCATTCTATGAAGCAAGTATAACCTTGATACCAAAACTAGGCAAAGACATCACTAAAAAAAGAAAATTATAGATCAGCATCCCTCATGAACACAGACGCAAAAAAATCACAACAAAATCTCAGTCAATAGAATCCCTGGTCACCATCTGCAGGCAGGCAGAGGTCGTATGTGAGGACATCATGGTTCAAATTGTGATAGATTCATAGTGTGAGTGTGGATGGTATAGGCTGCTGTAGGTTACAAAAGCCCTGTAACAAGGAGAAAATTGAGTCACACAGATAAAGTCATCAAAACCAGTTAACACAGTAAGTGGTCTAACTGGGACTCAAGCCTGGGAAGGTTGGCTCCAGAATCCATACCTCAACCACCACATTATACTTACCTATTGACAAGTTTAATTCCATCATCCATGAATTACTCATCAGAACCTTTAAAATAAAACACACTTAAGGATTTTTAGTTTTTGTAGGGACGTTCTGAAAGATGAGTCATGGACATTCAGAAAACAACAATTTCCTGAACAATAACAACCAAATAGTACAGGACACGATCCTTTATTCATTGATCAGAATCCCTCATACCATCAGTTGGGCTTATGCCTATATTAACAGCCAAAGAGTGTGCAAAAGATTTGATGAACAGAAGAGTAGTGGAAGTTCACCTGCTGACAACCAGTGTCATCCTTTCCTGGCTACTGGAGAGAGTCCTGTTGAAACTTTAGTCACATACATCAAATCCTTCGAATCCTCACTATTTTCTATACAGGGAGAATTTCAGGTGGCTCCAGTTTGTCAGGAAGTAGTTTCCAAAACTTGAAGACATAGTATAGTTTCACAAAGAGTTGCACTTTAGAAAGTGAAAATTGTACTACTCATAATGGTGGAGAGAAGACTAAAAATTCTAAAGAGCCAAATATGATGATTCATGTATGTGGTTAAGCAAAAACCTTGAAAGAAGACTTTATTTGGTATCAGAAATGAAGTACTTTGCTGAATATTTATCTATGGATGTGCATTGCTGGGAAGAGATGAACATTTCAGTTCACTGTGACGTTCACATCTTCAAATGGTTGATAAAATATGTTAAAAGGAACACTAAGAAGAATAAAGACTGTGAGACACCCACTTTAGAGGCAGGAAATATCATTTCTATTCTTACTTCTTCAGAGTTTTTAAAAATGGTTTCCTTGGTTGAACAATATGTTCAGTATTTCCATAAAAATATGAATACCATAATAGTTATTCCATGCAATATGAACTTATTAATGCAAATCTTCTTACATGTATAGCTGATCTGTTCACACACACTGAAGTTGATGATTTAAAGGACAGGAAAGAGAAGCTTATGAGTAAGCCTGTTTGTCAGAATGAGAGATTGTTTGATCCTGTGTACTTGAATCCAGATTATCTGAATAATGCAACCACATTATATAGATGCTATCTGTGTAAGAAACTTTTAACAAAGAAAACAGAAAGAATTCCTTGCAATTCTGGAAAAATCTACGTGGATCAACATGGAAATATTAACTATGTTCACCTAAGAGTTGACACTATGATTTATCACTGCTGTAACCAGAAAGATTCTTTGGTTTGATCCCATTCTGTTTACAAAGAGTTGTAAAGTGAGGGGCCACATTGTTGCTCATTGTGATCAAGGTGAAGGTAGGGATTTGCTGTCTTAATCCAATTATTAAAATACAGAATGATCTGCTCAGTCACAAAGATGTCATTGTTGTGTCTTTTTCTAAAGATACAGTTAGAGACTCTCGGGTTGGCCAATGTAAGAAAAATGTCTAGACTGTGTGATGTTGTACTGGAGCCAAAGACACCATGGGGCCCTAGAACTGGAGAATTTAAAGCTTTTTTGTCACTGAAGAATTAGATTCTGCCACTGAAGAAGCAATCGTTATTTTCAAAAGAAGAAACCTCTGCTACTGAATCTGAGGTCACTGAAGATGAAGTTGAAGAAGAAGCAACCAAAAAACAAAGTTGAATTTTAAACTAAAATCATGCCTCACTATTCATGAAGGGGTAGAATTATAGGAGTTTTAATGCAAGGGATGGGGAGTTGGCTTTATAAGTTTTCATGGTAGATTAAAATATGAAAAATAAATAAAGAAGGCTCCATCAATAATAATATATCATAACAAAGTAGGATTCATACCAAATATGTGAGGAGCATGGTGACTTTGTACACTAAGTTGTTGTTGCTATTGTTGTTGTTAAGTGACTCTATCGGATTTCTGAGGAGTGGCTGT
Organism: Chrysochloris asiatica; assembly: GCF_000296735.1. NCBI lineage: Eukaryota > Metazoa > Chordata > Mammalia > Afrosoricida > Chrysochloridae > Chrysochloris > Chrysochloris asiatica. The sequence goes on from NW_006408526.1 coordinate 9,441,916, forward strand.
TGAGTTTGAACCACAAACCCTGTGGTTTACAATCAAGTAAAGACTTTACAATCAAGTGCTTTACCCTATATCACCACACCAGGACTTGGTACAATAAGTACTAAACTAATAATCACAAAGGCCACAGTTCGAGCCCTCCAGCTTTCTGTACCCACCAAGATTTACAGCCTTGGAAATCCTGTACTGGGTCAATATAAGTCAGAACCAACTTGAAGGCACTAAACAATAACAAGCATGCAAAGATGGTTCAATATTAGAAAAGTAATCAACATGATCTACTATGTAAATAAAACAAATTAAAACAACCACATAATAATATCAGTTGATGCTAGAAAAGCATTTGACAAAACCAAGCACTATTTTTGATTAAAAACAATAACAACAACAAAAACACACAGCAAAATAAGAACAGAAGGGAAATTTCTCAAAGTAATTCAGGGGATATACACAAAACTAATGGCCAACACTATTGTCGATGAGAAGACACTGAAAGTATTCCTTTTAAAATTTAGTGCCCTTTATCAACCATTTAGTGCAATTTATCAACCACTCCTTTTCAATATTGTACTGGAAGTCCCATTGTTGTTATGTGCTGTCAAGTCAGTTATAACTGAGATGAAACAATCCACAATCCTGCATTACATTCACAATTGTCATTATGTTTAAGTCCATTTTTGTTTCCACTGCTTCAGTCCAACTCATTGAGGGTCTTCCTCTTTTTCACTGACCCTCCACTTTACCAAACACGATGTCTTTCTCCAGAGACTGGTCCCTTCTGACATGTCTAAAATACAAGAGATGAAATCTCACCATCATGGCCTCCAAGAAGCAATCTGACCATACTTCTTCCAGAATGGATTTGTTCATTCTTCTGACAGCCCATGATATATTTATATTCTTCACCAACACCGTAATGCAAATGAATCCATTATTTTAGGGTCTGCCTTATTCATCGACTAGCTTTCGTATGCATGTAAAGTTATTGATAAAGTACCATGACTTGAATCAGGTGCACCTTAGTCCTCAAACTAATCTCTTTGCTCTTTAATACTTTTTAAATGTCTTGTGCAGTAGACTTGCCCAATTATTTGAGTTCTTGACTATGTCTTCCATTAGCATTAATTGAGGATCCAAGTAAAATGAAATATTTGAAACTTCAATCTTTTCTCTGTTTATCATAATGTTATTGGTTCAGTTGTGAGGATTTTCATTTTCTTTACTTTGAAGTGCAATCCATACTGAAGACTGTAGTCTTTGATCTTCATCAATAGGTATTTTTAAGTTCTCTTTGCTTCCAGCAAGCAAGGTTGTACCACCTGAATGTCACAGGCTGTTAATGAGTCTTCCTCCAATTCTGATGTCACTCTAGTTGAGTTCGTTGTTAATTTTAAGTCAGTAATGCCATTAATCTATGAATATTCAGAACTGGATCTTCTGGTATAAGAATGTAAAGTACAACAGGTCAAAAAACACACACAAAAAAGAGCATTTCGTCTGTTTTATTTTAGTAGAAATACATAGTAAAAATAAAATGCTCTTTGCATTTTTTATAACTAAATAAATGACTTCTTTTAACACTATGGGTTAATGCGCCAGACAGCAAAGCCATTTGAACTGCAAGGTCAGTGATTCAAATTCACCAGCTGCTCCTTCGAAACCCTATACAGGGTCACTATGGGTCATAACTGACCTGATGGCACTTAACCACAACAAAAATTCATGTATGGACTCCTGGTTTGGCGCTGTAGTATAAGTGCTCAACCACAAGGTTGATTTGAATCACAAGGTCAGCAGTTCAAATGACACATCTGCTCCTCAGAAACTGTATACAGGCTTGCTATGGGTCAGAACCGACTTGACAGTTATTAACAATGACAACAGCATTCATGTATGGAGTCTTGGTGTGGCACTGTAGGATAAGCACTAGACCACAAGATCTATTTGAATTGCATGGTGGAGGTTCAAACCCACCAGCTGCTCCTCAGAAACCTGTACAGGTCACTATGAGTCAGAACCTACTCAGATGACAACATTCAAGTATAGATGATGCAATGGAGCATCACATATCACAACAAAATACTTAGCTAGCTCATCAAATCCACACACTTATTTTCCCTGTATTTTTGCGTTTATTTACATCTTTGCCACTGAAACTTAGTACAAAGCAATTTCTGAAACTATAGAGCAAAGAAAATGTTTATTTTGCAAGCTCTCTTGTCTATTCCTACTACACTTCTCTCCCCCTCTAACCCAGATGCCTTTTTCAATAACATGAAACTTCAACCTGGTGCAATTCAGAAGCATTCTTTATAAAATTATTTATATTTATAGCTTTATACAATTACAAAAATAAGTGAATACAGAAGAAATCTGTTAAATGTAGCACAATATAGAAAAATAAGCTTAATTAATTTTGGTGATTGGGGAAAACCCTCAAAATAAGATGGATGGACACAGTGGCTTCGACAATGGTAAGGTGGTGTTTCATTGTGTTGTACATGGGATCTCTAAGAGTTGGAACCTAGTAAATGGCAACTAACAACAACAGCAATCTTGGTACTCAAAAGTAACATTATGAGTACTTATGACGTTTCCTTCATTTTTTGCATACTTCTGGAGTCGTGGTGTGGCACTACGGGTTAAATTGGGTTGAACTTAACTGCAAAGTTGGGTTGAACCACAAGGTTGGTGGTTCAAGCTCACCAGCTGCTCCTCAGAAATCCTATTCAGGGTCGCTATGGGTCAGATCCAACTCAATGACACTTAACAGCAACAATATTAAAGCACTGGTAGCACAGTGGTTACAAGTCAGGCTGCTCACCTCAAGGTCAGCAGTTCGAAACTACCAGCCATTCTGCAAGAAAAAGATGAAGCTTTATGCTCCCATAAAGATTTCAGAAACCCTATGCAGGATCGTTATGAGTCCGAATCGAATCCACAACACACAACCACCAACCACCACCATATATAAGTAGGAGTCCTAGTGTGGTTCTATAGAATAAGAAGTGGAGCACAAGATCGGTTTGAACTGCAAGGCCAGTGATTCAAACCCACCTGTATAGGGTTTCTGAGGAGCAGCTGATGAGTTTGAACCACTGACCTTGCAATTCAAACTGACCCTTTGGTCGAGTGCTTTTCCTCCAGTGCCACACGAGGACTCCCCATGGGGCAGTTCTATAATGTTCTATAGGGTTGCTGTGGGTTGGAATCAACTAAAAGACCTAAAGTAAACTTACTGTAATTTTTATGTAAAATATGATTCTATATTTTAATGATTTTTTGACAATGTACAATTCAAAATAAGTGACTTTTTGTTTTAAAATAAAATAATGATGTATTTTAAGTATTTAGACTTTACCTACCTACGTGCTGGCTGTTAAGCCATAGTCCTTTGACTCAAATAAATGTCTCATGGGTTTCCAAAAATTTGTAAACTAAATATCATTGCATGCTCCAAATAATTGTCATTGTTAAGTGCTATCGTATCTGGTAATGCGTCAGAGGTTTCCATCATTTTGTCTCCTTATGTTCTACCACATTCATAGGCATGGTTGCAGCATTAAAAAGGTCTTTTGCAGCAGATCTGCCCAACTCAATATGTCATTTGATTTCTTGATTGCTATTTTCAAGCATGTTGATTGGGAGTGCAAGTAAAATGAAATACTTGAAAACTTCAGTCTTTTCTCTTGTTATCATTGCTTATTATTCCAGTTGAGAGAATTTTTGCTTTCTTTGTGTTGAGGTATAATCCATACTGAAGACTGTAGCCATTAATCTTCATCAGAAATTGCTTTAAATGTTCTTCATTTTCATTGAGTTAGGTTGTGTCATCTGCATATCACAAGTTGTGTCCACCTTTCCTGATTTTAAATCATTCAGTATCCCCTTGTTCTAACAACTGTCTCTAGGTATATGTACAGGTTCCTCAAGAAAACAAATGTGCAAATATGGATTTCTCCATATGTGGAAAAAAATAAGAGTGATGAAAATTGAAGATGCTTATAATCAATTAGTCCAATGGGTTAATGGAACATGTGGAAATCAGTCTCTATGACTTTGAGACCAGAAGAACTAGATAGTGGAAGGGATCTAATGTGATCCCTTCCAGAACACTCCCACAGCCCTGGAAGGGATCACATTACAAGGCCCTGGATAGAGTGAGAGACAATGTAGTACAAAACTAAAGATAAAAATCAGAGACAAGGATTACTGGTCACAAAGAGACTGAAGGGATCCAAAACTATGGTCCTTGGCCATTCTTCAAATCTGTAATGGGTCTTGTGGTCCAATTTCCAACCAAGCAATAGAAAATTATACAGCAGGGACAACAACACAAGTAAGGTATGGTCAACATGGAATAGTCAACCATTCAAGATTAAAATGGCAACATTTGCCTAGGAACACGGTTCAAAAGGGCTGGGAAGGAGGGTGGAATGGAAACGGGAACTACAGGGAGTGACTGGGATAACTGTTGTCATAATTAAAGAGATGACAATTGAGATGAGACAAAGTTTGTGACTTGTTTAATATAAATCTTCACTCAATTCACAATTAAAAGTTTCCAAAAAGATATAAAATAAAGTGTTTAAAGTGGAGCCCTGGTGTTGTGCTATAGGAAAAAACTGGACAGCTAACCATAGTATTGGCGGTTCAAACGCACCATCTACCCCCTCAGAGACCCTACACTGGGTTGCTATCAGTCAGATTCAACTAAACGGCACTTAACAACAAATCATTTAAAAATAAAGATGCCACTTTAAGGACTAAGATCTGCCTGACCCAAGTCTTTCAGATGCATGTGAAAGTTGGACAATGAGTAAGGAAGATCATAGAAGAATCAATGCATTTGAATTATGGTATTGACAAAGAATATTGAAAGTACCATGATCTGCCAGAAAAGAAAACACATCTGCCTTGGAAGAAGTACAGTCAGTGATATCATGAGTAACTGCAATTGTCATAACCAGAAAAGCAGAAGTTGTGTAACAAAGAGGGGGGAGTAGTTCATCTTCCATTCCAGGAACACAGAAACTTAGGACCATCAAAAGTACGAGCAGAACATGGGACCCTAACCAGAGAAGCAGAAACACCAGAGATGGAGGCAGAGGTGATGACATGGAGAGATTGAGCAGATGAGCACTCTAGACTCATGGAAAGAAAACGATTGTGTGCTGACGGGCCAGGAGGCTGGTTTGCAGAGTGTACTCTTTGGTTGTTTAAACAATTATAACAATTATATATTCCTGCATGTTTTTGTGTACATTGAAAAAAAACCAGAAGGAATAGAAGCAAATAAATACTGTTAAGCAATGATGCATGGAGGGAATTGTAATTGCAATGAAATAAAATACGATAAGTTAAGTGCAAAACCAATGTTCTCTCATGTAAACTATCACTCAATTCACATTAAAAACTTTTTTAAAGGAAAGAAGAAGAAGAAGTACTGTCAGAATTCTCCTTAGAAGTGACTAATGGTGAAAATTCATCTCATGTACTTGGAACATGTTATCAGGAAGGCCCAATTCCTGGAGAAGGACATCATGTTTGGTAAAGTAGAAGGTCAGCAAAAAAGGAAGAACCTCAGTGAGATGAACTAAAACAGGGGCTGCAGCAATGGCCTTAAGCATGGTAATGATTTTTAGAATGGTGTATTACCAGGCAGTGTTTCATTCTGTTGCACATAGCAGTCACTATGGGTCAAAACTAACAACCACAACAAGAAGAAATTTCTTTACCAGCTCCCAGCAATATCATGGGCAAGATACTCCTCTAAAGGACATATCTGCATTAACACAAGATCCTGTTCTTGATAAATTGCAACTATCATACTTCTAAACGTATTGCTGTAATCATAAGAAACTAAGTGAAAAGTACAAGGGTAATGGGAGTGGGGTGGGGTGGGGTACCTAGCTGAAACCCATAAGAACATAAAAGCAATTCATTTCTTGGGTTAAAAAGCAGCATTAGTGTAGCAACTGTGTTCTAATAAGCTACTCTCCAAAATTCAGTCTCCCACATTAACCCAAGACCCTCAAGGGAAGAAAAGTAGTCTTAAGTCCCTGCCACTGTTCTGCTGCCCCAAGTAAATAATTTGTGTACACATTTCACTCTTGGCTGCCTTTGATTTGTCTCTGACTGTCTCTGGACTTCGTGGCACTGCAGGATAAGTACTGGACTGCTAACCACAATATCTGCAATGCAAACCCACCAGCTACTCATTGGGATAAAGATGAGGCTTTCTGTTACCATAAAGATTATTGTTATGTGTCATGGAGTTGGTTTTGACTCATAGCAACCCTATATAGGGTTTCCGAGCCTGTAAATCTTTACAGGAGCAGAAAGCCTCATCTTTCTCCCATGGAACAGCTGACAGTTTCGAACTGCTGACCTTAAGTTCGCAGCCCGATTCGCAACCACTATGCTACCAGAGCTCCTTCCCATAAAGATTAGTAGCCTTGAAAACCCTGTACAGGGTTGCTATGGATCCGAATGGGTTTTGGTTTGATCTCTGGCTTTGTCTTCAACTTATTATTTTTGGTTTTGTTTTGTTTTTTAAGACTGGAAAATTGCTGAGCCAGAATGCTCTACTTTAAATTCAGTTTCTCTTTCAATGTCTTATTCATATAGTCCACTTCCTCTATTCCTTGTGTATAACATTTAGGCTATTATTGCTTAAATGTCTTTTCCTGAAGCAATTCCATGTCTTTTGGGTATACTTTTTTCAAACTTCATCATGTCTCTTGTTTTTTTCACTTATTTTTTGCACTATTACCATTATCTCAGAGTCTTGCCTAGTCATCACTGAGGACTTTGTTGTGTATCATAACTTAGCTCCTTTATGAATAAAATCCCAAGGTTGCACAACTATTTGATAATTTGTTTAAGTGACAAAATTTCATTAAGTTCTTGTTTAAAAATCTGTTTTGTTTTGTAGCATCGAGTTAGTTCCAACTCATAGCAATCCTATTATAGGATGGCTAAGAGCATCTAGTGGATTTGAACTACCTACCTTGTAGTTACCAGTCCAGTGTATAACCTATATTGCCACACCAGAGCACCTAAAATGAAGAGGTACATTAAGAAAAATAGAACATTCAGATGAAAACTGAAATAGCCAATCATTAAAATTATGTCTTTACAAACTAAAACATCTGGATGGCAGATGTTAATTTGAAATTTTGTTCTGAATATTTAGTGTTGCAAAAAAGTAGCCATATGTTACATTTATATTCAGTTTTTATTTCCTGAGAGAAAAAAAAAATGTAGTAGTTTATAACTCCATTTGTAAGCACACAAATTCTTTTATTCAACTTCTACCTAACTGATTCACTGGACAAAACAGAACTTTGTTTTCCTACTTTCATAATTCTTGATGTATTGGTACCAGTTGTATTGGTGGACAATGACTGAGGTGTGCCTGTTCTTCTGCCCCACCCATTGAGTTGTCTGCCAAACACTACTCATATTATATTTCTACCCAGAATAGTTTATGACAGTTGTACTTATTGTATAATTATGTTGTTGTTGTTGTTATGTGCCATGGAGTCGGTTCCAACTCATAGCGACCCTGTACAGGGTTTCTGAGGCTGGAAATCTTTATGGGAGCAGAAAGCCTCATCTTTCTCCCGTGGAACAGCTGGTAGTTTCGAACTGCTGACCCTGAGGTTCACAGCCTGATTTGTAATCACATGCCACCAGAACATTGCTATGAAAAATGAAGAAATATGAGTGTGGAAGTAATGTTGCTTTTCTGAAAAGAAAATTTCATTGACTACTTTAGAAACACTCAATAAAATTGAGTACAAATTTCTGTGGAAATGGTTATCTTTAAAAGACAATGTAAAAATATAGGGTATAGAATCGTAACAATCTAGACATGCTTTGTCTTCAGATTGCTTTTCAATGTCTTTAAATCCTTGCTTTGTTTATGAGAATGTAGAAACATAAAAAAAGCATGAGAGTATGAAAAAAATTTCATGGAAAACTTATATTATCTTTTCATTCCATTCTCCCATAAACTTTTTGAAGCACCTTCATAAATGCTGCATTTTAGATAACATTTCTGCAAGAATTTGAATACAGAATTGTAATCAACCAACATATCTACTCTTTTCCTTTGGATAGCCCTATAATCATCTGTCCATCATTGCCGTAAGGTAAAATCAACTTACCAAATTGAATCTATGTTGCCTATTAGAGACAGTGCAAGATGAAATCCATATTCCATGCTGAGACTATATTGGATAGTAGAGGTAAATGTTCCCCAAACCAAACTCATTACCTTAGAATAGATTTCGACTCACAGTGACCCTACAGGACAGAAGATTTCCAAGTCTGTCATCTTCAAAGAAGCAGACTCACATCTTCCTCCCAGGAATAGTTGGTTGGTTCAAGAACAAAACCATTGCAACCAGGGCAATGTTGTTAAGTGCCATCGAGTCAACTCCAACCCACAGCAATCCAGTATAGGGTTTCCTAGGAACAGCTGTTGAGCTTGAACCACCGACCTTGATGTTCAAATTGACTTTGCAGTCCAGTGCATTAACCCACAGTGCAACACCAGGACCCCAGGGCAAAATTAGGCCATATAAAAATGACTACTCTAATTCACTGTCCAAGGACAGTCGCACAGAAGCAATGGGAGGCGGAGAGATGAACAAGGGACCCAAGCATCTTTGATTTCTTTTTTGAGGACCAGTAATGTGTCAGACATGACTCCTGGTGTGGTGCTGTAGGATCAGCACTGGACTGCGAACCACAAGGTTGGCAGTTCAAACCCATGACCTGCTCTTTGGAAACTCTATACAGGGTCACTACAAGTCAGAACTGTCTCAATTGCACTTAACAACAACAACAATGTGCCAGACACATAATGTTGCTGTTGTTAAGTGCCCATCGAATCAGTTCTGACTCTAAGGGACCCAATGTACAATGGAAGCAAACACTCCCCAGCCCTGCAGTGGCCTCACATCCTTGCTAAGTTTGAGTCCATCGCTGTAGACATTATGTCAAACCATCTCATTGAGGATCTTCCTGTTTTTCACTGACACTCAACTTTACCAAGCAGGATGTCTTCCAAGGTACCAAGCAGGATGTACTTCCAGATAACATGTCCCAAATATGTGAGATGAAGTCTCACCGTCCTCAGTTCTAAGAAGTATTCTGGCTATACATCTTGTAAGATAGTTTTTTTTCTTCTTGCAGTCTATGCCATATTGAATATTCTTTGCTAACACCATAATTCAAATGTATCAATTCTTCTTCGGTCTTCTTTATTCAATATCCAGCTCTTGCATGCATTTCAGATCATTGAAAATAGTGTGGCTTGAATCAGACACACATTAGTCTTCAAAATGACCTATTAATTTTTTAACAGTTTGAAGAGGTCTTTGCAGTAGATTTGCCCAATGAATACATCATTTGATTTCTTCACTGCTACTTCCATGGGCCACCACTCATCTGTCAGTTTGATGTACTGTAGTGGCTTGTGAGTTGCTGTGATTCTAAAAGCTATGCCACTGGTATTTTAAATACCAGCAGGATCACCCATGATGGACAGGTTTCAGATGACCTTCTAGACGAAGACAGACTAGAAAGAAGGAATTACAAACTACTTCCAAATATTTAGTCACTGAAAACCTTATGAATAGCAGAGAAATACAGTCAGATAGAATGCCAGAAAATGAGCCCCTTAGGTTGGAAGGCACTCAAAATGCGACTGGGGAAGAACTGCCTTCTCAAATTAGAGTTGATCATGATGATACGAATTGAGTAAAGCCTGTGGGAGAAAAACCCACGGGACCTTCATTTGCTGATGAGGCACAACTCAAAAACAAGAGAAACAGCTGTAAACATCCATTACTAATCAGAACACAGAATGTACAAAATATGAATCTAGGAAAATTAGAAATTGTCAAAAATGAAATGGAACACATAAACATCGATATATTAGGCATTAGTGAGCTGAAATGGACTGGTATTGGCCATTCTGTATCTGACAACCACATGGTTTTTTACTATGATGAGAATGACAAATTGAAGAGGGATGATGTTGTAACATCATTCAGGAATGGTGTTGCATATGTTATAAAATATATATATATTCAGATCAATCATGAGGTACAACACTGTCTGTGATAGGATAATATCCATGTGCCTACAGGGAGGACCAGCTGTTCTGCAGGAGAAAGATGAGAACTTTCTGCTCCCGTAAAGATTTGCAGCATTGGAAACCCTGTACAGGGTTGCTATGAGTCAAAACTGATGCCATGGCACATAACCAACCAACCAAACAACAGGGAAGACCAGTTAATACCACTATTATTCAAATATATGCACCAACCTCTAAAGCCATTGAGGATGAAATAGAAGAATTCTACCAGGTTCTTCAATGTGAAATTGATTAAACATACAATCAAGATGTCTTGATCATTACTGGTGATTGGAATGCAAAGGTTGGGAGCAAAGAGGAAGGATCAGTAGTTGGAAATATGGCCTTGATGATAGAAATTATGCTGGCAATTACATGATAGAATTCTGAAAAATCAATGATTTGTTCATTTCAAATACCTTCTTTAGACAGCATAAGAGATGACTATACACATGGACCTTGCCAGATGGAATACATAGAAATCAAATTGACTACATCTGCAGAAAAAGAAAATGAAATCCTTGACGATTTCAATCTTTTTTCCATTTATCGTGATGCAGCTTATTCCAATTGTGAGTATTTTTGTTTTCTTTATGTTCAGGCATAATTCATACTGAAGAGTGTAGTCATTGATCTTCAGAAAGTGCTTCAAATCCTCTTCACTTTCAGCAATGTTGTGTCATCTGCACATTGTAAGTCTTTCTCAAATCTTGATGTCACATTCCCCTTCAGATAGTATGTTGTTGTTGTTGCTAAGTGCCGTCGAGTCGGTCCCGACCCATAGCGACCCTGTACAGGGTTTCCAAGGCTGTAAATCTTTACGGGAGAAGAAAGCCTCATCTTTCTCCCACGGAGCAGCTGGTAGTTTTGAACTGCTGACCTTGCGGTTCACAGCCCGATTCGTAACCACTACGCTAGCGTCTTGTATTATTTGCTCAGTAAATTGAATAAGTATGGTTGAAAGGATACAACTCCGATGCACACCTTCACTGATATTAAATCATGCAGTTATCCTCTTATTCTGTTTAAATGACTGTCTCTTGGTCTATGTACAGGTTCACCCGAGCATGATTAAATGTTCAGGAATTCCTATTCTTCACAATGTTATCCATAATTCGCTGTGATCTACACAGTCAAATGTCTTTGTATAGTCAATAAATTACAGGTAAATATCTTTCTGATGTTCTTTTCTTTCAGTCATGATCCATCTAATATGCACAATAATATCTCTCCTTCCACATCCTCTTCTGAAGTTGGCTTGAATTTCTGGCAGTTCTCTGTCTGTGCATTGCTGCAACCATTTTTTAATTATCTCCAGCCAATTGTTACTTATGTGTGATATTGATATTGTTCAGTAATTTCATCATTTTGTTGGCTCACCTTTCTTTAGAATGGGCACAAATATGGATCTTTTCCAGTTGGTTAGCCAGGTAGCTGACTTCTAAATTTCTTGGCAAAGACCAAGGAGTGCTTTCAGCATTGTATCTGTTTGTTGAAACCTCTCAATTAGCATTATGTCAATTTCTGGAGCCTTGTTATTTTTGTCAATGCCTATAGTGCAGCTTGGACTTTTCCTTCAGCATCATTGGTTCTTGATCTTATAGCACCTCCTGAAATAGCTGAATGTCGACGAATTCTTTGTGAGACAATGACTGTGCATTCCTTACATCTTCTTTTGATATTTCCTGTGTCATTCAATATTCATATCCATAGAATTCTTCAGTATTGCAACTCGAGGCATGAATTTTTTCCTTCAATTTTTTCATCTTGAGAAATACCGAGTGTGTTCTTCCATTTTGGTTTTCTAACTCTAGGTATCTGTGCATTTCATTTGAATACTTTATTTTGTCATCTCAAGCCACCCTTTGAAATATGCTGCTCATTCTGTTCTGTTCATTCTTTTAATTCATCATTTCTTCCATGTGTTTTAGCTACTTTGTGCTCAAGACCAAGCTTCAGAATCTCTAATAACATCTATTTTGGTCTATTGTGGTCTTTTTCTTCTTTGCTGTCTTTTTTTTTTTTTTAATGTTTTATTGTGAATTGTGTGATAGTTTACATGGGAGAACATTAGTTTTACATTCATCTGATCGAATATCATTTTATTGCCATGGTTACAATCCCCTCCATGCATCATCAACCAACCAAAGGGTATATCCTGCAAACCTTCCCCCTGGTTGTCAGCACACAGCCCCTCTTCCTTTCTGAGTCTAGAGTCCCTAGCCATTCCCTCTCTCCACATCATCATCTCTGCCTCCATCTCTAGCATCACTGCTTCTCTGGGTAGGGTCCTGCATTCCATCTTCTCCCTTGATGGCCCAGGGACCTCCGCTCCTGGACTGCAAAGTTAACCACTGCCCTAATTTTGCTACACAATGTCTACATTTACATTTCCAACACTCCCAGTCAGTCCTGATAGCAATTTTTCACTATTGTGCCACATGAGTGCCGTCCTCATCTCCTTTTATCAGCCCACCCAGACAGATTGGATACTACTCTGTGGAGATTCTACCTTCCTCCATGACCTCTAGATATAGGATCCCTCTTGAAAGCTTGTCAATTCTTGCCTTTGTAGCCACCCGTTTTGGGTAGCCAATGTCCAAGTTGCCCATCCCTGTCTACCCTGTATATTGAGGGGCTGGGAATGATCCTCGCTATAAAGATTTGTTCCTTCTTTTGAGCTAGTCCATCCATAGGTGTAGGTCAAGTTTATCAAATTGTATCAGATTACTCTTTTTTTCCTCTTCTTTCTTCTTCTAGTTGAAATGTGATCATCCAGCCATTGAAGCCAAGTCAAGTGGATATTATCTACAAGTATGAGTGTTCTTGTGCATATGCCCTCACTTCTTATCTGCTAGACGCTTCACTCTCCATTCTAGTCGTCTGTGGCTATGTCACTGACTCTGGGCCCAGGAGTCCCCAGGACTTGCCAAACTGCTGGCCAACCAGCAGTCTCTACCCAGGTTCACAGGAGTCTATTGAACATGGTAGAGCTTAGCTTGCAGCTTCATTGCTGGTTTTCCCTCACTTCCCTTTATCGGTGACCAACGTGGTCACCAGTTAGAGCGTATGTCTGCTCATGTATTCCCATTGAGTCTTAGTCTTGGAAGGGGGTTTGCCCTGAAGGGACCCATCCACTTGCCTTGATGTCTCCTGGGCAAGCAACTTGCTTGTTCTTGTCATAGTCGGTCAGACTGCCATCTTCTTTCCAGTCTTTATAATGACATTTTGCTCTCTTCCTGTTCTTGATATCATCCATAAACTCTTTTGATCTTCAGTCATAAATGTTCAATTTATAAAATCTATTCTTGAGATGGTCTAAACTTAGGTGGGATATACTCAAGGTCACATCTTGGCTCTCATGTACTTATTTTAATGTTCTTCAGTTTCAGCTTGAATTCCCATATGAGCAATTGGTGTCCTGTTCCACTGTCAGCCCCTGGCCTTGCTCTAACTGATGATATTGAGCTTCTTCATCATCTCTTCCCACAGAGGTAGTTGATTTGATTTCTGTGTATTCCATCCAGTGAAGTCCACACATTTATTCACCATTTGTACTGCAAAAAGGTATTTGCAATGAATAAGTCATTGGTATTGCAAAATTCTGTCATGTGATTTTCAATGTCATTACTATCGCCAACGCCTTAGTTTTCAACTACTGATTCTTCTTTGTTTCCAATGTTCACATTCCCATCACCAGCCATTATTAATAGATCTTGATCACATATTCCATCAATTTTGTACTGTAGAATTTGGTAAAAACCTTTAATTTCTTCAATTTTGGCATCAGTGGTTGGTGCACAAGCTTATAGTTACATTAAGTGACCTTACTTGCAGGCATGTGCATATTATTCTATCATTCACAGTGTTGTACTTCAGGAAAGATCTTGAAATATAATTTTGCACAATTAATGTGATGTCATTTCTCTTCAATTTGTCATTCCTGGCATAGTAGACCATACGTTTGTCTGATTCAAAATGGCTAAGCCAGTCCACTTCAGGTCACTAAAACTTAGGATATCAATCTTTATTTGTCCCATTACATTTTCAATGACATCAATTTTCCTAGATTCATAATTTGCACATTCCATAATATAATTATTAATGGATGTCTGACTTTGTTTCTTCTCATTTAGAGTCATGCCACATCAATAAATAAAGGTCCCAACACAAGCCTACTGCCATTGAGTCATTTTTGACTCATTTGTTGTTATTAGGTAACATTGAGTCAGTACGGACCCATAGAGACCTTATGCACAGCAGAACAAAACACTGCCCGATCCTGGACCAACCTCACTATCATTGCAATGTGTGAGCCCATTGATGATGCCACGCTGCCAATCCATCTTGCTGGGGTCTTGCTCTTTTTCTCTCTGAACCTCCACCCTACTAAACATGATATCCTTCTCCAGCAACTAGTCCCTCCTGACAATATGTCCAAAGTATGAGAGACGAAGTTTGGCCATCCTGGCCTCCAAGGAGC